>NC_143525.1:5810687-6511937 GCF_031878675.1 Megascapheus bottae | reverse complement strand
AATCTTCAGGGGCTTGTCACAAGAAGCTCAGGTTTATATGATCAGAACTAGGGAGCCATGGAAGGACTTTCTACACACCAAAGGATATGTTTTGGGGGTAGGAGAAGTGGACAGGTTGCCAGCTAGAATCAAGATACCAAACTATGGGAGGATTTCAAAAATAAATAGAAGAGCCAAGTACCAGTGGCTCAGACCTTAGCTATTCAGGAGACTGAGATCTTAGGACTGTGGTTCACAAGCCAGCCCAGTCCAGAAACTTCATGAGACTCTTATCTCCAATTAACCAGCAAAAAGCTGGAAATGGAGATGTGGCTCAAGTGGTAGAATGCCAACCTTGATGGAAAAAGCTAAGAGAAAGCACCGATACCTTGAGTTTAAGCCCCAGTACTGTTTGTGCGTATACACACACACACACACACACACACACACACACACACACACACAATTAACCATCACAAATATATCAAAGGAGACATGCCATTGTTACACTTAAGAAAATATAAATTCAATAATATTATTATATGTGTGCATATACATCTATAATATATGCGATAATATATACACTATATATGTGTGTGTCAATATTCAAATGGTTCTGTTTTCTCTGGGATATCTGCTGTTTCTCCCTAACCCTGCCCCCCTCAAAAAAAAAACCTAGCTTTATGAGATGTAACTTAGACTCTTATACACAGCTAAAATGAGTATAATTTGGTGGGTTTAAAAAATATGTTGTGTAACCATTATCCCAATGAATTTTAGGACATTTTGATCTCTCGAAAGGGATCATCCCAAACCTCAAGCACCCGCTCGTCTATTCTGTCTCTGGATTCTCTTCTTCTGGACATTTCACGTTGAGGAAATCGTGCCGTGTGTGGTCCTTTGCAACCAGCTGCTCCATTCACACTGTTTTTGATGTCTGGGTTAGCACATAGATCAATCCCTTATTTCTCTCTGGCTTGGAAATGTCCCATTGTAAATAGACTATGTCGTGTGCGTGTTATCTCTTTAATCCCTCTTTGTCTAGGTGGGTTGCTCACATTTTATTTTATTTCATTACTCTAGTCTTTTGGTTTACTTTTTGAAGTGTGGGGGTCAGTTGTCTTGTGGGATGTGTGACCTACATTCTTGGGCTGCCTCTCAGGCTTGCTTGGGTAGAGGTGGAGTAGTTCAGTAAGGTCTCTTTACGGGGCTCTAGGGGTGTTTCTTACCGAATCTCTTGATCCCAAAGAAGGAACAACCAGATCCGAACTCTTGCTCAGCCTGGCTATTGCTGGCTTTCTCCTTGCCGGACTGGATTTATTGGTGCTCTGCAGGGTGCCAGTGGGCTTCTACACAGCGCTCTTCTTTCCTCATAGTTTTCCCTTTGATACTTCGAACATCTCTGGTGATCTTAGCCCAGGTACCTCTTGACACTGGAGCTTCCACGTGGTGGTTTTCTACTTCCTGGTACGTTTTGTTCTATTGGCCTCTCCTGAGATGAAATGTTCCTCTTTAGATCTGTTCAGTCATGGTCCTTACTCGTCCTGATGCTCAGTTGTCCCAAATGTAACTTACGGGAGCTACGTTAAGCTGGTTTCTACAGCTTATCTTCAGTATATTTCATCGCTTTTTGCATGTTTTCTTCCTCCTGGCGAAATGAGATGTCTTAGGTCTACTGTGGACTGAATTAGTCATTTTCCAAGGAGCCTAGGCCTGGGTTCCTAGTATAGGGAATAATACGTGGGAAGGGAGGGATGTACTTAGTAAATGCCACAGCACTGGGATGTCATTCCTTCTAGGCCTTTCAGAGAAGTACTGCAGGTGTGAGTGGGTGTGTGGGTGTGGGTGTGTGGGTGTGGGTGTGTGTTGTGCATGTATGTGAAGCACATATACTTAGATGAAGTTGGCTGATAGCACACAACTCAGGAGGAGCAAAGACACAGTCTGTGATCACAGTACACAAGTATCCATGGAGCATGCCTGTAATCCTTACTACACAAGAAGCTGAGTCCTGGAGGATCCAGGTTCAAGGCCAAAAACCTTGGTAGAGAGGTCCATGGTACTTTGTCTCCAGCTAACTAGCATAAAGCTGTACTGGAGGCATGGCTTGAATATTAAAGCACCAACTGTGAGCAAGTTCAATGATCTGAGGTCAAACCTCCATACTCACAAAAACAAGAAAGAGGAAAGAGGGAAAGGGAGGGAAAAGAAAAGGAAAATAACAACATATATACCAGGGCAGAGATAAGGGAGGGTACCCCTCAGTGGATGATGTGTTCTTGTCCTGGCTAAGGGGGAGGTGTGACTTCCCATTCACTGTCAATCTATAGTCCTGTATAGAGCTTTCCTGAAGCAAATGTTCATGAGTGGTGGGAGTCTTTTTTTTTTTTTTGCCTCCACCATGCAGACACCCTTGAGAAACAAGCTAGTACCCAGATCTCAAGATGGAGAAATAAGGTACAAAGTACAAAGGTTTCGGCTCCAGTCTGCCATTTCCTCCATTTCTCAGCCCATGACCTTGGGCCATTAATCTTCTGTAGGCCTCAGTCTGCCAACTAGACAAGAGGCCAGGAGCCTGTGCTAAGTGGATGGGGGCTGCCCTCAGTGGACGGGGCTCTTGCTGGGTATGCCTTCACTGTTGCTAGTCCTCAACAGACAAGAATTGACATCACAGCCAAGCCCCTACCCCTACCCCAGCCTGCCCTGAGCTCACCATACCAGTGACAATGTCATGTTTGTCCATGGCAGGAGAAGACTGCAAGTACCACAATCTACCCTTCTTCCTGCCATGTATGTCCTTGACTAGTGTTTGTACATGGAAGCTCCAGGCAAGGATTTCTGTCCTTGCCTCTTCTCCTTTATGACTGGTGACTTGGGCTCCAGCCATGGCTGCTTTCTTCCCCTGGCAATTTTGGCACGTGTCAAGGAAGAGAATGATGGCTTGGGAGGGTACTAAAAGAGTCAGATGGGTGTCCTGCTCCTTGAAACATGTCCTTGGAAGCCACAGTGCGCCATGAGCCTGATGTTTCCTCAGAGCCTGCTTGGAATCCCAGAAGATTTATTATATGCAAAGACTCCTTGATAGAAATTACTGGAGGAGGTTGTAATACATAGGTACTAATGGCTTATACCTGTAATCCTTGCTACTCATGAGGCTGAGATCTGAGGATTGAAGTTCAAAGCCACCCCAGGCAGGAAAATGGGAGAGACTCTCATCTTCAGTTAACAAGCAGAAAGCAGAAAGTGGAACTGTGGCTCAAGTGATAGAGCACCAGTTTTGAGTGAGAAAGCTCAGGGGCAAAACCCAGGTCCTGAATTCAAACCCCAATACACACACACACACACACACACACACACACACACACACACACACACACATTCAATGAGTAAAGCCTCTCGCTTCTGCATGGGAGGAGCTCTGGGTCTCCCCTGGGATCTGCTGTCCAGGACTTTATGTCACATCAGTTCACTCCAATGCACCGAAATTTGAAGGCCCACCAATCCCCATCCATCCATTTTATAGATGGTGAAAGTAAGGCTTCAAGAAGTTAGTGCCCTAGGCCAAAGCTTCAGAATTCTAGCCATAGTTTCTGGGCCATGACACTGATGGCCCCTCAGCTTTCCTTTTGCCAAGCTTTGCAAAGACATTTGTTTCCATGAGTTGATTTTCTTCACCAGATGCAGGAAGACTGGAAGGGATTGAGTCAAGCTATTTTGCCTTATTTTCTGTTTGTGTGGGGGTTCGGAGTGGATTTCCTGAGCCATGGATGTCCTCTCTGCTGCTCAACCTGCCCGGTGGTCCAGACCTGTGCTGGCCTGAGGAGGTGGGGGTGTGAGCAGTTGTTGGCTTCCTTGAGGCTCATTAGTGAAGTCCCTTCCTACTTCTTTGGGTCTTTATCAAGTTACTTACTTTACACTGCAATGCAGTGGCAGGGCCATGACACATGAGCAGGTCACTCCCCAGTGCCTTAGGGGGTCATTGGGTGGCTCAGAACTGGGAGACCTCTGCTGCTGACTCTTAAACAGAACTGCTAATGGACCAGTGAAAGTTGAAACTGTAATGTCATTGTAGCTGGCCATCCTTGCATTTCTCCACCTGCTCAGTCTTAGGACTTTAAGCAAGCAGGCATGGGCCTGTGGGCTTCTAATTCGTTGGAGTTCTGGTTCTCACTAGCTCTCTCTTGTCTTTTTTTTGTACTTTTACTGGGGCTTGAACTCAGGGCTTAGGCACTGCCCCTTAGCTTTTTCAAACTCAAGTCTGGCACTCCTTGAGCCATACCTCCACTTCCAGCTTTTTTGCTACAAACAAAACAGACAGGAAAAGAACAACGGCAAGATGAGAAAGTCTGACACTTGCTTTTTCTCCAGGGGCTGATTGAGCAGCGCCTCGAGCATGCTCTCTGTGTGTGGGATTTGATATATTGGAAGGCTCAGGATAAGATGGCATGTGTTGAGTCCTCTGTGCCAGGAGGCGGTGACCTGCAGTCCACCTTAACTCTCAACTCCCCTGTGGATTCTGTGGTGCAGGCAGCGCGCCACGGTACGATTCACCAGCAGAGGGCAGTGGAGGGGTTAAACTCCCCAAATCAGAGGAGGGAGAGACCTGGTTTGGAGCAATTCTCTGAGATCCTGTGCACAATCCTTCCTCCACTCCGCTGAGGGAGCAAGGCTAAGGCACAGGGTGTGGGGTGGGGGGAAGCAACGTGGGCTCAGGGGCGCTCTTGCTTGTCCTGCTCCAGAGTATGGTGACTTAGGAGTTGACAAGCAGAAGTCCCTGAACTCCCCTCCACATCCTCCCACCCCAACCACCCCCCCCCCGCAGAGATTTTTTTTCACCAATCCCTTCCCACTTGGGGAACCTGACTGGAGTGGGGGGAATAGAAATACATGCATAGCCAATATGGAGAACAGCTTTGATGATATTTCTCACCTCTCTCTCCAGAACCTGGGCTCTTCATCGCCAAGCAAAAAGCACAGTAAGGAGAACACCATCACTGTAAGTACCTTACATGGGATGCTCCCAGGTTTGTTGAGTCGCAAGCTGGGGCATTTGGGCTATGGTTGGGCTGTTACCTTGGCAACATGGGCCACTATGCAGAAGCAATGCCCAGCCTGGAAAATGGGGAAGTTGCAAAGCTTTGGTTTGACTGAAGTTCTCCAGCCCTTCCCTCTCCTCTCCTTCCCCTGACAGTTTCTCATTTCACCTCCCTCTTCTCCCTGCTCCCCACCCCTCCACATCTTCCATGAAGAAATGGCCATGGGGGAGGGAGGGCATGGAGAAATGGAAAAGAAGCCATTTTTGTAGGGCGGACAGGGGAAGCTACATGTGTCAGAGCGGGTTGAAGAAGGTGGACCATGCTGTGCACAAGTGAGGTGACGTGTAAATTACAGCACGGTAGGGTTGCTTTTGTGCGGGGGAAACTTCTGGAAGCTGTCAAAGTTAAAAAGCTAGAGATGGCACCCTAAGAATAGAGTTCCTGGGAGTTCCCAGTGACATGCAGTCAGCTTCTGCTTAGACCCGCCAATCCACAAAGGAGCCCTATCCCCCCACCCCCCCTTAACCCTGTGCTAGACTGAGGGTGGGGGCTGCCCCTCAGTGCCCCCTCCTAGGGGAGGAAGGAGCTGTCCATCACCCAGCAACCATCAGACTTAAGACGTAGAGTCCTGGATTTGTTGTGTTTGTCCAAGCATAGGAGAATTGGACACAGGGCTGTCCTTGATTCTACAGTGGGGAAATGAGTGGGCTCCAACTTCCATCACGCTAAGCTCTTCTGGCTGCCTCTGTGGATACAAAAGCAAGAGCAGGGAGCTTTTTCCTGGCTTCTCCATGCTGACAGTACTACTCTGTGGGAGCAAAAGACAAAGACTAACCACTGTCAGCACTGCTGGGTGTGCCTCTCTTACCTACAAGCAAGCAGCGTGCCACATGGCTCCCTGTGTCCCCTGGCTGCGAGAGGTATTCTACAATTGGTATAGTATGATGGTTGCTTATCTGGTTTCTGAATCCAGACTGTTGCATGGAACTGTTGAGCTGGGCAACCTTTGGGTCCAGTTCCTCCACTTTACCCACCTCACTGGTCACATCTGTGAAAGGAGGAGGTGGTAGGGCACCTGTGATGAAGGACTGGGTGAAGACTGAATGGCTCTGTGTGGGTAGAGCACTTAGAATAGAGCCTGGCACATCGGAAGTGCTGGATACCTACCAGTGTGAGTCTCATCCTGTTTACAGACCAGAAACTGAGGCACAGAACAATACTGTTCCAAGGTCACCTAGCCAAGAAGCATTGGCTGGGTTTCTATGGTTCTTTTTTTTTTTTTTAAATATAATCTTAGCTACTTGGGAGACAGAGATCTAAGGATTGAGGTTCGAAGCCAGGAAAGTCCTAAAGCCTCTTCTCTCCAATTAACCACAGAAAAAAGCTAGAAGTGGTTCGGTAGCTCAAGTAGTAGAGTAAAAGGAGCTTAGGGACAGCACCCAGGCCCAGAGTTCTAGGCCCAGGACCAGCAAAAAGGAAAAGAAAAGAAGAGTAACTGAGCAAACGTGGCTGGAAGCATGACTCAAGCCTTGAGTCCAAACCCTAGTACTAGTCCCCAAAGAAAAGAATATACGAGGGACACACCTGTTAGCAAGGTAGAGGAGAGACAAACAGGAAAAATGAAATTTTCTTTGGAACAGCAAGTCTTGTCCTCACCTTTGTGCCTTTCCTGATCCTTTTTCTGCTACTCTTCAAATGGGCTGCAACATGAGGTTCCTAGTCCAGGCCTCCAAGATAGTGGTTGTAAAATGTAGGTTCAGCTGTAGTGGTACATGCCTGTATGCCCAGTTAAGAGGATCAAGGTCCACATCTGGTCAGAGGCGAAACTGTAAGATGATCAGAAAAATACCTAATGCAGAAAGGGCTGGAGGCATTGCTCACATAGTAGAGTAGTTATCTAGCAAGCACAAACCACAGTACTGCCAAAAAAAAAACCTAAAAATAAAATAAAATGTAATAAAGAATACAGATTCCTGAACGATATCTACAGTTCTGTCTTTGGGGGAATAGAATATAAAAATTTGCGTTTTCACCAGTGCTTGTAGCAGTTTGAAAATAAACCCTTCTGCCTCAGAAAATTGTTGCCAGGGAAACTGAGCAAAAAAGGGACTGGTTATAGATCACAGAGCAAACCAGGAGCACTTGAATTCGAGTCTCCTCCCAGCTGCCAGTTCCCCAAGATGTTGCACCACACTTGCCTGGCCACCATGGCCCCATATGTTTCCAGGCTAAAGATTTCTGTACCACCATCCCCTTTTTCTCATGCCCAGGCCTTTGCTCTGGATTCAGATCATCCAGAGCTCAGGGATTCCTCAGAGAAAGAGGGGACAGCCTGTTCCCAGGAGACAAGGATGCGAGCTTCCTTCTCCCTAGGGCGTAGAATCACCCACACTGTCCAGGCCTGAGCACCGTGGGGCTTTTTCCTCACTGAGGGGTTGGAAGAGGGCGCAGTTCTGAAGCTCAGTGGCCTGGAACTGGATAGGCAGGCCAGACACATGGGTGTCCTGGTGGGGCGGGGCAGAGTTGGCAGCTTTGGCTGGCTCTTGTCCCTGGCTGTCACCAACGCTGAGCTGGGCTGGCAGATGGAGTGGGCTTGTTGGATTGAGAGTGATAAGTACTAATGGCCACTCATTGCCTTCAGCATCTCAGAAAACTGCAGGGAAGATGACAGTCAAGCTCCATGGCCGTACTCTCTCCTGGAGAGAGAAGGAGGAGGAGGAACTTGGGGACCCTTGTGCTCCTTAGACAGGGCTCCATGGGTAGAGCTGGGGTCAGGGTGACAAGAGCCAGTTCTCCTCTCCTCATCCCAATTCTCTGGCTTTTCCTCTCCTCCACCCTCCTGAACCAAGAGGAAGATCCAGGAGCTCTGAGCTGTCAAACCAGGCTCCACTGGCATTGCAAGCAGGCAGCCCAGACAGGTGGTAGAGGAGGCAGACCTGGGCAGAAGATAGACACCCTATCTTCTCACATCAGCCCCTTTGGAGGGGTTCAGTGGCTCTGACACCACAGATGGGTGCCTCGCTGTCTGCATCTCTGCCATTGGTACCCCAAAGTTTAGGGGGAGCATCCCCTGCAATCTTGGCTGTTTCTGTGTGGAATGGGCCTGGTAGAACTATCCTTTATGTGCTGGGCACCCTAGCAGGGGCAAGGCAGGGGGCATAGCTCTCGTCATGGTCCTGAGCCTGGGGAGCTCAGGGGGGAGAGGGCAGGGGTGGCCACCAGAACTCCCCTACCCCAGCCACACTGGAAGGTAGTCCCCTCTTTTGCTCACTGCTAAACACTGAGCCCTACTGTTTTGGGGTTGAGGGCTTAGCCTAGCTGTCAGTCCAATGTGGATTTAAATACTTTTGTGACCTTCGGTTTCCTCATATCAAATGAGGGTGATGTTTCCTGCCTATCGTAAGAGTGCATGCCCAGCTCTGAGTCATAAGCCCTGAGTCAGTACTCTCCAGGAACCTGTCCGTAAAATGCAGTTCTCCACATTCCCGCCAGGGGGCAGAGGGTTTCAATACCAAAAGGTCCCTCTGGGCTATGTGCAAGGAAGAAGTCCCCAAAACAAGAACTGACAGAGGCAGTGACTGGATCTACATCCACACAGCTCTGCTTGGGTAGGGTGGCAGGGCCATTTGAAGGACGCTACCCTTCTAGTCCCTGAGGCAGGCATCTCTTTGGAAGGCCATGCAGGAGCTTAAGAGCAGGGCTCTGAGGCTCCGTCTCCCACTCTGCTGGATATAAGGCCTTCTTCTGGTGGTGCCAAACTCCCATTGTGTGGTTCCTGAATCACCTGCATCTCCTGGGAGCCTTTGCCCCACCCAGACCTGAATCACACAACTGCAACTCCAAGGCCCACATCACCCCAGCTCCAGGACAGAGGATGGGCTGGATGGGACTTAAGAGGATCCCTGCTATCTGCCTGGTGCCATCTCTCCTCAAGTTAGTGGGGTGTGTCTTTGAGGACATGTTAGGCTAGGCAGAAGCATTGGTTCTCTCAGGTCTAGGACCCACATCTATCAAAAGCCGCCACATCTCACGGTCAAGTTCTTCCTTTGTGGGAAGATGTTTTACCCATGAGAAACCAAGGCAACTCTGGGTGAAGAAAAACAGCTGAAGAAAGGAAGGGTAGAGCATGAGGTTTCTTAGGAGGCTATGATACCTGCTTCGAGCAGTCAGCATTGCATTCACAGGTTCTGTGCCTGTGGTTCGGCCACTGAACGTGGAAATCGTGTTCCTAAATTGCATCTGAACTGAGCATGCGCAGACTTCTTGTTATTCCCTAAGCAATATAACAGGTATGTGGGCAGCATCTACGTTGCAGTAGATATAAGAAAACTAGAACTGAGCAAGGTGCCAGGTGATCGTGCCTGTAGTCCTGACTACTCAGAACGCTGAGATCTAAGGATCCTGGTTTGAAGTCAGCTTGGGTAGAAAACTCCTTGAGGCTCTTATTTCCAATTAAACACCAAAAAGCTAGAGTAGAGATATGGCTCAAGTGGAAGAGTCATCCTTGAGTGAAAATGTTAACACATGCGCATGTGCACACACACGTTTAGTAATGGCTGTGTAAGTTCTTTACAAATAGGATCATTTCATCTAAGGAATTTGAACATCCAAGAAGTTTGCTTTGTGCAGAGTTCCGGAAGCTCCTCCCTTCCTCAAACGGAGGGGCAACTGTACTCTTAGTCTGCTAGTTCTATATTATTAGCAGGGTATTTGAAATCGTGTCTTTTTGCCAGCCTGGACCTTTTGAGCTTATGACCTTCCTACCTCAGCTTCCCAAGTGTTTGGATTATAGGTACCCACGGGCATGGTCAGTCAATCAGTTCCACAATAATTAACACTCCATATACTTAGAGGTTAAAGATTTTGTAGCATTAAATTTGATTGCAGTTTTTGTGAGCTGCATGATGAGAGCAAAGTAAAGATGGTCTGTGATCACCATTGCCAGTTATGAGAAGAGTGAATGGAATATATGAAATTAGGAATACATGAAAGCCCAGAAAATACCCTCAAGCTTGACCTAAGCAAACTGTTTCCTGAGGCTGGGGGGAGAGGCTCCCTCCCACAAGCCTGTGTTTGAAAAACTAGAGCAAAAAGAGCCTGAGGCCTGGCTTAACTGGTAGAACTCCTGCCTAGCTGTGCAAGGTAGATGTCTGTCTCATTTTTTGTCTACTTATGTTCTACACGGGTAGTGGAGTCATGGTCAAGCCTTTTGCAGACATAATACTTCTCTAGTGCAGACATGTATGAGTATCCCTGCACTTAGAAGCAAATGTATCTGTAGTAAAGGCTCTTAGAAGTGTAGGTGCTGAAAGCCAGCCTTTGGGAGCTCACAACTGTAATCCTAGTTACTCTGGATGCTGAGATCTGAGGATCTAGGTTCAAAACCAGCCCAGGCAGGAAAGTCCATGAGACTCTTATCTCCAATTAACTACCAAAAAGCTGGAAATGGATTTGTGGCACAAAGTGGCAGAACACTAGCCGCAATCACAGAAGCTCAGGGATAGCATCCCAATGCTGACTTCAACCCCCAGCGCTGGCACACACATACAAAAGCAAGTGCAGTTGCTGAGTGGAAGGATCCATGGCAAGTGTTTGTAATTGTGACAGAGCCTTCCTACCTCCAGGCAGTCAGGTGGAGTGCAAGTGTCTGTGGTTCCAAAGTTGAAATGCTGGCCTGTGAAGCCTATCCCATGAGGGTGGCCACAGGAAAGCCTCCTTTGTACTCTTCTGGACGCAGGGACTAATCCTCCAGGAAAATTGTTTCCTCTCTGCTCTCCGCCCTGCAGATCAACTGTGTGACGTTCCCTCATCCAGACACCATGCCTGAGCAGCAGCTGCTGAAGCCAACAGAATGGAGCTATTGCGACTACTTCTGGGTAGGTGCTGCCTCAGTTTACCCCCTCCTCAGGGTTTCCAGCAATCAAGAGTCTACATCTGGAAGACACTATGAGGAGGGGAAGCTTTCTTACTGACACTTGGAGGTAGAGTCGCCTGTCTGAATCACAGAATGATGATGGTGGCATGCCTTGAATCGATTTCTTTAAATCTACAGAGCTGAGGTTGGTAGTTCATGCCTGTAATGTCAGCTACTAGGGAGGGTAGAGATCAGGAGGATCATGGTTCAAAGTCATCCTGGACAGAAAAACCTTAGGGAACTCCCACCTCAATAAACAAGCTTGGTGTTGTGTCATATTTCTATAATCCCAGCTACCTAGGAGACACTGGTAAGAAGATTGTAGTCCAAAGCCAACCCCAGATAAAAACAGAAGACCTAGCTGGGCGTGGTGGCTCACGCCTGTAATCTTAGCTACTGAGGAGACTGAGATCTGAGGATCAAGGTTCAAAGCCAGCCAGGGCACAAAAGGACTTGAGACTCTTATCTCCAATTAACCTCTAGAAAAACTGGAAGTGGATACAATACAATATGCCAGGTAACAAAGTCAATACCGTAACAATATGAGATTAACCAAAGGGCAACAAAGGAAAAGAGAAGTAACATAGTACATTAAGAACAACAGTTGCTCAAGATAAAACTCTTATTTCCATATCCTTGAGACCCTTTCATTGTATATATGTTTATTTATTTGAAATAGGAAAGGGAAGGGGTAAAACAAGATGATTGGAAGGAGCTAGGGGGAGGGAAATGGGGACAAAAGCATAAGAAGGGGTATCAATGTGTGAGAAGGAATGCACCTACTATCTGGCAAATGTAACTGTAACCCCTCTATACACTACCTTGATAATAAAAAAGAAAATGAAGAAAAGAAAATGGGAAGTGGGGCTTGGCTCAAGAGTAGGGCCGTAGCCTTGAGCTGAAGAGCTCAGGGACAGAGCCCAGGCAGAGGTCAAATCCCATGACCCACCCAACACACACAAACAAAACAAAACACCTTACATGAAAAATACCCAACAGGCAGAAGTGTGTCTTTCTTTTCTACCAACGGCTTCCACATTAGGAGATACCAAAGATGCTTAGTGCCCCCCCCACACTAGGACCTACCCCAGCCCCTCCCATTGTGTTACTCCTAGGCCCAAGGTCTGTGCAGAGGGCATGGAACTGCCCACAGCCAAAGGTGGGAAGAGTAACAAGAGGACCTCAGACAGGGCTCACAGTGCATATGACTTGGCAGGATGCAGGGGCTTGTGCTATTTGTGGTAGGGAGGGCCGGAGCTTTGAGAAGAGATCCAGGGTGATATGCTGTGCAGGCTGTAGGTGATGGGGAGAGTAGGTGCAGGATTCAGTCTGTCCTGTGTGACTGTAACAAAGCACTTGAGGCTGGGCCATGTGTGGTGAACACAATTTTAACTGGCTTCTGAAGGCTGCACTGAGCTCCAACACGCGGGAGCTGCTTCCCCTGGGTGAGACTGTGGAGATGGCTGCTCTTGCCAGCCTTCGCCAGCTGGGAGCCAGGTGGCTGGTAAATCTGCATGTGCTCTCTGGACTGGCACTTCCCTGCACTCCACTCTCCTAGCTCCAGACACTTATGCTTCCATTTCCTTCTAGGCTGATAAGAAGGACCCACAAGGAAATGGCACCGTGGCTGGATTTGAACTGCTGCTCCAGAAGCAACTGAAAGGCAAACAGATGCAGAAGGAAATGTCAGAGTTCATCCGGGAAAGGTGAAGCCCAGGCCCTGCCCAGGCCCCTCCCGCCTCCCCCTGCCAGCCCTACCTGGGGTCTCAGCACTGCAGTCCCCAGCCCTGCGATGTTAGAAGACAATGCATGGGCTCCTGGGACTGACCTGACCAGTAGACGTTGGGCTTTTTTATTTTGCATAGTGTTTCTCTAAAGTTTTGAACCAGCACTGAAAAAAAATATCTCTTGTAAATTTTTAGCTGAAAGTCTGTGTAACTAACATCTCTTGAGAAACTAGAAAGTGGACAAGACAGGTTCTCCACCCTTCTCCAGTAGTTGACTGGAGTCAGGTACCGGTTTCTCTGTGGGAGGGTCATGGTCTCATTATGCTGCAGTCCTCACCATTCCCCACTGTACCCCCACAGACCCCACCACTTCCTGATTTCCCTTTGTGGCCTTCGGTTGAAGCATTGCTCCTGACCATAAACCCCAAAGGGGAATATTAACTTTTTTTAAAAACAAGTTCTGGGCTTGAACTCAGGGCTTAAGCACTGTCCTCAGGCTTTCTCAAGGTTAGGGCTCTACCACTTGAGCCTCAGCAACACTTCTAGGTACCGAGGAATAAAACCCAGGTCTTCGTGCATGCTGGGCAAGCACTCTACCACTAGGCCAAACTCCTGGCCCCGGGGAATGTTAACTTTTAACTCAGCTTCATGAGAGTTGGCGGGGAGAGAACTAGCCCCATAGCCTCATTTCTGTCTCCGGTGGTTTATCCAAGTACAGATAAAGAAACCATAAATCCAGCCCAGTGAAAACAGGGGGAGCTACAGAAGAATGTCGTTCCTCCCTCTCCTTCCTTCTGTGCCACAAACCCACACACCTGCACCCATGTGCTCACAACTTGCCAAACGCTAGAGTTTCCCAGGTGTACTGGAAATAGTTTCAGCAAATGGCAACATCTTTTTCACAGATTTCTCTCTTTGAGCACTGTCCCCGAGCTTTTGTGCTCAAGGCTAGCGCTCTATCACTTGAGCCACACCCTCACTTCCAGCATTGTTTTTGAGGGGGGAGGTGCAGGAAGAAGACAGTTGATTGGAGATAAGAGTTTCTGTTCAGGCTGTCTTTTAACTAGGATCATCAGACCTCAGCTTCCTGAATAGCTGGGATTACAGGCATGAGCAACTGGCATCCAGCCACAGATTTCATATGTATTCATTCATCAGGGAAAAATGCTTTGGCATTTTTAAAGTCCCTCTCTTTTTCCTTAGGAAGCCTATTCTGTATTTTATAATTATTTATTCTATAGTCCATTAAGCTGGTAAGAAATTGGAAAGCTGTATTGCTCAGGTACAAGACAGCAGAAGTATAAAACAGACAAATAGACAAAGGTGTGTAAGCTTTAGCCAGACAGGACCACGACCGTAAGAGTGTGTGTGTGTGTGTGTGTGTGTGTGTGTGTGTGTGTGTGTGTGTGCCGCTTCTGGGGTCAAACTCAGGGTTTAAGTTTATTCACTTTCATTCATTTGCATTCACTGGCACTCTATCACTTGAGCCACAGCTCCACTTCTGGCATTTTTAGTAGTTAATTAGAGATATAAGAATCTCTCAGGCTTTCTTGCCCAGGCTGGCTTTGAACTACAGTTCTCAGATCCCAGTCTCCTGAGTAGCTAGGATTACAGTCGTGAGCCACCAGCACCCAGCTCTGTGCTCTTACCTATGTGGAATTAGCCGGTGCCTGGACACTCCAGCCTTCCCGGAGGAAATGCAGATTCCTGAAACTTTCCTCTGTGCATCCTGGAGTCTCATGGTTAATTAAGAGCCTTCAAGACCAGGAGAGGTAAGAGTCTAGTAGCATAGGTTCGAGTGTCACCGGCCAGGGATGCAGTCCTGGTCCCCTGGGCTCAAGAAAATGGGGCAGGAGATAGAGAAGGTGTGGCTGGCTACCCACAGGAAGCTGAGGAGGCAGATGGCATTTGCCCCATCTGTGCCAGCATATGCCATTGCCAAGATGACATGTTAAAATCTGAGATCCAGAGGTTTCAGCCACAGTGCAGAGTTGCAGCTAGCAATCCCCAGAATCCTGGTCATGGAGGTACAGAGGAAGCCATACAGGTGAGAGGGTAATGGAAGCTAAAAAAGTGTGAGACTCAGAAGGACTGCTGGAGCAGCCAGAGATGGAGGTTAGGACTGAGCCGTGTGAGAGGTAACAGATCATGGATGTCCGTGCCTAATTATGCC
This sequence comes from Megascapheus bottae, assembly GCF_031878675.1. Taxonomy (NCBI): domain Eukaryota; kingdom Metazoa; phylum Chordata; class Mammalia; order Rodentia; family Geomyidae; genus Megascapheus; species Megascapheus bottae. Next base: position 6,497,108 of record NC_143525.1, on the reverse strand, counting down.
ATATCATTACACAAAATAGACCCACCCGTCTTGGTCAGCCACCCCCTCACCACACCCTCTCAATACCAGCTTCAGCCTGAGCAGCCAGGAAGCCAGTGCTGTTCCCCAGGGTCTCTGGATTTTTCTGACCCACCACCAGAAGGCACAGAGGGCCTGGGGGGGGGGGGGTACCATTTCTATGGCTACCTCTGGGTCATCAGCACAGCTTCCCTGCCCCCCACTGGCCCCAAAGAGTACTTAGGTAGTGCCTGATGCCTTTAACACCCCACACTTGGGCACACAAGTCCTTGATTTCACAGAACACCCCCTGGAGGCTTGCCTTAAACTCATGTCAAGTGTTCTCTTCTCCAGGGAAATAGAATGGAGCTGCAGTTCTGGACACTGCCTGGTTTCCATGGAAACGCATGTGCCCTTGACAGTTCCTGGCAATTAGAGACACTGGGGGTGGGAGACCCTAGAGGGATGTTCTGTTCTTGTTTCCAAGGGGCCAACAGCCATCTGGGAGGACCTGAACCTAGGTTTGGGGGCAAGAAAAGAATGGGAACACACTGGAAGCCCCTGGGGCCCATCACAAGTTGCATTCATTCATGTAAAGGTTCTCATGGGCCCAGTCCTGGGCTCGATGCCGTGCAAACAGCACATTACATCTTCACAGCCCTGGTGACAGCAGAAATGGCCTGTTATTCAGATCAGGAAATACATTCCATTTCAGCTACCCACTGAGTAGCTATGAAGCCCCACTGTGTGCTGGGAAGAGAGGAGAGGCCATGCCCTCTCCTAGCTCACAGTCTAGTAGGTGTGCTAGATTCCCTTACACAGCTGACACATGGTGAGGTGACAGGTCCCGTCCATTGTGTAGCGGCAAGCTGACATGTTGGGTTTGCTCCCTTTGCAGGATAAAGATTGAAGAAGAATATGCGAAGAATTTGGCCAAACTCTCCCAGAATTCCCTGGCTGCACAGGAGGAAGGGTGAGTTGGGAGGAGTCTGAGAATACTTGGGAGGATGAGGATATGTGGAAGAAGGGGGCATCCTCATTTGCCCATCATTGGTTGGGGAATCTCACTAGATTGGATCAAGATGGCATCCGTGTGTGACTTAGTAGCTTGTGTGTAGCTGGAGGGAGCTCATGACATAAGTGCCTCCATGGCTTAATGTGGGAGCCCCTTTCTCAAAGAAGGTCACTGGTGGTCGTGGCTCAGGGTTTGGACAGCCACAATCCAGGAAAGCACTTTTGCCTTGTTGTCTCTCTAGACACCCAGGCCTCCTACCAGGTGCTAGAACCTTCCATAACTCCCATGGTACTGTGCCCTGGCATGTAGATACACACCCCTGTTCCTCTTTGTCTGAGGGCAGGCTGGGGAGAAACTAGATCTGAGAGGATTGTGTGTGTGTATATGTGTGTGGTGTGCTGGTACTAGGGCTTGAACTCAAGGTCTGAGTACTATCCCTTAGCTTTGTTGCTCAAAGCTGGCAACTTTACCATTTGAGTCACAGCTTTACTTCCGTCTTTTGGTAGCTAATTGGAGATAAGAGTCTCATGAATTTGTTTTTGTCACATAATATATATGATTCTGTTTATATGAAATATCCAAAGTAAACAAAACCATAGGGACAGAAGGGGTTACCAGGCCCAGGGGAGGACACAGGGAATTGTTTGAGGAGGTACAGCTTTCCTTTATGGGTGTATATTTGTCTGATGCGGCTGCAATCACAAAATAACACAGACTGCACCATATGGCGGATATTCTAAATACCATGGAATGGTTTGTGTTAGATTGGTTCATTTTTATGATACATGATTTTTTTATCTCTGTTTAAATAAGTAACAGAGCATCTCAGGAAGTTAGAGTTGAAAGTGCTTCCATTTTGACCACAGTCCTGTGTAAGTGTGTTTTAATCCCCCTGCAAAGGGAGACAAACCCCCAAGGAAGACACATCGTTGGGGAGTTGTGGTTGTCAGACAGCTGGGATGCGAAGCACATCTAAATCTGCCTTCACAGAGTAGAATTCTTCAGGGGAATGCAGATTTTACCAGGCAAACGTGGCATTGATTAAGGCCTTGGCATGTACTGGTGGTGCGGAGGAGAGCCGTGATTCCCACTCCCTGCACGGGCCACAGGACTTCCCAGCAGGGCTCGTGTGTCTCTGCCACATACATTCATGGCAAGGGAGGCTTTCTGACCCCCCATTGTGGGGTGTACTGGCTTGCGATGGGGCAGGAAGTTGGCCTGGAGGGAAGTAGCCTTGCAGCCAGGGGAGGGGGTTCCGGCCTGGCCTTCTTCCCTGCTCTACTGTGCCACTCCACAGCTTTCCGGCTTCTACCTCCTGGGGCTGGGTTCCTGCCAAGGACACCATGTCCTGCCAACACACACACACATGCTCCTAACTGTGCAGCCATGCTCCCACGCCTGACCTGTACCCCCATGCCAGGTACATGGGCACGGGCAAACCTGGGAACAAACAACACAAGCTCACATCCAGACATCAAGGTCATATAGTCATAAGCCCTGTTCACCATTGTGTACACAGGCGCCCCTCCCAAACACACACATTTGTGCAGACACATGCACTCTCGCTCTGCTAGCAGACATGGAGGCAGTAGCCTCCCTGGGATCCCTGGCACTCAGTGTGCTGGTTTGCATTTATGTACCATTGTGGACATATACCACAGTCCATCTTAAAAACTGCCAAAGTAGGCTGAGTGCTAGTGGCTCACATCCATAATCCTAGCTACACTGGAGGATGAAAATAAAATGGGAGGAAAATGGGAGGATTAAGGTTTGAGGCAAGCCAGGGCACAGAAGTCCTAGAGACCCCAACTCAAGAAAAGAAGAAAAGTTGGATGTAGTGTCTCATAAGATTTTTAGGGGGTAACAAAACAAAAACAAAATCCATTTAGATACATGCTCATTGGAGGGGATGCTGTGAGAGATTTGGCCTGTGGTAACCCCCAAGACCTGGTTAGATTTCACAGGACATGAGCACAGGAATGAATGAGCAGAATTTGGTTAGTTACTCTGCCTTGAGTTTTTTTTTTCTCCTGTGTGCAAAGGAAATGCGGTTTCGATCACTCCCAGGTGGCAGTTACGATGGTTACCTGCATTTTGATTTGGTATGCTTTAAACTATATATTAGTATAGAATTGTTCTGCGCAGGTACTTAGGGCAGAACACACACACACACACACACACACACACACACACACACACACACACTTTTTGATCATGTACCCTCCCTCCTAGGATAGCTTGTGTAAGATTTGTATTCTGTTGGCTTTTCCATTCTGACATTTGTACATGTGGTGTGAGGTCAGGGTTAAGATCTCTTCCTGTCTTTTGGATAATATAGCTGTCTTCACACAATTATCTAAAAAGTCTGGATGCTGGTGACTCACTCCTGTTATCCCAGCTACTCCAGAGGCTGAAATCTGAGGATCATAGTTCAAAGCCAGCCCAGGGAGAAAAGTCTCTGTGAGACTCTTATTTCTAAATTAACCACTCAAAAGCCAGAAGTGGTGCTGTGGCTCAAAATAGCAGAGTGCTAGTCTTGAGCAGAAGAACTCAGGGACAGTGCCCAGGCCCTGAGTTCAAGCTTCAAGACATTAATAATAATAATAATAATAATAATAATAATAATAATAATAATAATATCTGTGTGAGGGCTGGGGGTGCAGCCCAGTAATGGAGCACTTTCCTAGCATACATGAAGCTCTGGGTGTCCGTCTCCAGTATGTGCATACACACACACACACACACACACACACACACACACACACCAGTCAGTCCCTTCATTGACATACTTGGTGCCCATATCTGTGTGATTCTTACATTTTCCACTTTTGTGTGTCACCATAATGGAATACCACAGGCTGGGGAATTCATAAAGGAAAGAGATTTCTTTTCAGTCCCAGAACCTGAGGGTTCTCTTGCTGTACCATAACATTCCCAAAGGCATCTCATGGTAAAAGAAAAGCAAGTGTGATGCCCAGCCAGCAGCCTTTTACTATATGCATTAATCTCATTTCAAAGCTCCCACCTTTCAACATTGCAAAGACAAATGTCACCCGTGAGCCCAGGCCTTCCTGCACCCCTCTCTGGGAGACCTTCCTTTGCAGCCCAGAATCAGAGGAAAATCAGTTCGTTATTACCCACAAACACCCACCTGGGTCAGAGTGGCCACCAGACAGAGAGACCTGGACTGCCATGAGAGGGACGACGGCTTTGCTTCATGGGGGCAGTTCTTCACTGCTGGCTCTGGAAGCTGGAAGCATCCCAGCATGCTATCTTTTCATCAGCTTTTGCCACTCAAATTTAATGAATTTCCCCAGGGGAGGTGGCTGTTTGATGAAATTAAGTCCCTTGAACTTTCAGCCTGGCTTTCTTTGGCTGGGTTGGGAGGTCAGGAATAAAAGGTGGGTGGGGGGAGGAATATTATTTCAAATGATCTGTAAGTTCCAACTAATAAAGCTTGTGGAGGTAGGCTCCTCCCTCAGAAATCTTAGGGATTTCTGCAAGTTTCTTTTGATCTGAACTTTCTCCTTGGAGTGGAGCCATGATGTAGCTTTGAGAGAATGCTATGAGCCGTGAGCTGAGCAAAGCTAGCAGAGTACTTCATTCAGAATCTCTGAGGGGAGAAGCCACATCTCTCGGGGTGGTGATCTAGAATCTTCTCGGCATGCAGCTGTACCTGCTTAATCCCTACACCAGATAGCCCACCTGTGCCTCTTCTGAGAGCTAAGCAGCAGCTACCAGAACACAAATGCATGAGGGGGAAGGGGGCATCCATTATTGACATTGGCTGGGTATCAAGCCCCCCTTCCCCTGCTGGAGCTGCACCCCACTGTCTTGTAGATATTTCCAGACAGTTTTTCCACTGACAGTTGCTGTCTGCTCTCTGAGAAAAGGCCAGCCCATCTTTGCCTTGGGTCTGTCCTCAAGGTTGTTTTGTGCCTGGCTTCTGCCTTGTCCAGGTCCAAAGTGGTGGGGATAGCCCAAACTTGTGATAGCTGAGCCTGCCTCGGGAAAGGCTGTGGCTCAGGCTCTCTGAATTCCCCCATGTCTCACAGTCTCCTTCCTGTTGCAGCTCCCTGGGAGAGGCCTGGGCCCAAGTGAAGAAGAGTCTTGCAGACGAAGCTGAAGTTCACCTCAAGTTCTCTGCCAAGGTAAGCATACCCTGAGGGTTATGCTTTGGTCTGGGTTGTGCTGATCCAGGGCTGGGAACTGTCCATTTGTAGTATTAGCCATTTCTGGTGGTGTAAATTTCAAGATGTACATATTAAGTCACTAAGAGATGGGAAGTGCACTCCTAGATCATATTTCCATTGCAGGAAAGGGGCTCCCTGTTTCCTGTATAGCTTTCTATGCTGGGGGTCATGAGGCTCTCTTTCAGCTCCTTGTCTAAGCGCCCATCCATGCCCTTCTGTCTCTACCACGGGAGCTGCTGCTGTGCAGGGGTCCATAAGCCAGATGGGGAGCTTTGGCAAAGTTCAGTGGTATTTTCTCCCCATTGCCAGGACCTCCTGTTCAGTTTAACACAGAGAGGGCAAGATGTGCTTTCAGAGTTGGGCACTGGTGGCTCGCACCTGTAATCCTAGCTACTCAGGAGGCTGAGATCTGGAGATTAAAGTTTGAAGCAAACCCAAGGCAGACAATTCAGAGACACTCATCTCCAATTAAGCAGCAAAAACAAAACAAACCAGAAATGAGCTGTGACTCAAATGACAGAGGGCCAGCCTTGCACAAAAGAGGGAGAGTGCCTAAACTCTGGGTTCAAGCCCCAGAATCAGCAGGGGCTTGCTCTCAGTTTGTATCTCTCTGTCTCTGTCTCTGTCTCTGTCTCTTTCTCTGTCTGTGTCTCTGTCTCTCTCTATCTCTCTATCTCTCTGTTTCTGTCTCTGTCCCTGTCTCTCTGTCTCTGTCTCTGTCTCTCTCTGTGTCTCTCTGTCTCTCTCTCTGTCCCTGTCTCTGTCTCTCTCTTTCACACACACACACACACACACACACACACACACACACACACACACACACATGAACACGACAGAATTCATGTCTCTTGATGTTATCATCCACCATGCAAGACAGCATCTCCACTCCACAAATGAGAAGAGCGAGAGAGATGATGTCCCAGACATTCTCCCACAACCAAGTGAACCCAGCCACAGAGGGGGCAGTAGAGGACCCAGCAAGTGGAGGATGTGACCCCTAAGCCATTGCATCCCACAGTGCTAGTGTTTCAGTAGGGGTGCTTAAAACCTGGGACTCTGGAGCTGGAGATGGCAGCTCTCCCACCTGTGAGTTCCGCTTTCAACATGAACACAGAATCATAACACCTTGTTCTTGAGGGATGCTGTGCCCTTCAGGGAATGGCAACAGTGGGGTGCAGGCAGGTCCCCCAAATAGTCAGGCTATTTAAATCAGTGTCCTCAGAGCAGGGTAGCTTTCACATTAGCCTACTCAGAGGCTTATGAAGAAGGATCTTCAAGCACCCCAACACACTTGGCCACAGGAATATCCTCTGGTTTTAGTCTCTCTGTCCACACTGGCAGTGTTGAGCTGCCCCAGTGTCCACCTGGTGGTCTCTTAGCAATTCCTTAAGAGGAAGGGAACCCCAAGAATGTGGGGGGGTTGCACACACATGCGCCCTTAGTCATGGAGCTACATATTCATGAACATCATTTTCAAATCTGCCCCCAAAAGATTTATTGAGATTCTACCCTGGAAGGTCGTCCTCAGCGGTAAAAGCTCTTTAAGAAATGTAATTTGGCTACGGCAATCTTCATGGCTTTTCTAGTCTACCCATCCAGCCTACTGCTAATCGCAACAAGTGGCTGGAGAGACAAGATTGCTTTATTCCAAAAGAGCTTTACCTGGCTCCAATGGAAGAAAGGAGCCTTGGAAAATTTTCCTGCTGCTGGCAGGAAATTTAATTATGCAGTACCAGCCACGCATTCACGCAGTCAGATTTGCGGGGACAAGGAAAGGATAAGAGTTTTAGCTCGGTGCTGTCTCCTAACAAGCTTTGCAAGCTAGGGCAAATCATTTCATAGCCCCGAGGTTCCATTTCTTCAGGTGTGAAATGAAAAGCTTGGACTAGACCATCACATCCCACACCAATACGTTTTACACGGCCACCCCCAGCATACATATACAATGCCTGTAGTCCCTCCCAGCCTGTTCATACACATTCATGTCTGTAGGTGGCAGAAACAGATGTTTCCTGACCCAGGGCCCTATCCTCTGCCTGAAACGCTCTGTTATCTTCTGTCCAAGTCTGCCTGTCCTCTTCTCTCCAAAGAGCTGGTCTTGGTCCATTAGAATGATTTCTGTGCTTTCAGTCATCACTCAGTGTTTGAAGAACACTGGATGTCTGAAATTGCTTGCAGTTCTGAATTTCCCTTGTTCTCCTCTCGAGGTGTGGGAGTGTAAAGGAGTGGGAAACAAGAAAAGGTTTGGAAAGGGGGCAGGCTCTTGGGGTGCTGGGCCAGGAAGTCTGCCGAGTCACACTGTCAGAAGGGACTTCTCACTGAGTCCCTAGTAAGCAAAGACTCTTGTGAGCTAACAATGGCCATTAAAAGCCACGAAGCCAGCTGTTTAAAGAAAAAGATTACATCTTTAAAAAGTGCTTAAGATACACTGGGTACCATAATTTATACCTAGAACCTAGAACCTAGCTACTCAGGAGGTTGAGATTTAAAATCTGTAGCCAGCTTGGGCAGACAAATCCATGAGACTGTTGTCACCAGTGAACTAGCAAAATGCTGGGTTAGAGTCATGGCTCAAGCAAAACAGTACAAAGTAGGAGGCCTTGAGTTCAAACCCCAGGATCAACACATGCATAAGCTTACACACACACACACACACACACACACACACACACACACACACTAACACACATGCACGCACGCACGTACTTATGACTGAGCCTGAGAACTCTCAAGTCACTGCATTGGAATCACCTCTGGCAGATGGCAGCATTGCTTCCTGTCACTTGGAATTTGGGGAAAGCCGATTGCTACATCGCCTTGGTTTATGCTGCAGAGCCTGAGTTGGGGCTTCATACTGAGCGTCCTCCCAGGTCACTGAAAAGTTCATAAAGGTCCGGCAATCACCTATTTGCCAGGTTTTCAAAGCAATCTAGAGTTTCTGAGTCAACAACTCAGTTAGCCTCCTCTTCCTGGCTGGGAGCTAGTTCCCATAGCAACTAAATTCCTCCGCTCCTACTCAGCAGATGTCTCCTCACTGTACATAGGTGCAATAGTGCCATGTCTGGCTATAATTGAACACCAGAGACTGGATTGCTGATAAGGAATTGAGGTTCACTTAGAACACAATTCTGAAGTCTGGAAAGTCCAAGATTAAAGGCACTTGGCATCTGGCAAGGGCTTTGGCACAGTGTCATACATGGCAAAGGGCACCACACAGCCAGAAACAGCCAATGTGTCAGCTCAGATCTGCAAATCTTGGGGTCCCATTGTGGGCGTCCTCCAGCCCAGCAATCTCGTGGAATCCTAATTGCCTGCCAAAGCTATCACCTCAACATGTTAATTTGAGGACAAAATGTTCAGCACATGAAATTTGGGGGACACAGTACAGAGCAATAGGAGAGGGTCCATCTGTGACATCTCACAAACACCACCAGGTGGGGAAGGGAAGTCCTAAGGGCTTGAAATGGACAGGAGACATTTACAACCCACCACAGGAAGGACCTGGAGGGCCAGAAGGCTCTCCCTGTTAGTTACCCCAAAACTGTGGTCTTGCCACACTGGGGATGGGCTGCTTAGACTCTGTCACTCTTTGCAAGCGGTGAAGGGAGTTTACAGTACTGTAGACAAGGTCAGACACTATGCCCAACAGTGATCAATACCAATAAATGAAAAAATAAAATAAATATCATCATCCCAATAACAACAAACCTCCAAAGATGTCTTGAGAAAACATTCTCCAAAAGAGGTGGAGTGGGGTGAGAAAAGGGGAAGAAACCAAAGAGAAAAGAGAGCAGGCACCCATGGCTCACGCCTCTAACCCCAGCTATTCAGGAGGCTGAGATCTGAGGATCGCAATCCCAAGTCAGGGCCCAGGAAAGGCTGTGAAGTTCTTATCTCTAATTACCCAGCACAAACTTGAGGTGTGGCTCAAGTGCCATCTTGAGTGGAAAAAGCTTAGGGGTCAACTCCCAAGTCCTGAGTTCAAGCCCCAATAAGAACTGAAGCAGGGGAAGACAGGAGAAAAAGCTGAGAAACTCAGTACCACCACCCAACTCCTCTGGAAGCAAGAGTCTCTAATCCCTGTCCCTCAGAACACAATATGGTTTCTTGGATGGGACCAACCGTATGCTGGTGCCCTTGAGTTGAGACCTTCCAAGGGTACTACTCAGGAATTTGCCCTTGTAAGTTCCCAACAGACGCAACCTGTAGGAACCTGTAGGTTCCTAGAGGTTTGCAGCAGGTCCCTGTCACCTTTGCATCCTAGGCACCTGGCCCACAGAAGATAGTCAGTATGTAAGAATCACCCAAGATCACCTAATTAAAGAGTCCTTTTGATCGCTATTTGTTCAGCTGCAGGTAGTGGTTCCTGGGCCAAGAGCTTGAGGACATCAATGGATGTGACATAGTTCCTGTCCCCAGAAATTCCTTGTTTAGAAAGCACAAGAAAGGGACACCATGCAAAGCCATTTGAGAAGTGAATGGCTAAGTTTAGCCAATTGCCAGGGCATATGTGTTATCCACCAAAAACGTGCAAGAGAAGCTAAAGACGTTTAGAAGAGGAAACACTTAAGTGATGGAGGAATTGGAAAATTCCAGGCTACTCTGTTTCTTCCAAAATATGAGTGGTGAGCCTGGGACCCAAGGTGGCGTGTGTACACTGCGGCCTGCCCCTTGTCCTGGACCAGCCAATCCCATCTCATGCAGGAGGAATTGGAGGCATCCCTCCCTCCCTCCTGTCTGCCCATCCTGCCACCACTGCTGTGCCCACGCCTGACTGTGGTTCTTCCCATCCTCCTCCCCAGCTCCACAGCGAGGTAGAAAAGCCCTTGATGAATTTCCGAGAGAACTTCAAGAAAGACTTGAAAAGGTGTGACCACCATATTGCCGACCTCCGCAAGCAGCTGGCCAGCCGCTATGCCTCGGTGGAGAAGGTGAGGGGCCAGGTGGCTGGACCACACAGGGAGGCCTTGGGGAAGGAAAGGGTGGGCTGGAAAGCCAGCTGTGGTCATATATATATATATATATATATATATATATATGCCACCCAGAGGCCTCTGTTCCCATATGTCAGGATAGTGGGGAGGCCAGAGAAGGCTCTGCTGTACAAGTGGCCAGTAGGATCATTGCCCTGGTGGAACAAGGGGAAACTGCAGGTGCACTGGGACTACGATGGGACTTGAGGCAAGGCAATCTGATGTGGTGCTGGTATCCACATGATTGCTCTGCCTGAGATCTCACCTGCAGAATCTCACCCTTCCGTGCTACCTGGCTGTTTACCTTCTGCAGGGGGAGTTCCTGGTAACTCACCTGAGAGATCACTTAGGCCAAGTCCACTCAGAAGTGGAACAGACAGGACTGGGCAAGGTAGGGCTGCAGCCCCTGCTGAGCCCTTCAGAGCCATGGTGGCATCATTCAAACAAACAGGAAAAGCAATGGGCTGGCAGTGACAAGAGGGACCCCCACCCACCCAACTCCTCATCCCCCCACAGACTCCAGGTTTTGTGAACAATGTCTCTGTGACTGTCACTGTACCACAGGCCCGGAAAGCCCTCACAGAGAGACAGAGAGACCTGGAGATGAAGACCCAGCAGCTGGAGATCAAGCTGAGCAACAAGACAGAAGAGGACATCAAGAAGGCGAGGAGGAAGTCCACACAGGCTGGTGAGGCCCCCCTCTCCCCGCCTGCCTGACCTGGCACTGGACCACAGGATGAGGGGAGGGCTGGAAATACCCCTGTGGGGAGCTGGCAGCTCTGCTATGCGAGTTTCCTCCCCTCATCACCCCCCCAGCACCTGGTCTGCTCTCCTATCTGTGACCAGGGATCTTAAAGGACAACATGTGGGGAGTGGAAGGGAAGCCAAGCAGTCTCTTCCCAGGCCCCAGTTGGGGCTGGATGACCACACTCTCCTGTCCTGGCCTTTCTGCTTTCCCACGCTGGTTCTCTGTCAAGGAGTGCAAATGTCCCTCCTGCACTTACTTAGAGATCGCAGAAGTGCACCCTCCAAAGCATCCTACCTTGCCCAACCCTCTAGGCAGGGATAGTTGATTCATCATCAGCCTTCAGAAGTGGCCACATTCCCCCAATGAGTTGGTTTCTGCTGCCACCTAATGGACAAATGTATGTACTACACAAGGGGCAAGGAAAAGGCTGGTTAGAACCAATAAAGCGGTTCAGTATCTGTCTCTAAAAGAAGGTAGGTTTTATGATATGCAAAGACAGCACATGTCTCTGGAATTAAGATGTGTGTTGTGGAATTAGTGTTTGGATGACATTCCGGTCCCTTTAATCTTAATTCCTGGTGAGTCTGTTATAATTGATCTTATTATATAATGAAGCAGCCACATTTTGAAATAAAATGGAACAGAAATAAGCTAACTCCCCCCAAAATTGTGATATAAGCATAACATTTGCTGTATAGGTCTGACAGTGCACAATGATAAGTCACTGGGTCCAGAGCATTATTATAAATCCAGAATAGATTTCTTGGGAATAGAAAGGATATCAGAGAAAGAAGTGATCTGGTTAGTTTAATTTACTTTTTTTTTAAAGCTACATGTTAGTATCTCATGCCTATGAGACTAGTTACTCAGGGGACTGAGATCTGAGGACCCAAATCACCCTGGGTAGACAAAGCCATGAAACTCTTATCTCAAATTAACCAGCAAAAAGCTGAAAGTGGTGCTGTGGCCAAGTGGTAGAACACCATCTTTGAGGAGGTAAAAAAGCAGCTAAGGAGCAGAGCCCAGTCCCTGACTTCAAGCCCAAAGACCAGAACTAAAAATAAAATTTCGGGCGGGGAGTTTGGCCTAATGGTAGAGTGCTTGCCTACCATGCACAAAGACCCAGGTTCGATTTCTCTGTACCACATACATAGAAAAAAGCCAGAAATGGTGCTAAGGCTCAAGTGGTGGAGCTCTAGCCTTGAGAAAGTCCAAGGACCGGGCTCAGGCCTTGAGCTCAAGCCCAGAACTGGAAAAAATGAAAAAAATTTAATAAGTAGTCATATTGCAAAAACAACGCAAGTACGTGGCAAAATACTTTAATTCTCCCACAATAGCACAAAGCATTATTTGCCAAAAATTAATCCCCATCAATTCTTCCTAATGGTTTATTTTTTTTACATTAGCTAAGCTTATTCAGTTCAATTGAATCATTACACTGTCTTTTGAACTTAGTTTTTTAATTAACATGTCTTAGAAACAGCCCAACATAATTTTTCCTAGATCTACTTATATATTCCTGTATATCAAGCTTAATTTTTACCTAAAATAATTACATTATTATTTTAACATTTATTTATATACATAAAACAGCTGAGGGACAGAATAAGCCCCAGTTTAGCCCTACCCTGGGGCTAACGAAGGGCAGGTGCAAGCCAATACTTCCTGGTGAACTTCTTTTAAGTCTTCCTAAGCCAGGCGCGATGGCTCACGCCACTCAGGGGGCTGAGATCTGAGGATGGAGGTTCAAATCCAGCCCCAGCACTAAAGTCCGTAAGACTCTTATCTCCAATTAATCACTAGAAAATGGGAAATGGGAAATGTGGCTCAGAGGTAGGGCAGTAGCCTTGAGTGAAGAGCTCAGGGACAGCGCCCAGGCCCAGAGTCCAAGCCCCATGACCCACACAAAAAAAGTTGTATTCATTTCAGTGAGTATTAATTTCCAAAGCACTTTCACAGAGGGTCCCTACCAATAACATCTATGAATATCTGCTCCCCAAATGCTTAGCTCTGCCTTCTTGGCAGTTGGTGGGCATGGTTGTTAAAAAGCATACTGTGAAGCCAGGCACTGGTGCCCCAAGCCTATAATCGGAGCTTCTAAGGAAGCTGAGATCTGAGGATCACAGTTCGAAGCCACCTCAGGCAGGAAAGTCTGTGTGACCTTTTTATCTCCAGTTAGCACAAAAAGAATGGAAGTGGAGCCATGGCTCAGGTGATTAGCGGCTCAGCTCAGTGATAGCACGAACACCCTGAGTTCAAGCTCCAGGACTGGCACAAAATAATAATGATAATGATTTGTTTTTAATTTACATTTCTCTATGAGCAGAGTTGAGCATTTTTTTAAGTTAGAAAATTGTTTTCCTTTTATTTTTCCCTGTGAACTGATTAGCTTCTATCTTCTCCCCATTTTTTTCTTTGTTAAGTAGTTAGTCTTGTTCTTGTTGACTAATTGACAGAGGTTATGCTTGGGAGATGAACTCTTTGTCACCTGAAAGTATAACTGTTTGCTAAAGTTATCGTTTATCTTAGAATTTGCTCTTTCCTTCCCTTTTTTTTTTTTCTTTCACTACTGGAGTTTGCATTCAGGGCCTTGAGCTTGCTAGGCAAGAACTTTATCACTTGAACCACTTCTCCAGCTAACTTAATTCTTTGTTTAAAAAGTAAACACAATGATTTCTTTGATAGTTATTCATCTCATTTTTGTCTCTATCTTTCTGTCCAGTATTTTCCCCATGGGTTCTAGGTTTGGAGAGTACTGACAGAATTTCCTTTCCAGGATATTCTTTTCTCTATTCACTTGGGTTTTGTTCCTACATTTTTGGGGGGTAGGGGTGGGAGAATACATGTGAGGAGAGGAAGGGGCTGTAGTCACGGCCATGGGGGTAGACCAGCCATGAGGACGATGGATGGAATGTGATGGCCGCCATTTTCTTTTCCAGGAGACGACCTCATGCGTTGTGTGGACCTCTACAACCAGGCTCAGTCCAAGTGGTTTGAAGAGATGGTGACCACCACTTTGGTACGTGACCAGACACGTGAACATGCCAGTACAGAGGCTGGCACACAAGGAGCCCTGAACCGTGTACACAGGGGATGGTATGGAAGTGACCAAAGTCACTAGATCTGTTCCAGTAGTTGAAGTTAAGACCTTGGTCTGGGACTTTCCATGCAGTCAAATCATTCATCTCTCATCCCTGCTGTATGAGTTCCTTGGGCTGCCCACTGGGGAGGAGTCAGGGTTATGGGGGACTTCTCTAACAGAGCAGACAGTGGCCACACATGGGTCCTTGACAAGGAGGAATGTAAGGAGCCTCTGACCAAGTCAGAAGGCCTCCCCGGCATGACCCTGACTATTTTGCCAGAAGTGTCACCTGATTGGTCAGGACCTGCCAGAAAAGGAACGTGGAAGTTGATTGATGAGAGAGGAGACTGTGCTGGCTGTTCACCTCGTGGTTTCACCACTTCCAGCCACTCCTGTCCATCTAACACGGGCCCAAAGTGGCTGCTTGCCTAAGGGCATCACCAGGAAGATTAGAGCTCTTCCCCCAGGTCAGTGACCTGGTTCTCCTCCTTGTTAAGCTCTCAATTAAGCCCCCTGCTTTACTCCCCTTTCTGCTTAATCACCTGGGCTCTGACCTAGTTATGCACAGCATAACAGCCTAATCCCCTAAATTCATACCAAAGACACGGAATCACCTAGAAATGAAAGGACAAGCCTCTGCTCCTCTTCCCTTCCACGTGGGCTGCTCCCCTTCCAGCTTACTGCTCCAGGTTTCTGCTCCGTCCTGTAGCCCTAAGGTGGGACAAATACACAAGGACAAGGAGTCTGAGGAAACAACAGCTCCCACATGCTCACCCCATTGCTCTGTCCTATGAAGGCACAGTCATTAAGAACACGGCAGCCCGTGGTGGAAAGCCTGGTTTCTCCCATATCTCCCTGGCTAGGAGAACAAGGCTGATCACAGAACCTGTCTATGAAAACCCTAGCGAGGACGTTTGGCTTTTCATCCCCACATTCGGCAGAGCTCTCACATTCAGGAAGTGGTGTCAGCCCCTTAACAACTCCTTCACCCCCAAGAAGCGTTGCAGCTCCATCAGAGCCCTGAGCATCAGAGGCAGTTGAGGACTAGCAGCAAGAGCCTTGTGTGGAGGGCACAAGGCTGGCTGGGACCTGCATTGTGGACAGGCCCTCGTGTTAGGGGATATGTTTAGAAGTTTCTGGTCTTTCCTGCCCGGGTGTTAGGGGATATGTTTAGAAGTTTCTCGTCTTTCCTGCCCGAGCAGGAGCTGGAGCGGCTGGAGGTAGAGAGAGTGGAGATGATCCGGCAACATCTCTGCCAGTACACACAGCTGCGGCACGAGACGGACATGTTTAACCAAAGCGTGAGTTCCTCCCTGCCCCCACTGCCTCAGGCCCTGACCAATGGGATCCTCTGTGAGCCATTGCAATAGTTAAAATACCTGAAGACATTAGTTATTAGCCATTGCAACAGGGAGGGGGAAAAAACCCTGAACAATTACAACTTCCAGATGTATTCAAAACACCCAAAGTCATTCTCATGGCCGGTGTGAAGACACATCTAGAGGAAGAGATCACTGGCCATTGAGTCTCTAAGATATTATGCCCTTTCATGCAGGCCTCTGATCTTCAGGGTGAGAAACAGAATCCACACCTGCCCTAGGCTCCATCTTGCAGCCTTCAGATGGGCTTCCCGTGGGTCCCTGGAACCTTCTAGAAAGGCTGCTCAAATCAGTGCTTGCACAGGAGCAGCACGGCTTGGAGGGGAACAGCTCTAGCTCATCTGCCACCTCTGACAGTGTCCCCTCCTCTCTCTGTCCCTTGCAGACAGTCGAGCCCGTGGACCAACTGCTTCGAAAAGTGGACCCAGCCAAAGACAGGGAGCTGTGGGTCAGAGAGCACAAAACGGGCAACATTCGCCCTGTGGACATGGAGATCTAGACATGCATGTGCAACCCAGGGGATCCTTCCTGGGAGAGAGGCTGGGGGGCACACGGAGAAAGGGTAGCAGCTCCTGCTGGGTGGAGATGCCCTCTTGTCTGTCCTCCCCATCTGCTGAGGAGAGGGGAAAGAGCTGGGTCAGGGGGATCCCCCATAGTCCCAGGCCATGAAGATGGACCCACAGCCCTGCCCTTATTTCCAAGACTAAGCCTCCCCAACTTCCTGCCCTGTGCTTGTCATTCTGAGAACAAACGGAGGCTGGAACTCTGTGGCCGCAACTCAGCTCCACACAGGTGGATGTCACGTGCTGCTGGCCCAGAGGGGAGAGATCTCCATCCAGTCAATGTCAGGGTCAGAATTGTGACCAAAAAGGCGCCGTTCAGCTCACTGCCCACACCCAGAATTTTTTTTTTTGCAGCTGCCCCCTCCCCCTGTTTTTCCCATTGCATTCTGGAAGCTCACATCTGGCTTTTCTTGGGTCACTTTTCATCCCCAGAGGTCTTAGGAAGGAGGCCTGGCTCCTGTCTTCCCAGACCAAGCCTTCCTGGAGAGGGCAGGATGGGACTACCTCATTTGGAATATCAGCCCCAAGTAAGAGCAGTGATTTGAATCCTGGTTCCTAGCAGATCAGGCATCAGCCTGAAGCCCCAATCCACCCATCAGCTCAGCGAGCTCACCTGCTCTAAAAAGCCTCTTTCCCTGTCCTGGCCCACTCCCCTGCCCGGTCCTCAGCTAGCTGGGAACAAACCGCAAGGCTTTGAGAGTAGAGACATCCTGGCTTAGGGCTCAGTAGGCACAGAGGGGCCAGCAAGGTTTCTGTCTGCCACTGTGTCCCCTGCACCCTGAGCTGGACTGGCCACTGCTCTCCCAGGAGTGTCATTGGGCTGGGACTGTCACATCAGGGATACAGGTCAGGATGCACCAGTGTGATTCCTTAGATGGTTCCAGCTTCTTGTTCATGACAGAGTTGGGAATGGCTATTCCTTAGACTGTCTTAGGACTGTGTCAGGTTGCAAACCATCTCAGCAGAGTCCTGCCACCTGGCCTTGAGTTCGCAACTCTGTGCCAGATCCTGTGCTTCTTTTCCTCTGCTCATCTTCCCAGAAGCAACCTGAGTCCCGTACAAATAAACATGCTTCCAGCCCTGAGTGCAGCTCCCCACCTCCCCTTCTGTCTTTTCCTCAGAAGCAACTTCTCTACCACATGAGCCTAGAAGAATTCACTGAGGGGCCAGGCAAAGAGAGGGAACTACAGGACATCCCATGGAGAACAGGGTAGGGAGGGCGGCAGATCCTGGCTGAATCCTAAAGCCCTGGGAATCCATCTTTCTTCATCTTTTCCATTGGTGACTAATGGATTTTACCCATCCACTCCCCACCAGGGCAGATTGGTTCCAGCATCAACCAAGGATCTTTCCTGTCTGACATGTTAATAACGAATGACTTCATTCATCTCCAGTCTTTCTACACCTTTTCTGTTGAATCAGAATTGCACTCTGGTGGTTTCTATTAGAAAGACACCTAACATACTAAAGCAAACTGAACCTTGTCCCTGGTTCTTATTCAGATATCCCAACCGAAAAGGCCAGCGTGAAGGTATTCACCAAAACCAAGGGCAGGGAGCCTCTGAGAGGATCTGAGCTGAGCTCAGGCTACCATATACCAGCTACCAATTTCAGGATATTATTTCTCGGTTTCTGTATTTTATACACGGGTGCTAGTGGTTCTTGCAGTGTGGCTTTGTGACCTAGTTTGTGGATGCTCGCCAGACACTCAAAGCCAGGATGACTCTGTACTTCATACCACAGACGTGTTGAGAGTAATGTGGCACAATGGCATTGCCTTCTCATTCCTGGTTGAGGTTCCTGAGCCTTCCGAGAGCTGTCTTGCCTCTTCCACATTAGCCCATTCTGAGGATATTCTCTCCTCCTCATCTTCCCCTCCTTGGCTTCCTCTCATGGGCCTTTCTGTATCACTTTCTTCATTCCGTAGTTCATGCATCAAGCCTTTATTTAAGGTCAGGCAGTGTGTTAAGATCTCACAGAATACAAGATGCCACAGGATGGTCGGCAGAGCCCAAGAACTCTTAATTCCTGGAGACATCCCTTCTCCAAGGAAATCTTGGTATTTACATTTACACCCTCTGCAGAAGATTTAGGTTTTCAGGGGTTCTCTTGCGCTGATTCAACTGCCTTCATTAAGTGTGTGTGTGTGTGTGTGTGTGTGTGTGTGTGTGTGTGTGTGTGTGTGTGTGTGTGTGTGTGTTAGGGCTTAGACTATGACAGAATCTAGCTTGGGCTTCTTCAGGGTGGGTGAGCATGCATTGTCCAGGTAAAAAAACAGGTGAAGGCTTCTGTGTGCGCCTGCCTGGGAGACCTGCTGCACTGCAGCTTTGTCTGAGGTTTTAAATCTCCAAAGTGAATGCATTCAAAGTGAGGTCGTTGCCATGACAACCGCCAGGAGATGCCACTTGTTACCTCTAGTGCTTCTGAGCAGGACTACCACACACAGGACATGGGGTGGTGTAGGTTGCTGTGACACAGAGAGCACCTTGGGCCTCTCTTCCCACTTCCACTCCACCTCCTCCTGACCTATTTCTACAATAGGATGCTCTGCGCCAGTCACTGGAGCTGATTAAACTGCCAAAGCCAACAGACCATGCAGATTCATCCCCGGGTATTTATTTCCATTTCCTTTGGGTGGGGGGAGTAAATGACCAGATTTAGATGGCTACATTAAAAAAAAATCTTGGCTGAGCCCAAGTCCCCTCTTGGAAACCCACGCCATTAAAATACAAAAGATATCAAAGACCCTGGTTTGTGTTACTCGCAGCTATGAGTTAGCTTTGACAGGGAAAGTTTAGACAGGAGTCCCAGGGACTTCTTCCTATAGTGAAAGCAGCAAAAAGCACTTCATAGATGTTAAGTAGAAGCAGATACGCAGCCTGCTGGCGTGGCTTAAATAACCATCTTACCCCCATAGTTCTTCCAACCCCTCCAAAACTCGCTGCGACCTTCTCTCTCCGGCATACCCAAGATACAGCTCGCCTCTCAAGCATTCAGCTCAGTGACTTTTGACAAACATATGTGATCTTGTAAGCACCATCGAAATTAGTACAATATTTCTGTCACTCCTCCCAAATACTTTCACATCTACATTGTGGTCAATTCCTTCCTCCCCACTTCCCGGACCAGCAACCCTGCCAGTGTTCTGACGCTGTAGTGCTGCCTTTTCTGGAATGCCATATAAATAATCATGCTGACATAATCTTTGACTCACTCACGATGTTGTATGTGACAGTAATGTGTTCCCTTTTTAGGGCTGAGTAGTATTCCATTGCATGGATGGACGATATTGCTTCTTTATTTAAAAAAAAAAATGAATCCTTCAAAAATAGTTGAGAACTCCATCTGATTTGCGTAACTGCATCCAGGCTGCAGTTCTCAGGCTTCTGTGCTCATCCACGAGTGCTCCTCAGCTGGGGAGGAATTTGCCTTTTGTGATTCGTGCTCACTTTGGTCCATGCAGAAAGCACAGATTGGATGGAAGGCAAAGTCTCAGTCGTTCTCTATCACAGCAGGAAAATCAGTGCCTTCCTTGGTTCTCAGTTTAGTCCTCACTGACCTGGAACTCTTGGAGCACTGGTGTCGTGGGAGACGCATGGTGAAATGGAGGTGTGGTGTTCAGGAACAGACTGACCCATCCCTGGGACACTTGCTGCCCACTGAGGGCACTGATTCTAGATGGCCTTCCAGGCACCCAGTGAGCATTCTGTCTCCACCTCTCATTTCTCCTTTGTACTCTATGTAGGATGAATCTGGGTGGCGGTTGCACAACTGGGCAGAGTTACCCCCAAAGCCTCCTGCCTAAGCAGGCACTTCTTCATGTAGACCCAAAGGAAGCCAGAGTTTCCTGATTTAAGAATGAAATATTTCCTCCTAGGATCATCCCTCCCTTCCCTTCCCCCACCTTTAAGTTGTTGTCTTTTAGGTTTGTGCCCCAAGAACCGAGGCAGGGATAGAAAGAGAGCCACCACACACAAGCCTTGTGGGCCATCTCACTGAGTTTATGCCTGTACACCAATACATGATAGCAAAGGTAGAACCCAGCCCAGCTAAGGTCAAGCCAGGCTGTGGTGTGACCTCCAAGACACCCATTCCTCCAAGCTGAGTGTGGATCATCATCCCCAGACCCAAAGGCAACTGGAACCCCTCTGAGTTGCACTGGGGACCTGGATTCAAGCCTAAGTGAACACCAGGGTGCCAGAAGTTAGTTTATGTGGGGGGGGGGAGTGGGGGGAATAAGGGAGGTCCCATGGTGACAGCCATGGCTACCAGAACTCTGGGTTGAATTTCACCTGGGAAGTCTCTCCACATTCCACTCTTCCCATCAGTTCTGTTAGGGCTTACCTGCCAGGAGGAACCAACGCCAGTTATAGGAGAGGGGGTGGGAAGGAGAGTGGACAGCTGCTAGGCTGGAAGACATTGTCTTTTGTGTTTGAGGGTGGTTTCCAGTAGGAAGTGAAGAGCCCACACCCTGAACTGCTTCCCATTGCTTTGTCACCTGGCCCCATCTCCCTCCCGGCCTCTGTGCACTCACCTGTCCACTGTGTCCTCTTCCCTCTATGAAGCTCCCTCAACAGATGTTCTGGGGAAACAGAGACAGGTGAGGGGCACCAGCCAGCCTGGGTGACAGAGGTCAGGCCCAGATCCGCATCTCTCCCTTCTTGAGGCAGAAGATGGCCACACATATCCCCTTTACAAGACACAAGCACACCCATAAACCCTCCGAAAGTGGATTTTGTTTTTCTAACAAAATAAACCTGCTTGTTTGGTCTGTTTCTCTGTAACTTTTGCTAAATACTTCATACATTTTTGTCATGTCCCCTAACAGTGGGTGGTGTCTCCCTGGCAGCACTCCTCAGCCTGGTATGAATGTGTTTATTCCACGTTGTATCTCCTCCCATCCTCTGGCTGCCTCCATCACTAAATCAAACCCATGTAATATAATTTATAAGTAACACTGTTGAAACTCTGACCCCAGTGGG
The DNA here is from genome assembly GCF_031878675.1 of Megascapheus bottae. Taxonomy (NCBI): domain Eukaryota; kingdom Metazoa; phylum Chordata; class Mammalia; order Rodentia; family Geomyidae; genus Megascapheus; species Megascapheus bottae. Next base: position 6,476,176 of record NC_143525.1, on the reverse strand, counting down.
GGTTATCACCCCCCCTTCATCCCCTCATAATAGCATTTGTGTGTATTAATGCGGAAGAATTAAATGTTTAAAGAGTTTAAATTTTGAAGGCATTTGCTATAGATAATTGTCCTATGTTATTATAAAGCATTTTCAGGAAGTTCAATGCTCTGACTTTTTTATTTTTTATTTTTCCTTCCAGCTCTGTGTACACTTGAGATGCTTAGATTTAACCCATGTAAAACAAACTGTCTGGAGACACTGGATCCCCCAGGGCTGCCCTCCTTCCTCACCCCTGCATATAAGAACTCTGTATTCCTCCCTTCCTCATCCCCTCCCCACCCCTACTGGAGTCCCCAGATCTCATGTCTGCTTGGTAACCTAACAGAGGGACAAAAGGCACCTGGTCACTGATACCCACTACTGGGCCTAACCCTGTTCTCTCTGGTGTGTCCCTATCTCTGTGGGTCCCAGTCCTCTGCCTCCTTTCCACCTTCCGGGCTACTGGGAATTGTTTCTGTTCTTATGCATCCATTTGTTTACTCAGTCAACAATCACTGACTGTCTACTGTATGCCAGATAGGACTCTGGGCACTAGGAACATACGAGTGACCAGAACAGAGTCCTGCCACCATGCCCCTGGAGTCCCAACAGGGAGAGAAAGGTCAGAGGGCTGGTGACATCATCCTATTCTTGGCTTAGAAGAGGCCACGCATATGGGAAATAAGGAATAGGGAAGAAGAGGGGAATTGTAATCACAACCAGGGTGATTGAAATGGCCAGGTCAAGAAAGTGACATCTAATCAGGTGCAGGGAGACTTGGTAGAGACTACGCATGTCTCTAGAGGAAGTTGTTCCAGGCAGGAAGAAAAAGAAAACCAAAAAGTCAGAATAAATATCTGGGGCTATTGTGGCTGGAGAGGAGGGAGTAAGAAGGAGGGAGCCATTTTGCTGGGGAAATAGAGGCAGGATAGGGTGGGGGATCACTCTAGGGGACATTGGATCCCAGGGCACAATGTGGCAAGTGGCATTATTGTGGATAAAGGCAGAGGAAGGAAAAACTAAAATTTGATCCCAGCAGGGAGTGCTCCCCATAGGAGACAGGGTCAGGTTCTCCCCTGGGGGAACAAGATGGTCTCTTGAGAGTTGGACACTGGCTTGGCAGAAAGACGAGATGTAAGAGTTCAGTCCTGGCAGCCCAAGGGGTGAGTGTCCATTTGTCACAAGGAGATTGGACGTGGGGAAAAGAAGGGAACATTCTTCCATTCTCTGTGGCTCCACCATTCCTCTCTGCTCTCAATGCAGACTTCCCAAAGGCAATCTCAACCGCATGGTCCTCAGCCCAGAACGAGGGAGGTGGAAGGGTGGACTTCAGTGTCTTAGCCCACAGCAGCCACGCCTGAGCTCCCACTTGGAGAATGACAGAGCCGGTCTTTGAAAAGCATGTGTTGTGTTCAGTCAAGGTAGAGGCACATAGACAGCCTGGTCCCCCCCACAGCCAGTGGTCTCTGGGGGACGGGGGTGTACAGAGTGAGTTTATGGCCCCAGGGCAGACTTAACAAATCTTTTCATCATCCATCATCTCCTACAACTTGTTTGGCTAAGAAGCCAAAGTTCTCCGCCTATCAAGAAGATGTTTATGCAGGTTTTCAAACAAACTTCCAGGACATTCTCAGCATCAACACAGCTGCCTGTCGGTCCCCTTCCCAGGTCTCCACTTACAGGGGGTCCCTCCCTGGGCACAGCAACCTGAAGAATGCTCTGGCTCCCTCCTCCTGGTCGCTGAAAATGATAGAAACACCTGCGGAGTCTAATAGACTTCCCTTGGGATCCAGGGCAGGTTTCCCCTACCCTATGACCTCTCTTGTGGCAATGCCAGCCCCAGGCCGTCACTGATAGAAATGGAGCCTCTGGCATCTTTGTTCCATCCCCTGCTGAAAAAAGAGGCCACACTGTAAAGCCCAAAAATGAGCAGGCATATAGGCTCTTCTCTAGGATTTGCCTCGTAGCAACCCAGGGCTGTGGGATGCAGCCTCGGTTTCCTCACCTTTGATGTCATCCTTGCATCATGTGCAGACTGGATATGCACAGGCCAGCGACAGCTAGGGAGCTTCTAATTGCCTCCTCTCAGGGAACAGAGCAAAGGCCCCTGGGTCTCTGGCCTTGTTCTCCTTCTAGCCCCCAAGGATGGATCAGGATGTTTTATAAGTCAGGGTTGGTGGGTTATTTTTCAAGTTTGGCTATTGTCGAATTTCTAATTATCTTGAAAATAGTCTGATGTGGGATAGTAAAAGAGAGAAGAAAATATACTCCTATTAAGAAAGTATATTCCCAGCCAGGTATTGGTGGCTCACATCTGTAATCCTAGCTACTCAGGAGGCTGAGATCTGAGGATCAGAGTTCAAAGCCAGCCCAGGCACAAAAGTCCATGAGACTTTTATCTCCAGATAACCACCAGAAAATCGGAAGTGGCTCTATGGCTCAAGTGGTAGAGTGCCAGCCTTGAGCCAAAGAGCTCAGGAACAGTGCCCAGACCCAGAGTTCAAGCCCCACAAGCAACAAAAAAATTAAAAAAATTTTTAAAATTATATTCCTTCCCAAATTATGGAGAAAGTTTTTTAAAACCCTCTCTCTCTCATTCTGTCTCTGTCTCTATGTCTCAGTCTCTGTCTCTGTCTGTCTCTCTGTCTCTCTCTGTCTCTCTGTCTGTCTCTCTCTGTCTCTGTCTCTGTCTCTGTCTCTGTCTCTGTCTCTCTCTCTCTCTCTCTCTCTCTCTCTCTCTCTCTCTCACACACACACACACACACACACACACACACACACACACACACACGCACTCCTAACTATAAAGTTTCCTGAGAAATATCAAGTGGCATCTATGGCAGGGATGAGTCTGCACTCTGATGCTTGGCCTTCTAAATCCTTTCTGAGCAATGCTAAGGTGGTTCTATGGTTTGGATAGAAGTCCCCAGAAGCCCATGTGTTGAAGGTTTAGTCCCTAGGCTGTGGCAGTATTGGGAGGTGGTGGTACCTTTAAGAGGTGGAGTCTAGGGTAAGGAAAGTATGTCATTGGGAGCATGCTCTTGAAGGGGATATCCGGTCTGGCTTCTTCCTGTCTCTCTGTCTGTGTCTCCCTCTCTTCCCCTCCCCCACCTTCCTGGCTGCCATGATGTAAGCAGCTTCTGCTATCACGCTTACCACAGTGTGTAGCCTCACCACAGTCCCAAAAGCCATGGAGACAATTGCCTACAGACTGCATCTTCCAAAGCTGTGAGCCAAAACAAACCTTTGTTCCTTTTAAGTTGATGGTTAGTTGAACTTTTGTCACAGTGACAAAAATCTGGTTAACAAACACAGTGGGCGTGCCAAGTGACTTTCCCAGCAGGAAGGACTTGCTTTCCCCACCAGAAACCTCTTAGGAAACAGGATCCAGATTCCACTTCCCTGCTGGAGACTTTGAGATTTTCTTCTTCAAAATCCTCATCCCTATCAAAAGGGAGACAGCACTCTTCCATCCTGGCAGAGATTCGAGTTCCTCCAGTTTATTGTTTATCTATCTACTCACCCAGCAAGCATGTACTATTGGGAACTGGCTCCCAGCATCATGCCAGGCTACTAAGAGAAAAACCTACAGGCTGAGCTGGGCGAGGTAGCTCACACCTGTAATCCTAGCTACTCAGGAGGCTGAGATCTGAAGATCATGGTCCAAAGCTGGCCCGGTCACTAAAGTCTTTGAGACTCTTATCTCCAATTAAACACTAGAAAACCAGAAATGGGTCTGTGGCTCAAGGGGTAAGGCAGAGCCTTGAGCTGAAGAGCTCAGGGACAACGCCCAGGCCCAGAGTCCAAGCCCACAAACAAAAAAAACTCCACAAAACCCACAATAAAACCCCTGCAAGCTGAAACTGAGCCATTGATACATTGTATTTGGGCCACGATCAACTAACTGCCAAAGTTTAAAAGTGATAAGTCACATTTCAAAATTTGAATTCTATTGAATAATTAAATAATCTTGCAACACTGGTCTGACCACATAAAGGAAAAGCAAACTCAAATTCAGCTTCTCCTCTTCCTCTCCACTCATAACACAGGACCCCACCAGTGCTCAAACTCCACTCTGAGGAGGCCAGGGATTCTGCAGTCCAATTCTATTCTGATCCTTTCCTTTTGGAGACAACATCAGGACACTCCCTCCCCCACAGATGTAGGGATCAATCCCTAAGACACTGCCCATTCCCAAAATAATCACGTGCCCAGACCTCTAGAAGTTCTAACTGGGTGCAAGCTAGGATTCCTACAGCTTCCACTTGAGGCTAGTTTGCTGAAGTGGAAACATTCAGAGAGACCCTTCTGTTTCCTCGTTTACTTGGAAGGGTTCCTCTCCCCACACACACACACCCACATTTCTCTTTTCTTTCTTTCTCTCCCTTTCGTACTATCTCCTCTTTTGCACTCTCTTCTCTTCTTTCCTTTCTTTTCTTTTTTTTTTCCTTTCCTTTTCTCGTGCTAATACTAGACCTTAAATTCAGGGCCTGAACTCTGCCTCTTCACTTTTTCACTCAAAATGGTGTTCTTCCACTTGAGCCACAGCTCCACTTCTGGATTTTGTTTTGTTTGTTTGTTTTGGTGGTTAATTGCAGATAAGAGTCTCAGGAACTTTGCTGCCCAGGCTAGCTTCAAACCAGGATCCTCAGATCTCAGCCTCCTGTGTAGCTAGAAGCCACCAGATGAGGAAATGCCCAAATGAGGGCCTGGAAGGATCTCATTGTTGGTCTCCTGGTTTGTGAATTTGGGGATATACCATCCTCCTGGCCTCTCTCACCTTCCAGCATGCCTCCATGTGTCTACTTTTGGGATTTGCATGGAAATTGCATTGTCTACTGGGTAGGGAAATGCAGCAAGGCTGTTTCTTCTAGGCAGCACACACACACACACACACACACACACACACTTTTTCTGTAATGGCAGTTTCACTTTTTGTCTACTATAAAGCAAGGTAGGTCAGAGAATGCTTTACTGTCAGCTCCAAGACAGAAAGAAAGGCAAATGAAGATTAAGATATATATTTTAGCTCCCACAACCTGCCTGGCAGATGAGCCAGTCTAGTTTCTACACTGAACCTGAGGAAGAAAAGGGAACCGATGATAGGAGACCTAAAAGCACCCCAATGTTGTTGTAGTCCCTTTGGGAAATAACAAGAGCTTTAAGAGTTCTGAGCCAGGAATCCCAGACCAAACCTCCAAAATAGTCATCACAACATCACAAATGGCAGCATCTGTTGGCTGCCCTTTCCGCTGGAGTTAGGTCTCACTCTCCATTGTCTCCCCAGTCCACCTGCTTCCCTCACTCAGCCCACCCACTGGCCCCTCCTTGTAGGCAGTTTACTTTGGGGTCCTTCTGACTGAGGAACTACTAACAATAACATACTACAAATACTTATGACCTCCAATGGAGTTACATCCTGACAAAGCCCAGTAAGATGCACTTAGAAGCTGGTCACTAGTAGTTCCTGTCTATAATTCCAGCACTAGGGAGGCTGAGGTTGGGGGGGAGGATCATAGTTGCTGGCCAGTCCAGGGAGAAAAGTCCTCAAGATTCTACCCCCAAGGAGGAGAGTAGATACAATGGCCTGTGATCCCAGACATGAAAGGAAGCCTAAAATAGGTGGATCATGGAATAGGTGGTAAGGAAGCCTGAAATAGGTGGGTGGTAGAATAGGTGGATTTTCACTGGGGCTGGAGGTATGGCTCAGTGATATCTCACTAGCCTAACAAGTATGAGACCCAGATTTCAAAGCCTGCAAAACCACCTTAAAAGTGCAGTTAGAGGCCAGTTATAGGGACACATTCTTGTACTCCCAAATACAATTAGGAGGTAGACACCAAGAGGCAAGTGTGGTGGTTTGCATCTCTAATTCCAGTCAGTGTAAATAGAAGAATTTTGATCAGAGGCAAACCATAAGCAGAAGCTTAAACCCCTACCTGAGAAATATGGAAAGCAGATAATGGAGCTGAGGGGCATGGATCAAGTGGTAGGGTGTGTATAGTAAGTACGAGGTGTCAAGTTCAAATCCCGGTACCACCAATGAAAAGGAGTCACTTGATTCACTTGACTTTTAAAGCATCCTGATGCAACATCACCCACCCTAAATAGGCTCTGAACACATATCAGCATGCAGTACAGATGGACAAAGACCTCTGGCACAAAACCTATTCTATCGTAGTGTGCTTCATCGTTCATGTGATTTATTGAATACAGTACTGACATGAGAAACAGGACGGTCTTAGGGGCTTCTATCCCATCGTCAAATCAAAAAGCTATTCAGGTAAACCTTCATGAAGTCAGGATCAGATGTTCTGCACTCACTGTACACCAGATTTAATTCTGTGTGCTGTGTGCATTGTGTGCCCATGCACACGTGCGCTTGCACTCAGAGACTTGTATTCCCACTTGGCTTTTCTGCTCAAGGCTGGCACTCCACCACTTTGAGCCACAGCTCCACTTCCAGTTTTCTGGTGGCTAATTGGAGGTAAGAGTCTCAGGAACTTTCCTGCCTGGTCTTTCCATGAACCATAATCCTCAGATCTCTGTCTTTGAAGTAGCTGGGATTATAGGCATGAGCAGAAAGCGCCCTGCTAGGGTGCCATTTCTGAGCAATAAAGCAAAAGTGATGTGCCCAGGCTTGAATTCTCAAGCCCTACAAAAGCAAAAAAGAGAGGAGAGGGGAGGGGGAGGAGAGGGGAAGGGGAAGGGGAAGGAAAGGGTTGGCACCCAGCTGTCTGGGAGTCTAGGCTCCTAAGCCCAGCATTAAGAGGCTGCACATGAGATGCCAGCCCTGCCCCTTCCTGCCCACTGTGAAGCACACCCAGAGACCATAACTCTCCATGTCTGGCTGGAGTGGTGGGGAAGACACCCTGGCCCATGAGTCCCCTTTCCCCCTGCCTTTCTTTGTAGAGGCCCAGCTGAAGTGGTGGGCAGCTCATTCTAATCTCCTGGAGGGTTCTGGGGAGGCCCCGCCCCGTCCAAGGACTGAGAAGAACCTGCTGCAAATCCCTGTAATCTGCTAAGGACCCCAGTGTCCATCCCAGGGCGGCTCAGAGCGGCCGTGAGCAGGGAACCCACGCGTGCCTGCGCCCTCCGGCTTGTGCCCACTCGCCGTCCACCATGGGGAACAGCAGGAGCGGAGCCCTGTCCAAGGAGATCCTGGAGGAGCTGCAGCTCAACACCAAGTTCACGGAGGAGGAGCTGAGCGCCTGGTACCAGTCGTTCCTGAAGGAGTGCCCCACGGGCCGCATCACGCGCCACGAGTTCCAGAGTATCTATGCCAAGTTCTTCCCGGACGCCGACCCCAAGGCCTACGCCCAGCACGTGTTCCGCAGCTTCGACGCCAACAGCGACGGCACGCTGGACTTCAAGGAGTATGTCATCGCGCTGCACATGACCACGGCGGGCAAGCCCGCGCAGAAGCTCGAGTGGGCCTTCTCCCTGTACGACGTGGATGGCAACGGAGCCATCAGTAAGAACGAAGTGCTGGAGATTGTCATGGTCGGTCCCTGTTCCCCCACCCCCGACCTCCCCTGAAAGAGACAGGGAGGGAGGGACCGGGTTACCGTGCCATGGAGAAGGGGGGCGCGGACACGGGCCAGTGTGGGGAGGGGGCGCTGCGTAATGATGGACGCGCTGCACGCGCCTAAAGAGCAGCCTGGGTTTTGCTGGAATACTTTGCGTTTGCTGCTGCTTCCTCCTCCTCCTCCTCCTCCTCCTCCTCCTCCTCCTCCTCCTCCTCCTCCTCCTCCTCCTCCCCTCTTCTTCTTCTTCCCTCTTCTTCTTCTCCTTCTTCTTCTTCTTCTTCTTCTTCTTCTTCTTCTTCTTCTTCTTCTTCTTCTTCTTCTTCTTCTTCTTCTTCCTCTTCCTCTTCCTCTTCCTCTTCCTCTTCCTCTCCTTCTCCTTCTCCTTCTCCTTCCTCTTCCTCTTCCTCTTCCTCTTCCCCTTCCCCTTCCCCTTCTCCTTCTCCTTCTCCTTCTTCTTCTTCCCCTCTCTCTCTTTCTCCCTCTTCCTTCCCTCTCCCCTTAACATCTTCCATCTCTCCTTCCTTGCCTTTTCTTTCCGTCTGTTTTCCATCCTCTTTCTCCCTCCCTTCCTCTTTCCTTCCTTCCTTTCTTTTTTTTGTACTTTTTTCATATATTTTTATTGTAATTAATCGAAGGGTTACATTATATTCACCAGATAGAAGGTGCACTACTTTACACACATTGATACCCTTTCTCATATCTTGGTCCCCATTTCTCTCCCCCCACCCCGCCACTCATCTTGTTTTCCCCCTTCGCTATCCAATTTCAAATAACCAAATACGTGTATATATATATATATATATATATACACACACACACAATATATCAGATAACAAGTGAAATACTGTAACAATATGAAATAGCCAAGGGACAGCAAAAGAGATGAGAGATAACATCGTACATTAAGGATAACAATCACTCATTATATGGCTTTTGTTTCTATATCCTGGAGGTCCTTTCATTTAGTGTCATACTATATGGCCTATGTATCTAGATTTTGTTCTATTGTAAATCTCTGCTAGGAGAGCCCAAGGTTTCTACTGATTATGACAAATGAGGGAAACCATTGAGCATATGTTCCTTTGAGTCTGGCTTACTTCACTTAATGTGATTTTTTTCTAAGTCTTTCCATTTCCTTACAAATGGGGAGATATTGTTCTTTCTGACAGCAGCATAGAATTCCATTGTGTACAAATACCACATCTTGTTGATCCACTTATCAACTCAGGGGCATCTGGGTTGGTTCCATATCTTTGCTATGGTAAATAGTGCTGCAATGAACATTGTTGTGCTAGTGGATTTAGTATGTCCTTGTTTCTGGATGGTTGGGTAAATGTCAAGTAGTGGAATTTCTGGGTCATAGGGGAGCTCTATGTTTAGTCTTTTGAGGAACCGCCATACTGCTTTCCATAGTGGTTGAATGAGTTTGCACTCCCACCAACAGTGTAGTAGTGATCCCTCCTGGCCACATCCCCTCCAGCATCTGTTATTAGATTTCTTGATCCTGGCCATGCTAACTGGAGTGAGGTGGAATCTTAGAGTTGTTTTGATTTGCATTTCTTTTATGGCCAGAGATGTCGAGCATTTCTTCATGTGTCCGTAGGCCATTTTTGTTTCTTCTTCAGAGAAGACTCTCTTTAGTCTTTCTCCCATCTTTTAATGGGATGGTTGTTACTTTGGAGATTAGTTTTGGAGTGATTCAATTTTTTGAGCTTTGATACATTTTAGATATGAGGCCTTTGTCCATTGTATGGTTAGTGAAGATCTTCTCCCACTCTGTAGGCTTTCTAGTTAATTTACTAGCTATGTCCTTTGCCATACAGAAGCTCTGCAGTTTAATGCAGCCCCACTTATCCAGACTTTCTCTGATTTGTTGGGTCCTTATTAAGAAAGTTTCGACCTGTGCCAAGGAAACTTAGTGTATCTCCTGTTACTTCTTGTAAAGTTTTCAGTGTATCTGCTTTTACCTTGAGGTCTTTGATTCATTTGGAGTTAATCCTGGTACAGAGTGACAAAGAAGGATCCATCTTTAGTTGTCTGCAAGTGCTTAACCAGTTCTGCCAGCACCACTTGTGGAAGAGGCTGTCTTTCTTCCATTCTATTATTTTTTTTGCTCCCTTATCAAAGATTAGGTGACCATAGGTCTGTTCCTTCCTTTCTTTCTTTTGCACGCTCTCTCTCTCCCTCCCCCCCCTCTATCTTTTTGCCAGCCCTGGGGCTTGAACTCAGAGCCTGATCACTGTCCTTAGACACATTTTGCTCAAGGCTAGGGCTCTGCCACTTGAACCACAGCACCATGTATGTCTATGTATGTGCTACCCTGAGAAATGAAACCCTAGATCTTTGTACATGGTAGGCAAGCACTTTACCACTAGATTACTCTCCCAGTGCACGCATGTGCGCTCTCTCTCCCTCCCTCCCTCCCTCTCCCTCCCTCCCTCCCTCCCTCTCCTCCTCCTCCTCCTCCTCCTCCTCCTCCTCCTCCTTCTTCTTCTTCTTCTTCTTCTTCTTCTTCTTCTTCCTCTCTCTCTCTCTCTCTCTCTCTCTCTCTCTCTCTCTCTCTCTCTCTCTCTCTCTCTCTCTCTCTCTGTCTCTCTCTCTCTTTCTGCCACTTCTAGAGATTAAACTCAAGGCCTGGGCACTGTTCCTGACCTTTTCTTCCCACCCTAGGCTAGGACTCTACCACTTGAGCCACACCTTAATTGGACTTAAGAATTTCTTAGATTTTCCCGCCTGGGCTGACTTTGAACTATAATCCTCAGATCGCTGACTCCTGGGTAGTTAGGATTACAGGCATGAGCCATTGGCACCATTGATTCCTTCCTTCCTCTCTTGCTGCTTCCTTGCCAATACCCCCTTCCTTCCCACTTTCTTCTACCCTTCCCTCTTTTTCCCTCTCCTCTCTTTTCCTTCCTCCTCTTCCTTTTTCCCTTTTCTTTCCATTCCCCTTTTCCTTTCCCTTCTCTCCTCTTCCCTCCTTTCCTTTCTTCATTAATATCTCCTTCAAAAATTTGAGTGGTCCACATTCAAATTCTGTCACAATGAAACTGAAACACATAGCATGTCTGAAACCTCCTCCCAGCTGCAAGTGGGAGGAGAGGAATGTGGGCTCTCCAGGTCAGGAGCTCTAGACCAGAGAGTCTATGTGAGGCTCTAGAACAAAGCCTAACTGCATCCTCAGTCTCCTCTCTGCTCCTCGCCGTAGGCTTCCCAAGCCAGATCATTTGTTCTGAATATTTTAAGTATCTTCTTTTTCTTGCACTAGTACAAGAGCTTGAATGAACTTAGGGCCTGGAGCTCTCACTTGGATTTCTCAATCAATGCTGGTGTTCTACCACTTGAGCTACATCTCCACAGGTGGCTTTTTGGTGGTTAATTGCAGATAAGAGCCTTGGACTTGTCTACCCCGGACTGGCTTTGAATTGCAATCCTCAGATGTCAGCCTCTTGAGTAGCTAGGATTTTGATGCCAGTGTCTGGCTTACTTTGCATATCTTTAAAAATCATTTTTGGTCTAACATATAAGTGGTCCATGCAATATAGAAACATTCAGGAGAAAAAAATTAAAATTGCCTTCAATTCTTACATCTATAGAAAAACACCATTACCACACCTTTCCAGCCTGGTGTCCCTGTAGTTTTTAACAACTCTCTGGAATTAAATATTTGCATCATTTTCCCCGTGGGTTTTTAAAAATTCAGTTACTCTCTTATCATGTGTATAGAATATCATTACACATTCTTCAGGAACATTTTTGTTTTGCATTTTGCAGTGGAGCCTCACTATATAGCCAGGTTGAGCCCAAATTTCAATCCTTTAGCTTCAGTAACCTAAGTAGCTGGTATTGCAGCTATACATCACCATAACTGGCTTAAAAATATTTTTCAAGAGTTACTTAAAATTCTATCCTATGAGATATAGCATGGTGGCTCATGCCATAATCCTAGCCACTCAGGAGGTAGAGAATTAGAAGATTATCTAGGCAGTCAGGGTAAAAAGTTCACAAGACCTTGTCTCAATGAATTGAAGCTGAGTGTGGTATGCATATCTTCTATACCAGCTAGGGAAGTGTAATAGAAGAATCAAAGTCCAGGCTGGCCTGGACATAAATGGGATGGTTGGATAGCTTATTGGAAAAATACAACTAACTCAGAAAGGGCTGGAGGCATGGCTCAAGTGATGAAGTGCCTGTGTAATAAGCACAAAGTCTTCAGTTCAAACCCAAGTACTGCCAAAAAAAATCATCGTATGGAAATGTTATAAGGTTATTAAAACATCCCTAGACTTTTACACTTTATTTCACTTTTCTATTCTAGCATGTACAATTCCCTTGTTTTAGTATCTTCTTACAGTTTAATGCTCATGCCACTTGATTTATTTTTTAGATTCCATTCCTGTTAGGAAAGAATACTTTCCTTCATTTTTTATATAATTCTGTGTGAATTCTCGATCATGGTTTTATTAGTGGAATTCTTCCCCCCTTATTAGGAGAAACCATAAATAAACTAACAAAGCATGCGGCTAGAGGCCATCCTGAGAGGTCAGCTTGGGTGCCTGCTAAGGGCAGATGGGTGTCAACATCACCATCGGGGCACAGATTGAAGAGCAAGTTCCTCTGGCTTGACAGTGGGCTGTCTGGGTGGTGGAGGATGAAACCTAAAAGGGTGCCAGGCCTGCAGAGGCCTAGGAGTTGGTGTTCTGCCAGGAGGAAGGGGAAGCAGAAAAAGAGGACTGAGCAAAAAGGAAGGAAGGAAGGAAGGAGGGAAGGAAGGAAGAAGGAAGGAAGGAAGGAAGGAAGGAAGGAAGGAAGGAAGGAAGGAAGGAAGGGGATGCCAATAGTTGAGAGTGCACCAGGGAGCAACAAGGCCCTGCTGTTCATTAGATCACAAGGCCATGAGCAGAGACCTGGTGTGGCAGTCAGAAATAATGAGTTCTAGTCCCAGTTCTGACATTGCAATGTGGATATGGGGAATGTTTAAATTCTCCCTGGGCTCAGAGTGAGGCTTTGTTGATTTCTATGGCCTTTCCCAGGATCTTCAAGGTCTGCCCCTTCCCCTCCAGCTCCAATTAGATGGGAGATGGGAGATGGGCAGAGAGCCAATCACTCACATTAGACATCACGCCTGCTCATCCTGCTTGCCTTTTAGCACAAGGATGACTGGAATTTGGGGAGCCACCTCAGGGCTTGTCCATGCTGCCAGCCAGGCTACTGCCTTAAACCACTGGTGCTGATTTCCTGGTCAGCTTTTTCCATCAAGGGACTCAGAGGGGTCTCCTCAAAGCTGTTGCCCTTCTAGGACTCCAGGCTAATTCAGGCTAATTTCTCAGGCATTACTGTTCCCACCTGATCAGCTCCCACGCACCTCCAGGGAGGGAGAGGCTCTGGACAGAAACAGCCCCAATAGCCATGATGGCACTGAGGCCAGCCTGCACCCTGAGCCTGCTCAGCGCCGTAACCATTGCTGGGCTTAGTGAACCAATAAAATTCTAACTGATTGGAGCTGGAAGGCCACCTGACCCCCTTCTTTGATGTCTCAGTTCTAGAGGAACTGATGGTTTTGCCATCCATCTACTTAGTTCCTTGACTAGGAAGAGGAGAGAGAGGTGAGAAGAAGTCCTGAGCCCAAAGCTCAGCTGGATCCCTCAGAGAGCATATAATATCCTTAGAAGACCTTTAGCTCTCGGTCTCCCGCTTCTCTAGCCTCACCCAGGAGCAATATGTGCATACTTTGCTGTAACATAGAATGTAGGTTCTAGGGAGAAAAAAACTGCCTGGGTTAGAATCTCTACTTGCCACTGGGTACCTCTGGGCAAGTCTCAGTTTTCTTCATCTGTAAAACGGGACTGATAATTGCCACCTCATCAGGGTACTGTGTATGAAAGCTTAGGGAAAAAATGGTTCTCAACAAATACTAGCCATTATGAACTTCATATTCAGTCTTGCTGGAGAGCTAAGATTAAGTCCTACTTGGGTCTAGAAGAAGCCATTTGGTGCTCCCCAAACCTGGGAGCTGTAGGGTCTGTGGTACTGCTTCCCAAGCTCCAACCCCAGAACTGGTATGGGGTCATCAATGGCAGGTTTTCTTTTCTTTCTCCTCTTTTTTAAATAAAGGGATTGTCGCCAGGTCTGGCGGCACATACCTATAATGTCAGCCTGAGAAATGCCGAGGTATTTCAATTGTCAGTTCAAGATCAGCCTGAGCCATTATTTTGATAGTGTCTCAAGAAAGCATGTCTACACTATCAGAAAATTCCATCCGTGTGGGAAAGTATTCAGTAAGGAGCCCTTTTCACTCCTTCCCTTGCATTCCCTATCCCTTACAAGAACTTCAAGAATTATAGATGTCCCAGCCCTACCCCTACCCTTGCCCAGGAATTTCGAGTCAGTGGAAAGCTAGACCTGGATCTTCATTTTTAAAACCATTACTTTAATGGGTGCCTGGTGTTATGGGCAGCATTTGAACACTAAAGAGGGGCATTGTGTTAGGGGTGATCAGAAACATCCCCAATATGTTTTTAGTGATTATACTGATTTGCATTTGCACCAACAGTGCCCTCTTTTGCTCCATACCCTCTACCCACACTTATCTCCGTGTGTGTTTATGGTAGTTAATTGGCAATAATAGTCTCACTGACTTTACTCCCTAGGCTGGCTTTAAACCACAATCCTCAGATCTCAGCCTCCTGACTGGCCAGGATTGCAGGCATGAGCCATTAATATCCAGCTTCATTGTGGTTTTGATTCATCATGTCAAGCAACTTTTCATATATTTGTGGGCCTTTTAATGTCTTCTTTGGAGAAATGACTATCCAGGTCCCTTGCCCATTTTTTTTTAATTTGGTTATTTGTTCAATTGTTGTTGCATATTTTGGAGATAAATTGCCTTATAAAAGAGATAGTTTGTAAATGTTTCCTCCCACTAAGGTCATCGCCTTTTCATTTTGCAAATCAAAACTGCCTGAATGTGATGTAACCCCACTTGTCACCTAGACTTCTGGGGTCATATCCAAGAAAATAAAGATCATTGTCAAGGCCAATACCAGGAAGTTTTTCTCCCATGTTTTCTGCCAAGCATTGTATAACTGTGTCTTTGGGATGTTTGTGTGTGGTGTAGTGGCCTGAACTGACCCAGAAATGCCAGCTCCTTCCTCAACTTGTAACAAAAAAAATTCTCTCTCCTGTTCTGGTACAGGCGATTTTCAAAATGATCAACCCTGAGGATGTGAAACACCTTCCAGATGATGAAAACACCCCAGAAAAGCGGGCCGAAAAGATCTGGACATTCTTTGGAAAGAAAGATGATGGTGAATTCCTTTTTCATGATTGTTTTTGTTTTTTGAATTTACAGTCTGGGAACCCCAACAAGATTTCTTCTGAATCATAGCAGACAGGACTGGAGACCCCTCATGTCATTGTATATGACAGAGTTTTCTGTAGAGTCCAGCCAAGTGGGGTGGGGAGGACGGAACTGGGTATATCCAGAAAGCCTACCACCGTACAACCAACATTGCTGGTTCCATGCCCCATCACTGGCCAAACTCGTTGCCATATGGGGTTCCTTGTGGAAAAGAAAAGCCCTAAACTAGGAGTGCTTTTGCTGGAAAACATCTTTTGTTATCATATAAATAGCCTACTTATTTAAGGAAAAGTAAAATGTAAAATCAGCAAACTCTTTAGCTGCTTGTACCCAAATGGCAGGCTCAGAGAAAATGCAAACCCCTTTCAGTTTAAATGAGAGTGTGTTTTCTAGACACATCAGTGAACTTGTTTTAAAACATACTCTCTGCACAGCAAGAACAAGGCTGTAGCTCAGCCTAGCCATGCCTGAACATCCAGCCTGAATAACTAGAATCTCAATGTATCTGGTTTAATTCTGGGGAGTTAGTTTGGAGCCTCCAAGAAGTTCCACAAACATGAAGTTTGATTTAGATTACATTGCTAGGGATTTGTTTGGAGGGAGGTGATTAAAAAGGAAATGGGGAGTAATCTGAAGGAGACTGGGAAAACTATCAGACTAATACTCAGACTTACTCCTCTGTAAGGGAGAAAGAAAAAAAAAAGGAGAGTTGGGTAAGTAATGTCTATATTGAGCTAGGCACAGAGAGCTGCATGCCTGTAACCTAAGAAGGCCAAGGATAGGAGAATCATGGTTCAAGGTCAGCCTCAATACAAAATTTACAAGAGGTTCTCAGTTCAGAATTGGATGTGTGGTGATGTGCACCTGTCATCCTAGCTTTGTAGACAGACAGGGAAGAGATTGGAAGGGTCACAATTTCAGGTTGAAAAGTTCTTGAGATGCAATCTCAAGAGGCTGGATGTGGCGCCACAGACCTGTCATCCCGGCCTAAAACAGGCAGATCAAAGTCTTCACGCATGTATAAGCAGGAATCAAGATCTGATCACAAACAACCAATAGAAAAAGGGCTGAAAGGGGCAAGGTGCCTGGAATCCTAGTTACTCAGGAGTCTGAGATCAGAGGATCAGGGTGAAAAGCCAGCCCAGGCAGAAAAGTCCTTATCGCCAATAAACCACAGAAGACCAGAAGCAGGGCCGTGGCTCAAGTAATAGAATGCTAGTCTTGAGCACAAATGCTCGTGAACAGTGCCCAGGTCCAGGGGGTGAGGGTCAGGAAGGAAATGGAGATTTAGTAATTTGAGCTCCTACCTAGAGAGCATGAGGCACTGAATCCAAACCCCAGTACCTCCAAAGATGAAAAAGGAAATGGATGTTTGTACTGCAGTGGTGCTTTTCCAGGACAGCGCTGGCAAAGCCAGTGGGATGAGTGGTACCCAGTGAACCTTCTCTGTTCTGCTCAGTCATTGGCTGGATTCCAGAGCTCATCAGATGAGGCTGGATGAGACTCTTGGTTCGTAGTGCCTGGGGTCACTGCAGAAAGGATGCAGTAGTGGATTTAGGGCCAGGCAGGGGTCACAAGCTCAGAGGCCACAGCAGCCAGAATGAGAACTGTGGAAAGTGATCACTCTAGGAGACAGTGACTGGTAAACAGTCTCCTAGCTTCCAGAATATTCGGTGTGGAAATATGGAACCTGTTGGCACCATGTCATCTGAATTCCTTTTTGCTGTTTCTAGGGCTTGAACTCAGGGCCTGGGCTCTGTCCCTGAGCTCCTTTTGCTCTATGTTAGCACTCTACCACTTGAGCCACAGCTCTACTTTCTTTTGCTTTTTTTTTGTTTTAAGAGAAACCAGCAAGAAAATTGTGGACAGTATGACCAAATGCATCTGAGGAGCTAGCAGGGACCCCTGGGGTGCTGTCTCATGAATACTCAAGAAGAAAACCCCTGAGTAGGACACCCAATCAGGACAGATGGAGGTCATGAGCTATTCTGACCAAGTCAGGAAAAGTCACTGCAGAAGTGACCAAGTTAGACAGGCCCAGGACTTAAGGTGGTCCTTACTCTTCCATGCTAGTCCTGTACTTTCCTGGCCCAACCTGCCTGGACCCCTCTCTGGGTGCCTGGTTCCTGCCCTGAAAGTATTTCTCCTTTCCTTTGAAGGAACCTAGGCTATGTAAGATGTTTTCCTGTGGCACTTCATCAAGTCTCTAGGCTCTCTAACCTTTCTCCTGATCTTTCTTTGGGCATGTCTACATGTTAGCTTCTCTGTCCTGCGGTTTGCTAGTCTGACAGCTGATCCAGGCCACGTTTCAGGAGGGGCCTGTTTGGAGCACTCACACATTACTCTTGCCAAGGATGCTTACATTCTTGTGTGGCTCATCTAGAGACCACAAAGCCAGGGCAGCAGGTTCTTAGGGTGGACCTTCCTGGCTCTAGGCAATGCTGGTTGGGCAGTTAGAGCTATATAATCTAAGTTTCATTCAGGAAACCACCTTGGACTCTAATTCCCAAAGGGATTAAGGATATCCCAATGGGCCAGAACACAACTCAATAGAAATCATATATATTCAGAGCAGTAACACCTTGGTGAATATCTACTATGACAGATAGAACTGCTTCTCTCTCTCTCTCTCTCTCTCTCTCTCTCTCTCTCTCTCTCTCTCTCTCTCTCTCTCTCCTCTCCCTCCCTCCCTCCCTCCCTCCCTCCCTCCCCCTCTCTCTGTCTCTCTCTGTCTCTCTCTGTCTCTCTCTGTCTCTCTCTCTCCCTCCCTCCCTCCCTCCCTCCCTCCCTCCTTCCTTTTCTTTCTCCCACCTTACCTACCGACCTCCTTTGCTCTTCTCTTTTTCTTTCTTTTCTATCCTGCTCAGAACTTTCTGCCTGCTAGGCAAGTGCTCTACCACTTGAACCCATCTCTAGCACTCATTTTAGACTCCTTTTTATATGGGCTTGTCTTTCCTACCACATGCAGAGATTCCTAAGGAGGACCTTTGTGTCATACCCACCCTCTGCTCCCTGCAATGGGCTCATCCCTCTAAGCTCACTAGCATCTGACACACAGAGGAAGGACCCACAGACATCCAGACAGCTGCACGGATCCCCCTGTAAAGCCCTGGGAAGCTAGGCCTGGCTGAGGAACAGGCCTGTCTCTCCACCCCCATCCCAATCAGAGCAGGGGAGGTGGGAGTGGGTGCACAGGAAGGGCTCCTTGGGGTTGCCTATGTGCTGTGAGCACCAAAGAGGCTTCTCTGCATCTGGTGACACTTCACCTCTCCCTCTCTGCCCCCTATGGGGAGGGGATGCTTCCTGGCTCTCCACCAAAAGCTCTAGCTCTCTGGATTATTTTGCTTTGCTTACTCCCCTAGAAGTATCCCCTAGAACTCTAGGCTGCGACTTAAAAGGGTAAAAGTGCCCTAAGGGAAATACTTTAGTGGTATTAATTATTTCAAGGTGAGATACCCAGCAAGGTAATGTGCACCCCTAAGACATAAAGCACAGGAGTAGAATCTACAGAAGGGCTATCCTAGAGATTCCCAAAGTTCCAGTCATTGCCTTCTAGCAATTGTTTCTTGTTTGGGAAAAAGAGTATTGTCCAAGGGTCTTAGTGCTGAATATTTGAGGTAGTAGTAGGAAGAACCTAGAAGGATGCTGGATATTCAGTATTCTTACAGTAGATACAATTATAGCTGGGATTATGTCTCAATGTCATCCTCGTTGCAGCTTGCATCAGGCAGTCCTCACTGATGGTTTTCCCTCCCACACAGATAAACTTACAGAAGAAGAATTCATTGAGGGGACCCTTGCCAATAAGGAAATCCTGCGACTCATTCAATTTGAGCCTCAGAAAGTGAAGGAAAGGATAAAGGAAAAGAAACCCTGATGCCGACTGCGCAGACCTCTCTACCAACTCCTCAAGTCAAAAACCTTTGAGCACACACACGTACCCACACATTCACCTGCATGTCCACACACACCCAGGACCAAGAGAGAGAAGCTCCAAAGCCCAGGGACACTCCCTGCCAAGCTGAAGGTCTTGACCAGTGGACTGGTCTCTGCCTCTCTGTCTTTAATGACCCTTCCCTCACCATCACCAGGCCACCCCCCATTCCCCTTCCCCCAGGTCCTAATGGCCCTGCGATAATCCTGGGATTACATAGTAGGAATCTTAAGTATTGTCCCTCTCCTTGTAAGCTCCTTGGTAGGTTACTGAGTAAGCAGGTTCCAATAAATGCAACAGGAGCTAGGCACAAAGCTGTTTTGTCATTCTTGTTCTTTTTTTCCACTTCATCTTACTTGGTTTTTCTCTGGTCAAGACTAGTACTCTAGAGCCGCACTTCTACTTGCAGCTTTTTTTTTTTGCAGTCCTGGGGTTTGAAATCAGGGCTTGAGCACTGTCTTTCAGCTTTCTCAAGGCTAGAACTCTGCCACTTGAGCCACAGCTCAAGTAGTACTGAGGAATCGAATCCAGATCTTCGTGCATGCTAAGCAAGCACTCTACCTCTAGTCCAAACTCCTAGACCAACGTGAAGCTTTTTAAAAAAATAGAATTTATTTATTTATTTATTTATTGAAGTACTGAGGTTTGAACCCAGAATCTCGTATGTGCTAGGCCAAGGCTCTACCACTTAAATTACACCACCGGCCAAGGCACTGGCCTTTTCTTCCCCCTCTCCTTTTTTTTTTTTTAGAACCACTTCTAGCTTTTTACTGGTTAATTAGGGATAAGAATATCATGGGTGCAGTGACTCATGCCTGTAATCCTAGCTACTCAAGAGACTGAGATCTGAGGATCAAGGTTCAAACCCAGTTTGGACACAAAAGGACCTGAGACTCTTATCTCCAATTAACCCTAGAAAATGGGAAGTAGGGCTTGCCTCAAGAGTAAGGCAGTAGCCTTGAGCTGAAGAGCTTGGGGACAGCGCCCAGGCCTGGTTCAAGCCCCATGACCCTCCCCCCCCCCCAAAAAAAAAGAATCTCATGGACTTTTCTGCCTGGAGGTGGCTTCAAACCATGGTCTCCGGGTCTCAGACTCCTGAGTAACTAGGATTACAGGTGTGAGTCCTGGGCACCCAGTTTAGAAAAAGATATATTGCAATTGTGCAGTGCTAGACACAGTGCCAACTTCTGGTCTGACTTCATTCGGGAGCTCCCATGATTCCTCAGGGTTCGCTTTTCATCTTTTATTTTGCTTTCTAGTATTCTCCTTATTCCTAGGCAAGTTCTTTCCAGGCTGCCCAGATATTCACTAGAAACCCCAGGCTGGCTTCATTCTCATTCCAAATTTGGCAGGAATAAAAACAAAACAAAAGTCTTTTGTTTGGAGTCCCAGCCCAAAGCCCCAGGATCACATCTTGACCTCTGTAAGATTCTATGTCTGTCCCTGACCCAGTGTCTGATGCCTGGAAGATGGAAGGCCTTGACTGACAAAGAAGACTGCAACACCTATCTCTAGAGCTGAAGATGGAGTCAGGAGAGCTCAAAAATCATTGCAAGAAGATGAATAGCCAGCAAGAGGAAAACGGGGGTGCTATAAGTATGTAGATGCAAGATTGTAAAGCATCAAATAGATGTCCACTTTAGAGACATAGAGGAATTCCTTCAGATTTCTGCAGCCCTGCTTCCTTGTTCACATGTCAGCTGAAACAGAAGCAGATGAATGTCCAACTAAGAACAATTCTAAACTGCACTGTCTCTGCTCACACAGCACCCTAGCTCCTTGTGGAAAGCCCCATGGGTATCCTGAAGGCTCATCAGGAGGTGCCTCCTGCAGAACCACCAATAAGCACCTTGGTACCAGGTGCCATTGCTGCTCCCAGGCTTAGTTGTCTGCTCCACAGACACACATAGTGTGTTCCTGTGGTGCCCAAGCTGTGCATGGATCTATCTGCTAAGGACATTTCTATACTAGAGTCTCCTAGAAGGATCCCACAGCAATGACAAGTGCCATGGAAACAACGCTTCTAGACGTGTTCAGGTTCAGATCCCGGCAACGGGGCTAGTGGGGTGACAGATATCACATGGCTGCTCTCTCTGCCCCCAGTTCTATTTCTTGGTAGTTATACAAATTTAACTAGGCTTGTGCCTCAGGCTTGTAGGACCTAGTAGGGGTGCCTCTTCTTTAGCAAACCTCATATCTGGGGCCAATCACCCCATCACTGGAGAGCTGTGAAAGAGCTGAGAATGTTCTTAAGGAGGAATTTCTAAGTTCAGGACACTGCTAGAGGAAAGGCTCAGCTCACTAAGGCTAGCACAGTATCAGTTCATGTGGAAGATGTCACCTGCTTCCACTCTGCCTCAGCCAGGGTTTAGTCACTCAAGTGGCTTTGACACCACAAACATAGACAATAAAAGGAGGAAGAGGGAGACCTGATAAATTGGACTACATCAAAATTTAAAACATTTATACATAAAAGAGTATTTATTGAAGAGGTCTTTCAAAGAATGAGAAAATATTTTCAAAGAATGTACTCGATAAAGGATTAATACCCCAGTACCTAAAGAATTCCCACAACTCAACAGTAATCCAACTCATAAAAAAGTTGGAGATTTGAGAAGACCTTTTTTCTAAAACATTTGAAAGTGACCGATAATTAAGCACATGAAAGGTCAGTCATTTAAAAAAAAATGCAAGTCAAAATGACAGAGAAAACTAGGCCGAAAGTGCTTCTCACTGGTAACCCTAGCTGATGAGTAAGCTAAGCTCTGGGAGATCATAGTTCAAAGAAAGCCCAAGCGCAAAAGTTTGTGACACTCTATCTCCAACTGACTAGAAAAATGCCAGACTGAAGGCATTACTCAAGGGGTAAAACACCAGCTGTGTTCAAGAAATCTGAACAATATAAGGCCCAGAATTTACACACACACACACACACACACACACACACACACACACACACACACACACACTGCTTGTTTCATCTAACACGGTAATATCCTTCAGGTTTGCCTCATAGTGGTACATTTTACTCCTTTATCTCTTTATACTGCAGAATTTTACTCTTTCATCCATTGGGAAATTTATTTTTACTCATTCATCTACAGATGGATACTTGAATTGTCTTTCCTCTTTGGGCTATGGTGAATAACGCTGTTATTAATAGAGGTACATAAAAATCTGAGTCCCTGCTTTCCAATTTAAGGATATTACATTAGAATATTGAGAGTCATGCCTTGCCACTGGTCTTAAAAACTTCCAAAGGGGGTTTATCACCCCAGGATTGAGAACACAAGTTTGATTCCTCAAGACGACAAGCCCAGGGAATAATCTAGAAAAGGAGAAACATTTGCTTTCCCTCTTTGACCTGTGACCTTTGGTCCTGCCCCAACCCCCACCTCTGCCCACTTTGATCCATAAAGCAGTGGACTACAGTGTGGTCAACTGAAATAGCACAGCCCTCTCCCCATGTCACATGGTTTAAGCTCCAGTGAGAAATCAAATGTGAAAGAATGGACAACATGCAAATTATCTTAAATAAAATTTTAATTATTGTCAGGGCAAAGAGCAAGCCATGTGGATGGACTACCACGGGTAGAACATATTTACAAATGCTTTAGAGAAACTGTATCCTCAATTAATGACAACATCCACTACTCCCCAGAGACCTTATAGTCCTGTGTCATTCAATAGGTGTGTCCAGACACATACCCCAAGCCAACTCTCTTATGGGCATTTGCTAGGAAAATGAAATATCCCAGCCTTTTTTCTCTTTCTTTCTCTCTTTGTGTATGTGTATATGTGTGTGTGTCCGCGTGTGTGCACTTGGGCTGGTACTAGGTCTTGAACTCAGGGCCTTTCATTCTTCCTTGGCTTTGGAATTTTACGTAAGGCTGGACTTGTACCACTTGAGCCATACCTCTGCTTCTGGTATTTTGATTAGTGGAAATAAAAGTCTCATGGACTGCCCTGCCTGGTCTGGCTTCCAATCGTGGTCCTCAGAGCTCAGCCTCCTAAGTAGCTAGTATTACAGGCATGCGCCTCCAGCCCCTGACTGGCCCCAGTTCTCTAGATAGTGACTGGTTAGTGAACCAAACATGAACATTTGCAGAAGTTAGAAGAATATATATTTTAGTGCTTGCACTCTGGATAGCCTAGACACTAAAAAACAATAAACAAAAAACTTGCTCCATACTTCATTATGCATTTGCTTTTCTGTACTCATCCTGCACACCAGAGGCACAAATAGTATAAAATATAAGGGGGCTCCAAAATTCTGCAGAATCAAGAGAAGAAGACTTTCATGCAATTATTTAAAAATAAAAAAGAGGAGCCGAGAGTTTGGCCTAGTGGTAGAGTGCTTGCCTAGCATGCATGAAGACCCAGGTTTGAGTCCTCGGTACCACATACATACATAGAAAAGCCAAAAGTGTTGCTGTGGCTCAAGTGGTAGAGAACTAGCCTTGAGAAAGCCTGAGGACAGTGCTTAGACCCTGAGTTCAAGTCCCAGGACTGGCACCAAAAAAATAATATAAAATTAAATTAAAATTAAAAATAAAAATAAAAAGGAGTGTTAAGACGAATGAACAAAATACCAACATTTTAGGTCCAACAGGTTTAGAACCTGTGGCTTCCTTCACTTCCTTCATTCATCCCAGCCCTGATGCCAATAAGACTTTATTTTTATAAGTGGCCCATGGGCTGCAGTTTATGGGTATGATTTTCAAGTTTGATCAACTTTGACCAGTAAGCTTTTCAGAAGTGATTGACTCACTGTCCTGGTCCCATTGCAAAGAACCCTTAAAAAGAAAGTCGCCGGTCAGGGAAAAGACAGAGTACACAACTGAATTCAATCTCAAAGTATATCCCGTGGGATATACTTATACAAAAAAAAAAGATTCCCTGTTTGTCAGAAGTTCGTATGTAATCGAGCACCACGTATTTAGCTAAATTTGGCAGCCCCACCTAAGAAGAATGGTAACGTAACTCCCCCCTCCCCACCTACCAGAGTCACACCCCCAAGGTAAGGGTTCCACAGCCTCACATCCCACTCATACCCATACACTTTACACACTACAAAAGCAACACTGCTGAGCTGGGTGCAGTGTTTCCCAGGGCTGTGGCTCCCTCCAGCTTTCTGCAGCCTCCTCTGTAGCTTCAGTCAGAGAATTGGTTCCCATGCACAGCTCACAATTTCCCAAAGATATGGCTGATAGGGATGCCTGGGTCTCTTGGGGCCAAATTTCAGCATATCAGCTTCAGCCTACAGCTTTTTGATACCCATCAGAGGTGCTAGGGAGCAGAATTAGTATCAGCGAGGACTGGAGATACAAGAATTGTATACTTCTAGAGCAGGACAAAGGGTTAAAAGAAAACCAAACATGGAGGGTAATTCCCAGTAAGAAGCATATAGAGCAAATCAGGCTGAAACCAAGCTCGGAAAGGCAAGGAAACCCAGAAAGAAGAGGAAAGGATCAGTGAGATGGCCCCTGGGAGCTGGGACCAACTTTTTTTTGTTTTTTTTTTCCAGTCGTGGGGCTTGAACTCGGGGCCTGAGCGCTGTCCTTGGACTTTTCTCAAGGCTAGAGCTCTACCACTTAAGCCACAGCACCACTTCTAGCTTTTTTCTATGTATGTGGTACTAAGGAATCGAACCCGGGTCTTTGTGCATGCTAGGCAAGCACTCTACCACTAGGCCAAACTCCCAGCCTCTGGGGCCAACTTTTGAAGAAAGATGACATTATGACAGCTCAAACTTCTGTTGACTTATACAGAGAGAAGTGAGATGGAGAGAAGGAGGCAGATTTAATAGGACAGGAGGGGGAGAGGGGCAGGGAAATTGGTTTCCTGGGGGTGACATGGGGTCATACTCTGTCTAGGAAGGGCAAGTTGATCACAGATCTCCCTTAATCCTGCTGAGTGCCACACCCAGGGCCTGGTGACTCTCTGATTCCCTGCCCAGTGTTCTCCAAGGGAGGGCTTGGCATCAGAATTCCTTACTTGATAGGCATTTCCAATCCCTGGCCTCAGAGGCAGTGTCTTAGAATCTCAGACTTGAGCTCACGATTGAGCAGATTTAAGCTCCTTAAGGGGTTCTTATGTACCTTAAACCCAAATTCAGGGAGAACCTATGTACCAAGATGGGAGAAGGAAGGAGACTGACTGGTGGTTACCTGGGAAAGGTGTCAGTATGGTAGGGTGGCCAGGACAAGTCAAAGCTGTGGGTATCACATCCAACCTGCTTTCTAGAGCTGGAAGAATTCTGGTGGCAGACATCCTGTGGAAACAGGCCTGCTAAATGGGAAAGAGCCTATCTTCCCTTAACAACCACCCATTGTTGCTTCTCAGGAGTTCCCAGGCTGCAGAGCCAGTGATGGGTCCCCAGCTCTAGATCTCACTCTCTTCCAGAATCTCCTCCATAGTGTTGGCCAAGGTGAAATCCCCCTCACTGCTTTCAGACAGGCTGCTGCCACGGGGCCAGGCTGCATGGCTGCTGTGAGGCCGGGAGCCCAGCTCCCCCAGGCCCTGTGAAGCCAGGCAGGAGCTATTGGATGA
Source organism: Megascapheus bottae (assembly GCF_031878675.1). NCBI lineage: Eukaryota > Metazoa > Chordata > Mammalia > Rodentia > Geomyidae > Megascapheus > Megascapheus bottae. The sequence goes on along the minus strand of NC_143525.1, from coordinate 6,450,783 downwards.
GGACTGCAGCTTCCTGAGGGTCTCAGCGCCATTTTTCGATGACAGCTTCTTGGGATATTTCCCTAGGAACCGGAAATTCTTCCCCAGGACCCAAACTCTGCAGCCTGAGTGGCGGGCTAACCAGAAGCGGCCCCAGGACTTCCGCAGCTCAGCCTTCACCTGCCAGGACAGACAAAGACAGGGTTCACATCTTTACCTATGGAATGAGAAGCTACTCCACACTGCCCTAAGTGTCTTACTTTATGTCAGGGCTGGCCCAGGCAGGAAAGTCCACTGAGACTCTTTTCTCCAATTAACCACCAAAAAAGCCACAGTGGAATTGTGGCTCAAATGGTAGAACCCTAGACTTGAGCCAGAAAACTCAAGGATAGTACCCAGGCTCTGAGTTCAAGCTCCAGGACCAGTTTGGATGCAACCTTGCAAACTCCAAAAATCCTACTTATTTCTTCCATCAAACTTTAGCATGTGTCCAGCAGGTCTAGAGCTAGGTTTGAGCTTCCTCACAGCTATCCTGACTCCTTTTCTCATCTGCCTATGCCATCCCCTAGCCTCTCTTCACCTGGATGTTCACGGGACCATTTTTTCCAATATGTGTGCTTGCCACTGTTCCATTACATGAGCAGTAACCTCCAAAGACAGGGAGATTCTAGTCCTGACTCTCTTGCCAGAAGCTAGGGTGGCAGCATGGAAAACATACCTCTCCATTGGCAAAGCCATACTGCAAGGCCACAAGGAATCCCTGAAAGAAAAAGAAGATGCAGCATGAACTTTGGCTCACTAAACATTTGAGTGTCACCAGCAGCCAAGTCCAAGGACCACAGAAGAAACATGAAAAGCATTGCTTACAATGCCTAGAATTAGCCAAACTGGCTTTACGTGGCATCTCTTCTTCTTTTGACACCACCATATCAGCCTGTTTTCCTTAGTGGGTATGGGTCAATGATGATTAAATGTGTCAGTCATTCAATATACAGCAACTAGATAAGGTCATTGTCACATTTCTCCTGTGCATAGTAGTCATTGGCTAATTTATTTTACCCAACTTGCATTCTTTCCTTTTAGAATATGACCTTCCCCTGCTTCTGGGCTATGGACTAGCACTTATTCATGTGATCTCATGGTTTTAGATGGCCATGACACAATGGACCCATGCTCCTCCGAAGTAAGACCAGAGATCTCATCCCTGGAAAAGGAGAAAGAATATAGTCATAAATATGCATATACACAGAGTATATATAGAATATATATATAGTATATATTGAATGTATATATAAATAATATATAGTTACAACTATATATAGCATATATTTTATCTATATATCCTATATATATTCTCTATATAGTTGTAACTATATAGATTTTTAAGTAGATAACTTATATAGTGAATATATATTCTTTATAGAATATAGAATATATTCTGGATACATTCTCTGTACATAGTTATAACTATATTGAATATATATTCTATTATAAACATCTTAAGCCTTCCATATCCCTTGCCATATAGAGAGAGCCCACTTGAGAATGAAGTCCATACAGAGAAAAGTAGAGTCCAGAGGTGGCAAGAGATAGCTGTCTCATGTTGTTAAGGACTTGATTTCAGCTAAGCCCGATCCTGAAGTTTTCATTCAACATAATAAATACCGTCTTCCTTTATGAAGATATTTCTTTTGAAAAGATAATTTCCCTTTAGTGGTTTGTCATCACATACAGCATCCATCTCCTAAGCATGGAAGGTCTCACACAACTTGGGCCCTACATCTCTCTATTGCTGTCTTTGTCTTATGCTGTATTTCTGTTTAGGTAATCATCAACATCATTCTCTCCACCTCTTCCTAATCCACAATGGTCTTGCTCTTCTCCAAGTGAGACTTTATTGACATGTCTTTTTTGGAGCCAGGCTAGACCAGTCTGACCATTACAGCATTGGTCAAATGCTCAGAATCTGCCCACAAGTGTAGAATTCCCCTTCTTTCACTCACCTAAATAATCCATGGGCATAGCTTATGAACAGGGGTGTGATAGAACAGAATCATTTCTACTTAAGCAAGTTCATCAGAGGTACACAGCTGTCCTATGTGGCTGGGTGAAAGAAGAGCTGGATACTGGGTAGCAGTGGCTCACAAATGTAAACCTAGCTACTTAAGAGACTGAGATCTAGAGGAGCAAGATTGAAAGCCAGCCTGGACAGAAAAGTCTATGACACCCTTATCTCCAAAATAATCAGCAAAAATGCTAAGCTGAAGAGCAAGCAAACTGAGAGAATGCAAGGCCCAGAGTTTAAACCCTGGTAGTAGCCAAAAATTAAAAATACATAAATAATGCAGACACCAATGACTCACACTTGTAATCCTAGCTACTCAGGAGCTGAAATCTGAGGATCATGGTGGGAAGTCAGTCGGGGCAAGAAAATCCATGAGACACTAATCTTCATTTAACTACCAAAAAAGAGAGGGAGAAAAAGGCTCAGGAACAATGCCCAGGGCCCTCTAAATTCAAGCCTCAGGACAGGCACCAAAAAAAATAGATAAATAGATAGATAGATAAATAGATAGATAGATAGATAGATAGATAGATAGATAGATAGATAGATAGATAGATAGATATTCTTCCAAATAGATTAGGTGAAATAGTACTCTATGTGACACAGGCATCTTTTCTCTTCCTTGAGTTCCTACGTCAGTGTTTGGAAATGTCTGGAGTCTGACTCTCATTGGTTAAGCAAGTATGGATGGTGTGGGCCCCATGGAATGCAGGGCTCTCCCTTCATACAGCACCATCATATGGTAGGCTCTCCACAGGCCCATTGGTAACAGGAGGATAGAGAAGCTTATCTGAAAGTAAAATAAGAGACCCTCCAAAGCAGCAAGAAAAGGGTTGATGTCTACACTTACTGGTTTCTGTGGGGGAATCACTAAGATATGATCCACCTTACCTGCCTAACCACACACTCACCTCTGCCTGGCCAGGAGTGGGGAGGAGGGAAGAGGAAGGAGGCCTTTGCTCACATAGCTTTCTGGCTGCCTACTGGTCACTTCCCTTCTTCCTATTCTTTAACAATGCTAGGTGCTAAGCAGAGCTCCAGCTGAGTGCAGGACTGTGATCCATTGTGGTTGTAGATTTCCATAGAGTGCCAGGCCAACAGCTAACATCACTGTCTGGCTGTCTGAATGAATGTGGTTGACAGAGCCTTCAGATATTTGAAGTTCCAGACAAAATTTACATCTGCCAGAAAAACTATACTTTGCCAAGTGTCTCACGCCTATAATCCTAGTTACTCAGGCTGGGTAAAATCTGAAGATCAAGGTTTGTAGGCAACCCAGGCAGGAAAGTCTGTGAGGCAGGAAAGTCATATGTCCAATAAACTACCACCAAAATGTCCAAAGTAGAGCTGTGGTTTAAGTGATAGAGCACTGGCCTTGAGCAAAGAAATCTCAGGGACAGTGCCTATATACTCAGTTTAAGCACCAGGACCAGCGCGGGCGCACACACACACACACACACACACACACACACACACACACACACACACACACACCATCTAGAAATGGTGGAAAATATCTATAATTCCAGTCTTCAAACGGCTTCAAAAAGCTGAAGCACAAGCTTGAAGCTATCCCAGGTTATGTAGTAAGACCCTATCTCAAAAGAAAAAAATAAAAACACTCAACTACACTCAGGTTTAGATATCCCAGCTCAAAGAATCATTTGAAAAATAAATAAAATTATTATTTTGTTAAGCCATGTTTGTTATGCAGCAATAGATAGCCTCTCTGTCCAAGGACTCTGAGAGATGAGGTTTCTCACTTAGAAATCTGTCCCTCCTGGCTGCATAGTAATGTCCAACCCCCAACTTACCTTGGATGTGTGAGATCAGATGATCAAGGATGATTCACACTATTTGATCATGTCCTCTGTGTGTGTGTGTGTGTGTGTGTGTGTGTGTGTGTGTGTGTGTGTGTGTGAAAGAGGCTATTTAATAGCACTGATTTAACAGCTGGAGAGATTTTGCTTTTGCTTTTCTTGTTTGTTGTTGTTGTTGTTGTTTCTAATTTAGGATTAGCTTTTAAAGAAGATTAAGGCCAAGCAACATAGGAAACTTAAATTACTAACTCTTAGCATTTGAAATCCTCCCAGATTCAAACAAATTCAGCCATGTTTTCATAATGGGGGGGCGGGAAATGTAGCAATAGACCTTTGTTTTGTTTGTTTTTTGCCAGTCCTGGGCTTGAGCTCAGGGCCTGAGCACTGTCCTGGGACTTTCTCAAAGCTAGAGCTCTACCACTTGAGCCTCAGCACCACTTCCGGCTTTTTTCTATGCACATGGTACCGAGGAATCAAACCCAGGTCTGTGTGCATGATAAGCAAGCACTCTACCAGTAGGCCAAACTCCTGGCCCCAGCAATAGACCTTTTATCTGAGCTCAAAGAACTCAGCCTCAACAACAACAACAAAAACAAACATTGCCCAACTGCTAGACCATGTCTGATGGCAAAGGCTCAAAGACCCCATAACCAGTTCTCTACAACTTAGGATTTTTTTCAGGGCATCCAAGAGTTCCTATTGACATCAGAAAAAGAGCCTGCCTAGGCAATCAGGGCCAATCCCCAATCCCATGGAAGTTCTGTATCCCTCATCTTGAGCAGTCTGTGTGCAGACCTCTAGCTACCACATCACCATGAGCAGACACATATGCAGGCCCCCGGACATCACATCACCATGACCTTGAGCTGCTACACATGCATCTTGGACATTAAGTCATGTCCCATTGTTCCCGGAAGACTTGCATATAAACAGACTGATTAAATCCCAGAGGTGTGTACCTGAATGAGCACCCAATGAGAGAGTCTAAAGGATTCACAGTGAGCTTGTAGAGCCTACTGAGAGCTGCGACTGGGTCTGGAGATGGATACGGACCTCAGGCTGTCCAGAGATCTTAAGAGTTATGAGCACTCTCTTAGAGACACCTTACACAGTGTATCCTCAGTTGTGCCCTCCCTTGAGACCTGTCCTGTGTAGCAGGACCCTCTGCCTGTCTTTTCCTTCCATATCTTTGCCACTTTACTTCTTCCTCTGTGTGCATGATCTCATTATTTAAGTCAAAGGACCTGATCTAGGTGCTGCAAATTTGTTGTTGTTATTGTTATTATTATTGTTATATTATTATTACTATGTTGGTGTGGCAGTCATGGGCAGAGCTCAGCTTCTGTACCTGGCACCACCTCAGCTCATCTTTGCCTGTCACACATGAAAGTTCTCTGAACCTCACTTATTGCAAGTAGTTGTGTTCATTTCCCCTCCACAGATGTTGGAAAGATCCAAAAGACTGAATGAATTCCATGCTAACCCAAGTTCACTGTGCCATTTTCATTCATTTATGGTATTCTGGTTACATTTCCTTGTAATTTTCTTAGAATACATTCCAGGGTTGACAACATGAATCTTCACATGCATGGCACAATCAATTTTATAGTAATACTAACTTAATTCTGGTGAGGAGATCTGCATGGATTCACTCTTCTCTCGAGCTATTATTTCCACATAAGGTAGAATTTTATAGGTTATATAAAGCCAATAGCACAAGTTAATCATTGCTATTTTATACCACCATGTCTCTTAAAATCAGCTGAGAGAACAAAAAATAAAAATCAATATACCATCCAGGCACTGCCTGTAATCCTAGCTACTCAAGAGGATGAGATCTGAGGATCATAGTTCAAAGCCAGTCTGGGCAGAAAGGTTCATGAGACTCAAATCCACTTAACCACCAAAAAGCCAGAAGCTGTGGCTCAAGTAGTAGAGCACTAGAGGAAAAACAAGCTCAAGGATAGCACCCAGACCCTGAGTTCAAGCTCCAGGACTGGCACCAAAAAAAAAAAATATATATATATATATATATATATCATATAGTCTTTCACATTTTTCTACGCATCTACATTTTACAGAGTTTATTTCTTTGTGTGGATTTGAGTTATTCTATATGGCAATTTTCTTCCAGTCTTCCTTTGAAACTTCATTTTTTTAAAGAGTATGATTACAAATTATGTGCCTGCCATTTATTTTCTGTGGTTGCACATAAAGAAAGAGATATAATTATAATTGCATCTTAAACAGGAATGCTTTCTGCCTTTTTCATCCGAGATACTACATTAAGCCATGAAATTCATTTTTTAATTTCCTCACAATAAATAGGATTTCTTATCACTGAAATGGATAGCCAGTGTTTGGTGGTGGTAAAAGACAGAACAATGACTGCAGAGACAAAGCACTCCAGAACCACATCTGTATTTATCCTGCTGGTCTCAGGTTTGACCTTGGTCTGTGTCTGAGTCCTGTAGTGATACCTAACACAGAAGTGGCCTTTGGTCCTGGGTCCTGGGAGTTATTGATTCCAACTCTAGACCTATCAAGTGATATGTAACCACAGTCTCTACCACAGGAGGCCCGAGGGTTCTTTTTTTTTTTTTTTTTTTTGCCAGTCATGGGCTTGAGCTCCGGGCCTGAGCACTGTCCTTGGACTTTCTCAAGGTTAGAGCTCTACCACTTGAGCCTCAGCACCACTTCCGGCTTTTTTCTATGTATGTGGTACTGAGGAATCGAACCCGGGTCTTCATGCATGCTAGGCAAGCACTTTAACCACTAGGCCAAACTCCCGGCCCGGCCTGAGGGTTCTTGAGCTGGTTCTGGATTTCTGGATATTGATTTTATACTTTTTTTGTATTCCCAAATTCCTTTAGTGAAGATCAGTTATGATCAATAACTTCTATTTTGCTTCCCCAAATTTCAGTTATCAGCCAGAGCTATTAGAAGCAATACCCCCCTGCGTGGACTTCCCCCACCCCCGCTCCAAAATAAGTCCTTGCTGAGCAGTGAACACTATTTCAGAAGACAGCCTTTGAAACTCTAGTTTTTGTTTGTTTTTGTGGATCATGGGGCTTGAACTCGGCCTGGGCACTGTCCTTGAGCTCTTCAGTTCAAGGCTACCATCCTACCCTTGAGCCAAGCCCCACTTCCCGTTTTCTAGAAGTTAATTGGAAATAAGAGTCTCTGGTCCTTTTGTACCCAAGCTGGCTTTGAACCTTGATCCTCAGATCTCAGCCTCCTGGGTAGCTAGGATTACAGGCATGAGTCACTGTGCCCAGCTTTTGAAACTTCTTGTGGGAGTGTTTGCCAGCAATTTCTCGCACCTTAAAGTATATTTTACTTCCTTTAAAAAATTTCTGTTTTCTTGTGAGAATTCTGGGATTCCCACGAACTCAGATTGTTCACAGCTGGTGCTCTACCACCCGAACTTCACTCCTAGCTCTGCCTTTTGCCATTTAAATGGAAACAGAGCTTTTCCAGCATTTTTACCCAGTTGGCTAATGGTAACATGTTGTGTTAGTCATCTTTGCTAAATGGGCCATGCCTCTCTGTATTCCTCTCCCATTCATTCTAGGTGGGGCCTCTGACCTGCTTAAACAGAGAATACAAGAGAATGCATTAAGATCAAGTCCCAACATCTGCTTTGATGCTTGGGAGCCCTGAATTGCACATGAGAAGTTTAGTCACTCTATAGAGAGAGCACAGGAGAGGACACTATGGAAAGTGGGAGATTTTACACAACATAACTGACAGTAAGAAATGAAGCCCTGGGAGCCGGGAGTTTGGCCTAGTGGTTAAAGTGCTTGCCTAGCATGCATGAAGACCCGGGTTCGATTCCTCGGTACCACATACATAGAAAAAAAAAGCTGGAAGTGGTGCTGAGGCTCTGGCCTTGAGAAAGTCCAAGGACAGTGCTCAGGCCCTGAGCTCAAGCCCAGGACTGGCAAAAAAAAAGAAATGAAGCCCTGGGAATTGGACTCAAATGAAACCAGCCCTGGCTTAGGCCCCTCCGTGTGTGGAAGGTAACCCTGGAAGCCCTCAAATCAAGGCCTAGAATCTCAAGAAATAGTAAAAATTGATGGTTGTTGTGAGCTTCTAAGCACAGATAGTTTAAGCAATGGATAATCAGAATAGTCAAATAACCTAACCACAGCTGGCCTCTTATTCCTAGTTTCAGCCCCCACAGCTGTCAGGTTGAAGAGACTCATGTTTTGGACTCCCCAGTCCCTACCCAAGTTGTGTTGTGTCTTGTATCCACAACCCTTGAAATACGAAGTTTCCTTTGTCCAATCCTCTGCAGAGAATCCAGCAAAAAATAGGCCTTTAATAAAAGGCTTCACGTTACCACTCACGGTTGATGGAATCATGAGTCACCACACCTATTACAGCCCAAGAATGAGCGCATTTTTTCCTTTCTGACTCACCAAATCACACTGGCAGGATCAAAGCAGCACTTCCCCATCTGCACACTCTTCTGATATCAAGGATCCTCACCAATAAATCCTGCTGTGCTAGGAATCTATTTCCAGCCATGGACCCTCTCAGTTCTAAGCCTGTTTCCCCCACGTGCATTTCCGTTCCTCCACAGCCACAGGGCCTCGAGATCTGACTCTTACTTACGTGGGAGGAGCTCAGTGTCAACTGAACGAAGAGTCGTATATGTTTTGAATGTCCTTCAACTTGCTCATCAGTAATGAAAGAGAAGATGATCTCATGGACACCCAGTAAAGGAATGAGAACCAGCGTTGATTTTGCCAATCTGTAAATGATAAGCGACAGCCATGGGGTCACAGTGGGACCAGACAACCTTTCCTGTTCTTCTGGGCATGTCTATACCACCAAAACACTTGTCACTGATCAACAGCTGATTTTCCAATTGTCCCTTTGAGTTCATAGTTGATGCTTATAGAACACCAGGGTCTTTTCGTGTATATGAGTATACATCCTGGTAATAGGGCTTGAAATTAAGACCTGGGCACTGTCCCTTAGCTTTTCTGCTCTCTGCTATCACTCTACCACTTGAACCACAGCTCCATTTGAGGTTGTTTTTACTGGTTAGACAGAGATAAGAATCTCATTGATTCAGCCTACCTGGGCTGGCTCTAAACCATAATCCTCAAATCTCAGTCTCCTGAATGGCTAGGATTACAAGCGTGAGATCTCTGTGTAATGCATTTCTATATACAGTAAATGCTCGAGAGACATACATGAATGAATGAATGAATGAATGAATGAATGAAGTCTCCCATGTAGGTTATCATAAGCCTATAGATATTAAGCTGAGATGCTCCACCCAAGTCTGACAAACTCTCTCCATTTTCTGGCTAGCAGGTACCTCTATTGCTTTCCTATTCCACAATTCCAGCCTCATAGAAGGGAGAGAAAATGAGTTGCCCCAGGCCACACAGACACTAAGTGGCAAGTCTCAGCCTGGAAGTGGGGTCTGTGCCTGGGTTTGTCCTCAGCCCTAAGGTTATCCACTTGGCCCTGTGTCAGACAGGGCTGCAGGAAAGTCCTGTGTGGAGATTGACTTTGTACACAATCTACACAAGAGGACAAACATTCCTTTGCACCACCCACGTGTAAAGTGCACAGCTGCAGCCCAAATGCTGCTAACTGGTGGACTGTAACTGTGGTGATTAAAAGTCCTAATACAGCTTTCCAATGGTGCAATGTGCCCTGCATAGAGCTTCTGCCTCAGTGGAACTATGGATTACAACATGTGTCCAGCAAGGCAATAGTAGCTCACAACTATAACCCTGGCTACTCAGGCACCTGAGATCTGAGGGTTGTGGTTCTAAGCTCCATGAGACTCATCTTCAATTAATCAGCAAAAAACAGAAGTAGAGGGTAAGTCAAATGGTAGAGCACCAGTCTTGAGTGACAAAGCCAAGGGAGAGCACCCTGGATCTGTGTTCAAGCCAGTACACACACACACACACACACACACACACACACACACACACACAGTGTGTGTGTGTCTATTGAACACATACAAACCATTCTCTTGTCATTAGTCTCTAGGTGACATGATATTGTAACTACTGCCATGGCATTTGCATTGCCTGAAGGTCATATGTCCTCTGGACGGTATTGAAAGTCTATGGGACAGAAAGGCTATGTGCAGATAGAATTTCTAGTGAGTACTGGAATCAAGAAACGATTCTATTCAGCTTTCTGGATTCTAGTATGGACTCTTAAATCCAAGCCTCTAGAATTTGGGTCCTGAGAATATGGATTTTTAGCTTTGATTTTTTTTTTAAAGCTGAGGACCGAACTCGGGCTTTACACTTCTCAGGTAAGTACTCTTCCCGCTGAGCTAAATCTCCAACCTTCAATGTAAATGTTTAAAGAATTACTGATGGGGTTGGGGATTTAGCTCAGCGGAAGAGCCCTTGCCTGGCAAGTGCAAGGCCCTGAGTTCAGTCCCTGGCTCAATAAAAATAAAAAAGCTATAAAAGACCAAAAAAGAATTACTGTTAAGTAGCCAAGTGTGGGGAATGACAGCTTTTCCTACTGAGTCATCCTTTAAAAATACTTGACAGTGGGGGTGGGGCGGAGGGAACTGGGGACCAAGACATGAGAAAGGGTATCAATGTATGTGAAGTAATGCACCTTCTATCTGGCGAATATAATGTAACCCTGCTATTAACTACAATAAAAATATATGAAAAAAGGAAAAAAATATTTGACAGTAACGGAAAGTGTCTTGTATTTAGGGCAAAAACAAAGCTATAGTCTTAGCATACTTAGGGTGGGGGAGGTTAAGGAGGTTAATTATAATATATTTGCAGTCCAAGTCTCTTCTTAAAGGGCCAGACTAGAAGGCAGCTCCCCCAACCCTCCTGATAATAGATTCAGAAACTCAGTCCATACTGTCCTCAGCGAGTCAGGTGCATGAGTACTTTATCCACAGGTCAGCATGCTGGAAGCCTGTGTCTGTGAGACCCTCTTCAAACACAACCGTCATTGATGAAACAAACCCTGTTACCTTTGCACCCTGGAAGGATGTAGAGCTGAGGAGGGGAGAGCAGGAGCTACTGTCGGAAGGGACTCTACTGGCCCACACGGGCTGTGTATCCCTTAGCCTTGATTGTCAGAGGAGCCCACAAGGCCCATGAGTGGGGAGACGGGCTGCAAGCTCTGGATATATGGCCGTCCTGAATTGGGCTGGTCTGCTCCTAACCCACACTTACCCTCTACCCACTCGTGTGAGTCACTTAATGAGGTACCACTGACTGTCTCCAAAAAGAGAAAGTGGCACAAAGAGCTTTCTTTCCTTTCCTTTCCTTTTCTTTCTTTCTTCCTTCCTTCTTTCTAAAGTTTTATATGTTTTCTTTAATTTCCAAGAGTGCTTTAATGTATGTATGTATGAATGATATATGTATGTGTATGTGTATGCAGGTTTGGCTGATACTCTACTACTTGAACCAGGTCTCCAGTCTAGCATTTTGCTGTTTATTTGGAGATGGAGTCTCATGGACTTTTCTGCCTAAGCTAGCCTCCGAACCATGACCCTCAGATCTCATCTTCCTGAGTAGCTAGGATTACAGTCATGAACCACTGACCGTTTTCCAGAATTATTTTTAAATTTGTTTGGCTTAAAGACTACAAAATGATGATAATGGGTTAGACTTCACCTACAGACAGCATTTGCTTCAGGCATATTGTGATTTCTGCTTTTGGAGCCATCTATAAATAGTGAAGATAGTTCAAGCAAAGATGTCCAGTTTTTAGTTTCTTTTGGGATCTGGGAAGATGTAGTGACATGGGGCTCAAAGTCCTGCTTGGTGAACACAACCAGGTAATGGTAGTAGCTGTAGGGAGAATCTACCCACTCTGAAGAAATGCCAGGCTCTGCCTGGCCTACTCTCCTTACTCACTGGGATGCTTGCTCAGACATTGAAAGTGTTCAAATCTGTGACTCTTATTCAAGGTTATCTTCTTTATTCTTTATCTTTGGTGATACAGGGATTTGAACTCAGGGTCTTGTGTTTTCTAGGCAGGTCCTCTACCATTGAGTTACCCTCCCAACCCTTTTGTGGTTTGAGTTGTTTTTCAGATACTATTATTCTGTCACCTTCTACATCAGCTGGAATGCCAGGCACATGCCACCACATCCAGTTTATTGGATGAGATAGGAGTCTCATTAATTTTTTTACCCAAGTTTGCCTCAATCTAAATCCAGAATTCTGATCTACCTTCTGCGTAGCTAAGATTATAGGAGACCCTTATCTGGATTTTGATGATATGCGCTGACATGCTTATTTGGAAGTCTATGTCTGACCGTATTCCATGCTATGGAATTTGGGCCTTTAAAATTAACATTTCATTATGGAATAAATATGATTTTCCCAAAAGTAACAGTGTGACCGCAGAGACTTCCATGCACCCTGACCTCAGTTTCTTCTAATGTTCATATATTACATATCCCTGATGCATCTATCAGAACTTAGAAGCCAACCTGGAAACCATACTAGTAATTAAACTAGTAAGCAGGCTTGATCTAAATTGTCCCCATTTTCCACTACTGTTCTTTTACCTTTCAGGGTCCACATTGCAGTTGGCTTAAGATAACTTTTAAAGAATAACCACCATTGTGGTATTTGGGTCATTTTAGTCCCTTGAGCACTTCTGGATGGATGTAGGGAGAGATTCCCTCTGATTCATATTATTCTAACTTCTTAGACTGAAGTACTATTTGTGTCACAGCTCAGATGTAAATCCATAAATAGCCATGGCAGTTTACTCTTATGAGCTGTGTGTACACATATTTTTTCATCCATAAAGCATTTGTTTATTTAAATGGGACATTTTGTTGTAGTCATTTAAGTATCCAACCAATATTTATTGAGCATCTTCTCCATGCGTGAGAGAGGATACACTGGGAGTGATAGACCTGAGGCTGAAGGAAGCAGAATTGCAGGTTAGCGGTGGATCTGGGTTCAAATCTTTTTGAACCCTGACTGAGCTTTTGGGCTCAAGGCTAGCATTCTACCACTTCAGCCACAACACCACTTACAACTTTTCGTGATAACAGTATCACAGGTTTTCCTACCCAAGTTATCTTGGAACTACAATCTTCTGATCTCAGCTCCTTGGTAGCTAGAATTATAGGCATGAGCCCAGATTCAGATCTTAATGCCACTAATTACTTAGCAATATGACCTTGGGCAAATTATTTCAACTGTCTGTTAGTTTCCTCATCTGTAAACAAAAGATTATACTAATAATAGCATCTAACAGATGTGACAAGGTCATCATAAGGATTAAGCAGATAATATAGGCTAAATTTTCTGAATAGTTTATGACACATTCTACATGATCAAGAAACCTTACTTTTCTTTTCTATTAAGCAGTACTGGGGTTTGATTTCAGGGCCTTTTACTTGCTATACAGATATTCTACCCCTTAAACCGTGTCCCCAGTCTTTCTGCCTTTGTCACTTTTCAAATAGGGTCTCACTTTCTTTTGGGGACAGTGTAGACCACAGTGCTTCCTGCTAAAGCTGAGATGATAGGCACATACATTTTATTGGTTAAGACGGAGGTTGAGGTGGGGGGTCTTATCAACTTTTTTACCCAGGCTAGCCTCAAACCAGGACCCTCCCAATCTTAGATCCCCAAGTAATCTCTGTGTCCAGATTAGATTTCGTTGTTTTTTTTTTCTTTAACAAAAACTACCCTGCTTTTAAATCACTGCTTCAGTCAGCTTTCCATTACTGGGACAAACATCTGGTTCATGGCTTCAGAGGTTTCCATACATGAATACTTTGGGCCTGTGGAGAGGCTGCTCACCTCCTGGCTGTCAGGAAGCAGAGAGAAAAGAAAAAGTCCCACAGTCACACATCCTTCTCAAGGACACACCCACAATGACCTAACTTCCTCTCACTAAGGTCCATGTCCTAAAGGGTCTACCATCTCCCTGTAGCACCATAGGATCAAGCCTTCAACACAGGAGCCTCGGGAGGGAGAGTGTTTCAGATCAAAATCCTCACAGTTATTATAAGTCCAATTATTCTGACGAATTTTGCTTCTGTTTAGAGTCATTTTTTTGCTGCTGGTAGGAATTCAGAATATAGGACTCCAAAACACAGTACTTAGCCAGGTGCAGTGGCTCATGCATGTAATCCTAGCTACTCAGGAGGCTGATATCTGAGGATCATGGTTCAAAGCCAGCCCAGGCACTAAAGTCCATGAGACTCTTATCTCCAATTAACCACTAGAAAAACAGAAGTGGCCCTGTGGTTCAGGAGGTAGGGCTATAGTCTTGAGCTGAACAGCTCAGGGACAATGCCCAGGCCCAGAGTTCAAGCCCCACAACTGACAAAGAAAAAATATTTTATTACTTAAGATTCCATCCTACACTTCCTAAGTAAAAAGTGCAGAAGGCTCACAAAGCTGTGTTTTGGGTCCTTAGAAGCTGTCAGGGTAGGAAAGTACTGAAGGCATGGCTGAGGGTCTGAATACAGAGGAGTAACCAAGATGGGGCACAAGGCACAAAATAACAGAGGTTAGTCTCTGAGGCCCTCTGGACTCATCCACTCCCTGTATCCGTCTCGTGGATATAGCTGCGTCTATCCAGTTTCTCGGCACCCTGGTTGTCCATCCCTGGGTGGTAAAGAGGACTGCTTTCTTGCACACATCATGCAGCTCTGCTTGACCTTGGAGCTCCACACTCAGACAGTGGCGAGAGAGGTTGAGTCTTGGGAAAAGGACTAAACAGACTTCTTGACTACTTGGAAGCCTGACCAGAGGCGCCAGGGCAGACAGCACGACTCCCTTGGGCCTGGGTGAGGCCAGTTCCCCAGAGCTATGGATATCTGCAAAATGTTTGGGCCAAAATTCCAACTTGGAACTATAGTATTTATTTGCCCATTCCTGAATAGGGTATGTTTACCCTTCTAGGAAGGAGTCTCAAGGAGATGGGGCTTGGGGTCTGGATACTGAGAAAATGCCACTTACCACATCTGATTAGAGTGGGCCACCCATATCTCCCACACCCCTGAATTGTCCTCATAAGTAGTAGAGGATCTTCCATATCACAGTAGAAAACAAGCCACCTATCCGAGGTTAGTGAGGGAGTTGGGGCTGTGATCAGCCCTCTTTCCACCTGTCTGTGTTCCATGTTCATATCCAGTCTTTACAAATACAACATGCAGACTCCACTAAGTATTATATGGAGTCTATAACATGTCTACCTGTTGTTCTCATTAGATATTTGTCAGGTTAATAGGAAAACTACCTTTCCAACACCTAGGAACCCTTAGCAAGAATGAGAAGCAGAGCTAGATTTGCCTTCGCTCACATATCAGTCTCTTGCTCTGGTATAAACTAAAATTCTCACCTCAGAGATATTCTTGGAACTAACACACTCCCTCCTCAGTAGCCCTGTTGGAATGTGCCTGCCATGTAGAAAATAAAAAGCAAGCAGAAGTTGAATGCAGATATATGAGAAGTATAAATAGGAGGTTTACAGTCCAGGCCTGCTGGGGGGGGGGGGGAAGGGAAGTAAGATTTTATTCGTTAAAACAACAAATTAAGCTGGGATTGTAGCTCAAATGTTAACAGTGCCTAACAAGTGCAAGGTTCTAAGTTCAAACCTCAATACCTCTGAAAAAGAGTAGCCTCCGATAGAAAGAGGAATATATCTTTTATTCTGTTGCCTCAAATCCTTTCCCAAGGAAGACAATACAATGATCCCTTTGAAGGAAGCTTTCTTTTCCCCATAAACAAATCCTTCTTCAGAGCATTCGAAAGATCTCTTTCTGGAGGACTGAATGTACCCTTGATTCTTCATCAGTTATATCAGATCATCACTGGGCAGGTCCCACATACTTCATAAATTGTCCTCCAAGGCTTCCTTGCCATAGGAGACAAGTTGCTAACATAACCTGTTCCCTCTCCCCAGGACATTAGGCAGCACCGCCAGGAATCTAAATAACCTTGGACTAAATAACCACCTAGTCATGGTTGCAGGCCACTTACCTATATTTGTAGTCTCGGAAGCACATCTGATGAGCTTTAAGTTTGGAAATGAGAAGCCTGAGGATTTTCAGGAAAATGAAGAAATTGACCTTGAAAACAAAAAAAATACAGATGACTTAAGTAAGACGCCATGTCAGGGACAATAAGGCAGTTAGCTGGTCACATCGTAGATGCTGATAGTAATTCCTCTGTCCTACAGCCCTCAGAACTTCAGAGTCTGAAACAAAGCCTAGAACATCATTCAATTTATGCTTCTATCTCAGGGAGGCACACAATGAAAGCCATCTGAGGAAAGACAGGTGAATATCTTGCCATTATTATCATCATCATCATCATCGTCATCGTCATCATCATTTTGTTACCATCATTCAACATTTGCTCAATACTCACCGTGTCAGACTTTGTGCTAAGAACTTTCCATATATTATTTTACTTAATCTTCATAACTACTCTTCTTTAAATCTTCATGACAACCCCCTATAACTATTTTTTATCCTCATAAAGAGGAATCATGAGCACCAGAATGAGTATACAGTTCAGACTTAATAACTGCCCCCTTCTTGAACCAGAACACCAGTCTCCCTGCCTTCTGTAGAGAAGTCCAGTCCTTTTGGAGTCTTAAGTTGGGGTCCTTCAACCATCAGAGAAGCATGTGTTCTCCATTTCCTACATTATTTCCCACAAGTGTCATGGAATGAGCAAACCTGACCTTGGTAAAAGTTATAAAATATGCCTGCAAATTCCTTGACATTCCTTTCAGAAAGCTAAGTCGAATCTTACTTAATCCCCTGTCCTGAAAGAGAGCTACGTTTCATTACTTGAAGCTAATGAAGGGACTATAGTGGAAACATTGTGTGAAGGCCTGAATTCTATAAGCTTCCTATTTACCTCTCCCCCCAACTCCTTCTCACTCTGATTTCTCCATCTGGGAGAAGCCAGCCACCATGTTGCAAGGATGCTCAAGTAGCTTGTGGAGCTCTGAACAGACCCTCATGTTTGGAGAATCAAGGCCTTGTGCTGACAACCTGTACCATTTGCCAAGCTTGTGTGTGTGAGCTACGTTGGGTATTGATCCTCCAACCCCAGGCAAGCATCCAGATGGTGGCAGCTCCAGCTGACATCCTGATGTCTAAGAGACCATGGGGCCTCCTAGATATGTTTGAAGGCCAAGACGTTGAGCATGGACTGATTCCATGTGAGCTTAGAAAATAAGAACAAGATTCTGAAGAGACTGGGAGTGGGAGGGAAGACCACGGGACACAAGGCCTTTCACCATCAAAAACAATGGAGAGTTCATGAATTTTAAGCAGGAAAGTGACTGGATCAGCTTTGTCCTCCTGCAGTTCAGAAAGAGCCTCTTAGCAGCCCTGTGGCAAGACTAGCTGAGAGCCTGTTTCTGAGTTCCTGGAAGGAGGATGGAGAGGTGAACTCGAGCAGCTAGCCTGGACTTTCAGTGATGGAGAACAGTGCCTGACTTGAAATTATTGAAGAGTTTGAGTCAGATAAGCTTTGTTACAGGTTAAATGCGATGCATCTCATAAGTAGGTCTCAGATGTGCGGTAGTGCCATCCACCAAGATGAGTGGTGTGTCCAAGAGGAAGAGTGTTGGTGATGGGAGGGAGAAGGCAAGTCTGGTAGTTTTGAACATAAAAGATATCCTAACGTAGTTGGCAGAAAGGATACATGCATCTCGATCTCAGTAGGGCCCCAAACCAATAGAACAATAAAGTTATCCAAGGATACCATAAGTTGGAGAGACGGGGTTAAGAGAGTTAACCTTGTAAAAGAGAACAGTAGAGGAAAGTGGCCACAATAAAGGAAATTTCAAAAGAATACCTGGGAGCTGGGCATGGAATGGTGATACACATCTATAATCCCAATATTGGGAAGGCTGAGACAGAAGACTTTTGAGTTCAAGGTCACTCAGAGACAATAGTGAGATCTTGTCTCAAAAATCCAAAAATAACTGGAAATGTGTCTCAAGAGGTAGATCACCTGCTTAACAAGCACAAGACCCTGGGCCCAATCCCCAGAGTCACCAAAAACTAAATCAGTGTAGCATAAAGAAATAGCTAGGGCAGCTGAAGTGAATCACATTGTGAGAACAACCGCCATGCCCACCCAGGACCTCACGAAGAGCTGTCAGAACGTTTAAAATCTACATTGAATTAGTAATATGATAGTATTTAGCAATCAAGAACTCCAGGGCTCCATGCAAGAAGCTGCCATGCAGGAAAGGGAGCCTAAGTCAGACTTCAGTGCCTCGGATGTCTTGTTTGCTGGTTTTCTTGCTTGTTGTTTCTTTATTGCTTGTTAATTTTTGCAGTGTGGGGTTGAAATCACAGCCTTGTATTTATTGGCTATACAAGTGCTCTACCACTTGAACCTTTTTTTTTGCTTTGGGTTATTTTTTCAAAAGGGTCTCACTTTTTAGAGTAAAGCAGGCTGGACCATGGTCCTCCTATTTATGCTTCCTGAGTAGCTAGGGTGACATATATGAATAACTGCTCTTCGTTATTTTATGTTTGGAAAACGTGGCTGCAGACTTTTGCCTAGGCTGGCCTTGAACTGCTCTCCTTCTGAACTCAGCTTCCCCAGAAGCTAAGGTTACCAGGTGTGTGAGCCACTCTACCTGGCTTGCTTAGTTTTTCAATGAAATGTGAGCAGAGATGATGTAGACAATGCAAGAAGCTTGTCTATAAAGGAGCTAGAGAGCTAAAACAGGAGTAGACCAGGGTATAGAACAGAAATAATGCTATACCACTTTTATTTGCCAGGCTGGAAGAGGTTTTGGTGGCAGTTGCTTTTCATGATTGAAAAAGATTTAATAATGTCTCCATGGAAGGTGGAAGCTGGCAGAAGAGGGCAATCAGGTGATAATTAATGGAATAAAGTGTGTAAAAGGTAGATAAAGTCTCTGCAGCACAGTAATACTATTCCTGCCTACAAACAAAATCCTATAGCTACACCACCCATGGGATCATAGCATGTGCTTCATTAGCCTGGATTGGGGGGTGGGGGGGGCTGGAAGGGTGGGAAACCAATGCTCTGTACTAAAAAGCTAGAGTTTCAGGCAAGTGGCTATTTATCTAAACTGTAAGCCAAGAGGAATGATGGAATTACCCAGCCAAAGAATGTTTAGAAACAGAAAACTTAAATACAAGCTAAATGTAACCAAGTAATTTATCCCCTTTAATGGGATCTCTGCTTTCCATCATAAAGAGAAAAGCCTGTGAGATGGCTTGGTAATTTGTTGTTCTTACAAAGTAAGCAGAAGAAAGGCTCAAACTTCACTAGGTGGAAGCTGTCTCCTGGGAAGTGGAGGAGGTGTGAATGTATTGTGTCCTCATGAGACTAGACAAAAGGAAATGAGCATCTACCCTCCACCAATGGACCATGGGAGGGAAGGAGGAAAAGAGGGACCCAGGGAGGGAAGGAAGAAGGAAGATCTTCCTAGGGCTTATAATTCCATTTGGATAGTGCTGTTTATTTGTGTAGCTACCCGTTCAGACATTACACTTATATGTGTACTCCAGCATCTTTGTACAGATTTGGTCTACGAGTGGCCAAGGTGATGGCTAGCATGACAGGAGCTGGGGTAGGGGACAGGCTAGTTTCAAGTACCACTAACCTTTTCCACCTCTTTGCAAGCCTAGATCTTCTGGCCTGCTATGTGTATAAAGGGGCCCACATACCTTCCCCAAGAGTCCAGGTGAACTACAATGCTCCTCAAGAAGTAAGAAGTGACTGGAAGAAGTGGAAGGAAGCCTTTGGTTCTTGACATTCACATTCATTGACTTAAAAAAAAAAAAAAGAATGAAGACTTGGGTTAAGTGCCTGTGATCTGATTTGCTCGTGCTGTGGAGAATAGGTGATAGGATGCAGTAAATGTGTGTGACTCCCACCATACCTCTTCAAGAGAATACGGATAAGAGAAGATGTCTGGGGAGCCCTGGACTGGCCTGAGTTTCTGTGGAACCCAGGAACTGAAGAGGGTTCAGGTCAATGGAAACAATAAGCTTTGGCCAACTTCTCAGCTTTGCTAAGCTAACAGAAGATCAGAGGAGACTCTGTGAGAATCCCTTAGCTTTTACATTCCAATTTGGTACTCTAACACTTGAGCCACAGATCCATTTCTGACTTTTTGCTGATTAATTGGAAATAAGAGTCTTACAGACTTTCCTCCCCAGACTGGCTTTGAACCTTGACCCTCGGATCTCAGCATCCTGAGTAGCTAGGATGACAGGTGGAAGCCACCAGTGCTAGGCTCCAAACAGGTTGGAAACAACCACTTGGAGCAAAATTCTGTATCGGATCTGGGAAAATAGCAAGGTAAGTGAGAACTTGTGTGTCAGAATCAGCAGGTGTTATGTGACCCTGAACTTGGAGGCTGTGCAATGGGTCACCACTAGATCAGATTAAGAATTGGGATCCAGTGGAAAGCCTGAACCAAAGAACTAATGCCAGAAAGTCTATAGCACTCAGCCTTCCAGGCTCAGGCCTGGGAGGTTAGTTTTTGAATGGTGATGCAGAAGTATGCTACAGGTACCAATGTCACCCCGTCAGGCACTGTCAGCAGAGGTCTAGCACCCATTTACTGCTTACTTCTTATCTTCCCAGTCTTCTTGACAAAAAGATAACTCAGGTTAACTGAGTTCATATACATAAAGCACTAAGAATTGGTGCTGAGTGTATAAGAAGTGCTCCATAAATTAAATCTGGGCAGTGGTGAGGATGCTTTGGAACTTCCTCTAGGTGGGTGCTGAAATCTCAGTGAGAGGAGAGGATTGCGGAGAAATGAGGGGTGGGGAGGTACAGCAGGGCTCACAGTATCATTAATGAGATGTGGGTCACTGCAGAGAGGGGCTGGCTTCATTGGATCATTTGTGCCCAGCCATATGTCTGATCCCTAGTACAAGATTCCAGCAACAGGCATGCCACCACCTAGACTTCAGGTGATACAGCCCTGGCAACCAAAGCGCTCTCTTCCACCTTGGTTTTTCTGTCATTTCTGTGCTTATTTCTCCTTCCAAATCACCCAGATTTAAGCAGACAGTTGCCTTGTGATACTGACAAATATTGCCAGACTTTTGTGAAAAATAGCTTTTTTTTTTTTTGGCCAATCCTGCGGCCAAACTCATGGCCTGGGCACTGTCCCTGAGCTTCTACTAAGCACTAGGCTAGCACTCTTGAGCCATATCACCACCTCCAGCCTTTTCTGAGTAGTTTATTGGATGAGCTGAGAGTCTCAGACTTTCCTTCCTGGTTTCAAACCATGATCCTTAGATCCTAGCCCCCTGAGTAGCTAGGTTTATAGGCAGGAGCCACCAGCATCCAGCTTAAAATCAGATCTTTTTTTCTTTCATAACACCATGCTATTTACATGGAAATGGCAAAATGGGTCATCCAGCAACCACTTGGAGGGGTCATCAGAGCACAGAACAGAGTGCCCTGCACCCGGCGGTCACTCAGAGAGAATGGCATTCCAAGAAGACTTGCCCCCTCCTTTGTAGAGCCTGCCAATCCTTCTCATTGTTGGCCAACTCCCTATCCCTTCCCTCATGCTTTTCATGGATTTATTTTCATGCCTAAGACTGTAGAGCAGTCACCTCTTCGCATACCAAATATTCTGAGCCATAATCAGTCAAGACCTTTCCTCTTCAAGGTCTCAGAGTAACGTTATCTCCTGATTCTACCACTCAGGACAGCTATGTTTTTATTTGATTGGTGTTTGCCTCCCTTCTGCTAAAGGTATTAAGCTACAAGTCAATCACTCGGTTGTTGTTGAGTCCTTGCCTGACCAAATCCTCCCATATCCTCAGAACTTTGTCCACATTGCAGCCATTCAGTCAGGGATCACAGAGCTGGTCATTCATAGGTCCCCTATATGTCTGCGAAGATCCAGAGGGAATGAGGCTTACAGTGTAACTCTGCATCTAGTCCCAAACCAGGACAAGGAAAAGATGCTGACTCGTCATTCAGTAACTGCTCATAGTTCAGCTTCTCCTTGTAAGGAAGAGGGACTGAATTAATTTGTGAGCTTCGGGGATAGAGGAAGGGAACGTTTCTCAAGCTGGTGAGCTCAAGGGAAAGAGATGGCAGGATGGAGCTTACTGTGACACAAAGCAGCAAGGGTCCACGAATGATCCACCAGATGTTCTTATTCTTGTTTGTGGCCCAGCACCTAAGGGCAAAGAGCAGACAGGAAACAAAGTTGAGACCAAATTGAAGGTCAAAGTCTCATGCTCTGTGAAAGACCTCTCCCATCCAGCTTTGCTTTCTACTAATCATTCTCCCAAGAGGTGAGATAGAGGGAAAAGAGGACTAAATCCTTTGTACTGTTACTGTTGACTTTTCTTACTATATAAGAGCTCTTCAGTATTCAGCTCAATGCATGAGTCCTTCCACATTTTTCTCCCTGTACTATAAACCTTAAATTGTGTTTTATTGCTTCACCAAATAGTTTACTTTTTTGTTTATATACCTGTACTGGGGCTTGAATTTGGGTCTAGGTACTGGGTTCTGTCCCTTAGCTTTTCCTTTTCCTTTCCTTTCTTTTTCGGTCTGAGACTGAGACTCAAACTCAATATCTGACGCTTTTATTCTTTGGTTGGTGCTCTACCACCTGACCATGCCTCTAGCCCCTGTCCCTTAACTTTATGCTCAAGGCTGATACTCTATCACTTGAGCCACAGCTCCACTTCCAGCTTCTCAGTCATTAACTGGAGATAAGAATCTCACCTACTTTCCTGCCTGGGCTGGCTTTGAATGTGTATCCTAAGATCTCAGCCTCCTGAGTAGCAGTCGTGAGCCACTGGCACCCAGCTAAATAATTTTATTCATACATATGTGTAGGTCTCCACCCCCTTTTTTAGGACTTTCAGTTTCTCAGAGTCAAAAGATAACAAGTAATTTGGAGCCAGGCGTCATGACACATGCTTATAATCCTAGCAACTCAGAAAGCATAGTATTTCACAATATAAATATGCCACAACTTGCACAATGATTCTCATACTGATGTGCATTCAGGTTTGTTTTTGTCTTTGCTTTTTTCCTTTCGTGTGGACAGTGTTTTAATTACTATCCCCATGCTTTGGTTGTCCTTACATACTTAGCATCACAGCTAAAACATGCAACATCATTTTATGGTTGCCTGCATGTGTGACTGAATTAGTGACTACAAGATTTTTTATTACTTCTCTACATTCCAAGTGGGAAGAGTTGGGTGTTCCTATTGGGAAAATAGTGTCATTCTGTATGTTTAAGGATTTCTGGAATTTCTGGCTCATAAAGAGTAAATCCAGATAAATTACCTACCCTTTGTTCTCCAGGTATGCACGAGCAATCCCCCAGGGAACAACGAATAGCATAGGGAAGGCTGTGGAAGAAACAAGGAGCTTAGTAAAGGACTGGTTGGTCAATGGGAAAATCAAGAATGAAATGAAGAAAGCAATTCCATTTGCAATAACCTCAAAAAATAAAATGCTTAGGAATTAACTTAATCAAAGATCTGGAGGACTTCTACAGTGACGCCAAAGAAGGAAATTAAAGAAAATGGAAATAATTTCCATGTTCCTGGATCAAAATAATTAGCAACATGAAAATGGCAGTAGTGTGCCCAAAGCAATCTACAAATTCAATGTAATACCTATCAAAATCCCAACATTATTCTTCAATGTGTTAAAGAAAGCAATTAAAAAACTAATATGGAACAACAAAAGACCCTAAATAGTAAAAAGCAATCCTTTGTAGGTGGAATAGCATTGGAGGAAAAATAATACCAAACTGCAAACTCTCTCACAGAGCCATAATAATGAAAACAGCTTGGTACTGCTATAAAAACAGGCCTGAAGATCAATTGAACTAAATAGAAGACCCAGAAATGAACCACTCATTTAATATTTGATTAGGGAGCTAAAATGATAGGCTAGAAGAAAGACAAACTCTTTCACAAATGGTGCTGGCCAAACAGGATATCCACATGCAGAAAACTGAAACTAGATCCTTACGCTTTGCTCCACCAGTATCAGTTCAGAATAGATCAAAGACCTCAATGTTTGACCTGAAACCATAAAACTGTTCATAAAACCATAAAAATGTTCTACGTCTCTGACCATGAAGGAAACAAATTAAAAACAATATTTAGATTCTACCTCACACTAGTTAGATTGGCCATTATCAAGAAAACAAATGATAACAGATGCTGGTGATGATGTAGCCCAAACCAAACCCTTATACACTGCTGATGGGAATATAAACTTGTTCAACCACTATCAAAAACAATGTAGAGTTTTCTCAAAAAATTAATCAATTCAGTAATAGCTCTCCTGGGCATATATTCAAAAGATAACAAACCAGGATACAGTAAAGCCACTAGCATAACTCACCATATCCAAGGTATGGAATCAGCCCAGATGCTCAAAGGTCAAATGGAATATATGTACATACATATATATATATATATACATACATATACATGTGTTATATATACACAATGGAAAATTACTCATTAGAATGAATGATATTGTATTATTTCTAAATGAATGGAAAAAGTATGTTAAGTGAAGAAAATCAAGCCCAGAGAGAAAAATGATGCATGCATTCCCTTATGTGTTAGCATACAACTTACAAGTAAATACATTGCGTGTATACAATTTCAGTTAATAAACTGCTATACTGTAGATTCCTAGGAGAACTCAAATAGAGTAATTCCTTAGAAAGGCAAAGACAATACACCAGGAACTAGACACTCATAGGGGGGTGGAGTGTGGTCAAAGAGAAAGAGGTGGACAAATGAAGAGAAGGGCAGAAAAATACAACCAAAAATGTAATAGATATGCTCCAAAATTCAAAAGAGTGAGGCGAGAGTTGAGTAGGGAAGGAATAGGTGAGAATGTTGAAAGTGGTGGCATTGATAAACAGCTTTTTTAAAAGCTATCTCCTTTGTACAACTCCTTCAAGATAATAAAAAGAAATATAAAGTAAAATAAAAGAGCATACAAAGCAAAAAAAAAAAAAAAAGAACTGGTTGGCCAGTTCTGCTTACCACTCATTTCAACAACTTGTTAAAACTTACATTTAAAAAAAAGCATATATAAACTTGTGGCCTCTAAGGGGTGGAGAAGAAGCTAGGTCCATTCATTGCTGAATCATCAGAGAAACCAGAACTTAGCAAGAAAACAAGGGCCTTGTCACCTGTCACAACACAGTTTAGAGAAAATCTGTGAGCACTACAAAAGCTCCTGAATCACAGGTTGTTTCCTTGGGATCCTGCAGCATACAATTCTCCAGGGTTTGTAGAAGTTGGGATTCCAGATATGGAGACTGTTGGTCAGATTTAACAACAAGCAAACAAACACCTCATCTTTGACACCTAATGTTACATACTGAATGTCTGCATCCTGGAAGCTGGAGCCATGTAACTCACCCCAACCCACCACCAGGTATCTGGGCCACATCCGCCTCTTCAGAAGCACTGTAGGCTCCAGTAGTGCATGGAGATAAAGGCCTTCAACCAGCAGCCACATGTGGTTGGCACCCACAAAGTAGTGCAGAAGGACCTGGACAGAGCGACAGGAGGTAGATATCTAGAGAAAGAACATATGATGGTGAGTCCTGGCTGCTTCAGCCTTTGGATCCCAAATAGGCCAAGCAGGGCCTCCCCAAGTACATCCCCTACCTGAGGGAATCCCCCTGTTCTGGGGCCCTTGGTGACCACCTGAGAAAGGTTGGTAATAATATAAAATATGGAGAGACCAATTTCAATGGCTAACACCTATAATCCCGAGTCCTAGAGAGAAAGATCAATTTGAGGCCAACCATGAGCAAAAAATTAGCAAGACATCATCTCAACAAAAAAAGGAAGGAGGAGCTGGGAGTTTGGCCTAATGGTAGAGTGCTTGCCTAGCATGCACGAAGACCTGGGTTGGATTCCTCAATACCACATACATAGAAAAAAGCCGGAAGTGGTGCTGAGGCTCAAGTGGTAGAGCTCCAGGCTTGAGAAAGTCCAAGGACAGTGCTCAGACCCTAAGCTCAAGCCCAGGACTGGATAAAAAAGCAAGGAAGGAAGGAAGGGAGGGAGGGAGGGAGGGAGGGAGGGAGGGAGGGAGGGAGGAAGGAAGGAAGGAAGGAAGGAAGGAAGGAAGGAAGGAAGGAAGGAAGGAAGGAAGGCAGGCAGGCAGGCAGGCAGGCAGGCAGGCAGGCAGGCTAGACATGGTAGCAAATACCTCTTGTATGGGATATAAATAGGAGATTGCAATCCAGGCCAGACTTGACCAAAATAATTCACAATATTATTTGAAAAATAACTAAATCAAAAGTAGCTGGTAGTGTGGGTTGAGTGGTAGAAAACTTTCTCAACAAGCACAAAACCCAGAGTTCCACCAAAAATAAATTTGCCCTAATGAAAACACTAAAGGTTATGCCTCCAACCTCAATTCACTAGACTAGAAACCAATAGCTAAAAACCTCCTTATATGACTGAAAATTATGAAACACTTTTTTTTCCTTTTTCTTTCTTATTTATTTATTTATTTATATTTGGCAGTACTGCTTGCTATACAAGAGTTCTACTAAGTGAGCCATGTCTTCTGGCCTGTGAAAACTGTTGAAGTAAACTTCCAAGGAACCTCATGAATCAAAGAAGCAATTATAACAAAAATTAGAAAATTTTTCTTGAAATGAATGCAAAGAAAATAATGTGTACAAAAACTTGTTGTATGTAACTAATATAGGACTAGAATTAAGTTTATAGTCCAAAATGTAATTATTAAGGAAGAAAAACAGCTGAGAGTCAATTATCTTAAAATCATATCAGACAAGTTAGAAAAAAGGAATAGCAAATTAAATCCAAAGTAAATACATGGAGGAAAATAATAAAAATAAAAGATCAATTTTTTAAAAAAAAATCAGTGGAAATAGGAGCATAAACTAAAAAAATCTCAATTGTTGAGAATCTTCTAGGAAAGATATCCAAGAAATAAAAGAAAGAGAAAATTACAATCAGTACCAGGAATGAACATAGAGACTCAACAGACATTAAATCATCTGGAGAATAGGAGTAGAAACCAATAGGAGGGGGGATGACTAAGGAGAGAGGATAAGTATGATAGAAGTATTTCAGATTCACATATGAAAATATAGTAACGAAAGCCATTAAAAATGTTTTTAAAGGGGATGATAAAAAAAAACCTAACAGGAATAAATTTGACCAAAGTGTGTGTGTGTGTGTGTGTGTGTGTGTGTGTGTGTGTGTGTGTGTGTGTGTGTGTATGTATTCGTGAATGGAAATACCACAAAAAGCCTTCCTTTTTCATAATTAATAAATGCTAATAAAAAAGGAAAATAGATCTGAAAGAGTACCTTGAACAATATTATGTGAAAGAATTTGAAACGTTAAATGAAGTAGAAGAGTCCATGGAAAAACTCACTACCATAGATAGATTCATGAGTAAGTCATAACTTGAAAACTTTCTAAGACAAAGAACCCTGAGTCCCAAAGGTTCACTGGTATAGTATTTCAAATTTTTAAGGAAAAAGTAATATACATCTTAAATAAATTCTGCCAGGGGTGGTGGAATTTCAATTTAAGAGATCAACATACACTAGATATAAAACCCTGACAGAAGCCTTATAAGAAGAGAAAACAAACTAATGCTGTATATAATTTGGTACTGGAAAATAGAATCCAACAATGTCTGAGATAAATAATCTGTCACTGCTTAGTTTGAATTATTCCAGGAATGCAAGGTTGGTTCAACGGGTTACCACATTATTAGCAAGACAGAAAAAACTACTTTCATAGTTCAGCTTTCAATGTAGAAGAGCTTTGAAGCTTTAAAAAAAAACCTGTAATTGAAAAGAAAAAAAAAAGATTGACCTGATCCAATTATTTTGCTTATAAATGAAAAAAATCCCATTCTGAGGACACACAACAGAGGTTGTGAACTCATTTGCCTCTGGACTCCTTACCTGGCCCCTGCTTGGGAGGTTGCTCTAAATCATGGGCTGATTCTCTAACTGGAAAGCCTTGGATACCCCTTTGTCTTTGTTTCCCTCCCCAGTCCCACCCACCTTCCCTCTTGTTCCCGATTCTAACTCATCAGGTGAGAGCCCCTTTAGGCAGTGGGGCAGAGGACTACCTCTGACAGGTAGGACATCCACCCATCCTCATTGTCAGGCCTCTTGGAGTAGGAATTGTAGAAGACCACATCCTTCACCAGCACGACCACAGCTTTCAGGATGAATGAAGTAAACAGGTTCATGTGGATATAATTGCGTGTGCAGTGGAGTTTTCTGCACAAAAAGAGAAGCAAATGCCTTCCCTTAGGAAAGTGTGACTGGGACCCAGGACCTTGCCTGACCTGCCTGTGGATCCATTACTGAACCAACACATAGGTACTGTGGTGGGGGGCGGGGTTATTCAAAGCTGGAGGGCTAGATTGTATGCACTTCTCAGTGCCTCATTTTCCTGTCTAAAAATAGGGTGAATGACAGCTATCAACTATGTAACACTGAGCAATCCACATGAACACAGACTTGGAGTGTCCTCATACTTTGCCACCACAAGTGAAGTGGGACCTCTTGTTACCCTGATTTTATGCATCGCAGAATTGAAACCAAAGGCTTAACCAACTTATCTAAAATACCAGGGAGGTAAGAGGAAGAGTTAGGATTCAGATGAGAAACTCTGAGACCAGAGTATGGCTCTCTGAGGCTCTGCTATGTCTGAGAATACAAAGTAGCCATCTCAGAAGGCTAGAGAGACTTCACCTGTGGATTCTGTATGAAGTCTAAGTAGTCAGTGCCAAGAAAAAATGTCAAGTCTCTGTTTTCCATGCTCACATAATACTGAATCCTCAGTCCCTCTTGCTGGAAGATTCTTTCCACCACTATGAATCACCTACCCTTACTAATTTGCTTTATAGCTAGTATTACACATGGAGGAAGTACTTCAGTACTTGATAGGTTCTTAGACGTCTCAGACTTCCGGGGAAAGTGTCTTCACGTCCTTTGTAAGAATGACACCTCCGATGGAGCAGTGATGGTAGAAATGTATGTAATCAGGGATTGAGACTAGGGATAGGCACATAGGTATCTCATCTAAAAGAAGCAAAAGGTGGGAAGTAGCACTGTGGCTCAAGTGGTAGAATGGTAGCCTTAAGCTGAATAGCTCAGAGACAGCATCCAGGCCCAGAGTTCAAATCCCCTGAGTGACAAATAAAAAAAAATAGGTGCTGGGAGTTTGGCTTAGGGCCTAGCATTCACGAAGCCCTGGGTTCGAGTCCCAGTACCACATACATAGAAAAGGCCAGAAGCGGTGCTGTGGCTCAAGTGGCAGAATGCTAGCCTTGAGCAAAAAGCCCAAGGACAGTACTCAGGCCCTGAGTTCAAGCCCCAGGACTGGCAAAAATTAATTAAATTAATCTGGGTAACTTGGAGGGAGGGAAAGTGGGAGGCAAACATGACAAGGGGCGTCAATGTTTAAGAAGTAACGTACTCACTACCTGACAAAAGTAACTGTAACCCCTCTATATGTTACCCTGACAATAAAATACAAATAAATAAATAAATAAATAAAGCAAGCAAGCAAAGGTGGTATAAGTTCTGGATTCAAGTTCTAGCTCTACTTTCCTCAGCCTTTATGGACCAGCCGCACCTCAGTGACTCCCCCCAGAACTTAGACTCTCCTCTCTTCTCCTTACTTGCAAACAGGGATGGTGAATGCAGTCCATGATGTAACAGGTGGCTTTCAAGTGTAATGGTCCATGCCTTCACTCAACTCAAGTTTACCTGCCCTCCAGAGGTTGCCAGTGAGCTAATTCCACGCTCCAGGCCTGATCGCCTGTATGCAAAATGTCTACTCACCGAAGGAACAAGAAGAGGGTGAGAGCCAAGAAGAGGGAGATAAGGGACATGGAATATCCCACGGTGTACATCAGCTGCAAGGTGGACAGCAGGGCATAGTCATCTACCTGGACACAAATGGAGAGCAGATATGACCACCAAGACATGGCCTGCAGCCCCAGTCCCACGCTTAGGGCCACCAGCATTCCAGGCATGGAAAGATACATGCCTTTGTCCCCCAACCTGTTTTGAAATATTTCCTACCCTACCCTTCTTGATAATCAAGCAGGATAATAGACTGACCTCTGGTACCTCTCAGAGGCTAAGGAACCCCCAGTGAAGAAGAAGCCTGAAGTGAGACAGCCCATGATTGAACCTCCAGTCCAACAATGAAGCACCAGTCATACAGGAGTTGTATCAGTACAGAAGGGTACCTTGGGAATGGAAGACAAATTCTTTGCTCCTAGGGTGCTGTCCCTAGAGTCAATGGGTCCTTCTCTCTAAGGCCCCAGTTTCTGTTTAGATGGCTCCCTCCTAAAGCAACTTTATAGAGATGACTTGTAGAAGAAGGCCCAAAATACACAGAAATACTCCTTTAAGCCCTAACATCGCCTGAATGTCTGTGTTGCTAAGTGTAACGCAATGTCCCACCTTCTCACTCAACCTATCTTGCATATCAGTGTTAAGATTATGCATTTTGCCAGGCTCTAGGAACCTATGCCTAGAATCCTAGTTACTCGGGAGACTGAAATGTGAAGATCGTGGTACAAAGCCAGCGTAGGCAGGAAAGTTTGCTAGATTCCATTTCCAATTTAGCTGGACAGGAGGTGTTACTCAAGTAGTGCAGTTCTAGCTGTGAGTGAAAAAATAAAAATAAAAGATCAAATGTGAGAGGCCCTGAGTTCAAGCCCAAGTATTGGCACACATGTTTAAAAAATAAACATCACAACTATGTAACACATATATGCCCTGTACATAAATATAAACTGAAAAATATGTAACAACCAAATTTTGTATTTAAGAATAGAAAGGATTTATGTATGTGTGTGGGGCTTGAACTCAGCCTGGGCACTGTCCCTGAGCTCTTCAACTCAAGGCTACTGCTCTACCCCTGGAGCCACAGTGCCACTTCTGTTTTCTGGTGGTTAATTGAAGATAAGAGTTTCACAGGCTTTGTAGTGTCCAGGCTGGCTTTGAACCTTGATTCTCAGACCTCAGCCTCCTGAGAAGCTAGGAATACAGGCATGAGCCACCGTGCCTGGCTGAAAGGATTCTTTATAATGGCAAATAAAACAGTCTGAAGTAAAATAAGGTAACATATCCATACTGCTAAGCATGATTCCATACCAAGGCAACTAAATACACTTGTTTGCGCTTATGTGTGTGGACACACAACCCACAAAGTGCCACTCAGTATGACCGGGACCCCAGCATGCTGATAGCTGGGAGAACATAACATATTTTACTTGCCAAAACACTGAAGGGCAAAGATTTACTAACAGTGACCTTTTATGGGCAAAATTTCAATGCACCATAAGAAGCACAGGTAAACATGGACAGAAGATTTTTTTCCAGTACTTGAGTTCTTGGAAATAAGACCATTTGCAGAGAGGAGAAGGCAATGTTCTTGTCCCTGCTATTTTTTTCTTTCGGGTTTTTTTGAGATGTAGTCCCACTATCTACTCCAGGCTGTCATCAAACTCATGATCCTATTTCCCAAGTTTAATAGTGCTGAGGTTACAGGTGGGAGCCTCAGCAGTCTTCACTTTTCTAGAGTGGAATCCTCACTTCCTGTCCCTGCAAAGTCTTATTCTGCTGTGTCCACTCACTGGCTCAGGGATGGTACAGCAGCAGACCACAGCCAAACTGAGATTTCCACACTATCTGTGTGGCCTAATGGTAGAGTGCTTACCTAGCATGCACGAAGCCTTTAGGTCTGATTTAACATAAACAGAAAAAGCCAGAAGTGGTGCTGTAGCTCAAGTGGTAGAGTGCTGGCCATGAGCAAAAAAAGCTCAAGGACAGTGCCCAGGCCCTGAGTTCAAGCCCCACAACTGACAAAAACAATTGACCAAAGACCTCTAAAGTTAGCACTGACACTCAAGCAATCCGTTCAACATTTATTGACAACTATATGTAACATAATTTTAATATAATTTCAATATAATGTTATTGTTATTATTAAGATGTTATGCAAAGGGGCTATAATTCAGATAGCGGGCACAATTCTTTTTTGACCATGTTACTCCTTCCTTTACTTCCCATCAGTTGTAACAGCCATATTTTGTTTTTTTACCTCTGTACTAAGTCAACGGTTTGACTATGTAAAGCTATGATTATAGCTATACAATTATAGTTTACAATAGAGTAGGGAGATAAGAAATAGACACATTGTACTTCATATAAGGCATTCAGGGAACATAACTTGAGCATTATTTTAAAAAGCCAGGCAGATTTTTGAATCCAATCCCAACTACAAGTGTCACTTTGATCCCTTTAAGAGGTATGACCTGTCATAGAATAAAACTACATAAAGAACACAGAATTCCACCGATCAAACCAGAAACTGAAGTCTAAAATGAGCTTTAGAAACAACAGCCTGAGAGGCTGACATCTGAGGATCATGGTACAAAATCACCCTGGGCACTAAAGTCCATGAGACTCATCTCTAAATAACCACCAGAAAACCAGAAGTGGTGCTGTGTCTTAAGTGGTAGAGTGCTAGCCTTGAGCTGAAGAGCTCAGGGATAGCATCCAGGCCCAGAGTTCAAGCCCCACAACCAACATAATAAATAAATAAATAAATAAATAAATAAATAAATAAATAAATAAATCATAAAATAAAAAATAAACTATGGCCTGACCATAGGGAAGGTCCTTCATCCCTGTTAGAAGGAGATTCCAGACATACAGAAACACCACCTCCCACTTGGTGCTAAAGGATAGGGACTTGCAGACCCCCAATGACCCAGAACCAAATGGCTAGGTAATGAAATATCTTGGACATGGGAAAGATCAAACCCACTCTCCAAAGGACTGAAAAAATATCACCATGTCCTACTGTCATGTGAGATGCAACTGGACAATTACCAGAAAGCCAGTTGGAAAACACAAGTGCTATTAAAAGCTTTACTATGCATAAGTGCCTGTGGCTCACACCTATAGTGATAGCTACTCAGGAAGCTGAGATCTGCAGATAGTTGTTTGAAGATAGCCAGAGCAGGAAAGTCCATGAGATTCTTATTTCCAATAAACCAGCAAAAAGCTGGAAGTAGAGCTATAGGTCAAATGGTAGAGTACCATCCTTAAATGAAAAAGCTTAAAGACAGCATCCAGTCCCTGAACTCCAGACCCAGTACCACAGTACCAACACACACACACACACACACACACACACACACACACACACACACACACTTAAATACTTAACCTTGACAATAAAACAACTATTTCAAAGATAAGAGGAACAAATACTCAGATTTTATCACTTTATAGCTACATATGGGATTATTCCCACTGCTCTGTCTACTAATGGCTTCTGCAAATCTCTCCATAGATCTAAGTCCTTTGATACTGACAGCTTGAAACTGATCTCAGTAGGAACATTTACACCACAGGAAATGGCAAATGTTACAAATCAGATTATTTCTTTTTTCCTTCTTTTTTTCTTTTGATCATAGGGCTTGAATTCAGGGCCTGGACACCGTCTCTGAGCTCTTTTGCTTAAGACCAATGCTCTACTTTTAAGCCTCAGTTCCAGTTTCAGCTTACTGGTGGAGATAAGAGTCCCAAGGCCTTTCCTGTATGGGCTGGCTTTGAACTGAAATGTTTAGCCAGAGACTTTCTTTCTCCTGGGTAGGGAGGAATTGTCTGCTAACACACCCATACTGCTGGTATTGATAACCTGACACAATGACCCTTTGGTCTCATGGGAACCATCTTACCTGAGACAGAAAAGCCTACTTTCTTGTGCCAATTATATTTTTTTGCTTTTGTTATTGATTTTGGTGTTGTTGTTTTATATAAAAGTTTCCATTTTCATCTCAACTGTGGAAGGTTTAACCAAATCATCACATTTCCTCAAATATAGGGTTGTACCTTACCTCTCTTAATATTTATTGTGAAACATTAACAAGTTTAAAGAACATCTGTGAAAACACTGCTCAGATTTTACCATTAAACCTGACATGTTTACATAACCTATCTCCGCTCTCCGAATAGTGATAAATTATTTGCACTGTCTGTCTTAGAATATGGTACATTCCAATGTGTAATAGATTCCTACAGTAGTTCCAAGATGAATTAAATCAACATGCACTTGAATTTACACTTTAAGTTGAAAATAGCATTATCATATTTAAGAAAATATATTCAGTGAGCTAAAATTATTTATTAAGAAAGATTTGATTTTAAGATACATGAAATACTTCAAGCATCTGATATCTTACATGTACCCATCTCACGTCAAATGTTAAGAGGTTTTTAAGTAATTCTTGTATAAATGGTAACAAAACTTAATCAAACACCTCTTAGAATGATAAAAGGAAGGAAAGAAGGAAGGAGGGACAGAGGGAGAGAGGGAGGGAGGGAAGCAAGGGAGGGAAAGCACAGGGAGTAAAGTCTAAAGGATGGATTTGTTTATTCATCAGGCATTTGTTGAACTGCCACAGTGAATTGCTGAGCATTTACTTTGTTGGGTCCTGGATCCTGGAAGGAGGGCAATAATTCTACTGACTACATGCTAAGAGCTTGCTGACTGCGTGCCAGAATTTCTCCTAAGAAATTTATGTCTTTTGAGTCCCTGAATCCTCACAATGATTGCACACAGTAAATAAGATCCCTGTGGCATGGGTAAAAAAGGAAAGGCTCAGAGAGGCAAAGTAACACAGGCAGAAAATGAATTGGACATTTGGCCACCAAGCCCCAGATCCTGTGCTGTGCCAAACTCCAGTCCCTGGCTTCCAGTGGGTCTACATTTCCAGAGATGATAGATAGATAGATAGATAGATAGATAGATAGATAGATAGATAGATAGATAGATAGATAGATAGATACGTACGTACATACATATTCACAGACAGACAGACAGTAGATAATTGATAGGTAGAAAAAAGATGATACATACATACATACACACACACACACAGACAGATAGACAGACAGAAGATAATTGATAGGTAGAAAAGAGATATATGATAGATAGATGGATGGATAGATAGATAGATAGATATAGATAGATAGATAGAACAGATGGTAGATAATTGATAGGTAGAAAATAAGAGATAAGATAGGTAGGCAGGTGGCAAGATAGATGTTAGATAGGTAGGTAGGAAGGTAGCAGGCAAACACATGAGAATTTCTGGGAGTAACAGGTCTAATAAAGGGTATGATTAAAAGTAAACACAACATCATTATGACTTTTTAAAGTAAACCCAAGGGCCACTCTGAATTACATGGCCCATGGAAGGACTCTCTTTGACAGAAACAGTTGAACTGAAACCTGAGTGGTGGAGGATCTGGAGGAGAGGTTTCAGGCACAAACACCACGCAGAGGCCAGGACAACACTGGGGGCATTCCCTGGGGATGTTGTGTTACACCTTCATTGTGGAAGGAATTCTGTGATGGGGTTTATGTGATTGTAGACCTTCCCTGGCTGAGTTTGGGGTGAACAAGCTGGGAGAAAGTTCTTTGTGTGACCCACCTCCCCAAAGCTGGCCTGTTCAGTTTGAATAGCCTGGGGAGGAGGGTGGTTTGAAACCTGAAATGCCTTATTACCAAAGCAAGTAGACTCACGTTTTTTTTGAAGTTGTGGTTCTCGGAGCATTCGGAGTCATCCTGCCAAATATCTGTGGAGTTCTCTAATGTCTGCCAAGTTCCCTGAGCCAAGCAGTGTCTGTAGGCCCTTCCTGAGCTCTCTGAAAGTAAACAAAGTTCTAGAGGAAAGGTCAGAACACACAGCCCATTCCCTAAGCATGCTGGAAGGTCTTCACCCTGGTTGTGAAGCTGTGGAAAATCCCAGGAAAAAGGGATTCTTATTTTCCCCTTTGGGGGCTCATTAGCATCCCTATTGTTTATTTAGAATGGAAAGAAAAACATGGAAGCCTCCATATTTTGTAACAAACTATGATCTGATAATGTCTGATGTGTTTATCTGATGTCTCTGTAGTTTGAACAGCAGCAGGATGACTCAGAAATGTTCTTATCCTCTGCCCTCCCCGCCCGCAAGGTATAACCAGCTGGGAGATGCTGACTTGGGCTCCTGTGCCTTGTTTGTGGAGATTGTCCTCCTGATACCCAAGAACTGGATCCATGAAGAAGAGGAAACAAGGGGACAGATAGAACCAGGACGAGGTGTACTGTGTCACCTGTTGATAAAGCTGGTGTTCTGAGACCAGCCCTTCACAATACTCTAGGCTATGCATGCTACCGTGAGCAAGACTCAAAGTCTAGCTGGGAGAGGGCGAATCATAAGCTGTTACCAATGCCATGTGGGGACTTGACAGGTAAGAAGGAGTCCTCAGGAAGGTAGAGGTTCATTTCCTTGTGGAAGGAGCTGGAGAATTTTACTGAAAGGATGAAAGATTTCAGAGTTGATGTTGTTATTTTAGACGAAAGGTGCAGGCAGAAGCTTGGGGATACACCTTAGGCAAGAGAGTGAGCAAAGGCAGAAAGTAGTGTTGAGTGGGCAGGTGAAGGGCCTTGGTAGTTATCAATTTGACCAGAATGGAAAGAAAGGGTGAGATGGGAGAGGATGCTGGCTACGGAGTAGAGGCTTATGCATGCCATATGAAGGGCATTTTAGAAGGCCTTATGGAGGGAGGCTGGAAGGGGCCAGATCAGGGGTTGGGGACACTTGTGAACCCTTTTTAAGGCAGGAGCAAAAGGAGATAGAAGGGAAGAGGAGTCAGAGGACCCAGCCAACAACCAAAGGAGGGGTGAGTTTGAGGGGGACTAGCTAGAATATGAAGCCATCCCTGTGTGGGAGGAGTCTATTTCTTCTTCCCTGTTTCTATTTTTCTCTCTTATCTCCCTATTTCTACTCCACCTAGTATCAAGTCTTGGTCATTCTACCTCCAAGATTATTCTTCATTTTTCTCTTCCCTCCATTCTCACACCTCTGCCTGAATCCAAACTCCTAGCAGCTGTTTCTCTCCATCACAGCAGCGGTCTCTAGACTCACCTTCCCAATTTCCCTCCATTCGCAGTTCAACAGCCATATGCTGTCAATGATGTCTTCTCTAACTACAGATCTCCTACATCCTTCTTGTGCTTTAACCTATTCCGTGACTCCATGCACCTTCCTAGACAGAGTAACAGCATGGCACAGCTTCTTTCACAGGACAGCCATAGATCTCAATATGGCCTACAGGAAGGGTCTTGTATCATAATGTGTATCCCTTTAATTGTATCTCAGAGAATTCTGCTGCATTCCTTTATATTTGAAGAGGTCCTCTCCAAGCTTTCCACTGTCTCTGTGATCTCTTTTTATTTTTATAAAGCTACTAGGATTCCAAAGCTTGAATGAATACAAAAAAAAAAAAGGTTGAGGGAGGGAATCACTTCCCCAGTTTTGCAAAGCATATTTCTGTTAGGGTATGTCCTAAGGTAGAATGGACATGTGCTTTTAGAGCCTGGGTAGGATCTTGGACTCAGCTTCAATGATCATTTAAGAAGCAACCACAGCAAGGCACCGGTGGCTCTCACCTATAATCCTAAATACTCAGGAGGCTGAGATCTGAGGGTCGAGGTTCAAAGCCAGCCCAGGAAGGAAAGTCCATAAGACTTTTACCTCCAATAAACTATCAGAAAAATCTGGACATGGTACTATGACTCAAATGGTACAATACTAGCCTTGAGAACAAAGAGTCTCAGGGAAAGGACCTAGGCTCTGGGTTCAACCCCAGGATTGGAAAGCAAAAAAGAAGAAGCCCCTGCTAGCCAGTCATTGGTGGCTCATGTCTGTAATCCTAGCTGCTCAGGAGGACGAGATCTGAGGATCACAATTCAAAGCCAACCCCAGGCAGTCTGTGAGACCCCTCTCTAATTAACCACCAGAAAACCAGGAGTGGCTCAAAGTGAGATAGCACTAGACTTGACCAAAAAAGCTCTGAGACAGTGCCCAGGCCCTGAGTTCAAGTGCCACAACTGACAAAAAGGGAAAATTTAAGTATATCTGTTAGGTGCCAGATTCTCATTTATTCCTCAAAATTCCTTTCTCTCATTTATTCCTCAAAATTACCTTAGGCAGTAGGTATTTGCTATTATTTACTTCACTGTTCAGACAATAAACAATAGCTCTAAGGCTTCAAGAACTTGACCCAATGCTAAAATATAAAACAGAGGAACTGAACCTAACCTTGGGGCGCCTGACTTGAAGTCCAGTGTTCTTTCCACCTCACTGAACTGGCTCCATGGGAAACTCCCACAAGGCCTGTTCGCTTGAAACATTCAGATCTCTCCATTCCCAGAAAGTTCTCTCGTTTCTTCTCTCCCACCTTCTCTAAGACATCCCACATCTCCATATATTCTGAGTTGAGACTAATTGAATTGTATCATAAGTTAGTTCTATATGTCATGTCACTATAGACTTATTACCTTTATTCCACCAAGGCAAGTAGGACGGGCAGGGAACAGAAACATTTCCTGGAGAAGAGTGAGGCCAGCACACATATTGATCGAATGTTCCATTACAAAATATGCCTGTGGACAGAAGAGAAGAGGGCATAGAATGGGGTACCAGTATCTGAGCACAGGGTTGTCTGACCGAAACAGAACCTACCTTCCTGCTACTGGGAGCTGCTCTAGCCTTCCTAAGGACCTCTGCAGACCTCTATCTTCTTCAAAGGTTCAGGGTTGAAAAATGATTGGGGAAATTACAGGAATGTTGTGTGCAGCCCCAAACATGGAGGCCTGTCTGATTTCCTGATCCACAGGAATTGTAATCAATGATGATCATTGCACTAAGCTACTAAGTTTGGGGGCAACTGACCATCAATGCATGTGCTTACCAGAAGTCTCCTTCAGTAAGTCTTTCAGACACTTCTCCTTGTATTGAGCCCACTTCCGAGTTGTCTCCTCTAGAAGAGATCCTGGAACCTGAGCAGATGAAAGCAGTCACCTCTCAAGCAGCTGCAAACTCAGATTTGAGCTTGTGGCTGCCCATCCAGCATCTCAGACCTTCCCAGTGACATGTCCTGTGGCCTGCGCCAAGACAGGATTTCTCTCATGGCTTACTTCCATTTTTCAAAAGTGCATATGAGCTAGGCGCCAGTGGCTCAAGTCTATAATACTCGCTACTTGGGAGGCTGAGATATGAAGATCACAGTTCAAAACCAGTCTGAGCATAAAAGTTCGTGAGACTCTTTTAGTTAACCACAAAAAACCAGAAGTGATGCCTGTGGCTCAGATGGTAGAGCAATAGCCTTGAGCTGAAGAGCTCAGGGACAATGCCTAGGTCCAGAGTTCAAGTCCCACAACCAATCCCTTCCCACTAAAAAATGTGCATATGAAATTTATAGTCACATAATCTAATCAGAGTGATTCCAAATATAATTTTTATTCCAAAATCTTGAAAGATGAGTGACATTTCGAGAATTCCAAGCAAGACATTCCTTTCATGCAATACATTTATGTTAAACCTGTGAACCCTCCCACAAGTGGTTATCTATACCTTTAGATTATTTGGATCCAGAAAAGAATCATCACAAAGGACTCACTAATGTGCATGAGAAAGACTTGCCCTGTGAAGGAGCTGTGTGTACAGAGCCAAAGCCACTGAGCAGACAGACACTGAACTGGTATATAGAAAGACCTTGAGATCTTTTCCTTTCTGACCTTTTTCTGTCGCATTCCATGAGTGTTGGGGACATCACCCTCACATTTAGGCCGTGCAGGCCATGGAGCTGATACCTTCCCCCTGTGAACCTGTACCATCTTTCATTATCTTTTGATCTGAAGACAGGTCTTTCTTTTATCCAGTCTAGTTGGCTGATAAGGAGGAGGTGAATGGACACAAAAATAAGCATGTTTCTTAATCTAAAAAGAATTTAGGATCTAGAAAGGCACTGGTAGTTCATGCCTGTAATCCTAGCTACTCAAGAGGCTGAGATCTGAGGATCGCAGTTTGAAGCCAGCCTGGGTGGGAAAGCCCTTGAGACTCCTATCTCCAATGAATTACTCAGAAGAAGCTTAAGTGGTAGAGTCCTAGCCTGTGCACAAAGAAGCTCAGGGATAGTGCCCAGGCCAAGAGTTCAAGCCCCAGAACTGGTTTAAAAAAGAGAGAGAATTTAGGATCTACTAATGATAAGGTAATATATAAAGAGCTGGTATACAAAGTACAGTGACATTCTATCTTCATGTCCTGATGACTTCTTATCTGTGTGGTTCTACCCTTGACTTTGAAGATTTGTCTTTTTTCATAATGGTCTCAAATGCTATTTGGGACCAACCAACTCGATAATCTCAAAGAAAGAAAGAAGTTAGATGGGAATCACAAAAGGAAGAAGAGAAGCACATGCACACACACACACACACACACACACACACACACGCACGCACACATGCGTGCACACATACACACACACACACACACACACACACAACTAGAGAGATACACATACAACTAGAGAGATTACTTGCTTAAAGATATTCAAATTTAGTCGGGCACGGTGGCTCACACCTATAATCCTAGCTACTCAGGAGACTGAGATCTGAGGATCGAAGTTCAAAGCTAGCCCAGGCACAAAAGGACCTGAGACTCTTATCTCCAATTAACCTCTAGAAAATGAGAAGTGGGACTTGGCTCAAGGTAGGGTGGTAGCCTTCAGCTGAAGAGCTCAGGGACAGCACTGAGGCCAAGTTCAAGCCCTATGACACACACACACACAGAAAAAAATCAAATTTAATTACACACATACATAATCAACCTCTCCTCTCAAATAACAGCCCCCTATCTATGAACCATGGGATGGCCTGCTTTGCCCCTCCAAGCCATGAAGGGGAATCTGTGGGTACCTCCTTTGCATCTCCCCCAGAGAATGACAAACCAGCCCTTTTAAGAGCTTGTATGGTTGATCACCATTAATGCAGAGGTTTCCAGATTCTCCTCAGTGCGTGAGACCCTACTAGCTCAGTAAATTTCCAAAGTACTCCTAGACCAAAAGATATATTGAAAGCCTTTTACTAAGTAAATAGTCCAAACAGTTCATAAATATTTATGTCTTAACAACTTAGTGACTGTTGGGTATTGCACAATTTCACAAGCTTTAGAACTGGACGGGATATAGGCACCTTCGTTTCCTGTTCCACATTAGGCTCTGTTCAGCACTTGCTTTTGAGCCCAACTAGTTTTTCAAAGATACCTTATCATCAAATGAATGAAGAATAATCCCAATTCATAGCCACCAATGCCATAAGCATGGGGTCCAGCAAATACCAGGTAGCACCACGCAGCTCATTAAAAATTAAAATATCTCAGAGTCCTCTGTGAGTTCACAGTGGGGCCATGGGGTATCTTGGGAGTAACCTCCAAGGACTAACAAAACAATGCAATAATTGGCATCTGTCCCTTTTCATTTTCAATGAGCTTTAAATCTCTACCAATAAATACTCTTCTTTTTGGCGATGCCCCAAGAGGTAACAAGTGAATTTATTAGCACATTATTTAAAAAAATAAATATTCTAATGGGACCATAACCGACTCATGGTATTTCTTTTAACAGACTTAGCAGTTAATAACTAAATTGTAAGTTTCCAGAGTCCCCAAAGCCCTGAAAGTCAGACCCTCCCATGCATAAAATACTATTTATGCCCCCCAGGGTCTCACCGGGATTTGCCTAATAAAGAGCTAAAATCAGTCCAAATCAGTCATATTTTACTGGCTCCCTTGCTCTTTGCTATAACAAATGATCATGGTCAAAATCACAGGCACATGAGAGGAGGATATAGAAGGATCCCAGTTCGAAATCAAGTCAGGCAAAAAGTTAACAGGATTTTTATCTCAAAGAATGAATCAGACACAGTGGCATACAGCAGGAATTTCAGCTAATGTGGGAGTTGGGTCTAGACAGGATGACCTTGGTCTGAGACCAGCCCTGAGCAAAAGTGAGAACCTATCCAAAAATAAGAGCAAAAAAGGGTTAGAGGTGTGAGTTATGTGGTAGAACACTTGCCTAGCAAGTGCAAAGTCTGGAGTTCAAACACTAGTAATATTAAATTAAAAGAAAAACAAGCTAAATCTAAAAACTGCTGAAGTTGGTCAGCCTAGGAGAGCTGGACAAAAGCAGGCTGTCTTCTGGGAAGGATACCCAAATTCATCCACAGTCACGGTCCCAATGAAACGAGAAGGGAAATATATTGGTGGATTTTCTTCTAACTGGAAAAGTTCAGCATGGCCTGGATTCCTCCTTCCATTGCCCAGCACCCATCTGTGAGGAAAATGACTGGAATTGGCATAACAAG
Organism: Megascapheus bottae; assembly: GCF_031878675.1. Classification (NCBI taxonomy): domain Eukaryota; kingdom Metazoa; phylum Chordata; class Mammalia; order Rodentia; family Geomyidae; genus Megascapheus; species Megascapheus bottae. The sequence goes on along the minus strand of NC_143525.1, from coordinate 6,408,624 downwards.
AAGAGGGTAAAACTAAACCTTGCTGTCAATGCTTGTTAAATCTTTTTCTTTGTTAAAGAATGAATATATTTCACTGCAGATAAAACAGCAATTACAGGTTACCCTAAATGGGAGACCAGCAGAATTTCATCTCATCACTCAGTAATTTCTATCTAGATCCAGATTCTTTTCTCTGCATGCATATTTTACCTTCTTCCTTTTTTTAAAACCACTTCTAGGTTTTTCTATGTATGTGGTATCAAGGAATCCAACCTGTGTCTTCATTTCTCTTTGAATCCTACTTTTTTTTTTTTTGGTCCTGGGGCTTGAACTTTGGGCCTGAGCACTGTCCCTGAGCTCTTCAGCCTGAGGCTACTGCCTTACCCCTTGAACCATAGCAATACTACCAGTTTTCTAGTGGTCAATTGGAGAGAAGTCTCATGAACTTTAGTGCTCCTGCTGGCTTTGAACAGATTTCAGATCTCAGCCTCCTGAGTAGCTAGGATTACAGGCATGAGCCACCGCATCCAGCTGAATCCTACCTTTGTAGTCTTTAATTTTTTTTTTTTACTTAGAAGATACATTGTAACTTTGCCCATTTCCAAAAATCAAAACAAAATAAAGTGGATAAATAAAACACCCTCTTTTGGCTATGTTTTATGCAGTGAGCCAATGTGATGTAGTTTTGTTTTAAAATCCTCCAGCACCAAATATCGAAACTGTTTTCAGAGAGTTGCTGAGACAAAGCATATTTGATGAAGATTCTCAGTTTACCATTTTATTTTCTTTAGAAGAAACTACGAGTTGGAATCTCTAGGTGACCATTTTTAAAGGTTTTTGATAATGCTTATCCTCCCCCGCCCCAACCTCACAATTTTTTAAGTTTTTTTAAAGAATTTATTAAGATTGATTTTTACATCATATTTCAAATGACATATTTAACAAACACATATTTAAGAAGGGAATATCTATATAAAATCACTGTCACTTAGATTTTAGAACATAATTAAAATTAGGCTGAGGGTTTGTATGTCATATATACATATTAATCTATGTAATTAAACATTATGTCTATAGAGTCATAAATTTTTATGTCTATGTAATTGTGTTTATATTTCCATTACCATGTCCATAGCTTTGGGTATGTAGTTACTGAGTCCCCGATCTTATACTGTTTGGCTCTAATAGCCACATATTAAGGATACCATGCACCTTTTGTTCCTTTGGTCTTGACTTGTCTCACTCAACATGATTTGCTCTAGATTCATCCACTTCACAATTTTTTTATTTGAAACTCTGTATACACTTCTGCTAGCAATGTATAAAATCAGTTCTCTAAGATCCCTCAGGAGTTTATGATTTTGATTGGACACTAGTGGCTCACATCCGCAATAGTAACTACTCAAGAGGTTGAGATCCAAGGATTAAGGTTCAAAGCCAGCCCAGGAAGAAAAGTCTTATCTCCAATTAACCAACAAAAAATCAGAAGTTCAGGCATGGTTCAAGTGGTAGAGCACCAGCTTTGAACAAAAGAGCCAAATGAGAACACAAGGCCCTGAATTCAAGCCCCAGTACCAGTACACACACACACACACACACACACACACACACACACACACACACACACACACAGAGTTTATGATTTTTTAATTCCAGGACATAACTAAACAACGTAAATGAGTGAACGGGTGTGCATACTAGCACTATTTCTCTACTTGTCTTTGGAAACTAAACTATCCCTGAGAATTTCTCATTAAGGGAATTTTATGAAGACTTCCTGCCAGCAAACATGCCATAGTCATTTGTATTCCAGGCAGGGAAAATAGCTCTGAGCAAACATCTTCGTGGATATCCATACCAAGCTTTGGAATATAAACATCTGGAGAAAGAAGATGAGTTTGGAGATGGGGACCAAGGAGAAGGTCACTGGGATCCCAGCCACATACTGCAAAACAACATCATACACACACACACACACACACACACACACACACACACACACACAGCACATTATTAATCATGGAAATACCACCACCAAGGAACCAAGGTGTAGCACTGTCAACAGGGTAAGCCAGCCTGACACACAGCAGATGCTGTTTTTATTGTGTATAAATAGTCATATGTCAGCAGCTCCCAAGAGTGCTAGACATGACAGAACACAAGGCTTCCACCCGCTGGGTAGACACAATGGCTCCGCTTACTCACAAGCTACATGAGGAAAGGTAATTCCGTGACTCCTCTGAGGCTCACTGCCCTATCTATAAAATGGGTGCAACTAATAATGCTCTTCTCAGATGCGGGTGATGTGTATGAAATAAGAAGATATGTCAAGAAGCATTTTGTAACAACACAAATGTCCAATACCTTAGCAGTGCTTGGTGTGTGGTAGGCAGTGGACATGTGTGCAGACAGAAGGGGGTGGCAAAATGGGGCAATTAGCTAGACACATCCATTAGGTTTGCTGTGAGCCTATTCAGAAAATAGAAACACCGGTGAAAGTTCTCAGTGATGATCCTATGATACTAACAATGGAAGTCCTGGGGTAGATTGAGACCACAGACACCTGCCCTTGGGAGATTTTTCTGGTCTGTCAGACTACGCTAGGCCTGGTGATGTACACTTAAAGTCCCAGACATACAGCAAGTAGACATGCACGAAGATCTGTCTGAGGCTACTTCAGCCGAAAGCACAAGACCCTATCTGTAAAAGAACAAAGCAGAAAGGGCTGGGACATGCCTCAAGTGGTCATGTCTCCCTGACCAGCACAGGTGGTGAGTAGTGCACAAAGAAAGAATTCTTTCAGATCTCTGATTGGGCTCACTCTTATATCCATGAGGTCTTGAAGGAAGTGGGGAGAACAGTGATGCTGACAGGTAGAATTTCCTGTCCCCCTAGTCCGGGGTAAAGCCTGGTAAAGGCAGGAGCTATGAGCTCTGGTGCCTCAGCCCTCCACCTCTGGGGCCAAAGGAGAACAGACCCTGGCCAAGGAACAAAAGAGGAAAAGAGCTCTTTCTTGGGGTACTTGCTTTGCTCAACTGAGCAACACTGGGTTCCTTCACATTATAGCCCCATTCAAAAATGGGACATTGGAGAGAAAAAGAGACAAAGACCTGATGACCTTGAATTAAAATAAAGCATGCAGCCAGGCACCAGTGGCTCACATCTGCAATCCTAACTATTCAAGAAACTGAGATCTGAGAATCTCAGTTCAAAGCCAGCCTCAGAAGACAAATTATGAAACACTCATCTCCAATTAACCACCAAAAAGCCAGAACTTAAGATATGGATCAAGCCGTAAAGTATCAGCCTTGAGTAAAAAAAGCTAAGAGAGAGTACCCGGGTCCTGAGTTCAAGACCCAGCACTGCCACAAAGGGGAAAAAAAGCCCACCTATAGAAGACACAATACATTATAACATATCCCAGAAACAGCCTTCTGCCATTGATCTACATTTATTGAAAAAGAAACTATATTTATTGGAAAAGAAAACACTAAACTTCCATGGACTGTTTCCCCATTCATATAAATGGAATTAACAAGAGACCCTTCTGAATGGGACCTTCAGAAATCAGGAAGTATTTGTTTTATTACAAAATAACAATTATAGTCTGAGCCTTATTATTTTTAATTGTTTGCAAATGACCAGTAGAAAAATGTCTAGGAGAATAAGCCTCTAGATAAGAATGAAGGTGATCTCTAGCTGGCAGAATTGAGAAGATTTGTGGCTTATACTTAAAGTTCCTTAGATTTTATACATCCTTTAAAAAAAAACATTGAACATTCTCTATTTATATGATAAATTGAAAGAAGGAAAGGAAAGGGGAAATAATGTATAAGAAACGGTTAAACAAGCCTGAGAAAGGCTAAAGGTACCCAGGTACAGACAGTGATTTTATATGCTATCCAGAGTTTCCACAGATGTGGGAAAATGCCTATAAGATGATGTTAGGACCAGCATGGAAGATATTTCATGCTTTATCATTTCAGCTGTGTAAACATGCAAATGCATAGGAAAGGATCTAAGGAAAACATGCCAACATGTGAACAAACTAGAATTACCTCTGGATGCTAAAGTTGTAGCTGATCAGTATTTTCTGAATACTGGTTTCTAAGTTCTCAAATTGCCTTACAAGGGATTTGAATGGGGTTTGTAAATCAGATATGCACAACTAATCGTATTAAAAATAGAAGAAAGAAAAACTGCTCTTACTTGTTTGATGGAAACCAGCAGCAGTAGGGCGAGGAAGGGCCTTCCAGGGCCCCGGAACAATTGTTTTCCTTGGGAGAAGAGATGGCCAGTCCTTTGGGCACCCATGATGCCCATGGTCAGAGCCTGTGCCCTGGGCCAGGTCCCCTCACTGCTTCTCCCAGGCACTTGCAAGCTTGGCTGTGGCCTCATCCTCCTGCAGTCCTGTCACAAATGTGGGCACATGCCTCTAGCAGTCCACGATGTACCACAGGCGGCCTCCTCCCGCATTCCTCCTCATCCAGAGTGCCAGAGAGCCAGTGTTTGCACAAGTCCTCTACACTGCTTGAGTGTGTGAGCCCATCCAGAGTGACCTACCCAACCTCCAAGTTTCTCTTCCCCCGCTGTCCCCTCCCAAAAAGCAAGGAGATTTTTTTCCCAGAACTCCTTCACCATGCCTATGCTTCCTGGGATTTCCTCATAAGAAAAAGGCAGGCATTCCATAGCTTTCACCCAAAATGCTGTGCTTTGTGCACAGGGCTCAGGCAAGACTCACTGGGGTTCGAACAGCTGGCAGAAGAGCTGTGCTAGAATTCATTCCTAGACAATGTCTCTCTAAGGGTCCCCTCCCACCCCAGCTCATGAGCTAGGAGCAGCCACAGAAGCCCTGCCACCTCTGGACCCTGGTGGTGCTGGCAGAACAAGAGGCTGAGTCACTCAGCCCTCCAGACAGACCTTCTGGCCCAGATCATGAACCAAAATCCTGAATCAATGACTCAGGTTCAGTCTACACAATAGCAAAACGAGATATGGTGTGTTGGGGCGAGGTGGGGAAGAGGGTGGGGGGAGGGTGTCCAGACTCCACTCCTCTTGCATATCTAATTGTTCTAAACACAACATCATGTTCAAAACCAATATTGCTCAGCCACCTGGCAGATACAGCCTTTCATGGAATTTGTGAGCCATCACTTAATCACCCACATACGAGCACTTTCTCACCTCAGTTCACACTTGCAGGATCTTTTCATCCACTGTCCTATTTCCTTTCCTCACATGAACCTTTGCCAGTCATTCTCCACTGAACAGCTGAGAAACAACAAGGTTCAGAGAAGGAAGGGTGCTTGTCCAAATCCACACAGCAAGTAAACAACAGAGCCAGAATACCCACATCTTCTGATGAGTCAACCTGACTATAGCTTCTTGAGAATGTGCTCCTTCTCGGGGTAAGCTTCGGTTGTTAACAGGCTCCCCTCTGCTGGGCCCTCCCTCACCCCATCTCTCCCTGGCCTTCTCCCAGATTCTCCGTACAACTTTTCCCAGCTTCCAAACTGGAGGCCCAAACTGGAAAATGTCTCAATAGAACAACAGATAAGCAAGAATAACAGGTAAGCAAGAGACAAGATCATGCTTCCACTTAGGCATTTTTTTTCTTTCTCCCTGCTTTTTCTTTCTTTTTTCTTTTTTACTTTCTTCCATTCTTTTCTTCTTTCTTCTTCCATCCCATTCCATTTCCTTCCCTTTCTATTTGCTCCTCTTCGCCCATCTTCCCTCTTGCTTCTCCCTTCCTTTCCTCCTTTCCCTTCTCCCTCCCCTCCTCCTTCCTTTCTTTCCTCCATTTTTTTTCCATTTAAGTCAAATCATAGCTCATCTTGGTAAACTTACCTGATGAGGTAAATTCTAAACAGCTGGAAGGGAAAAGGGTGAGCATCATTTAATAGAACACAGCAAGTTTGCTAAGCTTAGTCGTAAAACACCCTGACTGAACAAAGAACCACAGACTCACATGATGATGTGATCTCTGAAATCACTGTGCTCTCCCTTTGGGATAGCAGCTAGGAGCATGAAATGACAGAGAGGGAAGGAAAGTTCCCAACTGATGAGCTCTGAGCCAGGCATATGGCTTTAAAGATGAGTCTCTAAGTTGGATGCTGGAAGTGAAAATACCTGCTTGTTAAGAATAGTCTATCTCATCTCTTTGGATGTTTTCTTAAAAACATTGTTTATTTTTTTTAAAGAATAGGTGTTGGTTCTGTGCATGCCTTCCCTCCCTGTTGGATGAATGCCATCTAGTGACAAAATATGGTAAAGCCTCTTGGTGAACGGGCAGTCCACAGCAAGCACAAGCATGAGCACACACACACACACACACACACACACACACACACACACACACACACATGCAGCATGTAAGGCTACTGGGAACACAAAGCACAAATCGTTTCCTCCAATTGCACCAAAAGGAAAGCATAGGCAAAGTAAGACTAGCCGTGTGTCCTCGCTCAGGCAGGTAGTTCTCTGATTATATCTGGGGTCTTTGGAAACTGTGTCCCATGTAATCAAAGCCTAAATGAAACCCATTGTTTAAAAGGAAGGGAGATGATTGCTGATAAAAAAAAGTGAAAGTGAGGATCTATTTGATCAAAGTACAATATACACATGTGCAGAAATACCACACCAATATAATCTCATTTAATTAATGTTTCTATAAAAATTAATTTTAAGACCTATAGGTGTCAAATGCCATACAGAGTCTTCCGTCCTCAGTCTATTCTTTCCTAGCTTCAAGCTTATTACTTTCTTGTAGAGCTTTTTACTTTTCCTGGAGTTTCTCTTTATTTTTCCCCACTATCCTCATAGCATTTGCTTTTAGCAGTTCCTAGAGCTGAACTGAAAAGTGTACTAAGCTGTACACTTACGGCTAAGATGGTAAACTTTCATGTTACATGCTTCTTACCACACACCTTAATAATAAAGCAACATGGGGGTCTGAACCACCAATAATGTTGAACAGGCTCTGCCTCAGCGCTGTGCCTTTTCAGGCCACAGCACACAGGCCACACTCAGCTTCCTCAGGGGAACGCCAGGCAGCTGTGTCAGAACACCAGATGGCAGGTCTGGGGAATGGGCACCTGAGGCAGAGGCAGGGAGGGGCCCCAGCTCATCCTGCTGCTGTGTACCTCATTCCACCATGGACAGGGCCAGGCAACAGCGGGCACTGACCCTCCTCCCCATCAGTCTGGCCCTCACCTTCTCCCTCACTGCAGTGGGCAGCAGCCACTGGTGCGAGGGGACCCGGAGGACAACAAAGCCTCTGTGCCAGGATTCACTGGCAGGACCCAACTGCATTCACTTGGGCCAGGCTAGAGGCACTGGTGGAAGAAGTGGCCCCGCAGATCAGACTGTGCAGTACATTTGGGAGATGGGAGATGACAAGTTCATCCAACGCCAGTTCCACGCGGGGCTCTGGGAGTCCTGTGAGGAAAATCTCAACAGCACAGGTAAGCACAGACCACAGGTAACGGGTGTGGAATGGTGGCCATAATAGTGGTTTCACAGCCCAGTTGCCTGGGTTTGAATCCCAGCTCTGCCATGGAATGTTTGTGTGTCCATGAGCGAGTCCCTTTACCTCTGAAGCCTCAGCTTTCTCCTCCAGAAAAATGGGATCCGAAGCAGAGCTTATCTCCTGGACTTAGTGTCCAGGTAAGAGAAATAATTCATATGACAGTGCCTGACAAGTGAGTTGTATTCATTAACCATTACCTTTTGCTAGTATATTTTTCCTGGAATTTTAAGTGACCTTGGGATGGAAGGGTCCATTCCAAAAGAGAAGAAAAGGAAAGGAAAAGAAAGGAAGAAGGGAGGAAGGGAGAGGGGGAGAGAGAGAGGAAAACTCACATCACTGGGTCACCATAAGCATGGCCTTTAATGAATAAGATCCTTATCTGTCAAGCCATGAAATAATTCTATACAGTGAATATTTCCTCATCTCATAAACAGAGCAACTGAGGGGCAGAGGTTTCAACTTTTGACCCCATCTGATAAATGCTTACTTTGATTTCCACATCTGTATACAATGTCACACAATGTCTCAATTATCAAATATTGGCAAGAATCAGAATCATCCAGGGAATTTGTAACTAATAATAATAATAATAATAATAATAATAATAATAATGCCAAAAACTTGCAATTCAGTTGTTCTGAGTGGGGTCTAGAAACTGCATTTTTTTTAATTTTAACAAAGTAAGGTTTACACATAAATATTTTTCATGAGCATGCCAGGAAAGGTACTGTGAACATATTTGTCCTGTTGTGGAGCTGTTTGTTTTTCCTGAAGTTTCACGCTGCCTTTTCCTATCCTTATAGCATTCATGTTTTTATTCTCCTCAATTCTATTCTATCCTTTGGTATCAGTATTTCTAATAGGCTCCCTCTAATGCTTGTGATGCATACGAAAATGAAAGAAGGATGTTCCAGGGCACAGAAAGTCCATAGGACTTTCTCCATAATGGAGAGCAAATGCACTAACAGCCTTTACCAGGTCAGGCACCAGATTAGGTGAATGGAAGGATTCAATGGTAGGTCAGCTACAGGGCTAATAGCTAATGATCAGTAGGGGAGATCTAAGACAAATTAAAATAAAGCTGGGAGCCAGTGGCTCACGCCTGTAATCCTAACTACTCAGGAGGCTGAGATCTGAGATTGCAGTTCAAAGCCATTCTGGCAGGAAAGTCCATGAGACTCTTGTCTCCAATTAACCAGCAGAAAACTGGAAGTGGCATGGTAGAGTTCTATCCATGAGCTGAACAACTCAGGGACAACTCCCAGGCTCAAAGTTCAAGGTCCATGATGGACCAAAATAAATAAAGAAAACAAGGATGAGGGCTCCTCTCTGGTAGTGTAACAGGAAGGAGAGAGTGTTGTTTACATTTTTTGGCATGGGAAAGGCTTTATAAAGAGGTAGCTGCTGGACCAGAATTTTAATAGATGGATATTAGGAGAAGAATCTAGCTAGAAAAGAATTATATGACATTGACATTGCTCCAAGTAATGTCAGGGGAACCTCAATAGAATTTGAACTTGAGGACAGATTTAGAAAATAAGATGAGAGCTGTTTCCTTAGTGGCCAGGGGACGGGAAGAAAGTACATGACTGGACTTAAAGGGAGGAAGATGACTGGCCACCTACATATCTTATGATGTGGGTCTTCCATAGTCACAAGAATATTAGGCAGGTAGGCCAGGAGTTTGGCCCAGTGGTAGAGTGCTTGCCTAGCATGCACGAAGACCAGGGTTCGATTTCTCGGTACCATATACATAGAGAAAAGCTGGAAATGGTGCTGCGACTCAAGTGCTAGAGCTCTAGCATTGAGAAAAGCCCAAGGGCAGTGCTTAGGCCCTGAGTTAAAAGCCTAGGACTGGCAAAAAAAAGTAGATAGAAAAGATAAACCAATCCCAAGATTATTGATAAAAAAAATTGTAATCCAATTTGTATATATTGGGGGAGGGGTTCCTTCTGATTCCTTAAAACAAAAACAAAGAGTTCAGAACATAGCTAAGAGACTATGCAAGGTTATATCAGATGATTTGCTCTAGAGGAAGGTCCATTGGCACTTCTGTCAGCTCACATAGAACACACACACACACACACACACACACACACACACACACACACACAAACACACATATATCGCCTTAATCTAGATCACTGCACTGCAGGTAGCCATGACACAACATGCTGAATTCTAGGGAGAGCTGATGGGAGAATGTTCTTCACTGGATTTTGCTCCCCAGGGAGAATTAGAGGTGATTTTTTGACCCCTTCCCGATTTGAGTACAACTGTGTTCTTGATCTCAGGTTGGAAAGAGCCCTTAACAAGTGTCTCACTTGTTTCGATTACTCTGCAGAGAGGCATTTCCAGAGACTTCTTGTAAAAAGTAAATAAAAGAGTTGTGCTATGTAGGGAATTCGTAATGTTCATATTAAATATTTTAAAATCCCACTGGAGACTTGTTTAATAATCCAGTGTTTCATTGAACTTAGAAGAAATGCGTATATATAAATATAATATTCATACACATATATTATTCATATATAGCAATATAAAGAGATAATATATATGTCCATACATATCCATAAACATCCATCTACAGGTAGATCCATCTATATAAATAAAGATGTATATACAATGAAATGGATTAACTAATATTCTACAAGAGGCTAGTATCTGATGATGCACTCTAAAAAGGCTGGCCTGGAACAGAGCTATCTTACAGATGTTCTGGTACAAATGTCCCATTGATGATTGAACAGCTAGATACTAAGAGAGCTAGACACCAGACTCAAATTTCTGTACTCTTTGCTCTGACTTTCCTGTTACCCCACGATGTACAAAAACTTCGTACCACTCTAAAATGTAACCATGAATAGTTCTGCATCCATCAATCTATAAATCATATACTCCAATTTTACATAATTCTCGGTATAACATCATCAGGATCTCTAAATCATATCATCACTTTATTAAAAAGGAACAAGACCACTTCCACTATAACATTCCCCTCCTCTAAATAAACCCATGTTTTAGGTTGTCACTGAAGCAAAAAGTTTAAAATTAAATCCTTAAGCTAGGCACCAGTGGCTCATGCCTGTAATCCTAGCCACTCAGGAGACTGAGATCTAGGAATCATGGTTCAAAGCCAGAGTAGGCAGGAAAGTCTATGAGACTCTTCTCTAACAAATAATCCAAAAAGACAAGAGTAGAGCTGTGGTAGAGCAATAGCCTTGAGCAAAAGAAGCTCAGGGATAGTGCCCAGGTGCCAAGTTCAAACCCCAGGACCAGCAAATGATAGTAGAAGTAGAAGTAGGAGTGGTAAAATTCTTAGTAGGAAATGAATTAACATATAACAGGATAAATCTTCTATATTAGAAGCTACAAACTCTAGAGACTTACAGGAGGTGATAATAAATGTAGCTGAAGCAATAGGCATAACCAGTGACCTTGAACTTCCTGTCTAGGCTGAAAGGGGCAGCCACTCACTGTGCTTAGCTATATGGTCTGCTTAGCTGTGTGAGAGCCTGAGATTGTCAAGTTCAATGAGTTTTCAATGGAAGTAAGGTGTTTGCATTCTATTGCCTAACTTGATGTTTTCTTTAGAATATTGCATAATAATAATAAAAACATTAAATAATAATAATGAATATTGTATAAAGGTGCCAGTGGCTGATGCTTTAATGTTAGCTACTCAAGAGGCTGAGATCTGAGGATCACAGTTCGAAGCTACCAGGGGCAGACAAATCTGAGAGGCTCTCATCTTCAATTAAGCAACAAAAAGCCAGAAGTAGAGCTATGGCTCAAGACAGCACCCAAGCCCAGAATTCAAGCCCCAGGACACACACACACACACACACACACACACACACACACACACACACACACACACTATTGTATGAAACCAAGAAAGTAATGCTTATAGCAGCATGTAACCTAGAACTACAGCTGGAAAATGGGTCACAGCAGTGTGCCCACCATTTATAACTGTAAGGACTATAGTCTGGGGAGGGTGAGCCTTTGCCCAAACCAAGACTGAGACAGTGGCTTCCTGGTGTCCTGATACCCCCGTTCTGCTGCCCCAGGATCCTCACTGGGAAGTTTCCATTTTCTCCCTGGAAGTACCAGCAGGCCCAGCTGAGATGCCCTTAATCAAAGAGCTATTTTGGGACACATTCCACACACAGCACCTCCCATAGTTCTGCTCTGCCCACATTCTGAAAAGAATATTTGAAATAAAAATTCCTGGTCAATCCAGGCACTGGGTGGCTCACGCCTGTAATCCTACTACTCAGGAGGCTGAGATCTGAGGATCTCAGTTCAAAGCCAGCCCACGCACAAAAAGTCTATGAGACTCTTATCTCCAATTAACCACCAGAAAATCAGAAGTGGCGCTGTGACTCAAGTGGGAGAGAGAGAGAGAGAGAGAGAGAGAGAGAGAGAGAGAGAGAGAGAGAGAGAGAGAGAGAGAGAGAGAGAGAGAGAGAGAGAGAAAGGGGGCATCCTCAGGCAGGGGATGAGGAGGGTCAAGCTGGTGGGGATGGCACTCAGAACTTAGACACCATTTTCTAGAGCTGGCTTGATGGTCCCAAGTGGCTGCCCAAGTATTGCCAAGCAATATGACACACGCCTCTCTGGCTTCATGGGATTTGTACAGATTTTTCCTCTTAATCCCACTGGCTTTATTCAAAAGGAGCATCCTTTCTGAGGATTCATGTTAATCAAGGGCTCATTATGGTCTGACTCTTGGGGCCCAAGCTAAATTCACCCTTCTAAGCTACTGTGGATTCTCTTAAATCTGTTGGACTGACCTCCAGTCTCTCCATATCCTGCCTCTGGCCCTGTTCCCAGCCTTTCCTCTACTCCTGTTAGAAAAGCCAGCTCTCTTCAGAAGCAAGAGATCTTCACACCTTGCTATGTGTTTGGATACAATCTGAATGTCCCCTGAAGACATTGGACCCCAGTGTGGTGAAGCTGAGGCAGGAGGACCTCTAAGTGGAGAGACATAGTGAAGAGTGATTAGGTCAATGGAGAAAGGATTGATGTCATCCCAGGACCCTCGTTAGTTTCCAAGAGAGTGGATTCCTGTGAAAAGAGCAAAGCTGACTCCTGAATCCCTTCAGCTTCATGTGGCTACTTTCTCCCACCATGACCCCATCTGCCACATTGTAATGTTGCCACTGGCTCTTAGCAGTTCCAAGAGGAAACTGGCACTGCTCTTGAATCTCTAGAAACCATGAGCCAAAGACATCTCTTTTAGTTTCTGTAGTATCCATCCTCAGCTACTCTGTTATAGCCACATACTAACGCACTCCTCCAAGCATTAAGTAGAGGGCTAGTAGGTGGTGATGGTGGCAAAGGTAGGGAGTCTCCTGGAAAAAAAAAAAAAGATCATCTCATTTTCAATTCCTGACTCTACTAAACCTATTTGCGCCTACCTTCCAAACCTAGAAAGGACAGGCTTTATACTTATCTCTATCAATAATTAAACAGAAAAAATGTGTAAAGTCATTTGTAAAACACCTCCACACCTTTCTTGGAAAGATTTTTGAGATATTCATGTTTCAGATAAAGAAGGCAAGCTCCAGAGAAGCCAGAGAAGACCCTGACTGTCATAGAACAAGGCCTTTTGGTCCTAGTTCTTCACAGACTGTGGTTAGGATCTAATAAGGTAAAATATGGAGAAAAATGTTTTCTGTCATCCCCAAAAAGCCTTCCAGAGAGCAAGGTGTGAGTGCTGAGGTTTCCCTGGTGCTACGTTAAAAGTGAGGGGACTCTGATGAACTTTTGCCACTATAACCAAAATACCTCATCTACTGCTGCCTGTGTCTGATAATCGATAGGAAAAATACCCAGTTGCATTAACCTAAAGCTGACTTCATGTAAATGCTGCAGAGGCCATGCTGGCTGTATGTGGGCAAATAGGTCCCTGATTCTCTTCCCTCCATCCCCATCAGGCTGTCTGAGTATACACTTTGAGGAGCACTCATCATTGATATACATTTTATTGAAAAGGATTCCAGAGAGTAACTCAATCAAATGTTCTCTTATAAATCCAGTTTTTGTTTTTCTTCAACCTATGGCAATGCAAAATCAGGAAGGTGTGTGTGTGTGTGTGTGTGTGTGTGTGTGTGTGTGTGTGTGTGTGTGTGATGCATGTATGTGTACTGGGACTGGGACTTGAACTCAGGGCCTCACTCTCTCACTTGGCCTGTTTATTCAAGGCTGGTACTCTACCACTTGAGCCACACCTCTGCTTCTGGCTTGTTGTTGGTAATTGGAGATAACTCCCCAGTTTTTCTACCTAGGCCAGCTTCAAACCTTGATCCTCGGGTCTCAGCCTCCTGAGTAGTTAATATTACAGGCATGAGCCACTGGCACCCAGCTTAAAGTGGCAACTCTTTAAAGCTTATGACTTTTACATTTGTACCATCAAAAGCATAGGCCTGCTCAGACCTATGACCCTTGCCATGTGCGATGGAGGAATGTTGGCATGCCCCTTTTGGTCATGTGTTGAAGTCTTTATCTGAATGTGACACTCTCAAGAGGTAGTACAGTTACATGGGTAGGCCAAGAGGATGGAGCCCAAATGAGCTGGCTCTGTGGCCTTACAGGAACAATACAGAGAACTACCAAGTTCCTTCTGTATAGGAGATATAGACACGGATGCAACCTGGAAGACAGGCTACATCCATAGACCATTCACGCTGGCACCCTGAGCTCTGAAGCCAACCTCCAGAACCAAGGAGCAAATTCTTGCCCTGATAAAGCCACACACTATAACAATCTGTGACGCTTGTCCAGAATAACAAAGACATGGTGTCAGAAGGGGCTGTCCCAAGGAAACAGAGATGATCTCTGTTTGGGGAGGTCAGACTGACAGGCAGAGAACATCAAAGATAAGAAGAGACGTATCAGCTCGGTACGAGAAGTAGTGAGCCCTTGTGAACTCTTGAACACACACACTGAGTTTCAAAATTTTCTCTCCTAGAAGAGGAGAGAGGGAACAGCAGATTGAGCAAGAGGAACTCACCTGCCTCACTTCTGTCCCCAAAAGTGGCCTGCGTTCCATAGAGAGACTGGATCACACTCACAGAGAGGAATTCCCCCTGTCAATAAGCACTGACGTAGCCATCCATATTCCTCATTTCTCATTCAGTATGACCTACGGCTCCGTTAAGGGGCTGGAAATGCCATTTGTCAAGTCTATCCCACAGATGACTACATTTCTTTTACTTTGTAGGTGAACAGTGCCGAAGCTTCTGGAGTCTAGTCCCAGCTGAGGAACAAGGTAAATGATGTCTGTACTCATGCTCTGTCCACACCTCACGTGGATAATTTTTATTATTTCATTGAAAGCCGAGAAAAGATGAGATGGTTGTGTTAGAAAGTCAACTCCAAAAGCCAGGATTTTACAGGCTGCATGGTGTGCCATATAACTTCTGTGTGATAGACAACAAACTTTTTAAGGGCTAGAGGAAGATTTGATTGGTCATGTCTGCCGCTTCCCATAGTATAATTATTCTCCTAATGACCAATTTCAATCAACTCATGTAAGGCAGAGCTAGACATCAGCTCTGGAATTCCATTGCCTGTGGCTTGTTTTCTTTCCTCTTTTACTCATGAAAGGTATAGGTATATTCTTCATGTCTGTTCTCCTAGCTGAAATGGGGTTCTATGAAGGCATGGATCACATGTATCTCACTCATTCCTAGGGCCCATCACCTGACTGGTTTCTTTACAATGCTGTTTCCCTTTCCACTAGACCACTCTCTCCCACTCTACTCTATAGTGACAAAGTTTCTCAAAGTCAGAGGGGGAAGCAGCAGCTGGCACAGGAACCAGTGGGATCATAGTACCAACAATCCTTGGACAAGACTGCTCACCAACTCCCAGAATCTTCTGCCCTTGGATTTAAGTTTGTGTGTCTTCTTTTTTTCTCTCTCCAGTCCTGCAGCTTGAATTTAGGGCCTGGGCACTTTCCTTGGGCTTCCTCAAAGCTAGAGCTCTACCACTTGAGTCACTGCACCACTTCCAGCTTTTTTCTGTGTATGTGGCACTGAGAAATCGAACCCAGGGCTTTGTGTATGCTAGGCAAGCACTCTACCACTAGGCCATGCTCGTTGCCCCTGTGTGACTTTTTTTTGGAGGCAGAGATGATGTCTTCTGTTGGAATCCAACTGACAGGTTAACTTTGGGTTAGGACAGGGACATCTCTAAGTAGCTCTCTTCAGGGTTCTGCTTAGTTTTTTAACTCTTTTAACTATCTACTACAGGGCATCTTTATGATCCATCTCCCTGAGGCTCTAAGAACCTCCATCACTTACCAACTTCCGAAGATTCAACAGAGGCAGTTTATAGCTTTTGTTCCAAGTCCCCCTTTTTTTTTCTATTAATGATTTGTGAGTCACTATGGTTTGGCTATTGCTTGAAGCCACAGGCAGCTTGGTCTTCCGGGTACTGACGATGGAGGATGGTGAGGGATCTTTAGACATGGGGACCAGACGTGTTAAGGTCACTGAGGGCACTGCCCTCAAAAGAGATTAATGCAGTGTTCATGTGACCTAGAGTTAGTTCTTGGGAGAGTGTTGTTACTATAAAGAACACAGTGCCATGAAGCCAGTGTTCCATGATGTAATACAACTAAGGGTCATGCTGTTTGGAATTTCAGCATTCAATGGTGTGAGCTCACTGAACCTTTTTTTTTTTAAGTACTTAGCGTCCAGTATTTCACTGTAGTAAGAGGAAATGGACTCCACAGAAGGAAACTAAATCAAATGCTTGACTCTCCCAGAGCTTCTGAGTTGAATATGCCCAGGATTTCTGACCTCCCTTTCTTTTGTAGGTGTCTTGTGGCTCTCCATTGGGGCTGAGGTCCTGAATCTATTTCTGATGCTGACAAGTGCCATCCTCTTAGGTACAAAAGTGAGTTGTCACAGCTCAGGATTCAGCTGGCTTAAGGTGGATGCTTTGGTGGCCATTCTTCTAGTGCTTGCAGGTACATTCCAGTAGTATCCAAAAAAAAAAACAAAAACCTCAGATTCTCTACAGCCTGACCCCAAGGGGACACAGGCTACTCCACAGGGCAGATGGTCCCCTGGACATATATGTGCATTATCCTGGGGAGACTAATGGAAAGAGAAAAGAAAGACATAGATGGAGAATGAAATTTACCAGTCCATCTACCAGAAAGAGGGTGAGCTGGCTCTGATGACAAAACTGGCCTTCTTTAGTGTGGTGGTCTATGCAGGTGTATGAGATTCAGAGCTCCACTATTTAATAGTCATGGAGCTCTGAGAAAGTTACTTTCTCC
Organism: Megascapheus bottae; assembly: GCF_031878675.1. NCBI lineage: Eukaryota > Metazoa > Chordata > Mammalia > Rodentia > Geomyidae > Megascapheus > Megascapheus bottae. Next base: position 6,391,816 of record NC_143525.1, on the reverse strand, counting down.
AAGTTAGCTGTACAGTTAGGCTATGACGTGGGCTCACTAGGAATGTACTAGAATTTGCTTTCACAGTTGCTGTGCATGCTAGATGCCAGTGTTTCACATCTGTAATCCTAACTGCTTAGGAGACTGAGATCTGAGGATCACATTTCAAAGTCAGACTGGGCAGGAAAGTCCATGAGGCTCTTATCTCCAATTTATCACCAAACAGATGGAAGTAAATGTGTGGCTCAAATGGTAGAGTTCCAGCCTTGAGTGAAAAAAAAAAACCCACAAGAGACAGAGCCCAGGCCCTGAGTTCAAGCCCTAGTATTGATATCTTTAAAAAGTTATTGTCCTAGTTTAGTGTCAATATTCCACAAAGAACTCTTTCTATTAGTTCTATCTCCATGTTCTCCAAGCGACCTTCAAATCAACTTAATTTGTTCTCCCAAGGTTCTGTGAATAAATCTTTCCTCCACAAAGACTCAGAACACAGACTTCCTCTAGTCGAAAGAGTTAACAATGCATCTGCCTGATTTATACATCAAATTGGATATGCTTGGTAATTATAGCACAATTTGTTCCAAGTGGATACAATAGTGAACAGAAGAAAACAAGCCAGTTTCTTTATCCTTCTTAACAAAAAATTAAGCCATGGACACTCAGAGACTTGGGTTCAGATCCCAGCCTCCACAAAGTTCTTGATAGTGAGTAGGCCTCTTCTTAGATGTCTCAAGGCCTTCTAGCTCCAAATCATACAAAGCCCAGAGCCTCCCCCATTGTGCCACCATCTTTACTGTGGCTCATGGAGCTCTCCTTATGCAGGTCTCCTGGCCATGGTGGCCCATATGATGTACACAACTATATTTCAAATCACTGTGAACCTGGGACCCAAAGACTGGAGGCCTCAGACATGGGACTACGGCTGGTCATATTGGTAAGTGGCTTCATCACGGCACTCATGTCTACTCTTGTATCTTTGGATGAGTTTTGTAAATTTTCCATAAGCCTGTTTCCTCATCTATGGTGAGGCTCCCTGTTTCAACAGTTGAGTTAGGTATTTAAAGAAGTTATGTTCATATGCTTGGCACATAGTAAAGTCCTCAACATTGTAATCATATTCTGTGGGGGGGGGTACGTGTGTGTGTGTGTGTGTGTGTGTGTGTGTGTGTCTGTGTGTGTCTGTGCCTGTGTGTGTCTGTGCCTGTGTGTGTCTCTGTATGTCTCTGTATCTGTGTCTGTGTCTGTGTGCCTGTCTTGGAGCTTGAACTAAGAGCCTGGGCTCTATCCCTGAGCTTTTTTGCTCATGGCTAGTGCTCTACCACTTGAGCCTTGAATCACAGCTCCACTTCTTTGGGAAATACAGTAGAGATAAGAGGTTCACAGACTTAGCTGGGTGGTGGCTCACGCCTGTAATCCTAGCTACTCAGGAAGCTGAAATCTGAGAATCAAGGTTCAAAACCAGCCCAGGCACAAAAGGACCTGAAACTCTTATTTCCAGTTAACCTCTAGAAATGGGAAATGGGACTGTGGCTCCAGGGAAGGGTGGTAGCCTTGAGCTGAAGAGCTCAGGGACAGCACCCAGGCTGAGTTCAAGCCCCATGACCCACAAAAAAAAAGTTTCACAGATTTTCCTGCCAGACTGGCTCTGAACCATGATCCTCAGGATCTCAACCTCCTGAAAAGCTAAGATTATAGGTGTGAGCTAGCATAATCACTTTCTTAAACAGATTGGAAGAAAGTTTTCTAGCTAGAATAGCTAATAAATACTTCAAGGAAGGGAGACCCAGGATTGGTTCTCTTACCCAGCAAGTTAATCTACACTGATGGTCTCTGAAATGTGTGATACCAAGTGCTGGCTCTCTTTGCTTATGGCACCAAGAGCCAACTCCCCCCACCCCAATCCCAGCTGCAGGCCTTCGCTAACTGTGCCTTTTGTTGACAGCCTTGCCTGGGGTTCTTTTGCCATCTGTATGACCATAGCAGTTACAGCCACCAATAGATACACCACAGCCCGCCTGGAGCATCTGGACAAGCCAATGGCACAGCAGAACAGTCGGCATCCTCAGCACAACAACCCAGGACCTGATGCTTTAAAGAATATTTGGCAAATAGAAGCTGCTCCCAGCCCTGCTGGGCCTGTCCTTGTGAAAGTATCCCAGACCCTGCCACCAGGCAAGGTATCTACATGCTAGCTGGTATTCTGTGGCTGCCAGACTTATAACATGCAGACAAACAAGGCAAGTGCTTTCTACCCACATTGAACACCTCTGGGCTGGGCTCCAGAAGCATGAGGTATGGGTAAACTATCATGTCCACCTTTATGAGATACTTTTGGCTTCTGCCACTCTTAAAAATATCAATACCTTCAAATAAGATAACATGTAATATTATATCAACCATTGTCACTCTAGTATAAATGAGCTTTTTACGCTTCTTAGGCTTCTTAGCTTTCTTTCTTTTTTGGTGGTATGGGGTTTGAATTCAGGATCTTCCATGGCTCTTCTAGTGCTCTATTAGCCTGGCACTCTTCTGCTTGGACCATGCCATCAGCCTGGCTTTAGCTGATTAATTGGAGAGAAAGTCTATTAAACTTTTCTGCCTAACTTGGCCTCAAACTTTGGTCTTCCAGATCTCAGCAATCCTAAGTAACTAGGATTATAGGTATGAGACTCCAACACCTGGTTCTTGAGTTTTCTTAATGGTAAGTCTAAAAAAATGGTATAAAAGAAAGAGAGGAGTGGAAGTTCCAGGGGAAAGAGAAAATGAAGTTCTTGCAATTGGACACAAAAGGAATTGTTTGTCAGGCTTATTGATAGAAAAGCCCAGAATGTTCTCCCTTGATTGGCACACAAATAAAGCATTTGTAGCGATCTTATACTTTCTGTTGTTATAGTCATCAAGGAAACAGAAATTGCCAGGTACTGGTAGCTCACATCTAGTTACTCAGGAGGTAAAGATCTGAGGATGCAGGTTCAAAGCCAGCCAAGATAGGAAAGTCCATGAGACTCTTTATCTCCTATCAACCAACCAATTAAAAGCTGGAAGCAGTGCTATGGTAGAATATCAGCCTCAAAGGATAAAGTAAAGGCCCTTATGAGGCCCGGATGAGGCCAGGAGTGTGGCCTACTAGTAAAGTGATTGCCTAGCATGCCTGAAACCCTGGGTTCAATTCCTTGGTACTACATCCACAGAAAAAACAGAAGTGGTGCTGTGGTTCAACTGGTAAAGCTCTAGCCTTGAGAAAGCTCAGTGCTCAAGCACTGAGTTCAAGCCCCAGGACTGGCAAAAAAAATTAATGTAGATATTTTAAAAATAAGGTTTTTTTTATTTAAAAAGGTCTTTCTTTGACATGTTATAACATGCTGGGCACGGTGGCTCACACCTGTAATCCTAGCTACTCAGGAGGCTAAGATCTGAGGATTGTGGTTTAAAGACACCCCGGGCACTAAAGTCCATGAGACTCATCTCCAGTTAACCACTAGAAAACCAGAAGGGGGCAGTGGCTCAAGGGGTAGGGCCATAGCCTTAAGCTGAAGAGCTCAGAGACAATGCCCAGGCCTAAAGTTCAAGCCCCATGACTGGCAAAAAAACAAAAAAAGAAGGAAAAGAAAAGAAATGTCATAACATCTACTTATACAAAAAATCAGTTTGGAAGGATAGTCAAATGCTAGAAATGAAAACACTGGCATCACAGCCTGAACGGCCCTGCTTAATTGAAGCTGCTGAAACTGTCATTTCTAAAAATAAACAATGCCAAGCATGCAAATCTTGTGGGTGGCAATGGCAGGATTGTGGCCTTCTTAATGTGCTTGATTATCATATCACATGAAACTTTCATACCTTGATCTAACATCGTTTGAGGCCACAAGATGTTAGCTACATAATTTGGGGGGATTTTTGTTGTTTATTATTGTCTTTGGTCTGGTGTGGTTTGGTTTTTGCCACAGGTGCCTGTCTATAATTTAGAAAAAAAATCACCAAATTCTAATAATATACATATTAAAGTTCACATATTTAATGTATTTATAGTCTTATGTATGTCATAGTTCGTGTACTTAATATATTTATATATTTAGTAAACATAATTTTTGCCCTTGGTGTTTCCAATTTGAAGGAAAATAAATCCTGGATTTATGTGTACTGAACCACCACAGTCAAAGAATAAAGGAAAAATCCAACTAACTTCTTTGTGTTTGGGATCCTGGTTGAGCATGTGTGTGCCGGTCTCATGGAATTTTGTCTTTTGCTGCGTGGAGACTATTTAGAGAGATACAAAGTGGCTTTTTTGAGAGATATAAAATGGTTCTTTTGCAGCAATGCGTGTATCTCAAAGTATGTCTGATCCCTGAGCCCTTTGCTGTCCTGGGAAGATGAGTTGGTACCCACAAGCCTCTGTTCTTGGCACTAGGCTAGTTCTCTGACATGGCCTGTCACTCTGCATAATCATGTAAGGTGATCCCATGTGATTGTGACTGTATGGAATCAAATCTGATGCTAGAGAAAAAAAAAACACTTCAAAGAGACACATAATTCTCTCTTGGGAATACACATGTCATGGGAAACCGATGCTAAAGTCCTCCCAGGAAGAAATGAATTTTCTGGAGCTGCAGAAATGAAGCTGGCATCTGTGGACAGAGAAAGGAGCCAAGGGCGAGTATGAGCATCAGGACAGGAACAAAGGCCATTGGTCATGGCAGCTGAAGTCAGAATTGATTCCTTGAGCCCCCCAAGGCACTTTGTTTTCTTTCAAAGTTTAAAAAGGCCAGTTATGTTGCAATAAAGCACCCAGAGAGAAAAGCAAACAAATTGCACATGTACAGCACAGGGAATTCTCAGCCAGTGAGTGCCCCTGCAGACTGCTGAAGATAGAGCCAGAGCCAAGGCATCCCCTATTGATTGCTTTGTTGGAAGAGGGAACCACTGGGTTTTAATACTTCAGTATCCTGAAATGATCTGCTTGATATCTGTTCACTTATAGACTGGAACTTTCTCAATAGAAATTGCTCTGTTCTTTAGTATAAATCTAGAATGATGATTGGTGTGTGTGTGTGTGTGTGTGTGTGTGTGTGTGTGTGTGTGTGTGTGTGTGTGCTGGGCACCGGTGCCTCATGCCTAAATCCAAGCTACTCGGGAGGCTGAAATCTGAGGTTCATGGTTCAAAGCTAGCCCAGGCACAAAAGTCCAGTGGGACCTTTATCTCCAATTAACCACCAGAAAACCAGAAGTGGCACCGTGACTCAAGGGGTAGGGCGGTAGCCTTGAGCTGAAGAGCTCAGGGACAGCGCCCCAGCCTAGAATTCAAGCCCCATGACTGATAAAATAAAAGAAAAAAGGCTTTTTAAAAAAAGTGCCAATGGCTTACACCTGTAATCTTAGCTACTCAGGAAAGCAGGCAAAGCTAAATCAGGCAGATACTTCTGAGCGATTCTTATCTCTAACCAGCAAAAAGTGGAAATAGAGGTGTGGCTTATGTGGTAGAATATCAGCTGTAAATGAAGAAGCTAAAGAAGATCTGAGCCCTGAGTTCAAAACCCCAATTTTAGCACGCATGCACGCGCGCACACACACACACACACACACACAAACACACACACACACACACACACACACAGTGTGTATGCGTGTGTGCGTGCAATTACATTTTTATGTAAAATAAGATATGGGACCAGATAACTTACCTGTTACAGCTTAGTTATAAAATGTCCTCAAAGGCCCATGTGCCAACAGCTTAATCCCCAACTGGTGACCACAACTGGATAGCACTAACTTCCTCAATGGACCAATGAAGTGACAAATGGGTGAGTAGAAGGTTGGAAGGTTGGAACGGGTCTGGTTAGAAGAAATGGGTTACTGGAGCAGGCTTTTGAAAATATAGCTCATCCTTGGCCCTTTTCTGTGTTTGGCTGTATTGGCCCCCTAACAGCCCTGCAAGATAAGGCTGCTTCTCCCATTTTACAGGCAAGGACATACATGTGGGCACAGGGAGGTGAGCAACACTCCAGAAAAAAAAAAAAAAAAGTTCTTTACTTTACAGCATGTCCAATGGTTCCTTCTGCAACAGGTTCCTCTCTGCTCCCAATCTGGAGGGGAATGCCTTTGAACTACCTGAAACAGGAAGTGAGGGCAGGGGTGTCTGTGCTGAAAATCCCAGGGCCTGATCCCTAGTGCTCAGCCCCAAGCTGCTGGGAAACTCTGATAGTCCAGTAAGCCAGGAGAGCTTTAAACGTCCTGGCAAGACCTTGGAAATCAGACCCGGGGAAGCATGTGTTCCTGAATATCAGAATAGACACTATAAATAGACCTGAAAAGCCTTTTAGTGCAAGTGAGAGCTAAAAATAACCAGGAGGGTCCAAGCAAGTAGACTTCATACATGGCTCTCTTTCCAAAATTACAGACCCATTTTAATTAGATTTGTCGTTAACCTTTGGGGCAAGCAGCCCGCCACCCCCCACCCCCACCACGGACTCACTTTGCTTTCGGAGACACAGTGAGTAATTTATTTCTTATTCAGTTTGTGGGATCACTTAGCTGGGGAATAGCCTTCAGGTTGCACAGGGCTGAGGTTCCCATAGAAAATGCTGCAGGAAGGAATGGATTCCCCTCCCCTCTCCACCCCGCTCACCCCACCCCCGAGGGTCACAATCTCCACAAAGACAATCTTTTCCACCTTGTTGCTTCCTCTCCCATGCCCCCAGAACAAGATGGGAGTCATGACTGTGCTGATGCTGCCTCTGCTACTGTTGGGGATCAGTGGGCTTCTCTTCATCTATCAAGAGGTGTCCAGGCTGTGGTCAAAGTCTGCCGTGCAGAACAAAGTGGTGGTCATCACGGATGCCATCTCAGGACTGGGCAAGGGTAAGCTGGCTCCACCTATCTGTGTGCCCACCTCCATTCAACAGGCACGGGCTGGGTGGGGAAGGGTCGGTTTGGGGTTCTGTTGCTGCCCTTTGGGTTTCTTTCCTTTGGGGGGAGCTTCCTGGAGGAATACCTGAGAGGACTGGAATGCTTGGGGGTGACAAACTCACAATCTTAGGAGGCAAGTGCTGTGAACTCGTTGTGCTTTCATGGAGTTTCCAGAAATGGCAAAAGGCAGGGAAAGCCCTTAGTTGCAGCCCCAAGCTAGTGGCTTATTTGTTTTAAGTCCAGACTTGGCTCTGGCACTTTTCTCTAGCTGATATGTTCACTTCCTTACCTTACACTTCTAATCTGTAAAGCTAAGATGCTAGGCAGTGTCTAGCTCACCATGCAGCTGTGAGCAATGGGTAAGTTCAAAGCAGGTGGTACTTAGCAGAGCATCTGGCAGCACCCCCCCACCACCACCAAGCACTGGCAATGATGATGGTGATGATTACACTTAGTGTGGCGCTTCAGTGGTGCTCACACCCCACTACTCCCTACATGGCACAGGTGGCCTGATTCTTCTACATCTACCTCCTAGTTTTGTCGGCATTTATATTAGCATCTTCTGATAGTAACGGCAATGAAATAAAAAAAATGTTGATCTAATAAATAGTCTAATGGTTTGATTAGTCCAAACATTTGATTGGGGGAAGGCACTCATTGAAATAAGTATGTTCTTGTGATGTTTATCAATTTCCAGTCAGCTTCCAATATAATCGTAGGATTCAGTAAATTAGTTCAATTCTGAAATTCTTGAGGGTTTTTGAATGGTTTGGATGGGTGAGTGTTGGTGTATTCCCCTTGTCAGGTTGGGAAAAATTGCCTGGAGCTGCTATTGGGGTAAGAAGGGTCTACAAATGTCATCTTCACCCTGTTGTTTGAAGACACAGCTCAACTCTCCTGTGTCCTCATTGGTTATGTCTTACTAAATAGACATCCTGTTCTCTCTACTGCTATGGGATGTATTCATGGCTCAGTAGTCTCCTTTCAAATTTTCAGCCATAGGTTACATAATCAGAATCCCAGGAATTGCCAGACCAAAACACATATTGGCAGAGAAACATGACTGAGTCTGTTATGGTCACTGTCACAATTCCTTCTTACTACATTTCATTGACCCACCCTGGAAAAAGATACAAGACAGAAAGAAAGATGCCCATACATTTTCACATTTTCAGGCAACTTGGGAAGCTAGATGTGCATGACCTTAAATAAATGCTTGCCCTCTATGTGTGGCTGGTGACAGTGATTCCAGGCTCCAACTGCTCCTATGTCAAGCCCAAGGCAAGCAAAACATAAGGGGTTTTCCATGCACACACACACACACACGTACACAGAGAGAGAGAGAGAGAGAGAGAGAGAGAGAGAGAGAGAGAGAGAGAGAGAGAGAGAGAGAGAGAGAGAGAGCACCCCTGCAGCAGGTAGTGGTGGGGAGGTTCACATAGAGAACTAGGTTGCTCACTATGGAGATCAAATGAATCCCATCCACTCCTGACCTTTCCCAGTCTTCCACAATTCAGCCAAGTGGGGTATTGTGTCACCTAGTACTCAGACAGTCTGCAGCAAGAGTGACAACCAGCCTTCCTCAGAGAGCAGCCACTGAATCTCAGCTCTACCTACGACCACCTGCCAACGCCCAGATCTTCTCCTTTAAATGTTGCTGAAATCAACTCTCAGCCTCTTTCAGTCCCTGCAGGCTCTTGCCTCTATCTTTCTGTTCCCTCTGATTTTGTTACCCTCTTCCTGATGGACAGGTATACAATGGTCCTCTGGGTTGGCACAGTTCTGTAGTGTGGGGTTCAGACTGCACGGTTGTCCTCAGGTCAAGCCAAGTATAGACTTTGCCTGGAACCACCTCCTTGCCTGGCACCAGCTCCATGTCCTCACTCCCTGATGAGATTTTTCTGAAGGGGAATCTCTCAAGAATCCTGGTTCCTTGTACCTCTGGCCCTGATTCTGCCTCTACAGAACCTAAGCTGACATGCATTGCCTCTTAAAGTTCTGGAGAGAATGCTAATTCATCTCTCCACATCTGCCAATACACAGAGAACTCTTTCAATAACAGTTCATGGAACAAACAAGCTATCCATATATGTCACTGCTATATTTTTAAACATCAAGATTATTTCTCCAACTGACTGTGTTGGACTGATTTCTCTTTGGGATCTCTCTCTGGATGGAGAGTCTCTCAATTCTTTCTTTCATTGCTTTCACATAAACTTATACTGTTTACCTTTAAAAATAAAAGATTATTGCTCCACAAGCATACTATATGTCTAACAACTGCTATCAGTTGAGAAGGTCCTGTACTGGGTAAATTAGGAATTAGTCCAGAGTTAAAGTAATTAGACAGGAAATAGGTTCACGTTTTTAATAAGAAGAGCCCTGGCTGGGGGAACCTATCCACAGAGAAAGTGCAAAGAGGAGAATGATATTTGATCAGTACAAACATGGTGTTTCTCCCAATCTTTAGATGAAGGTATCTTAGGACAGTACTCCTAAAGGCCCAATGTAAGTGGGGGTGACGCAGTGGTAGAGTGCTTGCTCAGCTTGTGAAAGGCCTTGGGTTCAGTTTCAAGTACCCACTCCCCTCCCCCAAATATATTTCTTGCCTTGGAAGATGCTAAAATGAAGTTACATTTGAAGGATATTGTGGTGCTACTGTGGATTCTTTGGACTTTTTGAGTTCCTTAGAAAAAGGGACTCAACCACAATTGGCTTCAACCATCAAGAACATCCCTGCCCTTGTTCCTTCTTTTCCATAGAATGTGCTAGAGTATTCCATACAGGTGGGGCAAGATTGGTGCTGTGTGGGAAGAACTGGGAGAGGCTGGAGAGCCTCTATGATGCCTTGATCAGCGTGGCTGACCCCAGCAAGGTAAGGCCTAAACTCGTGTGTATATTTAGCTTCCATCCGTTGTTGAGAAACCATTCTTGGACTGAGTGGAGGAAGTTTGGTAATTACATGGGGGGATGATGGGGTGATTAGCCCACTGACCTTGATATAGGTCTGGCTGCCAGTCATTGGGGATTTGTTTTGACTTTTTACTACATCAATAATTTGGGACCCTAACCACACAATGAGAACCTGCTCAGCCAGGCACCAGTGGCCCATACCTGTAATCTTAATTATTCAGAAGGCTGAGATCTGAGGATCCCAGTTCAAATCCAGCCCAGGCAGGACAGTCTATGAGGCTCTTATCTCCAATTCACCATCAAAACTTGAGCAAAAGGGCTCAGATGAACAGTGGCCAGGCCCTGAGTTCAAGTCCCATGACTGCCCCCAAAAGGAACCTGCTCTTCAAGGGCATAGCTCAGAACTCATGTTTGTCAAACACTAGGAATGTACCCCCCCCAGGGTGTCACCAATTTTTCCAATTGTCCCTAACCCTAGATCCAATAGTCTTGATGGCAGCAAATTTCATTTTTTTTAATCTTGCCTTTTCCTTTTTTTCATATATTTTTATTGTAATTAATAGAAGGGTTACATTATATTTGCCAGATAGAAGGTACATTAATTCACATACATTGATACCCTTTCTCATGTCTTGGTCCCCATTTCCCTCCCCCCCACCCCCACCTCTTATCTTGTTTCTCCCCCTTCCCTATCCAATTTCAAATAACCAAATACAAATATATCCAATATATCAGATAACAAGGTAAGATACTGTAACAATATGAGATAACCAAGGATAGCAAAAGAGATGAGAGATAACAGCAAATTTCTAAAGATAAACACAGTACCTAGCTCATAAGTACTGTCCAATATGGATCTAACATGCTTGAGAAGGATTTTCTTATGGCCTATCACTTAGTTTGGAAAGCAATTTCCAAAAAAGAGCCCAGAAGTATTCAAAGTAAATAATGTTACCACTGGGTCCAAAGTGGACCACTATCAACCCCAGTCATAACTGCATACTTACGTCTTCATTTCTTATCATTCTGCTCTCCATGAATGGATCTTCCATCCGTTGCCATTCCAAATCCATTTCTCCATCTTCCTCTTAGTTTTGTCCCTTGTTAGGAATCCCGTGAGCTTTGAAGTTCCAGAGTAGTGGAAGACTGTTGGATAGCAAGCCCCCCAGGTCTACAAGGGGGGAGGTGGTCCCACACAACCCCCCTCTCATTGGTTCAACAGACATTCACCCCCAAGTTGGTCCTCCTGGATCTCTCAGACATCAGCTGTGTCCAAGATGTGGCAAAAGAAGTCCTGGATTGCTATGGCTGTGTGGACATCCTCCTTAACAATGCCAGTGTGAAGATGAAGGGGCCTGCCCACAAGATCTCCCTGGAGTTCGACAAGAAGATCATGGATGCCAATTACTTTGGACCTATCACTTTGACCAAAGGTCTCACGAGTTTTCCCATTTCCCCCTGGGTTTCTGGGTTACCACACCACCTTCATTTTTGCCTCTGTCTGTACTCCCCTTGTATTCTCGATTTATTTCATTTCTTTCTCCCACATTGCCTCATTTAAAATGAAATACAAGGCAGGGCAGGATGGCACTTAACTGGAATCCTGGTTATTCAAGAGGTGGAGACAGGAAGATCACTGTTTAAGGGAAGCCCAGAAAAATAAATAAATAAATAGACAGATAGTGAGACCCTGTCTATCCAAAAGAAACTGAAAAGACCCACATTAGGGAATGGATCATGGAATCATGGAGCTGTGTGTGTGTGTGTGTGTGTGTGTGTGTGTGCGCGCACGCGCGCGTGCACGCGCACGCGCGCATATATCCATAACAAAGAGGTTGTAGAGAATGCACTCCTCTCCCAAATTCCTTACTGCGACTTATGTTTTCCAGTCCTGCTTCCCAACATGATCTCCCGGAGGACAGGCCAGATCATACTGGTGAACAACATCCAAGGGAAGTTTGGAGTCCCCTTCCGTACAGCTTGTAAGTTGCAAAGGCAGACATGGTGAATCTGTGTGTTGTATGCCTTAAGTGACAGAGGTGCTATCCACTTAGGCCAAGCACATAACTTCATGGAGGGAGGGCTGTCTCACCCAGAAATGAGGTGAGCTGGCTTTTCTGCGTCTTATTTTTCTTTCATTTTTTCTTTTTTTGGTAGTGATCATGGTGGTACTAGAATTTGGACTCAGGACCTCTTGCTGGCTAGGCAGGCACTCTACCACTGAGCCACGTTTTTGGCTCCACTTTGCGCTGCTTACTTTTAGGATAGAGTCTCACTTCCCACATGAGCATGCCCCTGAGCTGCCATGTGCCAGCTGTAGGCTCCTGGAGGAGCAGGTTCATACACCACGTCCCACCTCCCTTTTGTGGAGATGGAAGCTCATGAACTTTTCTGCCCTGTCAGGCCTGGTACCTCCATCCCCGCAGCCAGCCTCCCAATCTTGGGATGACAGGTATCCATCATAGCTCCTAACTTCAAGCTCAGAAGGGGTTTCATGGACTTTTCTACCTGGAACCAAGATCCTCTCATCCTCGGTCTTCCAAATAGCTAGAATTACAGGTGCACCCAGCAAAGTGCTTGTGTTTAGAGCACCTGAAGCATACAGGTCCTCTCAGAAGATGCTGAGATGTAAGATATAAGGTTTTCCTCCTGCCAAAGCTTGATTTTATAGGAGGGTGGGGCAGTTCTATTTGATCATGACAGTTTGAGATGAAACCCCACCCCATCTTCTATAGATACCAGCCACATGGGCACGCATCTCAAATACCCCCTTTTCTCCAAGAAGATGGACAGGTAAGAATACAAGTTAGAAAGGAAAGGATGGGTCCACATCACAAAATGCAAGGAATGAGTGGGAAACATTCTGAGGAATGAGGAGGTGGAAAGAGCAGACTCCCGGGTGAGGGGCCACCCCTAAGCCAGGAGGGCAAAGGAGAACAGTTCCCAGTGGGAATTCCCAGGAGCATTGGGGAAATTCTGGAAACATTTTCATTCCATATGAGGCAGGTCCTGGAAAGCAGGTGATACTCTGTTTCTATTTCTTAATGGCCCACAGTATCAAGTGTAGGTGTTTATTCAATGTCTGCAAGTAAATAGTCTGGAGGAATAGAGGAAGGGAGGATAGACAAATGGGTAGATCCTCTGTTCAGAGTTTGCTTAAGTTTCCATAACAAGATAACCACAGACTGAGTGGCTTCAACAACAGAAAACGTTTTCACAGCTGCACTATTACAGCCTGCCACAGTCATGGTTACCCAGGCAATCTCCTCTGAGGTCTGTCCTGTTGGTGCCATGTTGCTGTGTCTGTGTGCCACTTTTCCTCTGTGCTTGGGTATGTATGGTGTGTGTTGTGGTGCCTCTCTTTGTGTCCAAATCATACCAGAACTGAGCCCCTTTGTGGCGCATTTTACTTAGCAGATTGTCCTCCAAGCTTTGTCCATTGTAGTGGCACGTGTGTCTGAGTTGTTTCTTTTTACGGCAAAATAGTATTCTATGGTAAGGACATACCACATTTTATTTATTCATCTCTGGATGAACTTTGGGGCTCTTTCCACTTTGCTATTATGAATTGTTCTGCTGGGGTATGATCTTTGTGGGACAAATGTCTTTATTTCTCTTGGTTATGTGCCTCAGAGAGGAACTGTGGGGTCACAAAAGAACTCTTCAGTTTAATCACTGGAGGAACTGCCAGACCATTTCCACAGTGGCCATGCACAAGGCTGGCAGTCTTCCAACTCATTGCCTGAGAGGTACAGGAAGAGGCAGGTGTGCGGCTGAGTTGGGTTCGGCCAGCATGATAGCAATTTCTGGGGCAGTTGAATTAATCTCAGGATTTTCATCTTCTAAACAATCTAAAGCCACAGAGCCTAACTTCCCACAGCAACAGCTGGCTGGATACATGACAAGACCTCCAGTGGACAGGGATGGTGCTTTCATTCACCATGGTCCCTGCCCTCTTCTGCTTCACAGCCATGTCTGCATGTTGCTCACTGCAGACATTTTTTTACCTCGTGACCACTTGAAGTGTTCATGTAAATACTGACCTCTTATCAGATCTGGTTGGATTGGAAGACCCTATCCCAAAATAACCAGGGCAAGCCAGGCACTGGTGGCTCATGCTTGTAATCCTAGCTACTCAAGAAGTTGAAATCTGAGGAGCAAAGTTAGAAGCCAGCCTGGGTAGAAAAAAAAAATCCATGAGACTCTTCTTTCTAGTTAAACAGCAAAAAGCTAGAAGTGAAGCCATGACTCAAGGGATAAAGCACTTGCTTTGAGCATAAAAGCTCAGGGATAGCACCTGTGCCCTGAGGGTAAGACCGCAGGACTGGCACTAAATAAGTAAATAAGAAAATTAATAAAGAGGGAAATGGGGATCATGTCATGAGAAAGGGTATCAATGTTTGTGAAGTTATGCACCTTCTATCTGGTGAATATAATGTAACCCTTCTATTAATCACAATAAAAAATTGGGAAAAAAAGAAAATAAATAAATAAAATGAAAAGGGATAGAGGTGTGGCTCATCTATAAAAATGGGTGCCTAGAAAGCACCAGATCCTGAATTAAAATCCCAGTGCCACCAAAGAAAAAAGGGATTAGTCATATAGCAGCTAAGTGTCGAATCTGAATTCAGTTTTAACTCTGAGTTTTGCTCCTGTCTTTTTCTCTAAGAGGGCTCTCTATCCTCAACTATAAAGTAAAGGTTTTTATTGTTATTGTTGTTGTTTTAGGGGTGTGTGTGTGTGTGCGTGTGTACTAGGACTTCAACTCAGGGTCTAGACACCGTCCCTTAGCTTTTGGCTCAAGCCTGGCACTCTACTATTTGAGCCCCTTCTGGAGTTTTGGTGGTTAATTTAAGATAAGAATCTCATTTATTTTCCAGCCTCAGCAGCTTCAAACTGTGATCCTTAGATCTCAGCCTCCTGAGTAGCTAAGATGATAGGTGTGAGCCACCAGTGCCTGGCCCCGAGGTGGACTTGTGAGGCCCCTTTTGGTCCTGAGCTTGGAGGACTGTGTATGCCAGCTGTCCTGTCTCTAAGGCATCTGCGGGGAAGCAAGGATGGGCCTTTTCTACACCAACACCCATCTCTGGCTGATGTGTCTTCCAGATGCAGCCTCCAAGCACGCTGCCCTAGGCTTCTTCGATTGCCTTCGAGCGGAAGTAGAAGAATACGACGTGGTGGTGAGCACTGTAAGCCCAACTTTCATCCGGTCCTACCAAGCATATCCAGAGCAAGGACACTGGGAGCCCTCCATCTGGAAATGTGAGTTTTTCAGAAGGAAGCTGGGAGCGTGGAGGGTGGAGGTGGGAGGCTGTGTGGGTGGCTGGGCCCAAAGTGAGGGATTCTTGAAGCATGCTTCTAGGGTGGGATGCACATCTTCAGACCTGTGGCCTCTTGATGGAGGATCTTTTGATCCAGGCCAAGCTGAGCTCAGGCACTAAACCTGCCTCTGGCCTGTTCCTTATGAGAACCAGGCCTGGAAGCGCCTGCCTTCATACCGCTGTCTGAGGAGGCAGCCCCAGGCAGAAGCTGTGTCCAGCCAGAGACACATCTGGAAGCCTGCCTCTGTGACACATAAAATGGATGAATGAGTCTCTGAAGATGGGAGCCAGTGGGGCTAATGCTTGTAACCCTAGCTACTCAGGAGGCTGGGATCTAAAACTCACTGTTCAAAGCCAGCCAGGGGCAGAAAAGTCTGTGAGACTCTTCTTATCTTAAAAAGAAAAAAGAAAAGCTACCAAAAGAATAAAAATAAAAGCCAGAAGGAGAGCTGTGGCTCAAGTGGTAGAGGACCAGCCTTGAGCAAAAGCAAGTCAGGGGAGAATACCTAGGCCCTGAGTTCAAGCCCCAGGACTGGCACCCCCCCCAAAAAAAAAGTCTCTTAAGTGCCTCCGTTTCCTCATTGGAAAACAAAGGCTAATAGAAATACCTACCAGAGAAAGATAAAGATTCCAGCTCTCTGACCTACAGGGAGTACTCTATAAATACATGGTGCCATGTTCTAGAAACTTCTACACAAAGAGATACTCCATCTTTGCCCAAGACTCAAGGTCTACCTGAAGGAAGACCCCCAAGCTGGGGACAAGGATGTGGTTCCAGGAGGCGCTGAGCAAGCTCAAACTCATAATACTGATGCTTGACAGGCCCAGAATTCAATTGGCATTCCAATATTCTCTGCCAATGCCCTCCTTCCTTCTCCTCAGGCCCCTGCGGGGACACTGAGGCAGGAGCAAGGACACTTTACACTGCAGAAGGGGAATTCCGCAGAGGTGATGCGTCAACTCCCCAGGGGTGGTGGCAAGCAGAGAGCAGAGCAGCCTGGCAGCCTTGTCTACCTGGGTAGGCAGAGGGGTCGCCCCAGGCCATTCTGTGTCTTGGCCTCAGACCCCACTCCCCATCTCGGGGTGTTCAGTCTTTTCCAGAAAGCTGGGCTATGGCGTGCACCCAGTGGAGGTGGCCGAGGAAGTGATGCGCACCGTGCGGAGAAAGAAGCAGGAGGTGTTCATGGCCAACCCTATCCCCAAGGTGGCCGTCTACGTCCGCACCTTCTTCCCGGAGTTCTTTTTCGCCGTGGTGGCCTGTGGGGTGAAGGAGAAGCTGAGTGTCCCCGAGGAGGGTTGACTGCGGGAGGTCAGATGTGCCCCCCTGGAGGAATAAAGGCTCTGCCTGGCCAGTGCTGGCCCTCCTGCCCTGCTACCTGGCTCAAGGGTCCCCTCCTAATCTATGGGGAGCTCCCTGAGGGAGGCATCCACCTTCCTTGGGAGAAAGAGAGAGAGAGAGGGGGGGGGGCACTCCAGGGTCCCTGGGGAATCTCCCACTCGGCTTCCCAGGATGCACTTCCAGAAACTTCTCTGCTCTGTGAAGTGACAACTGAGAAGGGACACGGAGAGCCATAACGTGTCACACCCAGCACTATGCACATGCTCTGTGACCGCCAGCCTACACAATGGTTCATCTGAGGTTCACCACCACCACCCCCCCCAAAAAAACCAATCTATATCTTATGCCAAAGGGACTTGTTGGGTGGCTCTCACAGAGCTGAGATTGGAGATGGCAGTTCCAAGCCAGCCCAGACAGGAAATTTCGCCAGAGACTCTTACACCCCCTAATTAACCACCAAAAAGACAGAAGTGGAGCTGTGGTTCCAATGGTAGAGCACAACCTTAAGAGAAAAAGTAAAGGGGCAGTCACCCAGGTCCTGAGTTCAAGTTCCAGTACTGGGAGGGAGGAGGGCGTGTGCATAGAGTATCAGAGGAAGGAGGAAAAGACAAGGAATCTGTCCACATCAACCTCCAACAACCAACTGGGACTTCAGAACCCTGTTGGACAGCACTGCCCAGTGGGATCTTCTGTAAGAATGGAAATACCCTGTCATCTATATCATCTGATATGGCAGTCATCAGACACATGTAGCTACCTAGCACTTGAGAAACTTCCAAGTTCTGGGCAGTGTAATGTCCTTATCTGTGGGCCTTGGTCTCCGCTGGATGCTCCTTATTGCTTTCAGATGTCACTGAGTCCCTATGTCCAGTCAGAATGGGATGTCGCATCAGCCTCGTAATGAAAAATGCTAACTCTTGCATTGGAACACAGGGCAAAACAAGATATTTTAAAGGGGCAAAAGGTGGGTAACGGGCTGGGTGGAACATGGCATGTAATGAGTAAGGGCCACAAGATGTCGCTGTTTCTCCAACCATCTCCACTGAAATCCTCCAAGGCACAGCAGCAATGTTCCTCAGTATCTTCAGTCTCTAACAAAACTTCCTCCCTTTCAAGGTCCTATTAGACCCTCCTATCACCCTCAATTCATCAGAAGGGCTGACAACCTATTCACAGATGAGAAAACTAAGGATGCTATGGAGATAATAGCAGTTGCTACTTTGGGCAGAACAAAAGGAGCCTCAGACACAAAAGGACTGTATTGTAGAAGGACCAGATAGTTTGTGATTGTCCCTGACCAGGGAGTAGCCACCCAAACACACTGCAGCTCTTAAAGAATCCCTCCTATTCCACATTGGAGAAAAGAGGAGCTGATTTTCCTAAGGGCCCTTTTTTTCCTCTACTTAATTAGACTAAGTAGAAAGCCTATTGAAACAGAAATGGGGGAAAATAACATTCCTCAACAATCATATTTCACATCTTGGCCTTCACAAAAAAAAGACCAGAGTCCTTACAGACAGTACATTGCTTGGCAGGGCAGCGCCCTCCATCCCATGTGGTTGTCAGATGTCCCAAGTCAAGCCATGGCCAGTGTCCAGGGCAGATTGTGACTTCCCCATTTCCTGCCTCAGGAGGCTGGCCTGTGTGGACAGCAGCAATGAACTTCCCTGGCTGTTGGGTCCTAATTAGACTCAGCCATTGGGGCCTAGCTGGCAGGAAGAGAATGTGGCTGGGATACTCAGTTTCCCAGCTCCTTTCCTACCCGATTGCTGTGCCTGGACCCTGCTCCCAGTTGGCAGGTGCTGGCCTGGAGCTCAGCACCTTTCTCTACTTATGCTGCATCACTATTATTTTCTCCTAATTTTAACCACACCTTTGTAATTATTTATTAACTCTTGTGGTTTAATATTTTAAGTGGCAGATTAAATAGTGTTTTACACACACACACACACACACACACACACACACACACACCAAATGTTTTATTATTCTAACCTGTCCAGAGCTTAAGCACCAGAGGGAATAAGAGTTTATTTTTATCCGCATTTGAGTCACTGGCCTGGGAGCACTGATTTGTCTGACTGCGGAAGATAGGTTCCATTGTGGAAGAGATGACATAAACCCTTGTAAGTCACTGACCAAAACAAAGTAATAAACCAATGCACTTCCTGAATCCTTTGTTGGGACATCAGGAAGCAGGTAACAAAAGAACTGAAAATTTTCTCTGCAGGTTTCAGAAATTATAATAGTCATAGTTTTAGGGTTGGTGGAAGCTAGTAGCCTGCTAAGTTTAACAATATATTCCAAAATAAATCTTACCAGTGACTGGTAATAAATGGCTAATACGAGATCTGGAGCTAACCTGAGATGATTCTGACTCGCAGTTGGCAACATTCCATCACTCTACCATCAGGAAGTTGTGATGGTCAGTCTGACGGATATGCAACACAGATGTGGCTTCTTCAGATGAATGCTCTTTTTCATGTGTGTGCTAGTACTGGGGCATGAACTCAGGGCCTGGGGACCATCCCTGAGCTTTTTTCAAGTGTGAGCATTCACACTTGAACCATAGCTCCACTTCCAGCTTTTTGCTGGTTAATTGGAGATAAAAAAAAAAATATCTCGGGGCCAGGAGTTTGGCCTAGTGGTAGAGTGCTTGCCTAGCATGCACGAAGACCCGGGTTCAATTCCTTGGTACCACATGCATAGAAAAAAGCTGGAAGTGGTTCTGAGGCTCAAGTGGTAGAGCTCTAACTTTGAGAAAGTCCAAGGACAGTGCTCAGGCCCTGAGCTAAAGCCCAATACTGGCAAAAAAAAAAAAATCTCTTGAATCTGGGCTCGGTGTCTCACGCCTGTAATCCTAGTTACTCAGGAGGCTGAGATCTGAGGATCACGGATCAAAGCCAGCCCAGGCACCAAAGTCTGTGAGACTCATCTCCAATTACCAACTAGAAATGCAGAAATAGTTCTGTGGCTCAAGGGGTAGGGTAATAGCCTTGAGCTAAAGAGCTCAGGGACAATGCCCAGGCCCAGAGTTTAAGGCCCACAACTGACAAAAAAAAGGATCTCTTGACTTTCCTGCTTAGGCTGGCTTTGAACTTCAATCCTTAGGTCTCAGCCTCCTGAGTAGGTAGGACTACAAGTGTGAGCCACCCGTGCCCAGCTTCTCATTCAGACAACTTGGCTCACATACACAGGAACTGAGGATACGACCTGATTTGGAATACTCTTTGCACATGGAGTAGTTAGCATGATATCACACAAGAATAGGGAGAGTTCCTTATCCAACATAACCAATGTCCTTACAAGGAGGCAACTATATGAAGACAAGACACCCAGAGAGACACACAGGCCATGTGGAGCTGAAGGCAGAAGCCATCCTTCTACAGCTGCCTGTCAAGGCACACCAGGTGCCAGCCACAGCTAACTTGCTTCTGGTTAAGCAAATTATTTTTTCCTGCTTGTTTCCAAGGAACAGGATCCCACTGACAGCTTGAACTTAAACTTTCTGTTTCAAATCACAAAAGGGGTGACCATTTGTTATGGCAGCTCTTGAAAACTAGTACATTCTATCTGTTTCCAGCCTGGATCTTAACTGATCCAGATAATACCCAAAAGAAATCCATGGGATTCATTTGGGGAAACTCAAGAACCAGAGGAAACAGGTTCTTCCTTTCCAGAGACACAAGCATCCTTCCAGATGGCCTCATTCTGCCCAAAGAAACAACTGACCCCATAGGTCATCAGAGAACGAAACTGTATGGTACTGTTTATTTCCAAGTAGCTTGTGGGAAATTCACACATTAAAATGGAACCCCTGTCCCTTTCCAGGGTAAAACTACTCTCAGCAAGTCTGTTCATTGAAAGGTGTCTGAGTGGAAGAGAGCAGGGCCCTGTGTGGCCTTCACTCTCAGCTGTCTGTCCATGGTCATGAAGAGATGGCCATTCATGGCTCCAAAGGTCTTAACTGTCTAAAAGCTGAGTAGAAAGAGACATCTGGTTACCAGATTCGTCCTTCTCTTTGCCTGACTCATTCTCCTGGTCCCTGGGGCTCCTGCTTTCTGGTAGGGCCACCTTCCCCATAGCTGCTCTTCCCCATCCTTGCCTCAGGCTCCGTCAAAGGAACTCAGGGTTCTTAGAAATTGGAGAATATGATGGCACCTCTCCATTCCTCCTCTTTCTCCTTTTCTTACTCCTCCTGGCATTTTGTCTGTTTCTCTGTGTGTGCCAGTCTCATTTTTTTCTTCTCCTGTAGGCTGTATTTTTCTGTTTCTGTGGGATTTCTGGTCCCACCCAGCTCTAGCTTGCATGCCATCTTGCTTTGCTGAGCAGTCAAGTGCTATCCTAACTGTCTGGAATCTCACAGCTTGATTGTCTAGGACAAGCTGGCTCTGACTCTCAAATGCCTCTCCTCTTCCAAATGGCTGAGAGAGAACTGGCTCACTTTGACTCAAGGGTTCACCCAGTTAGTCCTCTTCCAAGTTATGTGACTGGATCTGGATCTCTAAGAGAAAGGTGAGGTGACAGCAGAAATGGACTCCTCCATCTTACTGATATTTGGGCTTTAAAAAGCCAGCACTAGCTGAGCACTGATGACTCATGCCTGTAACCCTAGCTACGCAGGAGGCTGAGATCTGAGAATCAAGGTTCAAAACCAGCCCAAGCAGAGAAGTCAAGAGATTCTAACCTGTAATTAACCAGCAAAAATCCAGAAGTGGAGGGATGACTCAAACGGTAGAGCTGTAGTCTTAGGAAGGGAAAAAGGGCCAAGCAAGAGTATGAGCTCAAGTCCCAGTACTGGCAAATAAATAGCCACTCCCTGGTAGAGTGAAAATTTTAGAATTCTTGCTGTTCTATTAGCTCCTAAACCTTTGTAATTTACACAAGAATCAGAGATTTCAGATTTGAGCTGCCACTTAACCTCTCTTAGATTGTGGCCCATCAAACAACCCCAAAGCCTTCCTAGTGGTTCCAGAAGAAGCAGCCATCATTCGCTGAGGACAGTGAACACAGCAGCTGCATGTGCATCTGGAAACAAGAATGTTGTCCTTTTATTCATTTATAAAAATCATAAGATAGACCATTAACATAAAAGTGCAAATCATGCATGCGAGCAGCTTCAAGACAATGACAAAGATACCAGTAACTCATCACTATCTTCGAGAAGGACCAGATCCCCCACACATCATAACCTAGGCCTCTCTCCTAAGGTCAAGCCTCCACTCGTCACCGTTCTGATTGCTGGTGATCCCTCCTTCGCTTTTCTTTGGAGTCTCATGGTATATATGCCTAAATCATATATTGATTCAGCTTGCTTCTTTCTGAACTTTAAACACTTCAAATCTGTTCTTTTCTGCCTGTAAGTTCTCATTTAAGCCCATTGAGTCTAGAATCATCAGTTTGTCCTTTTTTTATGAATGGCTATAATTTTCTACTTGACTAAATTACCTTTTGTCATGATTATAGTCTATTGTTCACATTTTGTTTCACTTCTAAAAAGTCTTCCATGGCTAGGCAAATCCAATCCCAAATAACCATTGTCATGCTATAAAAGCACACACAGATCATTACAGAGAACAAAAGAATATCCAGATATTTACCACCTGACATTGACATATTAGCATATGCAAATTAGCATAGCTCGCTTCTGCTCCTCCTGTCTCACTCTTTGCTCTCTGCCTCTCTGTTCTTGTCTCTTTCTGTCTCGGTCTCTGTCTGTCTCTCTGTCTTTCTCTTTCTTTCTCCCTAACTCTGGTACTGGAGCTTGAACTCAGGGGTCACTCAAGGCTGGTGCTCTACCACTCGAGCCACAGTTCTGCATCTGGCTTTTTGAATTAGAGATAAAGAGGCACAGGGATAGACTTTGATGTGTGTGTGTGTGTGTGTGTGTGTGTGTGTGTGTGTGTGTGTGTGTGTACCAGTCCTGAGTCATGGCTCTGTCCCTGAACTTTTTTAGCACAAGGCTAACACTTGAGCCACAGCTCCACTTTCAGCTTTTTTGTTTTAACTGGAGATTAAAAATCTCTGAGTTTTCTGCCTGAGGTGACTTTAAACTGTGATCCTCAGATCCTCCTGAGTAGCTAGGATTACAGGCATAAGCCCAAGCTCTGAGTTAAAGCCTCAGGACTGGCACTCATGCACAAATATACACACACAAATGTGTATGTATAGATAAATAAATTTTGAAGGAGTGGATGGAAGATGGAGGAGCTGGAGGTGTAACTCAGTTGGTAGAGTGCGAGCCAATGAGCCATATGTCAGGTACCAAGTTTGAGTACCAGTGTTGCAACAACAACAAACAAAAACCAACAACAACAACAAACTGGGAGTGGGGAGATAGAGGGAGAACGGGAGGTATCCAGGGCCAACAACCATGGCATAGACATGAAGAGCTAGATTATAACTCAAAATCTATCCACCTTGCCTCCTGGCACCCACTAGTCTCCTGGATCCAAACCTGATAGTACATGTGTGAGCAATCATCTCCTTCCAGCAACAAGCCATCTGTGTGGAGCAATGCCATGCTCCCGCAAAGCCTGAAGTCGTTTGCTTTCTTTACAGATAACAACATGTGTGTTGGATAAATAGTCACTAAGTTACATGGGATCCCTAGAGTTTTAAAGAGCTGTAAAGTCAATTCCATTTTTTGACTCCTCTTCTGGAATTCCACCACACTCCTCTTTATCTCAAGGGACTCCTTCCTAGATAATTCTCTAGGTAAATTTTACACATAAACCAAGTTGAGGCCAACTGCCCAGGGCTGGAATTTTCTGTCACAACCCTCTGGGTTATGGCATTCTGTGACTCTCCATAGTCATCTTACCTGTCTCCAGTGTCTATTATTACTGTAATTGGGCTTGAAGAACATAAGAGCTGAAGGTACATATAAGTATGCTAAAAAAAATTATCACCTGGTGTGACAATTGTTATGTTGGAAATGTGAATTCTCCCAAAGCAGGGCCACTACTGAGTTGACATCAAGATCCAAGGAGAGGAACGTAAGAGGACAAACTTTAGAGGCTGAGTAAATATGCTCCCCAGGGAGCCAAATATTAAAGTAACCAATTGCCCTGCTCCATATTACGTGATTTATATTCTTGGATTCCATCCAGGTGTTGTGGAGAGAGGTTCCATCTTGCTGAAAAAATTGCCTCAAAAGATAACCTATGTTTATAAGGAATGAGGACATGAAGAGTCAAGAAAAATAATTTGCTCTGCTGTAGAGAGATGATATGATCTTCAAAACTCATCTATGCCTAGGTGCCAGTGGAGACTGAGATCTGAGGATTGTAGTTCAAAGCCAGCCAGGGCAGGAAAGTCCATAAGATTCTTATCTCTAATTAACCATCAAAAATCTAGAAGTGTAACAGTTGCACTTGAGAGGAACAGCCAACAATGTTTCAAACAGTCTACGAAGTCTAAGCACACTGGAGAAATCCTGCATTTCTTTTACTTTTCCTAGCTAAACAATTGGACTCTGACTAGGCTAAGATTTTCAATCGTTTCACCCTTACCCTGAATCATTCATACCATTCATTACTACCTGACAGAATCAAGTATGGGAAGGTTTGGTAAGGCAAAAAGCATATACAAGCAAGACTGATAGTTCCAATCATATATGGTTTTCGCTGTGGCAGTGAAGCCAGCTTCACAATTTTAGGGGAAGAATTGGTGAGGGAAGGTCTCACCTGGAGTAATTTTCATAGCAGTAGTCACCAATAAAAGTGAACTTGCTACTGGGAGCTACTGGCCCACACCTATAATCCTAGCTACTCAGGAGGCTGAGATCTGAGGACTGTTTTTCAAAGCCAGCTGGGCAGGAAAGTCCATGAGTCTTTTATTTCTAAACAACCACTAGAAAACCAAAAGTAGAGCTGTGGCTCAAAGTGGTGGAGCATTAGCCTTGATCAGCAAAGCTCAGGGATAGTACCCAGGCCTTGCGTTCAAGCCCCATGACTGACCAAAAAAACAAAAAACTGAACTTGTTTGTGAACATCTATGAAGTCTCTCTCTCTGCAAACTCCTAGAAGTATTTCTATACTATGTATAGAAATGTTCAGATTGTAAGAAACACTAGAATTTGGTGATTTTCACTGATGTTGTATTTGGACCTCGGGTCAGGAAGACCTTCAGAAACAAAGTATACCAATAATTTATTTTACTTCTATTTCAGTGGAGTCATATCATCCATGCATTTAATGAATATGCATCTAACATATGGAAATCAGTTACAATTTGGATTGGCAAATACATAATAGAAGGAAAAAACAGCATATGTCTTCAGATAAAGTCTGTAGAAACAGTGAGTTTCTGCTATTAATAAAGAATGAGGCTAAAGCAAACAGGGTGAATGAGGATGAATATGGCAAAACATTTCTTTGCATATGTGAAAATAGAGCAGTGAAACTTGTTGAAATTTTCTTAAGAAACTGGGAGATAGAGGGAAAGGGAGAGAGAGGAAGCACAAGTTTGGGATCTATCGTATGCATGTATGAAAATGTCACAATGAACAAACTAATGTACAAATGTCACAATGCACGAACTAATGCAAGTTAATTCAAAAAAGAATGAACTAGCTGGGTACGGTGGCTCACAATTACAATCCTTGCCACATGGAGGCAACTGTTTAGAGTTTGCAGTTTAAGGCCAACCCCAGCAAAAAGTTAGAAAGACCCGATCTCAATCAATTAAATATATATGTATGTATATATGCTGAGTTTGGTGGCCTGAGTTTGCCATTCCAGCCACACAGGGAGCAAAAATAAAATCACAGTCCAGGCTAACCGTAAGTCAAGACTTTATTTATTGAAGTTGAGGAGAGCAGTTAAAGTAGTAGGGTATCTACTGAGAAAGTCTCAGGCCCTAAATCCAAACCTCAACCTGTGGAAGAATAAAAAGGAAAGAAAGAGAAAAAGAGAAGAAGAGAGAAAAACTAAATAATAAAAGAAGCAATGAAAGCATCTGCAGGATTACATAGTTACAGGAAAATTCACTGACAATCACTAAGGAACTAAAGCCCTTCTGGAATGCTATACAATTCTCTTCAATTGGGAGACTATTTAGAATATACCATTGTAGTAAAAAACATAAGCAATAGCTTATGTTTCCTTCTCTGGAGAAGAAAAAGGAGAGATAAATCTGTCAAAAATCTTCTTGAGAGTCAGGAATTTGGCCTAGTGATCGAGTACTTGCCTAGCAAGCACAAAGCCCTGGGTTCAATTCCCTGGTACTACATACACGGAAAAATATGGACGTGGTGCTGTGACTCAAGGGTAGAGCACAGCCTTGAGAAAGCTCAAGGACAGTGCCCAGACTGGCAAAGAAAGCAAAATCTTCTTCAACCAAGTCTCATAACACCCATTGCTCTTGATTTCTGGCTCAATCTTTATACCTGGCTCATCTGAATATAAGGGCTTCTCCCAGGAGCCAAGTATTTCCTGAACCCACTTTCCCTCACTGTTATTCTATGCTATAGCTGAAGAGATAGGAACTTGACATTTAAGAAACATTTTAAGAATCAGTGTTGTTGTTTCAAGGTTGGCAGAAATCTGGGGATGTAAGACCCATCTGGTTCTCTCTTAAATCACTGGAAAATGTGATATTGTCAAAACTAGAACAACTGCAGCCAAACCAGAAAGCTATGGACACTACGGGAGCACATTCACTCCATCAACAAGTATTTTCTGAGTGCATACGGTGTCTTGGAGACTCAGAGACGTCCTTTTACTGCACTTACAGTAATCACAGAAGCAAGTGATGAACAGATATCCCATAATGATGAGTATAGTCAGGGCTTCCACATCCACAGAGCCAGCCAACCTTTGCTAGAGCAGATCTGTCACGGAGATAGTCCCTGAACAATGCTATGTAACAACCATTTACAAAGCATTTATACTGGACTGGGTATCACAAGGAATCTAAATATGATTCAAAATACATGGAAAGATGTGAAAGTTATTTGTAAACACTGCACCCTTGATATAAGGACTTAAATATCTGTAGACTTGGGTGCTCAGTGAAGAGTCTGGAAACAACCCTGAACCATACTGGATGACAACTGTGAGCTTAGGCAAATAAGCAAAAGGAATGCAACTTGAGACAAAGCTCTAATCAAGGACTCCCTACCTTCCTGGATGTTGAGAAGCAGTGCTGGGAAAGGAAGGGGTGATTCAAGCATAGAAACAAAAGTAAGAGCCAAAAGAAGGGAGATGTAGTACAATGTGGGGGTTATCCATCTGTCCTTACCAGTGGAGGTTTGAGGCAAGGGAGATTCATGAGCCACTTTCCACATCTAAAAGCTTACTCTGAATATTTATATGGGAGAGTAAAAGAGAGTAACACGTGGAGAAGAGAGGTAGGATAAGAGGCTGCTAAAATGATCCAGGACCATTTAGTAATTATAGACTAGGGCAGTAAGTTATTCAGGTAGAGAGAAATAGTCAGATTTTGCATTCTCTGTCTCTCTGTGAGCTCTGACTGAAGTTCAGTCCCCAAATGCACCCAGCACTTGAAAGGACACTCATGACTCTTTTAAACTCAGTGTGTCACATTTTGATGGGACCTCCCACTGGAAAAAGGTATGTGGATCAATCTCCCTACTGGATTCTCATAGCATCTCTGACAAGTAGGCAATTCAAACACTAAATTCCAACCTAAGAGTTAAGTCACATAATTAGCTTACTTAGGATCTCTGAAAGATATCCTAAGCTCCCCCTACACTAAACATTGAACGAACTTTTTTTCACAGAACTGTGAGAATTTAACCCATGTTGATGAAGAACGTAGAGCCCAAAATTAAAATCAGGTTAAGCCAGGTGTTTGTGCTTCACACCTGTAATCCAAGCAACTCCAGAGGCCCAAGTAGGAAAGTCAGTGAGATGTTTAATCTCCAAATAATTATCAAAAAGCCAAATGTAGAGCTTCCACTCAAGTGGTAGAATGTCAACATAGAGTGAAAAAGCTAAGGGATAGCACCCAGGTCCTGAGTTCAAGTTCCAGGACTAGCACAAAACAATAATAATAATAATAATAATAATAATAATAATAATAATAATAATTTTACTTCAAAGTATGCACAATTGATGATGAATGTACACATATGCAAATAAGCTGAAATGTATAAGAGTCCATAGGCTTTCACCAGATGGGACAAGTGAATACAGAGGACTTGTTTAGGATTGGAGAAAGGAATAGAGAATTTGGAAGACATGGAGAACATCAGGTTAGAAGATAGGATAGCAACAAAGCAGACCTGTTTTCGAGAAGAGCAGTTGAAGGTCCAAAGAGAGCAAAATGACATGATGAGATATATTGGTCGAGTGGATAAAAGGGAGGTGGTTGGATTGGAAGCAAGCAGGATGAAAGTCATCAGAGGAGAGGGAAACTGGGAGAGTAGAGAAAAGGTGCATCTAACAATGAGTCAAGAGGAAAGGAGCAGGGCACAGACATGGTAGACTTGCTGGGAGTAACTGATTGGCTCCATGCTGATCGCCAGGGCAGGCCAATGCCACCTTTGATAAGGGTCATCAGATGTCCATCTTTAGTCATCACCCAACAGGACCAGAGTCTTCTCCTCTGCTCTCTGCCAGTCCTCAGTCTCTGCTTTTGAAGTTATTTTTACCCTGACCCATATCAGCCAGCATATTCTGTCTTTCATCATTTGTCTTTCTCTGCTGCCTAATAATTTTGGAAGTGTAGCAATGTACAAGGAATATTTAAATTAGAGACTCGCCACTGATTGGCAAGTAAGATCTCACAACATTTGCTCAGTATTTGGCCATTAACTGACCAAAGATACTAGGACTTTATTCCACACCAGGGCACACTCTGTCTCTACATCTTTGTGAAATGACACTACCATAATCCCTATACAATTCCATCATCTCTTAGTTTTATGTTCAAGGGAAACCTGGGCAGGAAACTCTATGAGACTCCAATCTTCAATTAAGTACACACACGCACACGCGCACGCGCACACACACACACACACACACACACACACGCACGCACACACACACACACACACACACACACACACACACGTGCTGGAAGTGGAGCTGAAGCTTAACCAGTAATTGCTAGCCATGAGTAAAAACAGCTCAGGGACACCAAAGCCAGCTCCAGCCCAGCCACAACCATACACAATAGACCTTTTTTAACAGTATTACTAACTAGCTTGCCAAAATTTTATTCTGCGTAGGAAGCACCTACATTTAGAAATGAACAAGGATAAACATAGCCTCTATGAGAACTGAATAACCCACAGGTGAAGTGGTAGATTTCTAAGGTGGTTCCCAATGGCAAAAGGAATATATAGATGCCATCAGATCAACTATGAAAGGTCCCAAAGGCCAAGCCAACCAGGACACTAGAAATCATTTTCTTCAGAAATAGAAAGACTTAGAAAAAATCATATTAAGTGAAGTAAGCCAGACTCAAAGGAACATAGGCTCAATGGTTTCCCTCATTTGTCACAATCAGTAGAAACCTTGGGCTCCACTAGCAGAGGTTTACAATAGAGCAAAACCTAGATACATAAGGCCATATAGTATGACGCTAAATGAAAGGACCTCTAGGATATAGAAACAAAAGCCATATAATGAGTGATTGTTGTCCTTAATGTTCTATGTTATCTCTCATCTCTTTTGCTTTCCCTTGGTTATCTCATATTGTTACAGTATTTCACCTTGTTATCTGATATATTGGATATATTTGTATTTGGTTATTTGAAATTGAATAGGGAAGGAAGGGGGGAAAACAAGATGAGGGGCGGGGGTGGAGGGAGGGAAATGGAGACCAAGACATGAGAAAGGGTATGAATGTTTGTGAAGTAATGCACCTTCTATCTGGTGAATATAATGTAATCCTTCTATTAATAACAATAAAAATATATGGAAAAAAAAGAAATCATTTCCTTCAGACCCAAAGTTAAATAGAAGTTTCCTGGAAGACTAAACAATCCCAGTTTGGTCTCAGCACAAAATGCATTGGAAAACAGCTCCACAGACTTCAATTTGGCTTTTTTGTGTGTGGCTGCTCAGAGCACATCCATTATATACACGGAATTCTTTCTTTGGTCCAGTTTTTTGAGCCTCAGCTATTTTTTTGAGCTCTCCAAGCAAGCAAGGATTCCAACAGAAGCATCCTGATTTGCAAGATTAAATCACCCTTGACTTCCATCCTTCCTAAAAGTCACAGGCCTCTCATTCTCAGGGAAGTGGATGAATCTAGAGCGAATCATGTTGAGTGAGATAAGCCAAGACCAAAGGAACAAAAAGTGCATCCTTAATCCTTAATATGTGGCTAGTAGATCCAAACAGTACAAGAGCAAGGACTCAATATTTACATACCAATGCTATGGACATGGTATTGGAAATATAAACACAACTACATAACATAAAAATTTATGACTCGCCGAGAGTTTGGCCTAGTGGTAGAGTGCTTGCCTAGCATGCACGAAGACCCAGGTTCAATTCCTCGGTACCACCTACATAGAAAAAAGCCGGAAGTGGTGCTGAAGCTCAAGTGGTAGAGCTCTAGCCTTGAGAAAGTCCAAGGACAGGGTTCATGCCCTGAGCTCAAGCCCAGGACTGGCAAAAAAAATTATGACTCTATAGACATAATGTTTTAGTACATAGATTAATATGTATCTATGACATACAAACCCTCAGCCTAATTTTAATTATGTTCTCAAATCTAAGTGCCAGTGATTATATATAGAGATTCCCTTCTTGAATACTTGTTTGTTAAACACGCCATTTGAAATATGATATAAAAATCAATGTTAATAAATTCTTAAAAAAGTGTCACAAGCCTCTGTCTCGGACATGTGTCCACCATCACTGAAATCTTCCTTGCCAAATGTGTTGATAGAGGAATCTTCCTCATAAATATCCTTAGGATGTGACACCAGGCTTTGGTCACCAAGGATGTCTTTGGGGAAATTTATGGACTACAAAATCCATAGAGGTAAAATTTAATTGATGGGAGAATAAAATATATCCATACACAGGAAGGACACCTCTCTGGATGAAATTTTTCAGTCAGAAAAATATAAAAATACGGCTTGAAGCCAGGTGTGGTGGCTCTCACCTGTAATCCTAGCTACTCAGGAGGCTGAGATCTGAGGATCATGGTTCAAAACCAGCCTGGGCACAAAAGGACCAGAGACTATTATCTCTAATTAACCTCTAGAAAATGAGAAGTGGGGCTTGGCTCATGGGTCAGGTAGTAACCTGAGCTGAAGAGCACAGGGCAACACCCAGGCCCAGAGTTCAAGCCCCATAATCAACAAAAATTTTTTAAAAATACAGCTTGATGAAGAAGCAATTTGTTTTTCAATAGTGATATTTGAACTCAGGGCCTTTCTTGCTAGGTTAGTATAATACCACTGAAGCACACATCTTAGCCTTGTTTTTCACTAGTTATTGTGAGAAAAAATCCCTTCCTGTCCAGCATTTGCTTAAGTCCCAGTACACCCACTTTTAGGCTTCCCATCACTGCTGGGGGAAACAAACAAAAAAAAAAGCCACACATACACCATTAAGTTTTCCTTCCTAAAGAGTGAGTTTTACAGACTTTTTTTTCTGCCTTCGTTAGCCTGGAACTGTAATCTTTCAATCTCAGCTTCCCACATGGCTTTGAATGATAGGCATGTACCCAGTTTGGGATTGAGAAGGTATCTTTTTCTTGCCATTCCAGGGCCTTGAACTTTGGGCCTGAGCACTGTCCTTGGACTTTCTCAAGGCTAGAGCTTTACCACTTGAACCACAACACCACTTCTGGCTTTTTCTATGTATGTGGTACCAAAAAAGTGAACCTGGGTCTTCGCACATGCTAGGCAAGCACTCTACCACTAGGCCAAACTCCTGCTCCTGAAAGAAATTTTTTAAAGCAAAAACATTAAAATGCACTCTGAATGGACAGAACCAGAGATCATCATGTTAAGCCAAATGAGCCAGTCTCACAAAGACAAGCGTTTCATGTGCTCTGATGTAGAAATTAGGGGGGAAAGAGATATAAAAGAAGATGGGGTGAGTGGGCAAGAAAAGCTAATATAGTGATTGAATACGAGTCAGACACATTGCATGCATGGATGGGATTGTCATAATGAAACCCATTACTTCGCACAATTATTGCGCTTATTAAAAAAAAAAAGTAAAAGACTCACTCTGGAAAAACTAAGTTTCAAATTAACTCTGGCCTGTATTGCTTGCTGGGTATAGTTCTAAGGGAACTACCACTAAAGAATAACCAGTCTAGTCCACAGGGTAAACGTGCCCATCCATCTCATGTAAGACCCTCCGACTGCCAACACCACAGAAAAACTTGGGAGTTGTAAGACTTGGAGAAAGGAGACCTCCACAGAGTTGTTCAGACAGGAGAGTTTATTATCACAACTGAACCACCGGCCTTCATGAGATGGAGATGTGCAGTAGGGGGATCTATGGCAAGGAAAAAGGTTATATAGAGAGAGGATGGGAAGAAATGTGGCCTCAATAGATAAGGAAGTGACCTTAGAGCCTGAGAGACTTCCCACTGCCTCCCCTCCAGTGTGCCAGTTACCTGGGTTACAGGTGCTGGGCAGGAACTTCTAGAGAAATCCACATGTGTAAAGAGAACTCAAAAGAGCCATTTCTCCCAGGTAGACCTAATATTCCAGCCTTTTGCTAGTTATAAGGGGGGTCTGGTTCTCTCTGGCTACTTCCTGCTGGCAAGGGACATCAACCTTAGGGGTAGAAGGTAGAGATGCCATCTGGTCCAAGAGAAGGCAGCAATGAGTTAGTTCCTTGGTGGTAAATACATGTATGTGTCTCTGGATAAAATCGGAGAATCTTATGAGGTAGGGGCTGAATAGTTAGAAAATAAAAGCATTAGAGAGCTTACAAAGGGCAGAGGAAAGGCCAGCCATCCATTCAGGGTGGAAAAGGAAAAAAAAAGGATGACTTGGACTGGGAATGTGGCTTAGTGGTAAAGTACTTGTCTATCATGCTGAAGCCCTGGGTTCAATTCCTCAGTACCACATAAACAGAAAAAGCCAGAAGTTGCTCTGTGGCTCAAGTGGTAGAGTACTAGCCTTAAGCAAAAGGAGCTCAGGGACAGTGCCCAGGCCCTGAATTCAGGCCTTGGACTGGCAAAACAAAAATTTGGATGACTTACCTAGTTCCTGTCTCCTGCATTCTAGGTTAAGAATAACCAGTCAGAAGCTGGGGCTGAATAGGAGTGGTTAAGGGACCCGTGCAAGGCCTTAATCCTTCTTGTAACTTGACTGTGGATGTCTGGACTAGAGAGATGGTAGACCTAGAAGGTGACAAGGCAAACTTTCCTGAGTCTAAGACTCACTAGAAATAGCAAAGGCAAAAATGTAAGTTCCTGTCCAGTTAGAAGAAAGACAGGTATGAACATCAGATAGACATGCTTATTAACTATTTTCTTTTGATCTCCCAGCTCTGGTTAGTTTTGAAACAGCAAGTAGAAATTGACTCCATTTAAGAACAGACACCATCCCCTCCTATCTGCACATATTTTCCCAACCACCTCTGGATGGTCCCTCCACAATGTCCAGGTAGGTCTCTTTTCCTTTATGGGATGATATCCCATTTGACACTTTGGTTTGTTGCTGGAGTGGAATGTCCCAGCAGGCATTTTTGCTAGTGGCTAGGATAGCATGTCCCAGGAGACTGATGGCATGTCCCATGTTGGAGGTGTGACTGGCAGATTAAAGGAGAGTTTTTGCCACATGATCCTTTTCCAACTGAAGCAACAAGGACTTCAATTGAAACAGTTTTTAAGCAGGGCTTACCAGAAACTTACTAAGAATAAAAGTTAAGTTTGACAAGTAGATACTTGCAAGAGTTCTTTTATCACCCTGTGGGGCTGTGTAAATGCTGCAGAGGATCAAATCCATAAAATTCAATAGTGGCCATGGTGAGAGTTGTGACGACCTATTAATTTTTAACTGAATATAGCACTTGAGGATACTAATTGAGATTGAAACCATTGTCAGTTCTATATCCATGGCAGCTTACACACCTGGGAAAGGCGTATTACACATTTGTTTGCACCCAAATTTGACGTGCTTCTTTCTAGTTTGAATGTAAATCTGCCCTTTTTTTTTTTTCTTTTGGCCTGTGGAGCGAGTTGAGTTTTGATTACCTTAGAACTGCACAATGACTGTCACTAAGGCAATTTACTGCTACTCTACCCCTAGCCATCAGGCTCAGGCAGAGAAGAGGGTTATTCCCTAATTTCTGTCACAAACAGCACAGACAATAGTTATGATTGAAGTCAAAAAGCAAATACTTTCAGGAACTATCAGTACCAAAAATATTAGTATTTAAGGCAGAAGAACTTTAATTTGGTAGAAAAGACTTTTTTCATACCATGATGACAGATTTTATGCATTAAAAAGGGGTTGCTCTGAACATGTTCACACACACATACACTTATACATAAAAGTTGTTTGTTTCTTTCTTTCTACCAATCCCGGTCTTGAACTCAGGGCTTGAGCGCTGTCCTTGGGCTTTCTCAAGGCTAGAGTTCTACAACTTGCGCCACAGTACCACTTCTGGCTTTTCCTGTGGTACTGAGGAATGGAACCCCAGTCTTCCTGCATGTTAGGCAAGCACTCTACCACTAGGCCAAACTCACAGGCCCAACATAAAAGTTTTAAAGTGCACTGAGGTTTTAAAAATGGAAGTCAGCTGTAAGTTTTCTGGAATTGCAGTGGCAAGTCAATATAGCACTATAGAACCACTTGGTCAATGCTAGAAAAATAGGCAACATCACACACACACACACACACACACACACACACACCCCAAAACTCGAGATGCAAAACTTTAGCTGACAAAATTAAACAGAATCTCCATGCTTAAACAAACATTAATCATCCAGAACAGTAAACTCTTAAGATAATTTTCATAAAGCTTGGCATTAAAGCCAAGGTCACATGAAAACTCACTACGTGGCCAAGATGGTGAATTTCTGGGCGTCACAATGGTAAGGAAACTTAGCAGGTAAGCATGCGGGAAAGCAGACAAATAGAAAGGAAGGGGCACACTCTAACAGTGTGGGTGCTCTTGAGGAGAAAGAGAGTCTCATGTAGAAGAATCTGTACCACAGAGAGGAATAATGTAGTGACAGGAACAAGGAAAGAGAAAAGGCTGGGGCTTAGGGAACCTCTGACCACTTGCCATTCTGTTGTAGAAACTTCTTTATTGCAATGTTGTGCGGTCAAAAGTGCTGTATTCAGGCCAGTGACTGCAATTACCAATTGATACTGAGGCCAAACTTCTAAACAGGTAGGTTTTTTTACTTTACAACTGTCCAATTGATACTGAGGCAAAATTTTTACACAAAACCATATGAGTTTGTTTTGATTTTAGATCTGGTTTCAAACCCAGGATGACTAGCCTTCAAGGAGGAACCTAGAGGGGATTCCCAGGACCCAAGGACCAAGCCAAAGAGCTGTGGGCTGAAATGACTAAGGGGTTACAGCTTTGTAAGTCAAGTAATGAGCACTTCTTTTCTCTTTTGGCATGGGGCTTGATCTTAGGGCCTGGACATTGTCCCTGAGCTTTTCCACCCAAGACTAGCACTTTACCACTTTGAGCCAAAGCTCTACTTCCAGTTTTCTGATGGTCAATTGAATGAAAGATTCTCATGGGCTTTTCCTGCCCCAGCTGGCTTTGAACTACTATCCTCACATCTCAGCCCCCTGAGTAGCTGTCACCTCTTCCTTTGTTCTTTTCCTTGCATGCCCACCCACATTTTCAACATTATCTCTACTGAGTACCACTGCTGCATTTGTTCACCTTTTGTCTGGAGGGGAATTTTTATCGGTTGAATTCAGAGCCTTGTACCTGCTAGGCAAGCTACCTATCATTTTGAGCCATTCTGCTAGGCCTTTGTGCATTTCTTTTTTTCTTTTTTTTTCTTTTTTTTCTTTTTTTTCTTTTTTTTTTGCCAGTCCTGGGCTTGGGCTCAGGGCCTGAGCACTGTCCTTGGACTTTCTCAAAGCTAGAGCTCTACCACTTGTGCCTCAGCACCATTTCTGGCTTTTTAATTCTATGTATGTGGTACCAAGGAATCAAACCTGGGTCTTGATGCATGGTAAGCAAGCACTTTACCACTAGGCCAAACTCCCAGCCCCTGCATTTCTATTTTTGAGATAGGATCTTGTTTGATGCCTAGGCTGGCCTAGACTTCAGTCCTCCTCTATTTGTGCTTCCCTGAATGGCTAACAAAAATTGCATCACTACACTTAGCCATTAGTCAAGATGGAGTTTTTCCTCTCCCAGACTGATCTCAAAATATAGTCTATTAATCTCCATCTCTCAAGTATCTAGGATTGCAGGCTTGAGCCACCACGCCCAACTTGTGGGATTTTCTCTTTACAGGACAATTAAACCATCTAAACTATTGCTCAGATGCTAAGATATCACATGCCTCTGATACCAGCACTCAGGAGGCTAAAGCAGGAGGATTAGTTTAGGCCAACCTGGGCTGTGCAATGCAGACCCTGCTTCAAAAAAAAAAAAAAGTACATGTAAACATGTGGCTCAAATAGTAGAGCACAAACCTTGAATGGAAAGATCTAAGGGACAGCACCTAGACCCTGAATTCAAGCCCCAGTAATCCAGTAACCTCTTTCCCATCCTCCCCCTCCTGAAAAAAAGTACCTAGTGGCTAATGAAACAGAAATGCTGCTGCTGGATGGGGCTGCTGTTCAAATAAGGATCTCAATCTTGGTGGCAACAGAGGAAGCAAGTGGCAAAGCCTATGGAACAGCCATTAAATATCAGAGATCAATCATATGTAGCCCTATAACCAACCATGCTACACCATGCAGAAATCACTGCCTTAGCTTAGTGCTCCAGAAATCAACTCACAGGATAGGTATTCAGGTGTCTGTTACTTTACACCACCAAAAATTCTCAGGGAGGGAAAGAGAACCCTGAGACTTGCATGAAGGGATCTTAACTTTTTACCCTGATCTGAGTTGGTACACAAATCCAGGGCCCCTAAAAGACAGGAAGGCTGGATATAAATGTCCCCATCCACCCACAGCATCTGCCATGAACTGCTCTCCCAGTCAGTACCAGGAAAAACTACTATGTCATTTGCCTGAGCTGACTCTGATTCTCAGGAACACAGAACACCGTGGGTATTTGTCTGAGTGAGTGGGCACCTCTGGTAACCATATACTAAACAGAGTTCAAACTCAAGTTTGCATCCTGGCTGACCCAGTGGAATTGGGACACCTTCTGAGGATATCTCAATACTCTGTGTTTAATTGGCTCATTTCAGGAAATAGCAGATTGCTACACTGATTTCCCTCTGCCAAGCCTCCTGTGACCTATATACTTGTGGTGCCTGAAATTTATATCTATTTATCTGAAATTACCTTAGTTTTGTCTACTAGGTCTTTGTGTCTTTTCCAACTACAGTGTCAGCAAGAGCTTGTCTATTTTATTTCCTGCTACACTGCCAGAGCCTGAAATAGTGTTTACTATCTAATGGATCCTCAGATGTTTGTAGAATCAATTACCGTAGGGTCAGGCAAATGTCACTGTAGCACTCCTTTCCCAATAAATAGCATGAATCAAAAGCAGAATTACATCCCTGCAAGAATCAGAAATGAAAGCTACACAGACTTGAAACCAACCTGCTGTGTGTCCTAATTCATTCCTATCACGCTCAGTTCCCCAAGTTGGTGCAAAAAGCTCATATTTGAAGAATATCAATTATCCAAACAAGAAGTGATTTCCAGGAAGTGGTGGTTCACATCTGTAATCCTAACTACTCCGAGGGCTGCTCAGATCTGAGAATCACAGTTCAAAGCCAGCCTGGACAAGAAAGTCCATGAGACTTATCTCTAATACCAAAAAGCTAGAAGTAGAGCTATAGCTCAAATGGCAAAACACTATCCTTGAGTGGAACTAAGAGACAATGCCCAGACCCTCAGTTCAAGCTGGTACACAAAATTAAATTAAAATGGACACATAAACAAAAGTAGTGACTCCAGTGAAAAAGGCTTTTCAGATGTAATCTCCTTGCTGGAATATATACAGCTGCTGGCACCTGAAAGCAAACTCTTGATCTAGCATTTTTTTCCTCCTTTTTGATTTTTTTAAAAAAATGAAGAATCAACTTTTTTCCCTCCATTTTGATGACAGAAGTAATCTGGCTTCAGCAATAGGTTTATTACTGTACCTATTTCTAGAGATTCAGAGAAATAAATCCAGAGCAAGAATCACCTGTGTTCAAATTCTGGCTCTGTGCCTCAGATTCCCCACCTATAAAGCAGAGATAGCCATATTTATGCCAAAGGGTTGCTATGACTTAAAGTTAGCTAACAATGTGAAGTCCTCAGAGCATCTCTTGTACACAGCCAAGCACTGTATATTAAATACTAATTAGCTGTCATTAACTTTTATCTGTGCAGTTTAGATGTAATCGTGCCTGTCCCTCAGCATGCCATGCAGCTGGTGCAGGTAGCATGTGACTGGTGGGATGCAGATGGCATATGCCCCTTCACCTATTCCCAAAACCAGGGTCATTCTCTAAGTCCCTCGATGATGTGGGCCCTTGCAACTTCTGGTATCTGTGACTGGAAAAGCACCCACATTCCTCTACCAGGCCTCCTAAATTTACTCCCAAGTACCAGATGCCTGGATGCCCACGGGTCCTGGGCTGTGCCCACAGGCCTATTGCCTCCAATCTGGACAGAAAGCTGACTCAGCACTTTCCAGGCTGTGTTTTACAAACTGCACAAGCAGTATTTTTGTGGGGGAAGGCAGTCTCAGGAAAGAGGATACAAAGAAAATGTGGCCATCATTAGAGACCTGGCATGGCACATGTACCCACCTATCCATCCATCCTTCCACCCTGTCCTTTGCCTCATCTATCAATTTATCCATCTACCTGTTAGTTCTAGGGTTTGAATTCAGGGCCTTGCATTTGTTAGGTAGGTGCTCTACCACTCCAGCTAGGCCTCCAATGCTTTTGTCTTAGTTTCCCCAAAACTGGGCTAAGTGTGTGGTAATAACCTGTAATCCCAGTATTTAGGGGACTGAAGCAGGAGAATGGAGAGTTCAAGGCCAGCCATGGTTAAACCCCATGCCTAAGATCTGGCCTAGCATTTTCTTAGTAAGAAATGACATACAAAGCAATGTAAGAAACACATCATATGAGACAGAC
The DNA here is from genome assembly GCF_031878675.1 of Megascapheus bottae. NCBI lineage: Eukaryota > Metazoa > Chordata > Mammalia > Rodentia > Geomyidae > Megascapheus > Megascapheus bottae. Next base: position 6,353,158 of record NC_143525.1, on the reverse strand, counting down.
TCACACTCCCAAGTCCTCACAGGTCTAAGACCTTTAGAGATAACACTCCTTGTGATGTCTACTTCATTAGAAAACAGCAATCATTTCAATGAACAGCATTTTGAAATTTCAGGAAGAACTCAAGTGACCGCAATGCACACTTTACTCAAGAAAGAAGTAAGGCCATTTTGAATAATTCAGACATTTACCAGGCTTCACTGACATAACTTTATTAAAATTGTACATAGTTGTCATACTTTCATTTTTTAAATTAAAAAGTCTTCCTTCTGGTATCAAAATAGTTATCTTTTTAAAATAAAAAGACAAACTTTAAAACAATTATTTTGTTATATATTAAATACTCTCCTAAAATATCAGCACTTTCCCTTTCACCTCTCCTAGACACTCACCTTATTGTTATCATCATTTCTTTCTTTTCTCTTTTTCTTGGCATCTTTGTGCCTATGCCAGAAAAGCATTTAATGGAAAAAAAATTGTAAGTCCACTATTAAAACTTTCTTAAAGAGAAAAAAAAGGAAAAACCAGTGATAATACTTGACATGACAGTGGATATTCTTTTTAATACTCAGGTTCTGGAATTTAGGTAAATTATCAGTTCTTGAAATGGTTATCTTGGCCCGGTATCACTCCCTAGTGGCCAGGATGTATCAAAGCACCCAACAATACAGTAGGTTATTTGGACACTGAGCTGTTTGGACATTAGGTGATCTAAGTCCAGCTAAGGAGTGTTTCTTTTACTTTTAGGGCTCACAAGACAATTGGCTCCCAGAAAAGCCACTCTGAACCCAGGCTTCCCACATCTGCTGAGTTCCCAGTTCCCAAATGGCAGTTTCACATAATCCCCAAATGTTCCATCAGAAACTGGACTCAGGTAAGGTTTTCTTCCGACCTAAGGAAAGAGTGTGGTATTTTACCCTTTGTAAGGTATCATAAGAAGTCTGTTCTCCTGGAACAGTCCGCTGGGGAGCACCGGTAGCACTGGCTCTGGGGGGCCTGCCCACTTTGCGAGGGAGGTGGAGAGAGCTGGGTGCAGATCGGACATCCCTCTCCAAGTGGCTACCAGAGCCCCTGATCAGGCTCTCTCGTATCCTGAGAGCAGGGGATGAGCCTCGAGCCTGTCCATCCATGGCAGGGCTCAGCCTGCCACTTGCCAGAGATACTGGGGGTATTGGTGGCAAGCTGTCCGCCTTATCAGCCTTCCTCTGCTCTTTCTTCCAAAACATGGACCTCAGAAGAGTGAGTGTGCCCTGCGGGAGCCTGTCTTTCTCACAGGCCCTTTCCTCCACAGCAGCCTTCATCTTGGGCAAGGTCCCTGGGCCACTGTCCTTAATATTTCTAGACAAAGCCACAGAGGGAGAGGGTGGGCTGCTCTGGCTTTCCACTGGGCCACTTCCCTTCCAGCTAGCGCTTTTCTGCCCCTCTGCACGGGCTGGCTTCTCATTCCCCACTGACGGCATCACACTGAGAGGCAGGTCAAACTTTTTGGGAAGCCTGATCTCCTGGCTTACATTTTCCTTCAGTGTCCTGGCTGTGTTCAGACCATCTAAGGATCCAGGGGCTGGGTGGTGGTTGGGGTGCCTTGAGGGACAGGGCAACCCCGCTGATCCTCTCCTGTTGGCTTGGCCATTGTCATCACCCTTAGCAGACAGGGTCACATCTGAGCCTGGCAATGTTGAATTCTCGTTCCCACCAGCAGCGCTCATCAGCAGAGGCACAATGGACTGGCTGGTGGAGCGTGGTCTCCGTCTGGACTCCAGATACTCTACCAACTCTGCAGAGGCACCAGTTCGTTTCTCCCTGGGCCCAAAGGACCAGCGTAGGGGCATGGTCTTGAAGGGCCCATGCTTGACTCGGGAAGGGGCCGGTGCCTTCATACTGATGCTGCGGCCATGGAGTCCCCGAACCAAAGGTCTGGACTCCAGCCCACCTGAAAGAGACCATGAGCACTCAAATCATTCTCAAAGATAAGAGAGCCAAGGGCAGTGCCCTCCACGGAGCAGTGACACATGGGGGACACCAGTGTCTTCACCCTACTGCTCCGGAGAAGAATGCACTTATACAGAGAAGGCCAGAGTCAAAGAAGGGAGAGCTATCCTTTGATACTTGCTGGGGGACTGGTTCCAGGAGCCTCTCAGATACCACACTGCAGATGCTCCATCCCCTGCTGTTAAACAGCTGCACAGCTGCACAAAACCCAGACACACCCTTCCACAGGCTTTCAGTTATCTTGCCTGCTTAGTACAATGTAAATTATATAGCATTTAATGTGAGTGCTTGTCCTACTGTATCACACAGGGAATCACAAGAAACAGAATAGTCTGTATGTGTTTGGTACAGATGTATTTATTTACTTCTTATAACTAAGATTTGAATTCAGGTCCTCAAATTAAGTCAACTTGCCAGCTTACAGCTGTCACTGTATCACTTGTGCCATGCATGGGTGCTGCCATTTTGTTGGTTCTTTTGGAGGTATCACAGACCTTCTGCCCAGGCTGTCACAGGAGTCCAAATGGACTGTGACACAGAGAAATTCTGAGAAGGAGAAAGCATCGCTACTCTCCAAAAGACCTCTGTCAATAGCACAGACCACAGGAAGTGCAGGAAAGGGGAGACCCGAGCTACTCAGGTGTACAGGAGCGAGCTCAGGGAGAGAAAGAGCCCAGAGAACTCTACTAGACAAAACCATCTGTCCACTACTTTCTTGTCATATCCCAAGAGAGGATCATAGGAGGAGGGAGATGCTCGAGACTAACCCCAGGAAGAGTCTGGAAGCAGCTCAGAGGTTCGCAAGGATTTGACCTTTCACATTTTACACAGATAACTTCAGATACTTTTCTCTTCTTTAGAATGCTTCTTTAGATTTACCAAGAATAGACACAATTTTACCCAAAATACTTGGTTGTCACAGTTTGCCTTGACCTTCCTTCTAGCTCCGTCATTAAATTCTCCTGCCTCAGGAAAGGCACAAGCTGTTCTGGAGTCAGAGATACCTGTGAAGTTTTCTCTTCCCACAGCCCCAAGAAGGGCAGAAAGGGCAGCTTTGTATTCAGAGGACAAAGCCCTTTTCATCATGGGAGAGACTTGAAGGGGCTAGAGAGGACTTGGCTACTGCCCTACATAGCTGGGTTTTGTTGTTGTTTGTTTTCCAGTACTGAGGTTTGAACTCAAAACCTTATAGGTGTTCTACCACTTCAGCCAAGTCTCCAGCCCTTTTGGCCTTATGTTTTGTTTTTTTTTTTTCAAATAAGATCTTGCATATTTTTTCCAAGCCAACCTAAATGGCAATTCCATTTATGACTCCTGCAGGGCTGGAATGATAGGCATGTATCTCTCCATCCACTGTGTTGTTAACTTTTTGCAGTTGGAGTGTTGACTCAAACTGCCATCTTCCTAACCACTGCCTCACAGGTAGCTTGGTCTCAGGCTAAGTCCAACAGCAGTACCCACCACAATGCACAGGAAGCAGGAACCCAGAGAACTGGGTTCTCTTCTTTCTCCAGCCTGTAAGGAAAAGCATCCTCTCTTCACTTTCTTCCATTCTATTTACTGCCCTGTATTAAGAAGATCTACGAGGGAGAGATCAGACAGACTGGAGAAGAAAGGATGGAAGGGAATGAGGAAGCATACATACCAGGTTCTAAACATCCCACATCTTATGTAAGATGGATGCAAGTCCTGGAATCTCTCTCCTGAAAGACAAACTTGCCGGGATTCTGGGAGCAAGATATCTCTGGCTTTCACTATTAAAGACAATTATAGAACCTCTCTGTCTCTACATTAGTTTTCATTTGTTTTTGTTTCTTGTGCTTTTTGTTGCTTTTATTGCTTTTGCCAGTCCTGGAGTTTACTCTGGACCTGCCCACCGTCCCTAAGCTTCCTTTTACTCACGGGTGGCATGCTACCACTTACGCCTCAGTGCCGCTTCTGCTTTTTTCTGTTTATGTGGTACTGAGGAATGAACCCAGGACTTCATGCATGCCAGGCAAGCACTCAACCACTAAGCCCCATTCCCAGCCCCTGTTGTTTTGGGATTTTGGGGTGATGGTCCTTGGGCTTCAACTCAGGGCCTAGGTATTGTCCCTGGGCTTTTTTGCTCAAGGCTGATGCTATACTTGAGCTACAGCTCTATTTCTGGCTTTTCTGGTCATAATAAGAGTCTCATGGGTTTCCCTGCCCAAGCTGGCTTGGAACCATGATTATCTAAACTCAGCTTCCTAAGTAGCTAGGATTTCAGGAATGAGCCCCTAGCTGTATGTTGTGAGGTTGTTTGTTTGTTTTGGGTTTCTTTATTTTTGCAGTTTCCTCTGAGCCTGGTAATCATTTCTTTATGGAAGTCAGAGTACCATCCAGGCCTAACCAGATACCAGGACATCTTCTCCTTTACCCCCACTGCCAAAGGTAAGTCAAAGTCAAGTAGATGAACTGAAATCTGCCCGCCTCCCAGTCTGCACCAGCACCATGAGAATGGGCAAGAGAAATTCTGTCACACTACCAACTTAGGAGCCAAAGTCACTGTCCTTTCCACAATCGTAGAAACATAACCCCTTCAGAGAGGGTAAAGCAGACCCCTATGGGCAGAAAAACATTTAAAGGAGTCCTGCAGTCAGTCAGTAAGAAAAATAGGAAGAATGAAAGCCAACCCCTAAAGAAACAGCTGATGAAGAAAACAAATGCCAGTGTAACCAATTAACTTGACTCTCCAGCAGACACATGCACAAAACACTGGAGACTGAAAACTGGGACCTCTGGGATTTAAAAAGGTCAATAAATGACTCCAGCTGTGGTGCCTTAATCCCTCCTACTTGGGAGTTGGAAATCAGGAGAATCACAGAGGACAGGACAGGCAAAAACTTAGTGAGACTTCATCACAACCAACAAGTCAGGCATAGTGCTTTACTTCTATGAAGGATACCATAGGTAGGAAATCTGAGGCCACCCTAGGCAAAACCTTGAGACTCTACCTTAAATATAACTACAGCCAATAAAAGCTCAGGGCATTTTTTCCAATGGTAGAGAACCTGTTCAGCAAGCACAAGGTCCTGAGTTCAAACCCCAGCATGCCAAATAAAAAATAAAGTTCAATAAAGAGTAATGTAAGCAGGGTGAATTTGATTAAAGTACATTATATACATTGCATATATACATATATATATATGCTATAATTAAATCCCCTTGTACAACCAATTTATGCAGAAGTACCGGTGTCTCACATCCAAGAGAGACACCTGTCTCAGGAGTCTGAGATCTCAGCCAACCTGAGAATACAAGTCCATAAGACTCTTATCTTCAATGGCCCAAAAAGCCAAAAATGGAATAGCTAAGCACCAGCCTGAGCAAAAAGCAAAGCAAGGGCATGAGGCCCTGCCCAGTACCAGCACAAAAATAAATAAATGAATAAAGGCTTTTTTAAGATCACTGTTGAGACTCACATTAAGTGTCTAGAAAAGTAAAATGAAAGAAAATCTCTCAAGTCAAAGCAAAATGACAAAGAATAACCATAAGAGAGAAGAAAGAAGATTGATGAAACGGAGCCAGCAGACCCAACAGACAGTCACAGGAGGAGAGGCAACAACAATTAGCCAAAATGAAAGACTTTCTCCAGAGAAAGTCCAGAGTCCATAGAAGGAAAGGTATCCCCAGGGTCTGATGCACAAAACCATCCCAGGCAGAGCTGATAGAACTTCTAGACTTCAGAGTCAAAGAGAGAATCTTAAACCCTTCCAGCTAGAAAGAATAAGTGGCACTCATGTAAAGCAGCTCAGCCTGGGCTTCTCGCCTGCCACCCCAGGCCAGAGAGACCATGGGAAAACAGCTACAGACACTTGAAAGCTAAAGGCTGTGATTTAAGGATTGTGGGGCCAAGTCACTCCACATCCAGGTGACTCTGCAGAGATTCAATGAAGGCAGCAGAGTCCTCAGACAGTAGGAAGAGGCATAAAGAGCAGAAAGCCAGGTGTACCATGGGCTCCACAATCTGGGAGCTGATCATGCAGTTCAAGGTCACTTCAAGTCAAATTGGAGTATGCAGGCAGGAATTCTAACAGCAGTCTGCATCACAGACTTCTAGACTGGCTCAGCAAAATCTGAGTTGAGGGCAATCCGTGAAAGAATGCAAAATCATAAAATGCAAAATATTTTGAAGTGCTCTTTTGGGGAAAGGGGAGAGAAGGAGGGACTATATTTCTCACACTTAGTTGGGGGAAAGAAGGCAATGTTAAAATAGAACACCTCAGTTGAAACCCCTTTGTACAACTACTTAAAATAATTTTTTTTTTAAAAAAGTAGAACACCTCCCAGGGTATTAGCTTCTTACAGCAGTATACCAGCAGGAAATGTGGTGGATGATAAATGCTGAAAAAGGAAAGGAGCAAAGAAGTCGTAGAAGCTGGTAGCTCACACCTATAATCCTATCTGTTCTGGAAACCTGAGGTTCAAAGCCAGCCCAGGAAAATAAGAAGTCCATGAGATTCCATTTCCAATTAAAAAGTAGAGCGAAGATAGGACTCAAGTAGTTGAGCATCAGCCTAAAAAAAGTCCCTGTGCCTTGAGTTCAAACCCTAATACTTAACACACACACACACACACACACACACACGCACATTTAAAGAGGGGAATTAACTCGCCTACTTTAGTATCCTTCAAATAGATAACACATTATTTTTAGGTCAATAGATCATTTATAAAATTAACTTGAACACACAAAAATGGAGTAACTATTAAAAAGCACACCCTTACAGTTACACCCTACCAAATTAGAAAGGGTAGCCAAACAGCCTCACATACTTAAAACTCATAGATAACATTCAGATCAGAAGAAGAAATGAAAACTGAAAGGACATACTATCAGGTGAGAGCTGAAAAAGAAAAAAAATCTCTGTTCCGATTCGGAATGACTGAGGAAATCTGTCAACACAAGTACCTATCCTGACAAGCTAGAGTGCCCTCATCCCAGGACATGGTCCTCGAAAAAAATATCTCTAGCAATTTTTTTACATGGTCAAGTTTCCTTAATAGCGGCCAAAGTAAGGTGTTCTTGTATCTGCCCCAATTCTATAAGGTACAATCATCTCAAAACACAAAATTCATCCATTTCCTTACTTCAGTGTCCCACAGAACTTGCTAGGATTTGTGTTGGGTGTCTGGAGACAAAGGTGACATAAAGTTTAAGTTAACAAGTTACTGATGAGTCATATTTTATAACCTAGCAATTCTATGCTAAGTATCCCCAACAGAAGTGCAGACATATGCACACCAAAAGATGTGAACAAAAATATTATAGCAGTGCAGGCTGCATATCCCTTATACAAAATGCTAGGGACTAGCAGCGTGTAGGGTTTTCTATGTGTTTCAGATTTTGGAATATTTGCATATACATAATGAGCTATCTTAAGGACAGGATCCAAGTTTAAACACAAAATTATTCTGCTTCATATATACCTTATGCACATAGCCTGAAGATAATTTTACTTAAAAAAATAGTATGTTTGGACCTAAGGACAAAGTTTCATGGTGAGGATATTTTTCACTTGTGGTACCATGGTGATGTTCAAGGCATTTCAGATTTTGGAGCTTTATGGATTTAGGATTTCCAGATTAGAGGTGCTCTGGCAATAACTCCAAATCATGCTACAATTAGATTTTTTTAAAGACTTTTTTTAAATTTTACAATGGAGGAATATTTTTTGTAGTAGCAGGAAGTACTAGGTTTTGAACTCAGGGCCTAAAACTTCTAAGCAAATGATTTATTGCTAAAAGGCATGCTTCTAGCCCTATTTTCACTGTGTTTTAGCTTTCTGTTGTTGTTGTACCTCCTCTCACATACTTGAAATCAGTTCTAGATTATCACAATAGCTAATAGAGTGGAAATGTAAATGTGATGTAAATAGTCGTTATACTATATCGACTTGGGAATAATGATAACAATAAAAAAAGGGTCTACATGTTCAGCACGTAAATATTTTTCATCTGCAGCTGGCTGGCTTTACCCATGGAAGCAAGATAAGAGAAGGGAAATGGGTGAGAGCAGGTCGCAGGACAGCCCTCTCAAAACGATAGACGCCAGCTAGACTCAAGCCTAGCAAGTACCAACATTTTCAGAAAGAAGATGAATAATAATAGCTATAGACCATGAAATGAAAATCAGCAAACTGTACCAACATACCCTTGTCCTGGTTGCAGAGACTGTTAGTGAAGACAGGAGAGTCAGGCACCCTGGCCAGGGAAGGGCAGGGGGCAGAGCTCCAGGACAGCAGGCTTCCCCCTGTGCTGTTCCCATTGTTGCTGCCAAGCCTCATGAGCCAGTGGTCAGACAAGGAGGAGCTGGTGGAGCCTGCATAAGAAGCACAGAGAGGGAGAGGCTAGACCCAACCCATCCCTGCAGGGCTGTAGTGGGGGCATATTACAGCTGGATCCCCAGACTCATCCCTGTCCCTCCATCCAGGACCATACTGAAGGAACAATGGCAAATGGCCACCTGAGTGATGATCAGCATGCAAATTCAAAGAGACACTGGGGTGCCAAATCTTTCATACTCGTTAATGAATACAAAAATGTCTTCTGTGAAATTGCTTGCCACCAACTCTGGCTTCCTAATGAGGTTTTCCTATTAGTATGTTTTTTCAGAGCCAACGGATTTTATCACTCACAGCAGTAGCCAGAATCAGATTAATAGCACTGGGTCCCCAGTTTGCACATATCAACATGAAATTATAGGTGCATGCCCTCAGTTAGTGCTTTATCACTGCACACCTACACTGATCTGGAGATAGACGTTATCTTTATTAGGCTGGACAATAAGAAAACCAGCACTTCTCTCGCACTCTGTCTTACTGTTCTTCCAATGTCTACTTTCTAAAATTAGAAGGCAAACTTAAATTAGGTTTGATTTAGCCATGCTGAGAACTCTTGGTTTCATCTGGCCTTTTTTTTTTTTTTTTTAACAAATAACTAGGAGAGAATCTGTTTTTGTTGTGTTTTGTTTTGCCAATATTAGGGCTTAAACTCAAAGTCTGGGCACGATCCTTTAGCTTTTTCTGCTCAAGGCTAGCTCTCTAACACTTGAGAAACAGCTCCACTTTTGTTTGTTTTGGAGGTTGACTGAAGATAAGAATCTCATTGGCTTTTCTGCCTGGGCTGGCTTCAAACCATGATCCAAAGATCTCAGGCTCTTGAATAGCTAGAATTACAGGCATGAGCCACCAGTGCCCAGCTGGTCTTTTTTTCTTTCTTTCTTTCTTTTTTTTAATATTCTTTCATCCCAAAGACAAAGATAGCTAGTTTGTGGGTCACATAAAAGGGTTAGTTTGGGCACTGTTTTAATCATCTAGATTTCCAAACAAGTTTGAAGCTAATAAACAAATGACTGGAATGCTTTTTAGTAACAACATTTTCTAGAAAGGTCCTATGGCTTTTACAACAGCCCCTTCCTTTGGGAATAGCAGTCACAAGGGTGTATATGGCATACTTTTGTTAAATCTGGTCCTATATGAGACTGGAAATAGGGAACCCCCCCCAAATATCATTTGCCACAGATACACAAAATGGTTTTTCTCCCCTTTCTTGGTTTGCAATATTATCTATGATGGAACAGTTTCTAGTCTAAAGAGGCAGCATCCGGGACTCGTTCTTTTCCATCCCTGTCTACCTCCCTGATCCTGAATGTTCAACTAATCATCGTGCTGAATTTCAACATGATTTCTACCCCCTCTCCTCCCTCATCCCATCCCCTCAAAGCAATAAGGCCCACCTCTCATGGAGCTGCTAGCAGACCAGGGTGGGATGCTGTTCCGCTTCTGATAAAACAAGATGTATGCCCCTCTGGTGTTGACTTCATCTTCTCCAAGTGGTTCCACTGTGCTGTCATCGTAGCTGTACCACTGGCCATCCAGAGAGTTCCGACAATAGGCTGCAAAGGGCCAAATCCCAAGTTTCAGGGATTCCAGCTCCAAAAGCAGAGCTGACTGAAAAATGGGCAGACTTCTTCAAGCAGAATAAGGAAAAAAAAAAAAGTCCATCTGGGGCCAATGCAATGATTCATATGCTATACTCACAATTCTGACAGCTACAGTGGGTTGGTTTAAGTTGAATCTTCATACTGTAGTCTATTCAGCAACATAAAATCTCCCGTAAAAGGGAGCCACACATTACACATCCGGACAATATCACCTTTCAACCCATTTCTTTTTAGATGTTTTAAAACGTACAGCTCTGCCCAGACATACAATGAAAGATTAACCAGGCCGAGCACCAGAGACTCACATCTGTAATCCTACTCAGGAGGCTGAGATTTGAGGATCATTGTTTGAAGCCAATACCAGTTGGAAAGTCCATGAAACTCTTATCACCAATTAATCACCAAAAACCTGGGTGTAGACCCATGGCTCAAATGTTAGATTGCCAGCCTTGAGTAAAAAACCTAAGGGGCAGTACCTAGGTTGATTCAAGCATACACACACACACACAAAGAGAGGGAAGGGAAGGGAAGGGAAGGGAAGGGAAGGGAAGGGAAGGGAAGAGAAAGTAGGATTTGGGGCATACCTCTTTCCTTTCTAAGAACTGGACTCAAACATCAAAGGAAAGATAATGAATATGATTTGGAAGACTCAAAACAACTATGACAAAGTAAGGGCCCCATGCTTAGCCAGCACCACCAAAACCCTCTGATTTGAAAGTTAGCAAACTAGTCTCATAATGTCAGATAAGCAAATAATTGAGGCTTTCCAAATCACACTGGGCCACTCATACACTCTGCCACATGTCCTTTCTGATCTTTTTTTTTTTCTTATCAACTTTAAAGATATAAAAACTATTTTAAACATCCATAATACCCAGGCCCTGGACTGGACCACAGTGCGCTGACCCTTGCACAAATCTGAGCCAGGCACCATGAGTCCATCTTTGCTCTTCTTCCTTCCTACCACACCTCATCCAAAGGGAGTCTTACTGATTCGCCTTCCAAAACATGTCTCTGAAATACTTTGCCAATACCCAGATACCATGTCTCTCACTTACAGCCCAGAAACATCCCCCAGGCTGGAAGGCCAGCTCCCATTCTTGATCCCTCCTGAGAGAGGGGTCATTCTTCCCCAGAGTGAGCATTTCCATCTGTATACTAGAGTTATGCTTTTGCTCCTCTACTTAAAATTTTCAAATGGCTTCTGGGATGCTGTGAAATGCTCCCTAAACTTGGAATCTCCAAAGCAATGGTTTCTTTCTCTGTGCTAATGAGCTGCATAATGGCTGGCAGCCCCTGCATAAGCTTAAGACTGGGGGCCAATGAGCAGAAAGACCAAGGTAAAATTCACAAGCCAGAACTTTCAGCCAATGGGGAGGAAGGGGAGGGCAAAGTCCAGAAATGGACTCAAACCCAAACAGTATGATGACAGATGCCATCTTAAGGAAGGAACTAGGTGAATTTCTCAGTGAGTGGTGATTGGGTAAAGGTGGTACCTTCTAGGGGAAAAAGATCAGACCCTCCCATGCAAAAAACACTGAGTTTGAGCTCCTATATTGCCAAAACACATGTGCACACACATGAGCACACACAACACACATAAACCAAGCTATCCCAATTCTGAAATGTGACCCTACTAATTAACATGGACATGTAAGTAGTGACACGAGTAAAAAATTGGGGATAATATTTGTAACAGCAAAAGAATGAACCGGCCCAATGTCCACCTGCAGGGCACTGACTTAATAAACTGAGATAGTTACCCAGTGTGTTTATAGATGAAGATGGATAAGCTTTTTATACATCTATAAAGCTTTCAAGATAGATTTTAGGGAAAAGAAAGAAAAAATGCCAAGTGTATCACAAAAAGGCAGTACCGTTATTGGAAATACATGAAATAAGTAATAGAATGCATAGAAAAGTGCACTCTTGATTGCTTGGTATTTATGAAAAGAAAGGATGGAGGAACAGATGAGAATTACAAGTGGCTGAGTGCTGGCAGGGTGGCCAGTGGGGTCACCCTTGAATATGGGGTGCAGATGAGAGTTATTCTTGGACATGGGGTCCCTATCCATCTTTTTTTAGGCTGTTTGAGGGATTCAGCGCATATTCAACATATCTAAGATGAAACAGAAGGCATTTGAGATTTCTAAAAACAGCCATTGTGGAAATGTAACAACGACCATGCTTCCAGTAAGTAGAAAGAAATAAACCCCCAGTGTCTAAAAGACAATGAGAGAGAAAGCAACAGCTCAGATTGGGAGAGACCAGCAAGTGGAGGCAGTGGTGGCACCCCAGAAGCCAAGCTGGGGGAGTTCAATTCCAAGTGTTCACTTGCAGTTTGGGGTGGGGGTAGGTATAGAAGGGAGCCATTCACCAGGATGTACCCCCATAGAGGCTCAGAACTAAAGGTAGCAGCTACCACAAAAGTCAAAAACCAAACCAGAGTACTCTGACAAAGATCTAAGAGAAGGAAGGAGCATTTAACTGCCTCCGTGAGAACCTGCACTGACATGATGACAAAATGAAATTGAGCCAATTTCCTAGAGAAGAGACAAGAAAATTCAAATGAAGGCAGAAAAGGTAACAGAAGTTAGAGACAATCAGGAAGTTTCCTAGTGTTGCTGCTACTTAGAACAACAGAAAGGTATTATTGTAGCGTCCAGAAAGGAAGAGAGGAAAAAAAAAAAATCCAAGTCCTCATTGGTATTAAATCAAGATATGAACAAGGCTGCATTCTGACCTTAAAATAAAGAGAAGTCCCTGAGCTGTTCTTAGTGAGAGTCTATCTTCTTATCTTTTCCAGGTTCCCTGGTCCCAAATTCAAGCCCTAGTACCAGCAATAAATAAATAAATAAATAAATAAATAAAATAAATGGGGGAAAAAAGGGGGCTGGGAGTTTGGCCTAGTAGTAGAGTGCTTGCCTAGTATGTATGAAACCCTGGGTTCGATTCCTCAGTATCATATACACAGAAAAAGCCAGAATTGGTGCTGAGGCTCAAGTGGTAGAGCGATAGCCTTGAGAAAGCTCACAGACTGTGCCCAGGCCCTGAGTTCAAGCCCCAAGACTGGCAAGAAGAAAAAAAGAGAGGAAGAGAAAGGGGGAAGGTGAGGAGGGGGGAAGGAAGGAAGGAAGGAAGGAAGGAAGGAAGGAAGGAAGGAAGGAAGGAAAGAAGGAAGGACAAAACAAAAAAAAGTACTCCGCAGGGGAAAAAAAATAGATACCAAATCTAACAAAATTCTGTGTATCAAATCACAGATAAGAATATTACTCTGTTGGTTCCAAAATTTAGCCTTTGACATCTGATACACCTGAAAATGTGGTCAGTATTTGACTTTCTATTCTAACCACTAACTCCCATTAGCTCCTCAGTGGGGCCCAGGGGTGGAGTCGATGTCCCCTGTGTACACGCCCTAGGGAGCAGTCAGCCAGCAGAGAGCCAACAGAGCTCAACACCCTGAGATGAGGGGAGGGAAGGACCAGAGGCTCAGGCCACCACAGAGCCAGATGGCCTGGGTGACCCCATGCAGAGAGGCAAGGCAAGGCTCACCTGTGTAATGCCCACCTTGCAGACTGCCGTGGTGGTTGCAGACAGCATACAAGTCGTACAGGAAGTCCAGCGGGTAGGCAGTGGGCAACTGGGTTGGCTGCTGCCAGGAGGGCCACGGGCCAGGCACAGGCTTGGTGTTAGTGTTCCTCTGTGCCACGTGTGGTGCCATGTCCAGTCCAGACAATGGAAACTTCACCAACGTGGACAGCTTGTTCCTTTTCTCCCCGACCTGACAGAACCTTTTCAGGTGGATGATGAGAATGTCGGGCAGGGTCCACAAACTCAGCTTCACCATGCCTTGCTGGAGGACTTTGCAGTGTGGACACTTCCACGCGTCATCCTGGGCCAGCTGTAAAGGAAGCCACCAGGACCATGAGGGGTGAGGGGCTCCCCACAGCCTTCCATCAACTCACTGTGAGGCAGCCCCCCTCCCCACCAGGGAGGGGACCCCAGGCCGGGACCTGCTCCTCCTTGGTGTAGGACTGAAAACATTCGTTCAGGGTGCAGTTAGGCTGCTGGTGCACGGCCTGCTGCTGCCACACACTGTCCGCATCCTGGACCCGCTCCTCCTGGAGGCTTCCGAATAGCCTGGACAGACAAAGGCACCGTGGCAGTCAGGGATTTCCCTGCCCAGGGGGGTCTCCTCTGTCTCTCCTCACAGCAAGCCCAGTGGAGGGCACTGAACAGTGCAAGCTGCACCTTCCCCGTAAGAACAAGCATGGCTCCTGGAACTCTCCTATACCCAGACTCACTTTCTTTTTCTTTCTCTCTCTTCTTTTTTTCTTTCCTTCCTCCCTTCTTTCCTTCCTTCTCCCTCCCTCCCACCCTTCCTTTCCTTCCTAAATTTTCTTTCTAAACAAATACTGGGGCTTAACTCAGGGTAATAGCCTGTCGTTTGGGGGTTCAAGACTGGCACTCTACTACCTGAACCACAGCTCCACTCTTAGCTTTTTGCTGGTTATTTGGAAATATGTGTCTCATGAATTTCCCTACCCGGGATGGCTTCAAACCACAGTCCTCAGATCTGAGCCTCCTTAGTACCTAGGATTGCAGGCTCGAGACATGGGCACCAGCTATGCTCACTCTGTTACGGGGATCAAGGAATTTGTACACACTGCCTTCCGGTCATTCCAGAGAAACTGAGTCCAGAGAAGGTTTGTGGGCCCAGATTAGTCAGCAGAGGGCAGATTTCATGAACTCACCGCTCCTTGATCGAATTATCCCACTCCACAGCCAGCTTGATGTGGGGGGGACCACCCGGCCTCCTGACGTGCAAAGCCCTAAGTAGAAAAATAAGGGAACCCATCAGAAAACACCAAGCTTCCTTTCTACAGCTTTGCAGGTCTTAGCAGTCTGCTTCCTATCTGTGACTGAGGTTACAAAGTGAAATAGCCAGACCTAAGTGGAAAGTAAGACTTAACATCAAGCCTACCCATAATTTTTCTTCTTGCCCTTAGTAAGAGGTGGCAGCTCTGAGGTTTTTTGGTGACTTCAAGGACACAGATAAACTGCCCAATATAGCCTGGCTACTTTATCAGTGTCTCTACTGTCATCTGTAGAAATATGTGGGTGCCACACTAATATCCAATTCTGATGAAGCCCAAGGAGAGCCACTACTCCACTACCATTACAGTACAGCCACCCCACAGCTCAAAACACCTTCTCCTTCCCCATCCTCCAATACATAGACATCTCTATATGAGTTGACCTATGGCTCCTCTTAACTTCCAGAGCTCAGTACTTTTCAGGAAAGACTGGTCAGCCTTAAACAAAAGGGATGGGGCAAGAAGGAACAGGAGGGCTGGAGATTTCACCCTAAATCAATAAGGGCAGATCGAAATGGTGGCCAAATTCACGCCTAGAACTCTTCAGAGTTTTCAGTAAGATAAAAGGAAAAGTCCATGAGACTTGTACAAGAGAGGAAGAGAGATGGAAGGGAGAGAAAAAGAGAGGGCAGAAGGGGAGAAAGAGAGAGAGAGGGAGAGAGAGAGGGAGAGGGAGAGGGAGAAGGAGAGAGGGAGAGAGGGAGAGAAGAGAAGGGAGAGGAGAGGAGAGGAGAGGAGAGGAGAGGAGAGGAGAGGAGAAGAGAAGAGAAGAGAAGAGAAGAGAAGAGAAGAGAAGAGAAGAGAAGAGAAGAGAAGAGAAGAGAAGAGAAAAGAGATTGAGCACCAGGGCTCAGGTATAGCTGGAGACCCTATTGGTTGCAGGCAAACTGTCTCATCTCTCTGTAGACCACGAAGAACTAAGCCTTGAGCAGATTGCTAGTCCCTCTTTCCTCCTCCCTCCCTCCCAAAGAAAGTACATTTGCTGTGTGGTGGGAATGAGAGACATTCGTAATTACTCCAGGCTGTCCTCTCTCTGCCCTGAACACCTTCAAAGCAGCTCAGCCCTGAAGATGCTGGAAGTTTGATTCTCAGGAGACACACTAGGGACGCTGCCTCGAGGACTCTCAAATTCCCCATTTCCAGCGCAAAGGAAGCCTGCAAGGTGGGAACTGTCAGCGTTCTGTTTGGATAGAGGAGGTGTGGTGAGTTCAATCCGGGGAGTCTACAACAAACGTACATGCCTACTCTTCCCTTACCGGTCAACTGCCCAGTGGCAGAGGGGGCGGCCATCCTGTGGGGATAAGTAGCTGCAAGCCAGGGAGAGTCCCACAACGCGGACAGAGAACAGAGGCCCCAGGTTCTGCCAAGACAAAGCAGGCATCGTGCAGTCCCCATGTGATCTAAATTAAACTCTTCAAGTGGCACATGAACCAAGCAAAAAGTAAATCACTTTTTCCAGAACTGTATTTTGAACATTCCTTGAACAATTTTTTAATCAAGATATATAAAGTCTTCACTTCTTTTTTAAGATTCATAGTCCTAGGTATGTGCACTCATGTGCGTGCATATGTGTCTAGCTATTCAGGAAGCTGAGATCTGAGGACTGAGGTTCAAAGCCAGCCTCCACAGGAAAGTCCATGAGACTCTTATCTCCAATCAACTACCAAAAAAGCCAGAAAAGAAGGGGTTACTTATGTTGTAGAGCACTAGCCCTTCAGGGGGGAAAAATAACAAGAACAAAACAACCTAGCCCTGGATATCATCCCTGGTACCATGAATAATAATAATTATTATAATAATAATAGATCAACAACTACTACTTATGTGTTAGTAATTCACCAATTAATTAGTATCTTCAGCCTGAATTTTTAGGTTTGATGATACTCAGGGGTAGAGTACTTGTTCAATGGAAGGTCCTGGATTTGATCCCCAATACTGCAAAAAAAAGAAATTCTGACAAATTCTGTGGGCAGAATAAGCCAATTCATCAGTCAGGTTCCTTGGAACTTTTCTGTACTAATGTGAGGGTCAAGGAGCTGATGCATCCGCCAGGAGTATAGTCACATGGTGACATGTTTTCAAGAAAGAACCAATCAAGGGCTTTGACTCCAGGCTGACTTTAGGAGCATGTACTTCTTAAAAATACTCTTGGAGTGAGAACACTTTTTCCTGTCACCTCTATTTGACCCATGGTGTTTGCATGGCAAGATCATTCATCCACAAAGTTCCAACATCTACATGAAGACAGCCAATCCTGCTGGTGTTAGACACACACACACACACACACACACACACACACACACACACACACAGGTTTACACTGGAACCACAAAAAACATTCCTGCAATGTTAAATCTTTTCTTCATCGTTCATGCAAATTAATTCCCTCTAGCAAATCAAGTTCTTTGGCAAGAAACATTTTTTTTCCTCTTCTCTATTCTTGGCTACGCAGATTCATTTTAAATACATTCAGTGTAGATTCCCAATGCTTAATTTCTTCAACTCCATGTTGAAAAACTTGAATATATTCTTTCTAAATGATTACCAGATGGAGCCAATACTTAATACAGAATTTTAAAAAAAAACATGCATTAACTAGGTGAGCTAACCAAAGAGCCTTTGACCAACAGATTTATTGAAAAAGCATCATGACCAAGCTGTATTTGAATTCTGCTAGCCCTAATCGAATGTTTGACTAGTTCCTAAAATTGAAATGAGAAGCTCTATAGAAGCAAAAGTGCATATATGTGACAGGGAAAGGACAAGGACAGTTAAGATGAATGCTCACACAATAGTCGCTTCATCCCCTTTCAACCACCAGTAGCCCACAGCTTGGAGGATGATAAATGCTATTACTACATTTCCTGACCTACTTATAGACAAGTTGGTTTCTAATTTGGGGCCTGGGTCAGATCTGTTCTGTATTCCAATGAACAAAATCCTTTAGAGGTAAAGTTGGTACAAATGCAAGCAAAGATCTTTAACAAAGTGGTATTTGGTGTCAATCTTAAATCAAATGTATGGATTTTTCTGGGCAGCAAATAAATGTCATGTTATGAGGAATTAGCACCGGAAAGAGTCTGACATATCTCCCCAAGAAAAGGTTCTCATTAAAGAGGATAGCGAGAAAGAAACAAGATTCTGGTGCTACTAACCTGTCCCTAAAACTTTCAACACATTCCTTGCCAGGCACCCATAAAAAGACTTTCTGATATTGTAGAAGCTCAAAAATGATGTCTTTGAAGGTGTTAAGGGGCCAGGAGTTTGGCCTAGTGATAGAGTGCTTGCCTAGCAGGCATGAAGACCCAGGTTCAATTCCTTGGTTCGATTCCTTGGTACCACATACATAGAAAAAGCTGGAAGTGGTGCTGTGGCTCAAGTGGTAGAGTACTAGGCCCTGAAAAAGTCCAAGGACAGTGCTCAGGCCCTGAGTTCAAGCCCTGGGACTGGCCAAAAAAAAAAAAAAAAAGATTAAAAGTCACTGGCCACAAAATAGTTACCTCTGTGCACATAAATCAAATTGGCTTGCTAAAATAACATGACCATTTCCCTCATTAAGGGAAAATTGTTTCTCTCCCTGGATTCATCCATCCTCTTCCCAACACCCACACCTGCACACACACACTCATGCACATACATATGCATACCTGTGCAGAAGACTCATTCTTCATGAGACAGCGGACTTTACCGAGGATACACTGTTGTAGCTGAGCCCAGGAAATGGTTCTGTCTTCTCTTATTAAGAATGGTGGGCCAAATCTGAAAATTAAAAAAAAAATCACAATATTTCAAAAAAACCTCATTCTGTCTTACTAAAAGAATCCTTCTTTCTTTTTTTCCTTTTTCCCTCTCCTCAGTATTTTCTGATTGTTCTTTCCAGTTGATTATCCCAGATCAATTTTAAAGAAATATATTAATCTAAGCTTACTTTATTGGAATTCTTTCTCAGTGGTGCTAGGGATTGGCCTTAGGGCCTTGCATCTGCTGAGCACACTGAATCAGAAGGCTGCAACTCCAACACAGAATTCTGTCCTTACGTGTGTGTGTGTGTGTGTGTGTGTGTGTGTGTGTGTGTGTGTGTGTGTGTGTAGTGGGGAGGCATATATAAGGGCCTGAATTTGGAAGCCTCAGGCTCTCACTATTTTTTTTTCTGCTCATGTTTGGTACTCTGAGCCATGCCTCCAGTTCTAGCTTTTTGCTAGTTAATTGGAGATAAGAGTCTCTCCAATTTGTCTGCCTGGGCTGACAAACTAAGAGCCTCAGATCTCAGTCTCCAGAGCAGCTAGGATTTTAAGCATGAGCCATTGGCACCTGGCAGAATTCTATCTTTTTAAATACTTCATTTTTAAGTGTTATATTCAGCTGACTAACAATACTTATATGTCATTTATGAGATGTAATGGTTTAATACATTGTGGAATTATCAAATCAGGCTAATTAGCGTTCTACTATTTCAAACATTTTATTCATAAACATCTTATTCAAGCTTGTCTTCCAAGTTCAAGGGACTTCCTTCCATCCTAGCTACCACAGTGTGTATGTGTGTGGCGGGGGTGAGTGGGGGGAGGGTTCGATTCCAGTAAAAACTGTATGTGGACTACATAAAAAAGTTTGCAGTTTTTTTGAAAATTTGAAATGTAACTTGTCTACATCTTTTCATTAATTCTTATCATTTTCTAGTTTATGGAATTCATTTGTTTGCTTGTTTGGGGTATTGCAGTTCGGCTTCATGCTGTAAGTAATCTATCTATCTATCTAGCCATGCCTCCAACTCATAGTTTATCAGAGATCTGGGGCATAATGTTGCACTATAGAGAATAAAAATGTTATCTAAAATAATCTATTTTATCTAAAAAGCTAAAAACAAATTTTCCTCCTCCTCCTCCTCTTCCTCCTTTTTCCTTTTCTTTTTCTTAAACAAATCTCACTATATAGCCCTTGTTGGCCATACTCTCATGATCCTTCTGCCTCCACTTCTGAGTAGCCTGAATTACGGGCATGTGCCACCATTTCTACTTTTTCTTCCTACAGTCAGTTTCTTTGCCCTGGGATGACTGCACTGCTAGCCTATCTTTATTATATGAAACAATAACAGTGAAGACAATAATAATTGTTCCTACAATTAATGGGAAAGCTCTGATGCTTAATTAAAGAAGATGGGAGAACCATCTGCTGAAAGCAATTAGTTCTGAGCCTCTTCATCAAAAAGTACCTTTATTCTCCTTCCCCAGTTTATTAGCCTTGGGAATAGATATTTAATTTCATCAAGTTAGAATTACTCTAGACAGAATTCCAAGTACAGTTCTACCCATCCCAGACATCACATGGAAACAAGGTGAAGATAAACATACCTGCTGGCCTGCTGGCCTGACCCTACCAGGTTACAGAAGAGGATTAGCACCTTGTTCTCACTCTGATGAGACAGAGAGAATCGCTGACCCTCACGGGCCACCAGGCGTGGGGACACTGAAACACCAAAGGGATGAGCTAGAGAAGAGAGAATGACATTTGTGGGGTTTTTTTCCCCCAGTCCTGGAGCTTGAACTCAGGGCCTGGACACTGTCCTTGGGCTTTCTCAAGGCTAGAGCTCTACCACTTGAGCCACAGCACCACTTCTGGCTTTTTCTAAGTATGTGGTACCATGGAATTGAACCCAGGTCTTCGTGCATGCTAGGCAAGCACTCTACCACTAGGCCAAACTCCCTGCCCACATTCATGTTCTTAAAGGAGCTCCTGTGCTGGGCCAGAGCCGTGGCTATACCTGCCCTCTCCCTCCCTCTCTCTCTGATTGTCTTTCACCTCTAGGAGGAGAGGACACCCAAGAGATGAGAAGGGTTTCTGGCACTTGTGCCATCTGACACACAAGGATCCCACGCTTGGGAGTGAAATTGCTATTTCAGCCCACCATTTTAAAAGAAGAAACTGAAGTGAATTAGCAGTTTCCAAATCAACCTGAAAAAGACTCTACAATTATTGTGGTTGCTTTTATGACTTGATTCAAGAGCCTTCTGAGCACTTAATGTCTTATAGAGCCAATACAAGAAAGAATACAGAGAAGAGAGCTGTTTCCACTTCCAATCAACTCTGAAATTCTGCCCTTCAGTTCAAATGTGTCACTGGCAATCAATTTGAAACAAGGACTTGTTCCACCGGGTTGTAAAAGAGTGAAGGTCAGTCAAATCTGAAATGTGTTTCAGATTCCAGCCAGAGTCTCAGTAGCCTCCAGAACATCACAAAATCCAGTTCCCACAGCCAGACACCTAGGCTGGCTTAAAAAATGGGGCCTAAATGTATAGTGTGAAATGAAAGACTATTAGAAACCGACATGAGAGATCGGTCAGTTTACAAAGTGATAAACATTAACCTCCTCATTTTTCAAAGTATTCACCAAAGAGAAAGACTTACAAATTTGTTCCTTATGGCCTTATTCTTTTATAATCTGCATTGGAATTGACCCAAAGGGCCATTAACAAACGATAAAGATGGTAAGTTATGACATACAAGAAAATAATGTGTAGTATAATTTTAAAAAGAATACAATTTTCCATACATACAACATGGATGAAATCTCCAAATAATGATGAGTGGGTGAGTGGGGGTGGGAGAAATGTATATTTCCTGAATCCAGGAAAGGAAGACACGTTTATGGTGAAAACACATGATAAGTAAAAGGCAATAACTGGCAATTAACTCATAAAGCTAAATGGCCAGGGATTACAAAGAGGGGAACACAGTAACCTTGAAAGTTTTATGTGAATATGCAGTATAATGACTATTGTAGTTCCATACGTTTACACATGTTAAGACATACTTTATTCTTTAAGTTTATAGAGTTCATATCAATTTTATCTCAATAAGCCACCAGAAAAACAAAAATAAAATTGAACATGTTAGCCAGCAAGGTTGATGCTGGTGGCTCACGCCTGTAACCCTAGCTACTCAGAAGCTGACATCTGAGGTTTGAGGTTCTAAGCCAGCTGGGCAGACAAATTTGAGAGACTCTTATCTTCAATTAACCAACAAAAAGCTAGAAGTGGAGATGTGGCTCAAGTGGTATAGCACCAGCCTGGAGTGAAAAAGCTAAGGGACTGACAGTACCCAGATAGACAAACAGAGATCATGAACTATAGAATTCCTAAAGAAAAAATTACCCCCAAACCTGCCCTGGATAATTGTCAAATGATAATTCTAGACCATCAACAGCACCTGTTACCTATGCAAATTCTCAGGCCCCATCTGAGTTTACTGAATCAGTACCTCTGGCAGCTGGGAAATCTGCTTTAACAAGTCTTTTAGGTAATTCTAGTAATCACAAAGGTTTGAGAGCACTAGTAATCACTGAATAATTCTCACCTTACCTGTACACCAAATAACAAGGAAAAGAAGCCTAACTATTCCAAATACAAAAAACTAAATGCTTTTTGCCTTCTTGCCTTGAGAACCCTATATCTCCTAATATTTAAGTAGAATTATGCACATGACGATGGTACCTGAGAGTGTCCCCGAGCCAGGAGATGGAGGGGCTTGGAAAGCATATACATTATCTCCCTCTGCAATGGTATTCAGGTCTTCTTCATCAAAGAAAGACCGCTGGAATCCACTGGGATACAGTTCAACCAAAATCACCTAGAATAAGAAAGATCATTTTCCCTCAAAGATCATTTTCCCTCTTGAATTATCTAAGGGAGCCTAATAGATAAGACACCAAAACGTAAGTGGGGCCTTAAAATTCTTTTTTATCCTTTCTTTAGGATTAAGTAGATATGTGTTTTAAGTAATAAAGTATATTACCTATAACAAGATTAACCACAGATATCTAAACTGCAATAATAACAACAAAAAAATGGGCATCTAAAGTTTTATAGCCAACTAAACTATCGTGGAAGAAATTATTAGAATAAAGCCCTCCTCTAATAAATGGAAAATATTTACCATATTTCTTCATTGAGAAAACTTCTAAAATAGTGTTGCTTAACCTTTTCCATATTATGTCATACATAAAAAATGTTGATGAAATAAGGAAAATAGAAAGATACTGTCATAGCACAAGAAAAAAGGGGTCTGCCATGGCTACCTCAGACCCAACTCAGTATCTGTGTAGACATAGCTCATATAACCTATTCTAAGCACATAGACTAGGAAGTTCTATAAAAGACAGTTCAAGATTTTAAAAAATAATACTAATAAACCAGGTATAATGGCATGTACCTATCATATTATTACTCAAGAGGCAGAGTTCAAGAGCAAAACCCTATATAAATTAAATTGAATTAATTAGATCATAAATCAATGGATCAGAAAGAAAATTCAGGTTGAAAGAAGAAATAATCCAAGGGAATGGTAAACATTGATCCATATACATATTTGTTGACTATGAAAAACCAATAGACTCCTACCACTTCTATACAACCAGAACAGAATACAGAACTACAACACAGAATGACAATGCTTACTACTCACATCAATATGAAATCAAAAAGGCCACACAGGAGATGGGCGCTGGTGTTCACCCCACAATTCTAGCTACTCAGGAATCTGAAGACTCAGGCAGAAAAGTTCTCAAGGTTCATTTCCAAAATAACCAGCAAAAACAAAGAAACTGGACCAGATGAGTTTGCTCAAGTGGTGAAGTGTCAGGGATGGAGGGAGGGAGTGAAGCCAACTGTAATCACAAGGCCCTGAGTTCAATCCCCCACTATTTGAGATCTTCATAAACACCCTCAAGCCATGAAAGATCTGAACAGTTGCCCAGGTGGCAGTTAGAAAGGAACCCACTGATATGATAGAAAGACCTGGTAACCATGGCAGTTCAGATGTATACATACATAAAGCTCAACAAACCACCATCTTTAGACATGTTTTCTTTGTTGTATGTGCATTATACCTCTACAACTATATTAAAAATATGTCTTATGTGCAATGATCCTATCACATGGTCTGGTTAGTACATGGTCCCAGGTCAGAGAGCTAGACAATAACCAGGTCACGATGAGAACTCCATTCAGAACCTGTCTAGTCTATGGGTTACCACCATGATATCCTCTTCCCCACCATGTCCTCGGGGACCCTGCAGCCTCAAGGACTCCATCCTTCACCAAAGCCAAAACAAAGCTGGGTGCTAGGGCTCACACCCGAATTCCTCACTCCTCATTCAAGCACAGAATAGCATCTCCCCACCCCCACCAACAGCTCTGCCATCAAGCCACTGCATTCAAACCCTGCCTCTGCCACTTCCTAGCTGTGACCTTGGGCAAATTACATAATTCCCCCAGGACTTTTTTTTCCTTATCATTCGCAAAATGAAAACTGCTATACCATCTACATTTCAGAGTTGTTGTCACTAACTCAGCTCTAAATTCAAGTGAGGCACAACAGAGGTAGGCTAATGTTGGAATTCTTCTAATCATCACCACGGCCCTCTTAGAAGGCAAAGTGTCCTTCTGTGGTGACCCTGAGTAATTCAGGGAGAAGTTCCAGGCCTTGTCACCACTGATACCAGGGACTATTAATCAAACACAAGCCAGAGAGTCAGGCTGGAATCACCTGGGAAGAACACACTAGCTTAAGCAGCCAGTCCAGTCAGCATTCTACCACCCAGTAACCAACAGCCCTTCCCCCACCACCACCATTATCATACCTCATCTGTAGGGATGCCGCCTTCCTCAGCCACCATCTTCCTCAGGGTAGCCACTGTGCCAAGGATGGGCACAGCCAGGCCAACCCGCAGGAAACGCTGGCTCTTCGAGGGGAAGACCAAGGTGACACTCAAGAACCTGGAAAACAGGGAAGAGCCACATCCTTAAAGGACTGATGACCATGACATGAGTGTTCAGCAACCCCACTGACAATTACACTCATCACTAATTTGCTGACTTGGTCCCCACACTTGGGGTACACTGCCACTAGGTGGCAGTGGAGAGTCAGAATTTCCCAAACTGCTTTTGAGTTGCACCGGTATTTGAGAATCACCACATGCGGGAAGCCCGGGGTAAAATCGCAGCACCTAGAGGCTGAAACAGGAGAGGCCTATGTTGCCAGCCAGCCAGCCAGATAGCCAACCAGTTAGCCAGCCAGCTGGCCAGACCTTGTCTCATACACACGCACATGCACGCACACACACGCGCGCGCGCGCGCACACACACACACACACACACACACACACACACACACACACACAATGCATATCTCTTAAGACTCTTCAATAAACAATATTTAGTGGGGGGGGAAGCTTGAAAAACAAAACAAATTTTACTTTTTAAAGGTTGAAAAATCAACTAGCAAAACTGCTTTTATCGCTAGTACAAACCAATCCTATTGTTGTTTATACATATGTAATGCTGCATTGTTGTTTGAATTCAGGGTGCCATGCTTGCTGGGCAGGAGCTCAACCACTTGAGCCATGCCCTTATCTCAATTTTCTCTTTTTTTAAATGAAACTTTCCTTTGCCACTCTCTGTTTCTACTTTTCACCCTTGACAACCCTAAGGTCCATTCTTTGGAGAGGGTAGGCTGCTATTTCTGTTATATACTATACTATGATAATTGTACAACTGAGATCTGAACTCAGAAGTCTGCCCTATGGTCTGCTATGCTTCAAGACACTTAGGCCATGGGCTGGAAGTGTGGCCTCGTGGTAGAGTGGTTGCCTAGCATGCACGAAAGCCCTGGGTTGGATTCTGTGGTAACATATACATAGAAAAAGCTGGAAGTGGTGCTGTGGCTTTAAGTGGTAGACCACTAGCCTTAAGAAAGCTCAAGCACAGTGCCTAAGCCCTGAGTTCAAGGACAGGCAAAAAAGAAAGAAAGAAAGAAAGAAAGAAAGAAAGAAAGAAAGAAAGAAAGAAAGAAAGAAAGAAAGAAAGAAAGAAGGAAGCTTAGGCCAAGTGTCATATCTGTAACTCCAGCTCCTTGGGAGGCAGAAATGACAATCATGGTTTGGGACAGCCAGAGAAAACAGGAAAAAAAGAAAGAAGCTGGAAATAGTGGTACAGACCTGATTTTCCACTTATAGCAGGAGGTATAAACAGGGGGGAATCATGATCTAAGTTAGTCCAGGCAAAAAATAATGTCCTACCTAAAAAAAAAAAAAAAAAAACCCAGGGCCGAGAATTTGGCCTAGTGGTAGAATGCTTGCCTAACACACATGAAGACCCAGGTTCGATTCCTCAGAAAAAGCTGGAAATGGTGCTGTGGCTCAAGTGGTAGAGCTCTAGCCTTGAGAAAGCCCAAGGACAATGCTCAGACCCTGACTTCAAGCCCCAGGACTGGCAAAAAAAAAAAAAGTACATAAAAAGACTGGACACATAGCTTACGTGGTAGACAATGAGGCCCTGAGTTTAAAACCGCAGTACTGCTAAAAATAAATAAATAGGGAAGAGGTGGGTAGAAGAGATTGGATTAATTCAAGGAAGGCTTTATGGTTTCTGCTACATCCTACATATGGAACGTGTCAATAGGAGAGTGCGGAAAAAATAATTCTAAAGGAAGTAGGGATATAATAAAGAAATATCTCTATATCAATCCAGTGACACTACCCTGCGAAAATTCACTTACGTTCCATGCTTCTGACACTGACACTGGCTAGCTGCCTTGATGGCTACTGCTAATCTGAGCAGGCTACATTTCCTGCCTTATTTTTTTTTTTATTTTGCCAGTCCTGGGGCTTGAACTCAGGGCCTGGGCACTGTCCTTGGACACTTTTTGCTCAAGGCTAGCACTCTGCCACTTGAGCCACAGCACCACTTCTGGCTTTTTCTGTGTATGTGGTACCCAGGAATGGAACCTGGCCCCATTTCCTGCTTCTTATACAGCCAGCCTACTGACCTCCCACAGAGCCTGTCTGTCCATCTCTTTACTCCTTCAATAAATCAATCTTCCACACTTTCACAGTGAAATAAAAAAAGCTATTTTTTCTAGCAACACTTGTGTACCTCGTTTGGCGCAAGGGGATGGGAAGGGACACACACAAGAAGGGATCAAAGGTATTGCTCTGTTTCAGGCAGTGAGGACAAGTCAGAGAAGACCTGTGAAGACAAAGCAGAAAAGATATGATTATGCACAGCTCCCCAGAAAGTGAGATCTACATACAGAATTATCAGTGTTTCCTTTCCCCAAATTTCCACTCCTAGGTATGCTAAGAAGACAAAGATTCAGCTGGATGTTGCCTGTAATTTGAGCTTCTCAGGAGGCTGAGATCTGAGGATCATGGAAGATCGTGGTTTATTATTTTTTTTTAATCTCCAGGTTATCACCAAAAAACCAAAGTGAAGCTGTGACTCAAAGGGTAGAAAGCTAACCTTGAGCACAAATGCTCAGGGACAGTGCCCAGGCTCTGAGTTTAAGCCCTAGGACCAGTACCAATAAATAAATAAATAGCAAAATTTAAAAAAAAAAAAAAAACAGGTGTTCAACTGACATTCATATCAAGTGTTCCTAGCAACCTGTTTGCAAGACCCGGACAGAAATAACTCAACTGTCTATCGACAGCTAGTATTGTTCCCATTTTATAAAATGAGAGGCCTAAAGCTCAAGGAAGTAACTTGTGGCCAGGGCTCTTAAGTGACAGGGTGACATGTTCCCTGCCCACCATTTCATTGTCCCTGTGTCCTTCAGTATAAGTACAGCACAGATTATCCAGGGTAGAGGTAAGTTCCATCTCTCTGTACTCTCTTTCTTTCCTTTGCTTTACCCGGGAGCTCTGAAAGTGCAGACTGTACGTTCCACGTGAGTGCTCGGATTGTGTTTCCTTAATTACATATTCATCCAGGATAAAAGAGATTTCTGAATATCATGTTACTGTTCCAAAAAATCTGCATCCACTTCCCCAAAGACAAGTGCCCAAGCTTGGTGACAGGCTCTTCCCATAATCCAGTTGGCCTGACCAGAGTTGGGTAGCAGGAAAGTAGAGAGGGTGTCAGGACCAGGGCTGAGTCCCTGCTCCGGGGAAAAGATGGCCCTGCAGGCCTCTTTGTGTTAGAACTCTGCTGTGTGTAAGGGCACCAGAGCATCTGCACCCATCCCCACACGCCTGGACTGCTTCTCCACTTTCTCCTGAGCACCAGATAGGGATGCTAGATCCCAGGGGTCTGTTCCTGGCTACTAAACCCTGGGACACAAATTCTCCAAATGAATGTAATTTATCAGAAGATTAGTGATAGCCCTGTAATCCTAGCTACTCAGGAGGCTGAGATCTGAGGATCAAGGTTCAAAGCCAGCCTGGGCATAAAAGGACAAAGGATGTGAGACTCTTATCTCCAATTAACCTCTAAAAAATGGGAAGTAGGGCTTGGCTCAAGGGTAGGGTGGTAGCTTTGGGCTAAAAAACTCAGGGACAATGGCCAAGCCCAGGGTAGAGCAGTAGCCTTAGGAGCTGAAGAGCTCAGGGACAGTGCCTAGACCAAGTTCAAACCCCATAACCCACAAAAAAAAAGAGAAGATCAATGACAAGCCAGGCACTGGGGGCTCATGCCTGTAATCCTAGCTACCTGGGAGGCTGAGATCTGAGGATCATGGTTCCAAGCCAGCCCAAGGAGGAAAGTCCATGAGACTTATATGCAACAGAAAACCGGAAGTGAAACTGTGGCTCAAAGTGGTAGAGTCTTAAGCAACAGAGCTCAGGGAAAATGCCCAGGCCATGAGTTCAAGCCCACAACTGAGTAATGAGTTTAGGCCTCATGCCCACTAAGCAAGCAACCTCCACTGAGTTCTACCTCCAGTCCCCAAGAGCTTTATGTTCAAAATGCTTTCTGGTAGACTTGTCCTAGGGAGAATCACAGTGATACTTTGGTAAAAAGCAGTGTATCAGGACACAGCATTTGTGGGGAGTCCCCTGTTACCCTGTTTCCCTTCCACCTCCTATCTTAACTCACCACCTACCTCACCACCTCCCCAGGCATAAAAGTGGCTTTAAAAATGCATTTTTGTCTTTGGGAAATTTCCAAATCTCCATTTCACATTTATGCAAACAAATGATAGCACATTTTTTTTTGTTGACTTCTTCATTTTTTTTCCAGCCTACAAAGACTAAGCCAGATTGCATTTTTTTTCCTCCCTCATGAACTGGTCCAGGAATATGACCTTTATTTTAACCTCAAACCAAAGTCAAGTATCAAGAGATGTTTGGTCGAAGTAGGAATAGGGGAACATAAAGAATGAACTATACTGGGTGCCACTGGTTCATGCCTGTAATCCTAGCAACTCAGGAGGCTAAGATCTAAGGATCAAGGTTCAAAGCCAGCCCAGTCAGGAAAGTTCCTGAAAGTCTTATTTCTAATTAACCACCAGAACATGGGAGGCGGAGCTGTGGCTCAAAGTGGCAAAGCACTAGCCTTGAGCAAAAGAGCTTTGGGACAGCGCCCAGGCCTTGAGTTTAAGCCCCACAAACGTCCAAATAATAATAATAATAATAATAATAATAATAATCAGCTTAAAAGTGGCAGGCAGAATGGCAAAATGCCTGCTTAGCAATCTTGCAGCCCTTAGTTCAAATCCCAGAACTGGAGTGGGGGTTGGGGGAGAAAGGCTACAAAACAACTTCTGTTTCTTAAAGATGGAAAAATGAGGATGAGATGAATGTGACCAACCGATCCAAATGAGGATACTGGCAGCTTTGCTATTGCTGAAATCTCTGACATAGAGAGGCCCTGGGCTTAATCCCCAGCTCGGGGCTGGGGGTGGGGGTTGGGAGAGGTAGGAGAACCTCAGAACTCAGACACCTGTGACTTAAGCCATCATCACCTATCCACCCCCACTTCCATGAAGAAAGCTGCTACCATCCCCAGTGAGCCAAGGGGCAGCAGAGACCATTACTCAAGGGCACCAGCTTGGAGCTGCCAACACCCAGTGCATGAAACCTGAAACACCCAGGGTCAATAATGACACCTCTGCTTTGCCATGGACTTTCAACACAAAGCAGTATTTTTAGCCATGTCCAGTCCATTTTGAGCACTAACAACCTCCCCTCTTTCTCAACTTCCTACACCAGAGAAATCTCCAAGGGCACTACTAGCCCTTTATACCTGATCAGGGAACTCTACCCCAAGTCAAGGTACCTGCCATATGGATGTCAAAGCACTTCTAATTTTTCCCTCCAAAGTCTTTCATCAGTGACTTGTTTTTTTAAGGGGTGGGAGAATCTCAAACTGAGTTTTAAATTCAAAGCCTTATGTTTTCTAGGCAGGTCCTTTACTGTCCCAGCTATTTTTTGCAAAAAGCCTTCAAAATGGTAGCAAGCCTGAGTCCCTGAGTTCAATCCCTAGTACCAGAAGGAAAGAAAAGAAGGAAAGTCCCAGAAGACTATATGCTTATTTTTATTTTCATATCCTCATATTGTAAGAACTCTGACACTCAGAATGATTTGTTCCACTGAGCTGCCTGGCCACACAGGACACATCTACCCAGCTTTCAAAGAAGTTATTCTTTGAGGATCCTGACCTCCACATTCTTGCTCTGTAGGATTGCCTCCCATCACACCCCACCTTCAAGATTGAGGGGTGGAGGAGGAAGTAGAAGGCTCCAAAGCCAAGAAGAAAGCGAAAGAGAAATATTAAAAGTCAGAGCCAACCAGAATGGATGACTGGGTTTGTGAGGGGAGAGCGGAGGGTGCTCATAGGCCTTGTTGCTTTGTCATCAGAGGGTTAATGTTGAAGAGAGACAGGTGGAATCTTTAAGTGCCACATTCCAGGCCCATCCCCTCACCTGTACTGGGCCTGGAAATGACTCTGCACAAAGCTGGGGCCAAGGGAAAGCTGAGCAGGCGAGGAAGACAGGAGGCTCTCCGAGGCTCTGCGGCCTTCAGGCGGTGCCTGCAAAAAGAAAGCAAGGACAAGAAGCAGATGAGACCCCAGCCATATTACCTCTGGTTGCTCAGCTGCTTCCCTGTGGGCCCATAGCCTCCCCTTCTGAATTTCTGTGGAGCCTTGGCCTTGAAATGTTTCCTCCTTCTAACAGTGCCAGAATCACCCAGGAAAGAATGCCCAGGTGAAGCACTAAAGGCTCACTCCTGTAATCCTAGCTACTCTGGAAGTACAGATCTAAGGATTATGGTTTGAAGCCAGTCCAGGCAGGAAAGTTCACAAAACTATTTCTAATTAATCTCCCAAAAGCTGAAAGAAGAGCTGTGGCTCAAGTAGTAGAACACTATTCTTGAGCACAAAAGTTCAGCGACAGCACCCAGGCCCAGAGTTCAAGCTCCTCCCCTTCCCAGGACCAGTAAAACCCGAATAAATAAAAAATTGCAGCCCTTCCATATAGTAGGTGTTTCATGCGTGTTAGTTTGCTGGTCTTCGCTCCAGCCTCATGCCTATCTTTCTTCTGAAAAGTGTCATTTTCTGGAAAACAAACTACCAAGAAGATTGCTTTATGTGTTGGTGTTTACAAGGTCGTAAAAATACACCTTTTTGCAGGATGAAAACATTTGAAGATCGTTAAAGTAATGGAAAAGAAAGTGGTCCTTATGTGTTCTCTCCAAGTTACAAATAAATCTAGCTATATGGCTTTCCTCTGTCCTCAAAACAGAAATAACTTCAAAAAGAAAAATCTTTCAGAGTGGTGCTGAGAGCAGTAGCTTTCCTTCTCAGAAAGGGAAAAGGAAGTGTCATGCCAAATGATCCGAAGAGCTCTGACCTCCACCTACAAATGCACACTGCCAGGCCTCCAGAACCTGCCCAGTTTCCTGAGACCAAATTCTACTGGACATGAAATAGGACCCTATCTCAAAAATAAACCATGCAGGGGCTGGGAGTTTGGCCTAGTGGTAGAGTGCTTGCCTAGCATGCACAAAGACCCGGGTTCGATTCCTCAGTACCACATACATAGAAAAAAGCCAGAAGTGGTGCTGAGGCTCAAGTGGTAGAGCTCTAGCCTTGAGAAAGTCCAAGGACAGTGCTCAAGCCCTGAGCTCAAGCCCAGGACTGGCTAAATAAATAAATAAATAAACTATGCAAAGAAAGACTGGATATGTGGCTCAGCAGTAGAGCACCTGGCAAGGGTAACAAGGGTAAGGCTATGAGTTCAAACTTAGGCATTGCTGGGAGGAGGAAATAGACACCACACACACACACACACACACACACACACACACACACACACACATGCAGATTGAAACCTCTAAAAATGTGAGCCAAACTAAGCTTTCCTTTTGGAAAAATTGAATCATTTATCTCAAGTATTTTGTTACATTCCAGGAAGCTGACCAACACATCTACTCACTTTCCCAGCTTCCCAGCAGAAAGAACTCTCTGGTATAGAAGGAGAAGGGAGGCAAAAAAAAAAAAAACAAAAACCAGAATTAGAGACCTTTCCTGCACACTAATTAGCAACTGAAAAGGAGCAACTGAGAACACACAGACACAAAAATGTACAGCACCCCCCACCCCGCATACACTGAATTTTTTATTATTTTTTTTTTTTTGGCGGGTCATAGGACTTAAACTCTGGGTCTGGGCACTGTCCCTGATCTCTTCAGCTCAAGACTACTGCCCTACCCCTTGAACTACAGATCCACTTCCAATACACACTGAATTTTGAATAGGAGAATCCAAGTCCCATCCAAGTCCCAAGTAGCCTCTGACAATTTATTGAACCTACATCTTCATTAAGTCAAGAATGTAAGTTTTCCTAATTAATACTTAAGCATGACAAATACATAACTCACAAGTTTGAGTGTCCACTAATGTGTCAGATAGTGAAATAAATGATGGAAAGTACAAAGTTAGATGCTTGGCACCAAAATTTCAGTAAACATTTTGTGCGTGTATGTATTTATACATAGGCAGGAATATATGTATACATGTACAGAGTGCCAGACATTGTGGCACATATTTGTAATCTCAGCACATGCAGGGTAATGAGAAGACAATGTGGTTAAAGTCAACCTAGCATGTTCCTGGGCTATACAGCAAGTTCTTAGCCTGGCCGGTGAGACTGTCTAAAGAGAAAAAATGTATGTGTGTGTGTGTGTGTGTGTGTGTGTGTGTGTGTGTGTGTGTATATATAATTTCAATTTTCAAAATGTGTTCGCTTAAAGTTATAGACGTTATGGCATAAAGGACACACCTTTATCTACCTAGAATTGCAATCATTGGTGAAGCAAATAATTCTAATGCTATAAAAGAAGCCCCCTTGAGCCAGGCGCTGGTGGCTCATGCCTGTAAAATTCCTTGCTGCTCAGCAGGCTGAGATCTGAAGATTGTGGTTCAAAGCTAACCCAGGCAGGAAAATCTTTGAGACTCTTATCTCCACCAGAAAAATCAGAAGTGGTGTTGTGGCTCAAAGTGGTAGAGCTCTAATCATGAGCAAAAGGGCTCAGAGACAGCACCTAGGCTGGTCACAGAGTTCAAGCTCTGTGACAACCACAACAACAACAAAAAAAAAAAAAAAAAGAAAAGAAAAAGAAAAAGAAAAGCCCCTTTGGCCTTCAGTCACCAAAAGACCTGTAACCCAGGTCTCATTCTCTCAGTCCTATGTTCAGGGACTAATGCACAAACCAAGCTAGGATAATCAGGCCTCTTCCTGGGCCTTTTCTTGAATTCGAGGCTCTAAAAACCAGCTGCAAATTGCAGAAGGAACCTCCTGCTGCCATGCAGGCAGAGAGTCAGGGTGAGAATGACACCAGAAATAAGGGCTAAAAACTCCACGACATTGTGAGTCACTCCATCCAGCCCTATCTGAAGCTGCTTCAACCACTAGCCTCAAGAGATTATGAAAGCCCATTAATGCCTTTTCATTAAGTTGGATCAGTTAAATTTGTCACTTGCAACTAAAAAGGCCTTCATAAGATCAATAGGAAATTCACCTACAACCCACATCCCAGAGAAACCATGCTAATCTGAAAATGGTCCTTCCAGACTTAATGAGGTTTCACCATTGGTTTTTTTGTTTTTTTTTTTTTTTTGCCAGTCCTGGGCTTGAGCTCAGGGTCTGAGCACTGTCCTTGGACTTTCTCAAGGCTAGAGCTCTACCACTTGAGCCTCAGCACCACTTCCAGCTTTTTTCTATGTATGTGGTACCGAGGAATCGAACCCGGGTCTTCATGCACGCTAGGCAAGCACTTTAACCACTAGGCCAAACTCCCGGCCCCACATCATTGGTTTTTTGTTTTCACTTTTGTATGTACCAGTAAGCACACACCAAAGGACACAACTTTTTTTCATTGTTACTTCCTTAAGCAGGAGATAAAGCAATTATATTTAAGCATAAGTCATTATGGGTCTTTGTGTAGCCAAGTTGACAAAGAACATAGCTGATATAGGCATTAACTATGATAATTACAAAGACTAAATGGTTTCTTCATCCCCAAGGTCTTGGATTTCATCAGACCAGAAATGCTTGCCATTCAGGCTTATTTATATCTTGTTCGACATATTGTCCTGAATGTCATTTAAAAAAAAAAGGAAATGCTAGCATACACATGTAAAAGACATCCTACATCTTGGGGAAAAATAGCTCAGAATTGTTGCTGGGGGAGGGAAGAGGGCCACTAAGAAAGCAATGGTGGAATTGAATTAGGGGCTGTCTATAAATAATAAGAAATTGGCCCTCATGGCCTCAGATGGCCAGACTAATACCTAGAAGATATAACAGGGGACCAAAAAAGAATATTTTTTTTTCAGATTATGAGCCAAACAAAACCCTTTTCACTATTAGGGATTAGGGAAACAGAGAAATACAGGAAGAGGAAATGCCTCGCCTAAAACAAACAAAAGCTAAAAGAAGGAAGCAGGGAATACCACCACCTTGCATCCAGGAGCAAGCGGATACAGGAGTCCAGGACTTAAGTAAATATCCAAAGAAGAAACAATGCAATACAATGTGTTGCTTTGAGAGTGACCAACCTTCTCTGTCCCCAGCCCATGAGACGAGCCCTCCAGGTCCTCATGAACACGATCCAGCAGCCAGAGCAGGAATTCCAGGGCATCATGTTGGGAGTTGCCTTGGAACTGAGAGCCGTACTTGGAAACAGCATTCTGTAAGGGAAGAAATAAGCCCTGGGGTCACCTTGGCATGGAGACTCCTGAATGAATGTCCACATGCACTACGCCACCAGGGGTCATCCATCATTCAGCAGCACCCTGGGATGAGACAGCACAGCTGGAAATCCTCTTTTTGACTGACTCCTGTCCCCCATCTGAAATAAAGTTCCTCTGGATAGAAGACGCCTTTTTATCAGAAAGCTCAGTATTAGGTTCTATCCTTTGAAAACCCAGGGATTAGCTCTGTGCAATTTATTGGTACGAGGGGGGAAGTGGGGAATGAGCAGGCATGTACATAGCAGTAGTATGACTTGAACTCAAGGCCTGGGTGCTGTCCCTAAACTTTTTCTGCTCAAGGCTAGCACTCTAACATTTGAAACACAGCTCAACTTCCAGCTTTCTAGTGGTTTTAATTGGAGATAAGAGTTTCAAGGACTTCCCTGCACAGTCTGACCTTTGAACCATGATCCTCAGAGTGCAGCTTCCTAAGTAGCTAGGATAACAGGGATGAGTGACCAACACCAGGCCTCTGTTAAATATTTTGAAATTACTGACCATCTATCTTCCCTAAAGCTTGTGTTCTTTGATGGCTGGGGTCCCATGCTCATTGGCCCTTCCTCCCTCCAATGGTCTACATCCACACTATCATCTAGATTTACTTTCCCCGATATCTCCCTCTCTCCTTTCATTTATTCCCACAGCATCCACTCTTTCTTCTTTGAGAGTGGATCACACTTGTAGCAAAGTTGACTTCCTTAAATACAATATATGAAGCTCAATTCCAGTAATTTCATGTGTGAAAAAGTGTCAGAGTATGGCTGAGAAACAGTGGTTCACATCTTTAACACTAGTTACTGAGGAGGCTGGGATCTGAGGATGGAGGCTCAAAGCCAGCCCTGAGACTCTTATCTTCAATTAACCACCAAAACGAAATAGAACACAAGTGGAGCTATAGCTCAAGAGGAAGCTCTAGGGCTTCCTTGGAGGAAAATAAGGTAAAGACCACACCCAGGTCAAAAAGTAGCAGTGCAAACTTCCCTTTCTGTGGTTAGATCTGGAAATGGTGGAGCCAGGCTTTCATTCCCTTGATAAATCCCTACTGATTGTTCCTCCCTGCTGCCCTCCCCCTCCTCCCAACCACAAGTCAGGCACTGTTCTAGAGCCTGGAGTCCAAAAGTGAACAAAACAAGACTTTCCAGCTCCTTTTGTCCTGGCCTTTGCCAGGGTCCTTTCTAGGGAATTGTTTTCCTGGGTGTGTAAGGTCTCTGTGTCTGCATACACACAGACATGTGTTCACAGTCCACTGGTAGATGATAGTGTTACGCCTCCACCCTTAGACTACAGAGCAGGGCCTCCACTCCCAGGTGGCAGAGCCAGCCAGGCCTCCAGTCTCATCCCAGGCAGGTGTGTTCTCTGCTCATACAAGGCCAGATACCAGGATAACCCACATCATTATCAATCCAACCAAATAGCCTGAACAGGAAATTTTAGCTAAATTCCAAATCTAATTCATTGAAATGTTTCTGCATCTCCATACCAATCACGTTTCTTGGGATTTTTCCCCTAAACTTCTCTGCATTTTGACCCCCACATAGAAATTAAGAAAACATGGGAGGAAGTATATAGGTAGAATACTTGGCTTAGGATGTTCAAGGTCCTGGGTTTCATCCCCAGCACTGCCCACTTTATACCATCTCCAAGAAATAGAACAAGGGGTCGGGAGTTTGGCCTAGTGGTAGAGTGCTTGCCTAGCATGCACGAAGACCCAGGTTCGATTCCTCGGTACCCCACATACATAGCAAAAAGCTGGAAGTGGTGCTGAGGCTCAAGTGGTAGAGTGCTAGCCTTGAGAAAGTCCAAGGACAGTGCTCAAGCCCTGAGCTCAAGCCCAGGACTGGCAAAAAAAAGAAAAAAGAAAAAAAGGAATAGAACAAGCCAAGTGTCAAAGGTTCACACCTGGAATCCCAACTGTTCAGGAGGCTGAGATCTAAAGACTGAGATACAAAGTCAGCCTGGGTAGAAAAGTCCAAAAGAGGCCAGGAGCCGGTGGTTCACACCTGTAATTCTAGCTAGTCAGGAGGTTGAGATCTGAGGATCAAGGTTCAAAGCCAATCTGGGTAGGGAAGTCCATGAGACTCTTATGTCCAATTAACTACCAGAAAACCAGAAATAGAGCTGTGGCTCAAGTGGTAGAGCACTAGTCTTGAGCTCAGGGACAGAACCCAGGCCCAGAGTTCAAGCCCCATGTTTGACAAAGAAAGAGAGAGAGAGAGAGAGAGAGAGAGAGAGAGAGAGAGAGAGAGAGAGAGAGAGAGAGAGAGAGAGAGGACCTTTATCTCCAATTAACCACCAAAAAGACAGTAGTGGAGCCATGGCTCAAATAGTAGAGTGCTAGCCTTTAGCAGAAAAAAAAAGGGGGGGGTAAGTGACAGATACACAAGACAACAAACAGGTAAATAAAAATTTAAAAAGCAAAAGGACAGTGATCACACCCGGAATTCAAGCCTTAGTGCTGACAAAAAGAGAGAAAAGAAAAAGAAAAAGGTACATCCAGTTAACTTTCAATTTCAAATAAGCAATAATTGTTTTAATAGAAATATGCCCTCATGCAATATTTGGAATATAGTTATACTCAAAACATATTCATTATTTATCTACTTCTAATCAAGCAAATATTATTCTTTTTTGGTTAATAAATTACCAAGTTATATAAATCTATTACACAGAAGTGTGACTATAATTAATAATAGTGTATTATACAGTTGGAAATAGTAAAATTCAAAATCAGTCGAGACCTGCATTTTCTCTGACAACCCTACCAGCAAGCCATCCTCAAACCCATCTCCTAGTATTGATATTCTCTTCTGGATGAGCAGACAGTGTTCCTCCTATTGAGAAAATCTAAAACCAGCCCTCTCTCTGAATGCAGGTATCATCTCTCCCAATCTTCCTCCCATCAGCAGCTGCCAAATCAGTTGTCAAGCAGATTGGATTCTGGCTCCCAAAAGATCTCTCTCCTCCCCTACAGTTCATTCTAATTTACTGTTCAGTTCTAACTAAACCTGACCCAGAGAACCTGCACCTCGGAGGAGCCCACCCAGAGCATTTCTCCCTGCAGGCACAATGTGCATGGTAAACCAAACCAGCCGTTGCTCTGAATCCATGCTTACTCTCCAAATCATCTCCCCACAATCCAAACTCCTTCTCCATTCTGTCCTT
The DNA here is from genome assembly GCF_031878675.1 of Megascapheus bottae. Taxonomy (NCBI): domain Eukaryota; kingdom Metazoa; phylum Chordata; class Mammalia; order Rodentia; family Geomyidae; genus Megascapheus; species Megascapheus bottae. The sequence continues at coordinate 6,315,140 of NC_143525.1, read as the reverse complement.
AATCCACATCTTCTACCTGTCTCCTTTACAGGTTTCAAAGCTTCAAACAAACAAGCCACTGCCTGAACAGGCCTGCCTGCTTCTGTAGTGTACACCTGTACCTCCTTTCTCCCCTGCATGTGAAATTCAGTACCTTCCAGCTCATCATAAGAATCCTCTAAGATCAGTTCTCTTCTGGTTAGCCTGGCTACAAGATAGGACCTTAAAAATGTCCCTCCTAAGACAGTTTGGAGGTTTCTTCCCTACAATCCCGCCTTACCACTCCTGGGCATCCACCCTGAAGAGCATAACCCAGGATATGATAAGGACACCTTGCTCAATCATGTTTATCACTGTCCTGTTCACAATAGCCAAGTGATGAAAACAACCTAGATGCCCTAATGCAGATGAATGGATACAAAAATGTGATATATATATATATATATATATATATATATACAATGGAATTCTACTAGCCAACAGACAAGATAAAATAATGTCATTCACTGAGAAGTGGATGAAATTAGAGAGAATCATCTTAAATGACATAAGTCAAGACCAAAGGAACAATAGGCACACGATCTCCTTGATATGTGGATATTAGATCCAAACAGTACAAGAGCGATGACTCAATATTCAAGTATCCAAGGTTATGGACATGGTCTTGGAGATATAAACATAACTAGACATAAAAATCTATGGTGGGATATATACTCTATAGACATAATATTATATTATATAGATTGATATGTATCTATGACATACAAACCCTCAGCTTAATTTTAATTATGTTCTAAAATGTATGTGCCAGTGATTGCATATAGAGATTCCCTTCTTGAATACTTGTTTGCTAAACATGACATTTGAAATATGAGTAAAGGGCCCAGGGTTTGGCCTAGTGGTAGAGTGCTTGCCTAGCATGCACGAAGACCCAGGTTCGATTCCTCGGTACCACATACATAGAAAAAAGCCAGAAGTGGTACTGAGGCTCAAGTGGTAGAGCTCTAGCTTTGAGAAAGTCCAAGGACAGTGCTCAGGCCCTGAGCTCAAGCCCAGGACTGGAAAAAAAAAAAAACATCTGAAATATGATGTAAAAATCAGTGTTAATAAAAACAAAAAATGTCCCTCCTGGGAGGAGGCTAGTGACTTATGACTGTAAACTTAGCTACACAGGAGGCAGAGATCTTAGGATCATGGTTTGAAGCCAGCAAAGGCAGGAAAATCAGTGAGACTGTTATTTCCAATGAACCACTAAAAAACCAGAAGTAGGGCAGTGGATCAAAAGGGTAGAGTGCTCACTCCACCAATAAAATACAAAAAAAAAATTTTTTTTTTAATGTGTAGAGCACTAATCTTGAGCAAAAAAGCTCAGGGACCACATCCAAGTCCTGAGTTCAAGCCTCAAGATCAACCAAAAGAAAAAAAAAGGTCCCTCCTAGTAGAACCCCAGTGCCTCTCCCCTGTAATCCTAGTTATCCAGAAGGCAAGAGCAGAGGATCTCAGTTCAAAGCCAGCTCAGGCAGGAAAATCTGTGAGAGTCTTAACTCCAATTAACTACCAAAAAAAAGGGGGGGGGCCAGAAATGGAGCTGTGGCTCAAGTGATAGAGCACTAACTTTAAGCATAAGAAGTCAGGAACATCTCCAGTCCTTAAGTTCAAGCCCTAGAACAGGAATACCCACCTTCTAAGCTGAGCTTATGGAAAGTGACACACAAGCAAAAGTATTTCGACGTATCAAAATTATCAGGGGAAAATGGAATGTTATTAAATGCACTGATACTAGATGATCTTAAAAATTGTAGTTTAACATGCCTCTGAAATATAAGTATTTTTACTTTATGAGTGATTGTTGTCCTTAATGTACTATGTTATCTCTCATCTCTTTTGCTGTCCCTTGGTTATCTCATATTGTTACAGTATGTTACCTTGTTATCTGATATATTGTATACATGTTTATTTGGTTATTTGAAATAGGATAAGGAAGGGGGAAAACAAGATGAGGGCAGGGGTGGGGGGAGGGAAATGGGGACCAAAACATGAGAAAGGGTATCAATGTTTGTGAAGTAATGCACCTTCTATCTAGTGAATATAATATAATCCTTCTATTAATTACAATAAAAATATATGAAAAAATTGGGGGATGGGAGTTTGGCCTAGTGGTAGAGTGCTTGCTTAGCACACGCAAGGACCTGGTTTTGATTTTGCAGTACCACATACATAGAAAAAAGCCAGAAATGGTGCTGTGGCTCAAGTGGTAGAGCTCTAGCCTAGAGAAAGCCCAATGATAGTGCTCAAACCCTGAGTTTAAGCCCCAGGACTGACAAAAAAAAAAAAATTAGTTTAAGAACAGGGAGTATAGCTCAGATGCCAGCACAGGATCTGAGTTCAGATTTCATACCACCACATCCAACTCTAATTTGACTAGAGATCTCAAAAACTTTTCTTCCTGCCAGGTACCCGAGACTCATGCCTGTAATCCTAGAGCTCTGAGGATCGTGGGTCAAAGCTAGCCCAGGCAGGAAAGCCCATAAGACACATCTCCAATCAACCACCAGAAAACAATAAGTACAACTGTGGTAGAACCTTGAACCCTATCCTTGAGCAAAGGAACTTGGGAACAGTGCCCCAGGACCTGAGTTCAAGCCCCATGACTGACAAAACAAAACAAAACTTTGCTTCCCCAGGATGTCTTTGAACCATGATCCACTAAATCTCAGCCTTCCATGCAGCTAGGATTACAAGTGAGGCATGGTTCTATTTGTGCACAGAATGTTGTTTCTCTCTCAAACATTGATAATCTTAGCATATTTATATTACTAGTTATTTCATATTTCTGGATTTTTATAAGTGAATGTGTTTGTTTGTTTGGTTGGTTGGTTGGTTTACTGGTACCAGAGTTTGAACTTGGCCTCAGATTTGTTTATCTGGTGCTATACCATGAGCCATATCTTCCACCTAGTATTTTGCTGGTTGATAGAAGATGGTGTTTCTCAGCCTTTTCTACCAAGGCTAGCTTCAAACTTTGATCCTCCATGTTTCAGTCTCCTGTGTAGCTTGGATTACAGACGTAAGCCACCAGTACCCATGAAATCTAACTTTTAATATGTTCTAAATGATTGGTGCTTTTAACTTTCTAGCTTATATCTGACCTCATGAATCACAGAAATAATTCTAAAATACAGATTCCTAGAACCATTTTGCCTTTTTGTCTTATTCCATGCATTTTGCTCCATTTCTGTTTTATCTGAGCTCCTAAAACACAAGGCAGATGAAGAAGGAATCCTTAATTTTTTAAAAAAGCAATGCCTCTATCACGTCACTGTGGATCTAAATTTGATCTTATGCACATAAGCTAAGATAAATTCCAGATGGCTGAAACCCTTAATATAACCATTGAAAAACTATGGAAAGGACATAAAACAGAGTATTTATCAAAAGATCTGACATAAATAAGTCTAAGGCTTCTAAAATTGGGGAAAAGGAGATGATCTGGAGAAAATATTTGTAGCAATTAGAGCAAAGGTTGAGAGAGTTAAGAGAAAAAAAAACACAAAGGAATACTAAGACAAAAGTAGATCCATATTTGGGAGGCTGAGCCTTGAGTCCAAGGTTAGCCTGGCATACATAGAGAAACAGAAAGTGAGCAAGGAAGGAAGAAAGGAAGGAAGGAAAACAAATAGATAAATAACAGAGTGGACACACAAACAACATGAAGAGCAAACTAGACCAAAAAAAGAGAAAAGGAAAAAATATTTTTTGCTCCTAATCAAAGAAATAAAAAAAAAGGGGGTGGGTAAAAGGAGACCAAGACATGAGAAAGGGTATCAATGTTTGTGAAGTAATGTACCTTCTATCTGGTGAATATAATGTAACCCTTCTATTAATTACAATAAAAATATATGAAAAAAATAAAAAAGCAAGGTTTGATTTCTTTTTGTTCAGTAAGTCACAGAGATCTATTACACAGCATGGTGACCATAATGAATAGTGTATTATATATTTGAAAATTGAAAGGAAAATAGGCCTTAAGTGTTCTCATCACACACAAAAATGTTAAGTATGAGAGTTTGGTGACATTAACTAGCTTGAATTAATCATTTCACCCTGGATACATATATCAAAAATCATTCTATTAATTGTAAATATTCACGTTGGGATGGGGCTTGGGGTCTGAAGTCAATGTCTCACACTTGCTGGCTACTAGGAAGGCTCTCTATTGCTGAGTCACACTTCCTAGTCCTGGTATGGTTCGCGCGCGCGCGCGCGTGTGTGTGTGTGTGTGTGTGTGTGTGTGTGTGTGTGTGTGTGTGTTTTAGCATACATGAACTATACAAGAAGGAAATTCATTGTGACAGTTTTACACATATATACAATGTCTTCTAATCAACCCCAACTCCCTCCAGCCCCAAGCCCTGGTGCTGGTCATTATTTAAAAAATAAATAAATAAATAGGATGTGGCTTCCAAGCCTAGACCACAATGCAATTACTGTAAGTATTCTGTTGTAGCTGAGACAACAGGCTCCAGCCACCGTGTCCAGTCTTCTTCCTATGAGATGGTATCTCATGAACTTTTCTGCCAAGGCTCACCTGGAGCCCTGACCTCCCAACCTCCCACATAGTTTAGGATTACAGGTACATGCCACTTGACCCAGCTATGGTTTGGGAAGGGGGTCTCAAGAATTTATCTGCCTAGGTTCAGATCTCAGCCTCCCAAGTACCTAGGATTACAGACCTGAGCCACTGGTGCCTAGCTAATTCTGCTTTTACTACTCAAGGATAAGAACGGCCATTAAAATACTTGGCAGGACTCTCAGCTCCACCCAACCTCAGTGATTAGCACTTTCCATTCCCAGGACTGGGAAAGCACTTTCCCTTTTTCCTCCCCCAGAATTGACACCTTGTCCTTCAAACCCAACACAATAGCTGGGTGCCTCCTCCAGGAAGACTAAGCCATCAAAACCCACCCCCACAGGGTGTGGTGGCCTGTAATCCTAGCTACTCAGGAGGCGGAGATCTGAGGATCAAGGTTCAAAGCCAGCCCAAGCACAAAAGGACCTGAAACTCTTATCTCCAATTAACCCCTAGAAAAAAGGAAGTGGGACTTGGCTCAAGGGTAGGGTAGTAGCAATTGAGCTGAAGAGCTCAGGCACACTGCCCAGGCCCTGGGGAAGGGTGGGGGCCTTGAGCTGAAGAGCTCCAGGATAGCACCCAGGCCCAAGACCCACAAAAACAACAACAAAAAAAACACCCCCCTCTCACTAACTGTCATAACCCTTTGCATTTTTCCTTTCTCTGCAAGCCACGAATTCGAGTCCTGTGTCTGCAAGGATTATTTTCATGAGCATACTCACTTCTCCCCGGGCACAGTAAACTCTGAGACAGCAGCTCAGGATCTGGATTTGAAGTTGTCTTACATCCCACATCCCCAGCAGTAGTCTCCACAGTTGATAAGAATGTGTGGTTTGGAGGTGTGTTTACACATGAGTAAAATAAGAGGGCCCACTCAGATCTCAATCCCTAAGGCTTAAAGACCCAGAGTGTGGAATCACCCTCCCAACCTTTCAAGTCCAATTACCTCAAAATCCCAGGAAACCCCAGATGCTATCTGCCTCATTAACATATTAAAAACAACTCAATTACCCGTCAATTCCCTAGGGCTAAACAAGGAGCTCTCAAACTCTAGGGATTTGACAGCTAGAAAGGGATAGGAAATCCCGGTGAGTCACTCATTGACTGATTACTAATTTGAGGGTTGTTTTCTTTCCCCCCCCCCTCAACTACTCAGCTCTCTCCAAGCTGTAGTAACTGGGTGGGAATGCATTTGTCAAGAGAAAACTCAGAAATTACCTCCCACCCTCCACTGTCTCTGCAGGTGAAGAGATCTAATAAAAGACCAATAAGTTCCTGTTCTACAGCAAAATTTAGTAACTGGCTCAAAAAAATCACAATGCCCCCAGAGACCTTGCTCTTAACCATTGCACTACTCTGCCTCCCCTATTTAAAAAGAAACCAGTGGGTAAGAGAGACATTAATGACGCCCAGTGAATCTGTGCTAGACAGGGATGTCTCCCTAAGCGGAGGGCTAGAGTGTGTTTGGCATCCTTGCAGGTCACATGGTAAAGACTGCTTTCTTGGGCTGAAACTCAAGAGCAGAGATGCTTGTGGAATGAGCACTGACAGGTTCCCTTCCCCTTCCACTCCCTCCCCCACCCCCAACAATTTCGCATTGGTGGGGAATTTCAGCACTCTGTCCAAAGCTGCGGTTTTTCAGCAGGAAACAAGTCCTGTGCATCAAGAACCAGGAACACTTTCATCCACCTGGGCCCCTGAACGAACACACGAACACACACACACACACACACACACACACACACACACACACTTCAACCTGGGATACAATAATAACACCTAAGCTTACCAAGTCTGGAGACCTCAGCACAGAGAAAGTGACCCTGTTCCTACACTGTAGATTTGATATGTATTCAACTAAAAGGATGTACCTCCAAAATACCACACCCCCGGCCCCTCCCACCCCCGCCCCCCACCCCAGTATCTGGCCCACGGGTTTTCTTGTGGATTTAGGATAAAAATCCAAGGCTGTACCCGATCTGGCGACCCTCACCAGGCGCCCAAGCACCAGCAGACACTATTTTTTTTTCCTTCCCATGTAGCTCCTTGTGGGGCCTGTGGCCTTTGTACTGGCCCCATCCCTGCCTGGATCTAGAACTAAGCTGGCTGCGTCCAGCTCAGTCAGTCAGTGCTCCTGGGCCAGTATCACTTCCTCCCCGTGAGGCCTCGGCCCTTTAAGGCCTGATGTGAAAGCTTGAATCCTGGTGATGGAACCCGGCCCCGACAGCCAGACTACAATACTTCAAACGAGTGTTTGTTGAATGCACAGGCGCGCGTGCACACACACACACACACACACACACACACTCAGAGTGTTGAATAAATACACTGAAGCCTGCCAGCTCTCTCCACCCCCGCTCAACCTACCTGGGAGAAATTAATTCATGGGGAAAACATGCAAGTGGCGGACCACGTCACCTCAAAGACAAAGGCGGCCACCCCAGGCAGAGCTGGGTAAATGGCACGGAACACAACAGTGTCCCAGGGAACCCCTTGCCGAACACTTTTTTGCTGTGGCTGTTGTTTCGTTTTGTTTTTAGGGCGCTGGCCGCCGCGCGCTTCCTACCTTGAACTCGGCGGAAAGTTGGGGCGTGTACTCGCGGGTCCAGAGCGCGCGCACCAGCGCCGCCAGCTGCTCGGTGACCTCGGCGCGGCCCGGCGCCGCCCGGTAGCGCCCCAGCGCCAGGAACTCGGCCAGCAGGTCGGTGTTGCTGAGACACTGCACCACGGCGTTCATAAAACAGGTGTTGCCGTGGTTCTTCAAGCCCTGCGCGCCGGGCGGCCGCACCCCATTGCCCGTGGGGAGCTGGGATTGGGGTCCGAGCAGGCGCTCCGCTCCGGGGCTCCCTGGAGCTTCTGGAACCGGACTTGGGGCGCAGGCAAAACCCCCCTCACCGTCTCCATCGCAGCGTCCCGATTGGGGTTGGGGTTGGGAACGGGGTGGCGAGTCCCGGGGCCGGGAGCGGTTGCCCAACGCCAGCAGGAAGCGGCTGAAGAGGCGGCGCAGGGAGCGGCGGCGGCGGGGCCGGGGCACGGGTGGCCGCTCTCCCGCCGGGTCTCCCGGGCCCGGGTCCATGGCTCCCGCGCCCGATCGACTCCCCGAGTCTCCCAGCCCAACGCGCACAGGCAACTCCCAGGCCCTTACAGCTTTGGAAAGGCGCCCGGCACCGGGCTACCTGCGGGCCAGGTGTGCAGAGCCAGGGCGGAGGTGGAGCCGAGGGCGGGGCCTCTCGTCCCGCCCCGCCCGGCGCGGGAACCCGGCGGCTGGGCCGGCTCGGGGGCAGTGCCGGCCACGGAGACGCCCTCCGAGTCCCTCCCGGGTCGCCCTGCCGGGGGACTGAGAGCCCCAGGGAGTCCACGTGGTCCAGGTCCCCCACCCTTCCTTTCCTTTCCCAAACCGGCAGACTTGCGGTTCACCTCTGCTCCCGTGCCCCGCCCATCCTTCCAATGGAAGATTCGGCAGCGCCCAGGAAATCGTGAAGCCCTTGGCTACGGCAGGATGTCTTGCGATTCACAGCCAAGTGAAGACGAGAAGGGAGAGTCTCCCCCCACCCCCGGGTCGTGCGCGCCCCGCGCGGGGTGTGGTGGAGAGCTGGGGGCTGGGGAGGGACGCGCGTGTGCCTGGCTGCTTCCTCCGCAAGCTCAGGTGTGTGCGGTCGGGTGGCGCCACCTCCCTGCAGCCCGTCTGGCTCTTTGGGGGCCCAGGCCGAACCCAGAGCCGCCTGTCGCCCTTAGAGGGAACACCCGGAGTGGCTGAGGATTTTTGGGGGGGGATTATGTTGTTTGTTCTTTTAACTACGGGGTGGATTAGAGTCACGTTCCAGAAACTTATGAGACCGGTTCATCCTCGTTTCCGTTGGAGAAATGGGCACCGAGAGATAGGAATACAAGGTAAGGAGAGAAACCGGAACTGGACCCGGTTGGGGACCGCGCTGAGCTCCCGCCCTTCCCAGTCTCCGGGTTTGCTCAGCAGGAAGTTTTCGGCCTCTCCGGCGCGCCCCCTACGCGGTGGCCGGTTCCCTACTTAGAGCAAAATCCTCCATGAATTGTGGCCCAATGAGAATTGGTCTGGCTGGCCGTGCCCGCGCCCTAGTTTCCCTAGGTAACTCCTCTCGCTTTATCCTGCAACTGTCGGGTTTATAATTAATCAGTGGAAGGTCTTGCAAAATGAATTTCTCATCAGTGGCTAGCTCGAAGGATGGATGAGCAGCATGCAGGAGGCAGTGTTAGACCAACACACTGAAATGCTTGTTATTTAATAAATGGCCATGATGTATTAAATATCCTCCCCGAGGTTTCAAATCAGGTTGCCTAGTTACTTAATGCAAAAGGCGTGGGGGAGAATGCATGTTGTAAACCTAACTACCTATTACGATCTGAGGATTTCAGTTCAAAACCAGCCTGGGCAGGAAATGCCCTGAGACTCCAAATAGTCACCAAAAAGCTAGATGTGGGGCTATGGCTCAAGTGGTAGACTTCCAGCCTTGAGCAACACACACACACACAATAGCACCAAAAGGATACGGACGGATTCGCTTCAAAGCTGGGCACTGGTGGCTCACACCTGTACACCTAACTACTCAAGAGGCTGAGATCTTAGGACAGTGGTTTAAAATCAGATCAATAGGAAAGGTATGAAACTCTGTATCTCCAATTAACCACCAAAAATCCAGAAGTAGAGCTGTGGTTCAAGTGATAGGGTGAGAGCCTTGAACAAAAAAGCTAAAGTACAGAGCCTAGACCATGAATTCAGATCCTAATACTACACACAGAGGGAGAGAGAGACCGACAGAGAAAGAGAGAGAGAGAGACAGAGAGACAGAGAGAGACAGAGACAGAGAGAGAGACAGAGACTTGTAATGGATGTATGTCTCAAAAATACCATCATTCATCCTCTCTGGGGGGGAAAGATGCCTAGTTACTGGATGATGCATTTCACCACTTTTCTGGTATTAAGCACTGGAGAAATATTTCAGGAACAGCTCTAAACGACATCTCTGAAATTTCACCTTCAGGAGTCACCCCCAATCCCCCAATACAGTATCTTTAAGATATATTCAAGTTTACTTCTGCATCGGGAATTCTGCTAATGTGTTTTCACATTATTTTACTCAATTCTCACAATAACATTTTAAGCATGTATGTGAGCATGTATGTGTAGTCACGTAACAAAAGTAAAAAGTTGAATCTGAAAGGTGTTTGTTTGTTGCCAGTCCTGGGGCTTGAAATCAGGGCCTGGACATTGTCCTTGAGCTTTCTCAAGGTTACCACTCTTCCACTTGATCCACAGCACCACTTTTCTGTGTATATGATACAGAAGAATCCAACCCAGGGCTTCGTGCATGCTAGGAAAGCATTTTACCACTAGGCTACACTCACAGCAAGACTACCCCAGATGATCTTGGTTCAGACTTGCCTTTCCCCTTGCCATTTGGTCAATGAATTGATAATCATGAAGTTAATTTCAGTCAGGTACTCCTGGCTCATGCCTACAATACTAACCACTCAAGAAGCTGAGATCCAAAGAATAACAGTTCAAGGGCATTACAGACAGAAAAGTCCTCTAGAGTTCATCTCTGATTCAATAACAAAAGGTCAATTATCCGGGAACAGAACATGAGAGATATTTGTGGGGTTTTCAGTGTCACTGAGAAAAGATTGTACAGGAAGTGATAACTGGGAATTTATTCATATTTTTCTTAAATTATAGTCTGGCCAAAGTATTTCTGAACAAACACAAACTTTTTAATGTACAATTTAAGAATGAAATGTATTCTAGAAAAGGAAGAAATTTTAAGAGATTTTGACTAGGGAACAACACCTGAGAGGTGAGAAAATCAAGACTCTGGCTGGAGTTACCCAAACTGGGTCTTGGGTGAGTGTGTGCTGCCAGGGTGCAAGGCCGGGGAGGTAATGCAGGGCTTCAAGAAGCAAAAGGGAACTTCCACCGCAGGATGGCTCCATCTGCGCTCACGCTGATGATGAACTGATTTCCTGGACTTATCCGGATGCGTGTGACATTGCCACTGTGTCCCACCCCAACGTGAGTCACTTCACCCTCGTTATAATCCCACACTTTCACCAGATGGTCATTTCCACCTAAAGAAAAACAAAAAGGCAAGTAGTATTGCTTCAGTAGAAGAGAAATAGCTCTGATTTCAAACCACTGTAAACATTTTCAATACATTCTGCATGTGCCAAATTTTTGTGGAGTCTAGGGACTTAAACTCAGGGCCTGGGTACTGTCCCTGAGTTTTTATGCTCAAGGAGGGTGTTCTGTCACTTTGAGCCACAGCTCCACTTCCAGTTTTCTGGTGATTAATTGTAGTTTACAGAGTCTTATGGACTTTCCTGCCCAGGCTGGCTGACTTTGAACTACAATTCTTAATCTCAGCCTCCTGAGTAATGAGGATTATAGGCATGAGCCATTAGCACCCAGCTCTGGACTTTTTTTTTTTTTAATCCATGTTGATGGTTCAATTCACCTTGAATACAACAAAGTTTTCCTTCATTAAGATTCTTCCACCATTTCTTCCAATTCCTCATTCTCTAAATAAACCAAGCTTGGGTGTCTTTTCTTAGTCCAGGACTAACCTGTGACAAAGTGTTGTCCTTCCTCTGAGATGTCCATACCATTGATGGCCCCAGACAAGGAACCTTCCAACTCTCTGATGACTGACCCATCAAATACTTCCCAGTAGGCAATCTGGAGTTCAGGGAGAAGAGACATGAGGTGAGGTTCAGCTCAGGGACATTATCCACACACATGCTAACAAAGATGATTCCACTTTATATAAAAGATATCTAAAACTACTACAGCCTGAGTTAGTTTTGGATGAAATTAGAAATGGGCTACAGCAGGAGTGGGGAAACGATTTTAATATTTTTAGTATGGGCTTTTTTAATTTGCAGGCTATTTAAAGAGATGTTGATATGCTGATAAACCTGGATTTCCACAGAAAGCTTTTGATGAGACTAAGCAGATTGAGTCTATAACAAAATGTAAAATAAAGAAATGTAAAATAAGCACTTTCTGTGCTTGAGGAGAGCAAAGCTGCAAGCCTGGTGGAGGAATCCTCCTTGCTTCCAGATGGGGATTGGAGAAGGAAGAACAAGCATTCTGGAACATTCTGAAAACTTGGTCCTGTACAGCCACCTGCTCATTGTGACTGGACCTTCTTTCATCTTTACTCCTCTCCTTTCCCAAAGCAACAAAATATAGGATAACACTTGAAGACAAACTTACACCATGGTCCCCTCCTGGAAAGGGAGACTTTTATTATGTTATTTATTTTTGTGCTGGTAATGGGGCTTGAACTCAGGGCCTTGCCTTTGGCTTAGCTTTTCTGTTCAAGGGTAGTGCTCTACCACATAAGCCACACCTGGCCTTCTGGGATTTTGCTGATTAAGACATGAGAGTTTCACAGTCTTTCCTGCTTAGGCTGGCTTTGAACTATGAGCCTTTCATATCTCAGCCTTCTGAATAGCTAGGGCTTCAGGTGGAAGCCACTGGTACCTGGTTAGAAGGGAGACTTTTCAGTAAAAGTATTTTAGTAAATTAGGACACACACACAATGGGAGACTTCAGTGGTTCTGGGTTATAATTATCCTTGAGCATCAGCCAGGGAGAACCAGAACCTACACATTCAAGGCTGTTATAGAACTTTTGCCCACCCTTCTATACATTTTAACCATACTTGATGCAACCAATGGAAATATGATGGTTGTTATTGTGATGCTGTTTTGTTTAGGGAATAATGGTAAGAAAAAGTCTACATGTTCAGTCTACGTCCAGTTTCTCCCCCCAAAAAACATTTTCAATCCTCCATGATTGATTGAGTTCATAGACTTGGATAAGGAAAACTAACTACTCACCTTCCTGTCTGTCCCACTGGTGATAATCTGGAACTCCTCGGGGTGATAACACACACACTGGAACAGGGTATTAGCCAGAATCATCTGATTCCTCCGAAGACGCCTGAAATGTAGATTAAACAGCTGCAAAATTCTTCCCAAGGAAAATGTGTGTACTATTCCAACTGTCCATGGTACTAGCTTGGATTTGGGTTGGCCTGTCTATCACCTAGTATCTGGGTATCTTTTATTTTATTTTTTTGGCCAGTCTTGGGACTTGAATTCAGGGCCTGAGCACTGTCCTTGGACTTTCTCAAGGCTAGCAACCTATTACTTGATCCACAGCACCACTTCTGGCTTTTTCTATGTATGTGGTACCGAGGAATCGAACCCGGTTCAAGCACTCTACCACTAGGCCAAACTCCTGGCCCACACATGGGTATCTTTAAAAAAAAAAAAAAAATGAGACCTCTGGCTGAGTGGGCTCTAGTGGCTCATGCCTATAGGCCTAGCTACTCAGGAAGCTGAGATCTGAGATCTTGGTTCTATGCCAGCCCAGGCAGGAAAGCCCATCTGAAAAACCAGAAGTAGAGTTGTAGCTCAAGTGGTAGAGCACTATCCTTGAGTAAAATAGTTCAGGGACAGCACCTAGGCAAGCCCCTAGACGAGCACACAAAAAAAGGAAGAAGGAAAGAGAGAAGAAAGGAAGGAAAACTAGACTTCACAGTGCTCTGTCCTATACCTCTATATCCTCACAGAAGACTTGGCGGTGGGGGAGGGAGGCGTTGGGGATCCTTTCTAAACTCATTATGAAATCTAGAGTTCCAGCAAGAAGGAAATAGAAGAGGCTGAACTCAGAGCCCACTTGCTGCCTCTCACATAAGGTATTTTATTCTGGAGGCCACCATTTGGCCAAGTGGAGCTGAGTGGCATAGTGAATTTCACTTTTTTGTTTTGCAATGGATGCAACTACCCAGCTGGAGGGATTTGGATTCCATAGGTTTGAATGAGGCCCAAGGACCTGCATTCGAACCCGACTGTGTTTTGCACAGGAGTTTTGAGATCCCCTGCCTTAGATGCTGTACACATCCAATATTCCATACCCAGAATGCTTTGGACCAGGTATGTGTTGACTTTCTGAGTTTAGGCAACTTAGTGTTCTTGCTTAGATTTTATAGGTGGAACGTTTCTAATCTGAACTCTAAAATACTTCAAATCAGCCAGTTATAATCCTAGCTATTCACAAGGCTGAGATCTGAGGATCTTGGTTCAAAGCCAGTCTGAGCACACAAATCTAGTGTGCTCTTATTTCCAACTAACCAGCAGAAAGCTGGAATTGGAGGTGTGGCTCAGTAGTAGAGCACCAGCCTTGAGGGGGAAAAAAAAAGCCAAGCAAGAACATGAGGCACTGAGTTCAAGCCTCAGTATCAGCACAGTACATAACATACATACTCTAGAATCTGAAATGTTTGAGTACTGATAGGCTGCTAAAAAATGTTTCCATTTCCAGAGCATTCAGTTGTTAAATTTTTAGATTAGAAGTGCTTATCCCATACCAAGAAAAATGTAAGTATCACTTACTTCAATAGATTATGTATAGTGTTTATGGATGGGTAGGAGGAAGAGCTGGGAAAATAGGAATCTGATTCCAAAATGAAAACATTCAGCAAAAAATGCAGCCAGGAACTAGTGGCTGATCCCTATAATCTTAGCTACTCAGGAGGCTCAGTTATGAGGATGGAAGTTCAAAGTCAGCCTGGGCAGGAAAGTCCGTGAGACTCTTATCTCCAATAAATTACTCTGAAAAAGCCAAAAGTGCTGCTGTGGCTCAAGTGGTAGAGTGCTAGCCTTGAGCACAGAGAGGCTCAGGAACAAAGCCCAAGCCCTGAGTTCAAGCCCCAGGCAAATAATAATAATAGTAATAATAATAATGCTTCTAACCAAAAATTCAGAAATCACCTTTGCAAATTTTCTGAATTATTCCTTCAATGAATTTCGTGTGCTTTGGTCTACTTAGTTTGGAGTTAACATGTTCAGTGTGGTATAAGAGGTCCCTGGTCAAGGACAGCACCCAAGCCCAGAGCCCCACGACCAACATAAAAAGAGGGGGGCGGAGGGGCAGGGCAGATTTATACCCCTAGAATCTCTATGTCACAATCTTTCTGGGATTCTTGTGACTGAGGAGCAAGAAAGAACTGTCCACATTTTTACTTCCCAAGTTTCCTTTTCTTTGCCAACATTTAGAGTGGAATTAATGCAAATGAAATCATGCAAGCTACACTTATTTTCCCAGAAACTTCCCACTTCTTTCAGAGACTCCACCCTGCCCATATGTGTCAGTAAACCCCAGCAGCCAAGCCAACCCAGATTTATCACTGTTGCCTTAAATAAGATGGGAACCCACCCTCCTTTGGAGTTCAATCAGGTGTCCTGTCCTTCCCTTAGAGAGCCTAGGTACCTACACAAGGTCCCAAATGATGCAAGTGCCATCAGTGCTGGCGGTGACACACTCATCATTATTTTTCTTCACCCGGATGCAGGACACAGAGGACTTGTGCTCCTTTAAGGCCTCCTCCAACTTCTGGGTATGGCTACCAATCTGCCACACCCTCACCTGAAAGCCCCAAATGACAAGCTTTAACACAAACTAGGGACTTATGAAGAGACTAGAAAAGATCCAAGAGTGGATTTACACTTGATGAGCATGGCTTTTTTTTTCATACTTTTCCAGGCTTATCATCAGTGGGAATGGTATCTTGAAGGGCAGGGATACTCAAAAAGAAGATGCTGTCATCTGCAGAGCTTAGAAAATGCCACAGATGATCTGGTACCTGCATCTGCCTTCAGCAGACACACACACTATGAAAATTGACCATGCCAAGGCCTCCGCCAAATAATCTGCCATCTCATGTCTGCTGAACACTGTTCTCAAACTTTTAGTGCCATCAGGAAATTTCTTGGGTACCCAGAGCCATATTTAAACTTTCACATCAGCTGTTCAGTGTTAAACACTTAAAAACAATGGCTCTTAAGCCCGTGGAACCCAATATCCATACTCCATTGCAAATATTTTCTAATACTTGCTTATTCTCCTGATGTGAAATTCAGAGATGGTATAAACATATACCAAATTCCAAGACAATCAATATGATTCCTTCATTGTAATTAAAAATGGATGGATAAAAGGAAAGGAAAGCTAGTTATTGTAGTATGTCATTTAATGGATAAAGGCAGTGTTACAACTATGCCACAAAATAAGAAGGCCTCAAGTTAGTGAGAAAATAGAGGTTCAGGGGACTAAAAATAGAATTCAGATAAATCAGAACAGGATAGACATCTCTATACCTGGTAAGAGGGAAATAAGCTTACATGAAGTGAGAAAAACATTTGAACACTGTCAGAGTAAAGATAATGAAAGTGTGAGATTATCACCAAAGAGGTAGGCCAGATTCATCTCTCTGCTGTTTAAGTAATTCTCTATCTTATGACATGGGTGAAAATAATGACTGATGTCAAAGAGAGCAATTTTTTTTTGGTCAGCCCTAGGGTTTGAACTAAAAGTCTGGGCACTGTCCCTGAACTTTTTTTTTTTTTTTTTTTTGTGGGTCATGGGGCTTGAACTCAGCCTTGGCGCTGTCCCTGAGCTGTTCAGCTCAAGGCTACCACCCTATCCTTGAGCCAAGCCCCACTTCCCATTTTCTTGTGGTTAATTGGAGATAAGAGTCTCAGGTCCTTTTGTTCCCAGGCTGGCTTTTGAACCTCAATCCTCGGATCTCAGCCTCCTGAGTAGCCAGGATTACAGGCAAGAGCCACCTCGCCCGGCTTCCCTGAACTCTTTGTTCAAGGCTAACATTCTACTACTTGAGCCACAACTCTACTTCCAGGTTTTCAGTGCTTAATAGGAGATAAGAATCTCTCACAGACTTACCTACCCAGGCTGGTTTCAAACCCTGTTTATGCTTTAAGCAGGTACTACATTTCCTTTAGTGCATTCATCCGAGCAGTTAGGTCCCTAGTACTTAAAAAGCCCTGAAAGACTGTATTTGGGAAGGAGAGACAATAGCCAGAAGAGAAGAAAGGAGGAGTTGACATGGGACAACTGTGACAATATTACCAAGCATGTCCAGAGCACTACTTCTATTAATGTGATTTTCTGACCAGGCACAGTGGCTCACACCTGAAATCCCAGCAATATGAGAACTGGAAATCAGAAGCATTATAATGCCAGGCTAGCCAGGACAGAAAAGCTCATGACACTCCATCTCAACAGAAAAAGCTGGGTGTTGGGAATAATGAACCATGCCTGCCACCTCAGTTATGGCAAGAAATATAAATAAGGGGACCATAATTTAGGCTGGCCTGGGGGGCAGGGAGAGAAGCAAGCCCTTATCTCCAAAATAACCAGAGCAAAAAGGGCTGGGGTATGACTTAATGGTAGAGATCCATCCTAGCAAGTGTAATGCTCTGAGTTCAAACCCCAGAACTTTCATAAACAAACAAACAACGGGCTGGGCACTGGTAGCTCACACCTATAATCCTAGCTACTCAGGAGGCTGAAATCTGAGGACTGCAGTTCACAGCCAGCAAGAAAGTCCATCAGACTTTAATCTCCATTCACCACCAGAAAACTGGAAGTGGTGTGATACCCCAAGGGGTAGAACACTAGCCTTGATCAAAAAAGCTCAAGGACAGTGCCCAGGTCTGAGTTCAATCTCCAGGACACTCACATGCATCCCACAAATATAAACAAGCAAATAGTGGATGTATTACAATAAATAAATAAATAATGATGTATTTTTAAGATGTGTAAATATCTGCTTTAAAAGGTAAGATGATGATGATTTATACAAATAACTATAGAGGAGAAAGCAAGCACATCTGAACTCTGGCAAAACACCAACTTTGACTCACAGGTTGTTTCCATTCCTAGTGTTTTCAAGTCTATATCTCAAGTGTCTTTGGGTAAACAAATGTATTTGGATGTCTGTTTTTCACATTAGAACTTCGATTTGTTATAAACTTTAAGGTCTCATCAAAAATCTTTAACTTGGTCCTCTCTGACACGTACTTCCTGAGACTTAGTACATCTTTTTAAAAAAAAATCAAATAGAGGGCAGGGAGCATGGCCTAGTGGTAGACTGCTTGCCTGGCATGCATGAAGCCCTGGGTTCAATTCCTTGGCACCATATACACAGAAAAAGCCAGATATGGCACTGTGGCTCAAGTAGAAGAGCTCTAGCCTTGAGAAAGCTCAAGGACAATGCCCAGGCAAGACTGGCAATAAATAATTAAGTCAAGAAAGAAAGAGGGAACATATGACACTAAACAAAAGGAAAGAAATATACTTATTATCTGATGAATGTAAAGGCAACCCTGCTGTATATCACCTCTAAAACAACAATAAAATAATTTCTTTTTAAAAAATCAAAAAAGAAAGAAAATAAACTGGGGGGGGAGAAAATCAGATAGATGGTTTTCTATTAATTAGGTGCTCTACATGGGGCTTTTATGTATTGTCTTGTTTTGAAGAAATGCATTTTCGAGAGCAGTACCTCGCCTTCCCCGCCCCCACTGATGATCCTTTTACAATCACTGGTGGTAGCAATGGCTGTCACTCCAATTCTGTGAGCATTGCTAATGACATACATCAGTCGTCCGGACTCGGGGGCAAAGGCTCGAATTTTGCCATCATTCCAGGCTGGCATGAAAGAGAGACACAAGGTAAACAAGGTTGGTATACTCACATTCCTTCCCCCCTAAATCATACACAAGAATGAGGATTTGGAGAAGCAGCCATGATGAGCCAACCGATAATTCCCCCATCCCCTTTTCCTGCTCCTTCAAAACTGCTTCCACCTGGGACACAAGAAGGAGGGGTGAGCCTTGGTTGACTCTGTCTGCAGGTGTGTCATGCCTGGTGAGGGAGGATGGGAGGGTGACGGGGGAGGGAGGCCAGTTCCCAGCTCTCCATGAGCTGAAGACCTACATACTCAGCTAGTAACTAGTATAGTTGAACAGTTCCAAGTAATTATTGGTTTTCCCCCTCTGCTACTACAGCTTTACATTGGATACTCCTTTCCCCATTCTCAGCTTCTTGCCACCATCCATCTGTCCATCTACCTATCTATCCACCCATTTATCTCATCCATCCATCCACCCATCCATCCATCTGTCCATCCATTCATTCATCCCACCTATCATCTATCTATTCACCCATATCTGTCATTCATCCATCATCTATCCATCCATTCATTCATTCATCTGCCCAGTTGCTTAAGGAGAAAGCAGAGCCAAGGAAAGAAGGGATGAGGCAGGTTCTCAATGGTATCATTTTAATAAGCTGCCCCTGAAGAATTGCTTGACTTTTCACTGATGTCAAAAGTAAACTTACTTTGTGACACCCAGGGAAGTCTGATGGAGATTATATTTAGATATTAAGAAACTACTATTTTATAAGGAAATATTTTAGAAGTGAAATATTTAGAGGTAGACTATCATGATATCTATAATTTATATTGAAGTACTTTGGCATAAGCCTGGCAAAGGTGGCTCTTGCTCATAATCCTAGCTACTCAGAAGAGACTTGGCTGGGCACCAGTGGCTCATGCCTGTAATCCTAGCTACTCAGGTGGCAGAGCCTTGGAGGATGAAGGTTCTAGGCCATCCCAAACAGAAAAGTCTGTGAGAGTCTATCTCCAATGAATCAATAAAATGCCAGACTGGAGACATGGCAAAAGTGGTAGAGCACCAGGCAAGAGAGCAAGCAAACTGAATACAAGGCTGAGGTCAAGCCTTGATACTGGATAATAATAATAATAATAATAATAATAATAATAATAATAAATAATGCTTGGGCACAGACTGAGTTTTCAAAACTTACTTTTGGAGTATAACCTAGCTTGAGTAGCATAGCTTTCTCCCATGCAACAAAAATGGTCCTACTACAAAGATCTTTATGGCCTCAAATCCATCTCAAAATTGAATCAGTAAATTTCTTTACTGAGAAAATAAAAAAAGTGACATGTAGCAATTCGAGAGAAAGAAAGTGCTTATTTGGTCTTTTCTGGATCCAAAAATCTCCCAGGTGGAAGGGAATGACACAAGAGGTTAGGCTAGATTGACAACAAAGCAAGTGTCCCTCGATAAATTATCCCAGGTTATCCTTCCACACATCAAGGCTGATGGAGAGTGAGAAGGACAAAAGGTCAAAGCCACAGGCAGGGCCCAGTGCTAAATCCTGACCAGGAGACCTTACCTGAAATGATGCTCTTGCCGTCTTTCATGAAATCAATGCTATGGCAGGTCATGTTGGGGACAGTGATCCGGAGCAGCTCCTTGTTGGACATTGTGTGCCACACTCTGATGTCCCGCTTGGCACATGTGGCAAATAGCTCAGCAGTACCACTGCAAAGAAACCACTGAGGGATAAGAAATGGTGCCACAAATGGCATGTGGTTCTCATTTGACTCCCAAGTGTGTTTCACAAGGATCTAGGGCAGGATGCCTTTTCCATGCTGGTTACTCATGTCGTAGTGAGTTCTCACACTAAATGGCTTTCCATGCCCTCAAATCCCCTATGGTAAATTTTTTCCAGTGTTTTCCTTCAGGAAAGGTTAGGACAAAGATAATTTAAAAAAGAAAAAAGGCTGGCAGGGCACCCATGGCTCATGTCTGTAATCCTAGCTATTCAGGGTGCTGAAACCTAAGGATCTTGGTTTCAAGTCAGCCCGGACAGGGAAGTTTGTAAGACTCTTATTTCTAGTTAACTACCAGAGTACCAGAAATGGAGCTGTGTGGTTCAAGTGGTTGAATGCTAGCCTTGAGCAAAAAGCTCAGGGGCAGCACACAAGCCCTGAATTCAAGACTCGAGACTGGCACAAACAACTTTTTAAAAGTCAATTTGAAGTCTGTTTAAACTGATATAATAGTCACATTCCTTTTCAAAAACCACTTCATTGAGGTATGATTGACACAGACTTACATAGTTGATTATGAAACTGGATGAATCTGAAAGTAAGTATATGCCGATAAATAGCATCTCTTGAGATAAATATTTCTATAGAAAATTTACATTCAAGGAACAAACCCTTTCCTAAAACATAGAAGATCTTATTAAAATTTCAAACAAAGTGCCAGGTGTTGGTGGCTTACACATGAAATCCTGCTACTCAGTTGGCAGAGATCTTAGGATTGAAGCCAGCCCAGGCAGATAAATCCCCAATTAACCAGCAAAAAGCTGGAAGTGAAGGGCATTCATTTTGCACAGAAAATCTAAGCAAGATTTCAGAGTTCTAAATTCAAGCCCCAGTACTGACAAAATTAATGTAACTACATGGTGACGACAATCAGAAGTCTGTTAAAATAATTCACTACATTAGAAAACTTTAAAGGAGGAAAGAAAAGAAAAATAGGAATATTCCCTTGCAAGGTGTATCAGATCTCTACCATATAATATTCTGCTTCTACTTACAATGGGAAGACAATGTCCTCCACAGCTTCAAAATGACAAGTGGCGATGAGAGTCTCATTGAACTCAGTAAAGATAACGCGATAAATGTGAGATTCTTCTGTTCCTACAAAAAACTGGTGTCCTTCTCCTCGCAGTGTGATAGAAGTGACGCCACCTTGTAACTGAATCTTCCTTTGAGGAGAAGCAAAAAGACCCACTTTATCATCACATATGTGCTGCCAATATGAAGCATTTGAGAGGGTACCATCTACTTTGAGATAGGGGGTGTACCTTCAAGGAAATGGCTTGCTTGGAAAAACATAGTTTCTTCACAATGCTTTCCAGTCAGCAAGGGGGTCAGCATAGGTTACAAGGGTTGAGAAGGATGTGATGCAATAGTAGGATGTGGTCTGAACTGGGCTGTATAAGACTAGCAGGATTTAGATGGAAGAGAATGGCCATGCAGGCTTATGGGTATAAATCACCATCTGTCAACTAAGCCCTTTTTAATTTCACTTCTAAAAAATAACCCTAAAATCAGGAAACTGGGGGAACTTTTTTTGTGGGGGGTCAGTTGTAGGGCTTGAACTCTGGGCCTGAGCACTGTCCCTGAGCTCTTTAGCTCAAGGTTAATCCTTTACTACTTTGAGCCACAGCACCACTTCTGGTTTTCTGGTGGTGAAGTGGAGATAAAAAGTCTGATAGACTTTCCTGCCGAGGCTGGCTTTGAACTGCAGTCCTCAGATCTCAGCCTCCTGAGTAGCTAGGATTACAGGCATGAGCCAGTGCCTGACTCATGGGGAAAAATCTTTTATATCAAATGATGCTCACCTTATCTAAAAGAGAAAAGAGTTAGAAACAACTTAAATAACCAGTGGTAACCAGTTATTAAATGATCTATGGGATGCAACTTTATAGGTAGAATATTTGCCTAGCCCTAAAGTAATATTCATAGGGTATGTAGTTTATGTGTACATGTAATATATGTATCTATATAGTTTATGTATTGTGTAGTATATGTATAAACTATCATCACAACAAAAATTAGCATGCAATAATATTAAATATACATGATGTTTGAATGAAGTATGCAAAATTTGTACATTATTTCAAAAATTGTATGAATGGCAAAAATAAGGGGAAATAAAATTTGGGATTAAGGAAGTGGTGTAGCTCATCAATAGAATGCTTGCCTAGAATATGTGAAACTCTGGGTTCAGTCGAGCACTGGAAAGAAAAACATAGATAGTGGTTGTGTTTGTGATAACCTTTAGAGATTACTTTCTCATCTTCAAATTTCAAATTTCTCCTTCTTCCTCTCCAACACTGTTTAAAAAGTATAGTTATTATATATATGATTCTTATATATAATATATATCCATATATGTGTGTACATATATATGTATATATGAGTGTATATAGATATAGATATAGATATATAAAATCCTAGGATCCTTGGGGTCTACATCTCAGTAATCCTAGCTACTTGGGTGGTAGAGACAAGACTTCAAGTTGAAAGCCAGCCCAAATTAGTGAGACCCTATCTTTGACCAAAAGACAAACAAAAAGGTTGTGGCATGGCTCAAGTAGTATAGTGCTCACCTAGCATACATACATGAGACCCTGGGTCCAATCTCAATAACACACTATCACAAACAATTCCATGGCTGAGAGTTGTCATGTTCTTCTGTAAGGAGCCAGTATAGAAAGTGCAATGTTCTAGAAAGTCACATTTATTGATGGGACTTTGTTGTTAGCTCTTGCATTAACTAGAGTTGGTGAAGCCCCATTTCTAGGGCTTAACTCCACTCTAACTTGGCTTGTTTGTTCATTGCTAGTGCTAGTGTGCAGGTGAGCTAGTGAGCAAGGCCAGACATTTGCTTGCTGTTTTGCTGATGGAGTCTTGTGCTGTCTTTGAACTAAGAGTCTCTGCATCTTAGCCTCCTGCTAGCTAGAATTATAAGCATGAGCCACTAGTTCCTGACTCCATGATATATTTTTACTTTACCTGGATGATGAGGTTGGCCTTTATAGATTATCTGCATGTATTATTCACAAGCCAGAATATTAGTTCTGGTAGGACAAAAGTCATACCTTACTTTATAATAATATGTAGCACATTGGCTTGGATGGAGGAAGTACTGTATAAGTACTCAATAATGGCAGTGTATAGAGTTTTATTTATGTTTATCTCAATTAAATGAGCCATGGAAACTATGCAGTCTGGTATCTGGCACATAAAGATAGTTGGTGAATATTGGCTATTTGTATTTAAAAGTTCACTATTTGTACATAATAGCTACTCACCATATAATAAATTTCACTGGATAATCCAATGTTTATTGTTATTAAGGAGTTGTACAAAGAGAATAAGCCAATTTTGAAAGTTTAAAATTTGAGAGTTGTGAGTAGTGATGAATTTGTAACTTATTTTCTTTGTTGTGTCTCCTTATGTTGTGTAAAAATGTAAATACTTATTAAAGAGCTGTGCTTTCTGGGTTATAGTTGACTATTCTGATTTAAGTCAACACAAACTATTTAATTGACAAAGAAACCATTCTCTATTGTGATTGCAATTACTCATTTTAATAGCAAGGTGAGTTTTTAACTAAATATGACTCCACCAATGTCATTTTAATTGGTACTTTTAGGTGAACTTGCCAGTGCTGAGTCTTTTACTCTCCCAACCCTACTGGGCCCAGACTTACTTGATGGGTTTGTAGCTGGGACTTCTACAAAAGACCAGTAATCCAGCTCCGGAGCCCAGCAACAAACCACCCATGTGAAGGCATCTGATAACCGTCACTCCCTAAGTGGGGGAAAACAGTAGTATGAGAAAAGCAAATGATCTCATCATTAAGAATCAATGAAGTAGTACATGCCTATAATGCCAGCCATGCAGGAGATACAGATAGGAGGACTATGGCCTGAAACCAGTGCCAAGTCAAGAACTATAAGTCAAGTACCTATTTGAAAAAGGTAAAGCTGAGGGCATGGCTTAAGTGGTAGGGTACTTCCCTAGTAAGTGCAAGGCCCTGAATTTGAATCCCAGTATCACATACAAACACTTACACACACACACAGAATGAGTGCAACACATAACACCGTGAGAATGGCCTGGAAGGTATTGTCCATGGTAGAACTCAGGAATTCAATGCTCACGATAGGAATGTGTATTATGAAGCAGCTTCCTAGCTACTCAGAAGGCTGAGATCTGAGGATCGCTGTTCAAAGCCAGGACAGGCACAAAAGTCTGTGAGACTCTTATCTACAATTAACCACCAGAAAACTGGAAGTGGTGCTGTGGCTTAATGGGTAGGGCAGTAGCCTTAAGCTGACAGCGCCCAGGCCCAGGGTTCAAGTCCCATGACCAACCAAGAAAAAAAAATCACTTGAGATATTTTGTTATTTTATTTTATTTTAGTTGTTTTCCACTTTGCAGTACTGGGGTTTGAACTCAGGGTCTTCTACTTGCTAGGCAATTACTCTACCACTGGAGCCACCTTCCAGTTCTTTTTGCTTTTTCAGACAGGGTCTTGCATTTTTTTTTATTTTGTTGGTTGTGGGGCTTGAACTTGGGGTCTGAGCTCTTTTGCTCAAGGCTAGCACTTTACCGCTTTGATCCATAGTGCCACTTGGGGGTTTCTGGTGGATAACTGGAGATATAAATTTTACTTTGGACTTTCTGCCTGGACTGACTTTGAACTTCAATCCTCAGATCTTAGCTTCCTAAGTAGCTAAGTAGGATTACAGGTGTGAGCTACCAGCACCCAGCTTGGATTTTCGTTTGGGCTCTTACCTATACCTCCCTCATAGCTAAGATACAAGTATGTACCACCACACACAGCTTGTTTGTTAAATTGAGGCCCAGTGATCTTGAATCACAATCCTTTTAATCTTCCTCTTTCATGCAGCTGGGATTAACAGATATGAGTCACTATACCCAGACACCTTTGTTTTGTTCTTGCATTTGGAGGTTCACTTATTCCAACATCATTGCTGAAAGATTGCCCTTTAAAAAAAATGTATAGTATGACCTTTGCTCATCTGACAAAGCTCAGCTGGGTATAGTTATGCAGATTTATGTCCAGGCTCTCTATTTTATTCCATTCATCAATGTCTTTTTCACTGTGCCTTTGTGGTGTATCTTAAGTTGGATAGTGCCAGTCCTTCAAATTTATTCTTCTTCAACATGGTGATGACTATTCCGGATCTGTTGCCTCTCTTTATAAACTTTACAGTTTCTCAGTACCCTCAAAATATTGCTATATTCTGGTTGCATTATATTGATTTTATAAATCCACTTGAAAGCAACATCTTGACAAAATTGTGTTTCTATTGATGAACATGGGCCATTTATCTCTTTTTTATTTGATTTGACAGTACTGTGGTTTGAACTTAGACCTCACATTTCTAGGGCTCTACCACTGAACTACTCTTCCAGCCCTTTTTCACACAGTTATTGTGTGTGTGTGTGTGTGCGTGTGCGCGCGTGCGCGCGCGTGCACACGCAAGCGTGCATGCGCATGTACTGGCACCAAGAATTGAACTCAGTACTCCTGCTCATTCTTCACGTACCTTTCTTGCTCAAGGCTTGTACTCATCATTTGAACCACAACTCTAGTCTGGGGTTTTGTTAGTTAGTTTGAGATGAAGTTGCTCAGATTTTTCCACCTGGGCTGGCTTCAAATCCCAATCTCTAGATTTCAGCCTCCCAAGTGGCTAGGATTCTAGGTGTGAGCTACCAATATCTAGGTGTACTGGTTATTATTATTCTTTTTTTTGTCAGCTGTGGGGCTCGAACTCTGGGCCTGGGCCCTGTCCTTGAGCTCTTCAGCTCAAAACTAGAGCTCTACCACTTGAACCACAACATCACTTCCAGGTTTCTTTTTTTTTCTGGTAGTTATTTGCAGATAAGAGTTTCATGGACTTTTGTGCCCAGGCTGGCTTTGAACCACCATCCTCAGATTTCAGCCTTCATAGTAGCTAGGATGATAGGTGTTTATTATTTTTAGTTGTATTTTATTGTTGGGGTAATGTATAGGGGAGTTACAGTTACATTTGCCAAATAGTGGCTACATTACTTCTCAAACATTGATACCCCTTCTCATGTTTGTTTGTTCGTTCATTCATTTTTGTCAGTTATAGGGCTTGAACTTTGGGTCTTGGTGGTGTCTCTGAGCTCTTTAGCTCAAGGCTACCACCCTACTCCTGGAGTCTCAGTGCCACTTCCAGTTTGCTAGTGGTTAATTGGAGATAAGAGTTTCTCCGGCTTTAGTGCCCAAGCTGACACTAAAGTCCAGAGTTCAAGCCCCACAACTGACAACAACAAAAAAATGTCTGTTGAGACTAAAACCCAAGATCTTATTATGTATCTAAATACACATATGTATGTATATGGATGATCTATAAGAGTTTATATAATGTTTATATAGTCTTGTAGCTGAAAAGGCACACCTCAACTGGGTTGAAACCAATATTGATCCAAATCCCAAAGCAACAGCCCTTGTGCTTTGAAAAGTGAAAGCGGGTAAGGTGGTGAGTCCTTGTCTGAGGATACCCAGCAACAGTATTGCTTTGGAAGTAATCAGCGATACCAGCTTGGAGAACTAGCCAGTGCCCTTTGTAAATGCAGATGGGCATTTTTTTCTGGTGTGTGTGTGTGTGTGTGTGTGTGTGTGTGTGTGTGTGTGTGTGTGTCCTGGGGCTTGAACTCAGGGCCTGAGTGCTGTCCTTAAGCTTTTATATAGAGCTCTACCACTTGAGCCTCAGCTCTACTTCTGGCCCCTTTGAGGTGATTAATTGGACATAAGAGTTTCACAGATTTTCCTGTCCAGACTGGCTTCTTCAAACTGCATTCCTCAGATCCCAGCCTCCTGAATAGCTAGGATTATAGACATGAGCCATTGACCCCTATCTGGCTTCTATACCCTTTTTTGTTCATTGTTTCTGTTTTTTTATGCCAGTACTGGGGCAGTTTTGCCCAGTTGTTTTTTTTTTCTACTCAAGGCTTATGCTCTATCACTTGAGCTCCCATTTCCTGTCCAGCTTTTTGCTGGTTAATTAGAGATAAAAATCACACAATTTATCTTCCTGGGCTAGCTTCTAAACCTCAAGCCTCAGATCCTAGCCTCCTGAGTAGCTAGGATTACAGGTGTGAGCCACAGCTCAGCTTTTCTACTTTTTCTTAATGAAAGCCTGTGCTGCTGGTGGAGAACAGAGGTCATTGAGAGGGCCTTCACTCACCAAACTGTACTTGTCCTTCTTAGGCCCAGTGTCAGCCAGCAGTTTGGTCTTGGAGTTCAATTTTAGAACATCTCCAGATGTAGTGCCAACGTAGAAAAAGCTGTCATCATCTGCCATCTGGGAAAACAGAAACAGAAACCTGGAAACTTGATCAGTAAGGGCACAAGAGCCCTTTGAAACCCAGTGAGGTATAACAAAGATGCTCATAGCGAGGAACATCTGTACAGACTCAAAGACAGTTAAGAATAAGAACAGCTCTGAAAGGAGCAGTATCTGAGCCAAATATAAACCTGGAATACTAGTCTCCAGTTGACCTGTACATTTCACTTGACATCTATCTGCATCTGATAATAGTATGTACAACCTATGTGGTGCCCATCTGAGACACCTAGTTTTCCTAGGATTAAGGTGTGTTCCTTCAAACAGGCTATAGCCAGGCTCATGCCCATAATCCCAGCTACTCATGAGGCTGAGATCTGAGGATCATGGTTCGAAGCCAGCCCTGACAGGAAAGCTCATGGGACTCTTATCTCCCCAGTTAACCATCAAAAGGAAGTACAGCTGTGGCTCAAGTGGTAGCCTTGAGCAAAAAAGTTCAGGGACAGTGCCCAGGCCTTGAGTTCAAATCTCAGAACTGTGCGTGGGCACGCGCACACACACGCACGAGCACACACACACACACACACACACACACACACAGGCTATTATTTGCTTCACTTCATAGTTTCCAAAGTATATTCATAAAATGACTATGAATTAAATGAGAGGAACAAATCTGTGAAGAATGGAGTTATATGTATAACTATACAAATCCACATTGGACATACATTAACAATTTCTCTTTATGAGAGACCATATTTCAACAATGAATTTTACTATCAGAACCTTATTTCCAGTACAGTAATCACCATTAGTGACATAGAGATGTGGCATCAATTCTGAATGCTACCTGTACACACCAGTTCCCTCAGGGTGAGGCAGGATTTGGGTGTCTGGCACCAGTTCAGATCCCAGTGGATACAGGACCTGAGGCAGCTTCCCCTTCCCACCTGCAGAGAGCCCCAGAAATGAAGGACATCTCCTCTGGATCTTGTCATCCACATTTCATATACCCCCACGTGCATGCCGTCTCCCCACAAAACTGTTAACAGAACTAATAATTACATAACATGATAAAGGGACACTTACAGAAATACTCATAACTATTCTTTTCATCTGTCCTGTCTGGCACTCTGTTGGTCGGATTTTTCTATTTGGGAGATCCAGTTCCCACACTCGAATTGTCCCACTATGAAGAAAAATCACAATTAAGTGGATATTTATTTAATGATCACTTCATCTCTTTGTCACATCACTTCATCAAGGAGAAGCTAGAAGAAAAAGAATCAAATCTTTTTTTTTTTGTCAGTCTTAGTGCTCAGGGCCTGAGCACTGTTCTTGGGCTTTCCTCAAGGTTTGTTCTCTACAACTTGGGCCACAGCACCACTTCCAGCTTTTTTATGTATGTGGTACCGAGGAATCGAACGCGGGTCTTTGTGCATGCTAGGCAAGCACTCAACCATTAGACCAAACTCCTAAATCTTTTTTTTTAATTGGGATTTTTCACTAAATCTGCATGACAACCATGAGTCAAATTTTATGATCCTAATTCTTGCTTTGCATTATCTCATTTGGAAAATTAGGATCATAAAATTTGACACACACACATATATATATATATACCTGCAAAGAAATACTCTTCAACCTTAAAAAGGAAGGAAATCTTGTCATTGGTGATAACATGGATGAACATGGAGGAGTTAGGCTAAGTGAGACAAGCCTAGTGTGGAAATACAAACACTGAATGATCTCATTCTTGTGGAATCTAAAGAACCATACTTACAGGAACAGAGTTCCTGAAGGTTGGGGAAGCGGGGAATAAGGAAAGTTTGTTAAGAGGAAAAATTAAGGTACTGAGTTGTCTGGAAACCTTTTTAACTTTGTCAGAGAGCCCTGTCTTAAAGGAGAAAGGAGGCTAAGCAGTTCAAAGTTAAATGAAGCACCTCACACAGGACAACATGTCTGGTTGGTTTCTAATAATTAGATGTTGCATTAATTTGAATTATTAATTGTATAAAAATATCAAGGTAAACGCCACCAGGATTTCAGCTAATTCTTGCCACGTGCTGGTGGCTCACGCCTGTAATCTTAGCAACTCAGAAGGCTGAGATCTGAGGATCTCTTTTCAAAGCCAGCCCAGGCAGAAAAGCTCATGAGACTCTTATCTCCAATTAATCAGCAAAAAGCTGAAAGTGGAGGGTGTGGGGGGGGGTGGGTGGAGGTTAATGGGTACCAAGACATGTGAAAGGGTATCAATGTGAATTAATGCACCTTCTATCTGGCAAATATCATGTAACCCTTTTATTAATTACAATAAAAAAATATATATAAAAAGCTGAAAGTGGAACTATGGTAGAGCACCAATTCTGAGTGGAAAAAGACAAGCAAGAGTGAAAGGCTCTGGACTCAAGCCCTAGTACCAGGACCAAAGGGAAAAAAGTATAAGGTCAGAGTATACTCTTATATTTTCAAAGCTGTCTTATTTGAACCTGTATGTGACATAAAATAAGAATGCTATTATGTCTTTTGTGTGTGTATTATCTGCTCCTCAAACTCCAAGCAGGGCTTTAATTGACAGTCTGCATGTTTTTTTTTATTCTGTTATCTATATCAGCCTCTGTTCCGAGGTCCAGCTTGGTCACCCTGGGCTGGCTGAAACTGACCCTACTAGAAATGATGTTAATAAATATGGTTAATCATTTAAATATTTGAACTTCCTGACACAGTTGATTTGCAAAAGAGCATTGTATGATACCTAAGTCAAGAGCAGGTGGTGAGAAATTCCAAGCAGTCAGTGAATCTGTGAAAACCATACAAATTCCTTGAAGAGCCCAGACTGGGAATCACATATTTTCAGTAACCAAAAAATAAAAAAAAAGGAGCCTGAGTTCAGTGGATCCACAGAACCTTTGCAGTAGGAAAATGCCTAAACATTTGAATAACAACAAACATTAGAAAAAGGATGATGTAAAGTATTGGTCCAGGACTAAAGGCATGTGTCCCCCAAACTGGTATGACCGTGTTTTCTGGCAAACAGCTTGATCATCTGTGAGTTCTGACTGATAATTGAGACGTACTCTCCAGCAGTCACGAACATTTCATCCCGGCACCTGGAGAAGATCATGGTGGTGGCATACCCCACGTTGAGGCCAGCTGCCGGACTGCCACAGACGGCATCTTTCTTGGTTATGCTCCACACCACCACACTGCCAAGACAAAAAGAAAAACAAACAAAACAAAACCAAAAAGCAAGTCAGACTTTCAAAATAATCAACAATTACATCACTGGCTCTGGAAAGGAAAGACAACAACAAACAACGTAACAAGGGAAGAAAAATGACATTGGTGTTACTTCCCCATCTCTTTAGGCCTATTGGTCCTGGAAGTCAAATGTTTTAAAAACTTCAAAGGAAAACAATTAAGAGGCTAGACATCAGTGAGCCTGTCAGTCAAATCTGCTGCTAAAATAAAGACATTGACAACTTGTAAACATGGAAGTTTAATATCCATTCATCTCTTTAAGAGTTTTCCTTGATGAAGTGCCCAAGGAGGTGGGAAGAGATTGAGAGAGACGCACAAAAATCCAGCCTAACAGCCTGGATAAGAGGCAGAGTGCCACTCAAGAAAGCAAGCTAAGCCAGCATGAAGCTCTGAGTTCAAACCCTGGTATTAGCAAAAACTCATGGCAATAATTTTAAAATTCTACACAAACCTCAGGCACTATTTTTCTTCAATAGACTGTGTTCTTTGTCATCTATATTAGAAATATGTACTGTAATGTTGGGGGATTTTTGCTGTATCGTGCTTTTATTTTTGTCTATTCATTTTGAGGCAGGGGCTCACTAGTTCACCATCCATTCTCCTAAGTGTCGAGAGTACAACAGTGCACCATCATACATAACTCTATAATTTTCAGGTTGGGGGGGACAGGAAAGAAATGTGGGGGCCAGGTCTTGAATTCAGAGCCTCTCACTCTCACTCTGCTTTTTCATTCAAAGTTAGTATTCGACTACTTGATCCATGCCTCCAGTCTAGCTTTTCTGTGCTAGTTAGCTAGAGATAAAGGTCTTGTAGTGTTTTCTGACCAGGCTGTCTTTGAACTGTCATTCTTAAAAAATCAGCATGTCTCCTGAGTAGCAAGGATTCTGAGGTGTGCGCTAATGGCAACTAGCTCCTATAATGCGTTCAGTATACTTTGCTTTCAATTCATTTGTGTTCTCTGCTTACCAAACTTGACTGAGTTGCTCAA
The DNA here is from genome assembly GCF_031878675.1 of Megascapheus bottae. NCBI lineage: Eukaryota > Metazoa > Chordata > Mammalia > Rodentia > Geomyidae > Megascapheus > Megascapheus bottae. The sequence continues at coordinate 6,283,634 of NC_143525.1, read as the reverse complement.
CACCAGCGTTCCTGCCTGGACAAGGCAAAGTGTTAAAATGTCACTACCAAGACTTGTTACCAAGCTCTGTCACTAGCTGGTGACTTTAGCAAACTCAATCACCTTTAGATATCAACATCTTCTTCCTGAAGGTGAAGCTGTGTGGTTTAATGGATCTGACATGTGATCATGCTCAGATCAATAGCTGTCCCATGTTGTCTTTGAGTATGACTACCTTTAGCTTCATCATCATATCTTTCTTTTAGAACAATAGTACTTGAATTTAGCTTTTTGTTAGCATCACCTGGGAAGCTCTTATAAGTCCTAGAGTCTAAGCCAATCAAATCAGACTCTGAAGATGGCTCCGGGTATCTGTGGTAGCTTAGAGATTACCAGGTTGGCACTCACTTTTTTGTGGTACTGTTCTCACTGGTGTTTCATGTACTTTGCACTCAAATAGAGCCAGGGCAACAGAGGGCATTAGAGGGGCCAGGATATCTAACACTTCTGGAAATATACTACATAGATTTAGTTCCTTACCATCCATCATCTGGGCCTCCAAGTGATACCAGATATAGCTCATTGGGTGAAAAGGCGAGAGCTTCAATTTTGCCTTTGTGAAGGGACAGCCGAGCCATCAGCTCCTTCTTCTTATAATCCCACAGGATAATGTCTGCCTGGAAACAAGAAATACACTGTCAGACAAGGTGCTGGTGGCTCATGCCTATAATCCTAGTTATTCAGGAGGCTGGGATCTAAGGATCACTGTTCCAAGCCATCCCAGGAAGAAAAGACCAATTAACCAGCAAAAAGAAGCCAGAAATGGAGTTGTGGTTCAAGTAGTAGAGCACCAGCCTTAAGCAAAAATGCTGAGAACAGCACTTAAGCCCTGAGTTCAAGCCCCAGTACTGGCTCATGTGCACATGCATGTGCATATACACATGGACTATATGATCAGATGGCTGATAAGCTTTCATACCATCAGAATATTAGCTCCAAAAACAGGAGCTCCCCTTATACATTATAAACACTACAGACAGCCACAAAACAGAAGCAGTTTCAAATGGTCTTCTATTCTTAGATATTATCAGTCCCAAGCTGCCAAATAGTATAAAACAACAGTAGATTCCTCATCAGCAGCCTGGGGTGGTGGTTGAGGACAACAGCCTCCAAGCTAAGGACCTGAGGTGTCACTGGTCTTCTGAGAAGGCATCTGGAAAGAAATGTACAATGAACTTTTTTACTTCATTTACCTTGAAGCCCATGAAAGTGACTTGTCCTGAAGCAATGTAATTTCCACTCTTGGAGATGGTCACACAAGAAACATTGTTGCCATGGCCATGGAGGAATTTCTGCTCATTGGTATTTATGGCCTGGATGAGGACAGTGCAGCCCAGGGGGTAAACCAGATGCTCCTGGTCAGGATGGCATTTGAGACCCATGGGAACATGTCCTAAAAAGAGATTAAAATCTTTAGAGGGGCAGAGAGTTTGGCCTAGTGGTAGAGTGCTTGCCTCAAATGCATGAAGTCCTGGGCTTGATTTCTTGGTTATCACATACACAGAAAAAGCCACAAGTATTGTGGCTAAAAGTGGTATAACGCTAGCCTTGAGAAAGCTCGATGACAGTGCCCAGGCCCTGAGTTCAAACCCCAAGACTCGCAAAAAAAATTCAGGGCCAGCAGTTTGGCCTAGTGGTAGAGTGCTTGCCTATCATGCACGAAGACCCAGGTTCGATTCCTCGGTACCACATGCATAGAGAAAAAAAGCGGGAAGTGGTGCTGAGGCTCAAGTGGTAGAGCTCTAGCCTTGAGAAAGTCCAAAGACGGTGCTCAGGCCTTGAGCTCTCATCCAGGACTGGCCAAAAAAATAAAAATCATTAGAAACCAGTCTCCAATAACTCACAGACTGCAATCCTAGCTACTCAGGAGGCTGAAATCTGAGGATCCAGTTCAAAGTCATGCTAGGGCAGGAAAGTCCATGAGATTCTTACATTTGATAAACTACTCCCAGAAAAGCCAGAGAGGAGGTGTGGCTCAAGTGGTAAGAGCACCAGCCTTAAGCAAAAAAGCTAAGGGGTATTTTCCAGACGCTTAGTTCAAGCTCTAGTTTGGGTTACACACACACCATCATAATCAAGTACAGAAATGGCTGGTAATTTTTTTAATGAGAGTGCAAAAGAGACCACCTGAAATAAACCTTGGTTCAATTAAAATAAGTATGGGGTAAAGGTAATTTTATTATTTATTTCCTGGATAAGAAGGCTGGCACTGTACATCACTTGTCCAGCTTGGATATATATCAGTCCTGAAGGGATCCTGATTAAATACAGGATGTTTCTGATCTGAGATGTGGGGTAATGTTCAGATTCTGTGCTTCCCACAGGTTCCTGAGGGATGCTGGTACTTGTTCAGGAGGCTCAATTTGAACAGGAAGGTTCCAAGGGCCAATCTAGCTAATTCTCAAAAGTGTGAGAGCTCCAGCTTGGGCAGCTTGTTTGAGTGAGAGAAAAAGCAGAAGGGGAGACAGAGCCCACCGACAGCCCAGTAGTCAGTCATTCTGGGAATACAAAACACTGACTTCTGTCACTTAGCACAATCTCCTCCAGGCTTCCTCTTCTTTTTGTTGTTGTAGTTGCTTGTTTTACTTTTGATTATTGTTTTGCACTGGTATTGGGCTTGTACCCAGGACCTCTGGCTCTCCTTTGGCTTTTTTTGTCTCAAGGCTGGTACTCAACCATTTGAACCACACCTCCATGTCTGGGTTTATTTGTTTTTGTTTGTTTGCTGGTTAGTTAGAGCCTCGAAGACTTTCAGCCTTTGAACCCAATCCTCAGATTTCAGCCAAATAGCTACCCTATCCTGTTTTCAAGACTGAACATTATTACCAATGTGTGTGTGTTTGTGTGTGTGGGGGGAGAAGAGATTTTCTTTATCTATTTCTTTGTTCATGGATACTTAGACTGTTCCTATATTTTGACTATTGTTAATGACATTGCAATGAACATGAGAGTATAATCAGTTTCTCTTCAAGGTGCTGCTTTCATTTCATTTCTTTTGGATCTATATACAGAAATAGGGTCTCTGGATCAATCGGGGGTTGTATTTTTCCATTATTTTCTATAATGCTTTCTATAGTGGCTATCACAACTCATCCCCACCAATAGCAGGAATTCTGATCACGACACATTTCCACATTCTCATCAACAACTTGCTATCTTTAGTCTGTTTGGTGACAGCCATTCTAACAGATGGGAGGTGATTGTTCATTGTGATTTTGATTTGCATTTCTCTCATGATCAATGCGGTTGTGCAGTTCTTTAAAAAAAAAAAAGTATGTGTAGGAAGTAGCACTGTGGCTCAAGGGGTAGGGCAGTAGCCTTGAGCTGAAGAGCTCAGGGACAATGCCCAGGCCCAGAGTTCAAGCCTCAAGACCAACACACACACACACACACACACACACACACACACACACACACACACACACACATGTTAGCCATTTATATGTCTTTCTTATAAATATCTTTTCATGGTCCTTATTTTTTCCTCCTCGTCCTCCTCCTCATCCTCCTCCTTTTTCTCCTCCTCTTTCTTCTCCTCCTTCTTCTTTTGCCAATCTTGAGGCTTGAACTCAAGGCCTTTGTGCTGTCCTTGAAGGTTTTGCTCAAGGCTGGTCTCTACCACTTGAGCTTTTTTTTTTTTTTGTCAATTGTGGGGCTTGAACATAGGGTTTGGGCTCTGTTCCTGAGCTACCACTTTGATCCACAGCACCACTTGTGGTTTTCTGGTTATTAGAGATAGGAGTCTCATGGACTTAATTGCCCTGGTTGGCTTTGAACTATGATCCTCAGATCTCAGCCTCCTGAATAAGCTGGAATTATTGACTTGAGGCCACTAGCACCTAGCTACATTCAGCTTTTTTGGTAGTTAGTGGCGGGGGGGGGGGGGGTGGGGGGGGTGGGGGGGTGGGGGGGGCTGTCATGGGGCTTGAACTCTGGGCCTGGACGCCTGAGCTCTTCAGCTCATGGCTTCCTCCCTATCCCTTGAGCCACAGCCCCACTTCCCATTTTCTAGTGGTTAATTGGAGATAAGAGTCTCATGGTCTTTAGTGCCCAGGTTGGCTTTGAACCATGATCCTCAGATTTCAATCTCCTGAGAAGCTAGAATTACAAGTGAGCCACTGAGCCTGGCCCCTTAGCCTATTTTTAAGTGACCCTTTAGAAGATGAGACCAAGTAAATGAGCCAGGCAAAAGTAGACAATACTGAACAATCTCCCTTCTGTAGGAACTAAGAAAATCCAACATTCATAAAAGCAGAGCAGATTGGTGATTGCCTGGTGTTTGCGGGTGGGGAAACCAGAAATGATGGTGAGGGATAACAAAGGTTAGTTACCAAAGATGCTAAGTCCTGAACATCTACTATACAAGTGAGGCTACAGTTAATAACATTACATTATATACTTGCTAAGAGAATTGATCTTTGTCATTCTTATCACACATACAAACTTCGCAAGGTGGACATGTTCATTATCTGATGATGGGAATAATTTCATAATGTACACTATATATATATATATACACACACATACATACACTTTCTGTGGTACTCAAAGTTCAAGCGTTTTGAATTCAGGCCTTACGTTTAAACAGGAGCAATAACTCTACTTGACCCATACCTCCTGCCCCTTTTTAGCCATAGTTATTTTTAGATAGGGTCTATCCTGGAGCTACCATTGGACCACAATCCTCCTACCTGCATCTTCTATGTGTTAGTACTTACATGTATGCCACTCCCCTTAGCATGTTGGTTTAGGAGTCTCATTAACTTTTTGCTTAGATGGATCTTTGTTTGTTTTTGCTCTTTTGCCAGTCCTAGGGCTTGAACTCAGGGCCTAGGCAGTGTCATTGAGCTTTTTCAAGGCCACTTGAGCCACTGCACCATGACCAGCTTTTTCTATGTATGTGGTTCTGAGGAATCTAACCCAGAGCAAACATTTTACCACTAGATCACCCTCCCATCCCTGCCTGGATTGATCTTAAACCACACCCCCCCCCCCCCCCCCCCCGATTTCCTTTGTAGCTAGAATTACAGTTATGTGTCACCATGCCTGGATTCTATAGTCTTTTATCAAGTATATGCAATAAGATTTGAAACAAATTTTTCTTTGGCAGTCTTGGGAGCTTGCACTTCTAAGGAGTTGATCTACCTCTGAGCCACTACTCCAGACCTTCTTCACACTGATTTTTCTGAGATAGGGTCTTTACTTTTTGCCCAGGCTCATTCTCGGATTACTATCCTCCTATTTACACTTTCTACGGTAGCCGGGATGACAGACATGCATCACTGCACTCATCTTCCTCCATTGAGATAGAACTTCACAATTTAAAAAAAAATTTTTTTTTTGGCCAGTCCTGGGCTTAAGCTCAGGGCCTGATCACAGTCCTTGGACTTTCTGAAGGCTAGAGCTCTACCACTTGAGCCTCAGCACCACTTCCGGCTTTTTTCTATGTGTGTGATATCGAGGAATGGAACATGGGTCTTTGTGCATGCTAGGCAAGCACTCTACCACTAGGCTAAATTCCTGGCCCCTTCACAAATTTTTATTGCCTGGGTTGTCCTGGAGTTTCAGTCCTCCAGATCTCAGCCTCTTGCATAGTTGGGATAACAGGTCCATGTCTACATGTACAGCGATCAGTTGAGAGAGGATCTTGTGAACTATTTTTTTTTTTTTGGCCAGGGCTGGTCTTCTTGGGACATAATCTTCTTGATTAGCCTGAGTAGCTAGGGTTATAGGTGTGAGGCACTGTGCTCAGTCTGGAAGGGAATTTTTTATTCTGTTTCAGTTTCAAGTGACCACTAGGTACTCTGGAGGAGCTTGGGAGTATTCACAGTGGAATCTCTTTCCTTATGTCCATCCTCCAAATGCGTGCCAAGAATCACCATAGTGACAAAACTTTGTAATACGTTTGCACATGAAATAACTATTATCTGTAGTTACTCATCTTAGATTAGAAAAATTGTGGTTACGTTTCATGTTTACTTTACAATATAAACTTTGAAGACAGATTAAACAGTCATGATTGTATTTTTAGTGACATGGCATTAATCATAATTTAAGGAGCAAAAACTTTATAACAATATATTATGCCTCCATTTTGAAAACAAGGAATATTTGTCACTGAAGTCCTCTTGAATGATCCCTCTAACAACATATCTAACTTCACCCAGTGCTCACACACTTCATAGTATAACTGGGTATTTTCAATGTGTGTTCTATTTCCTCCGACAACCATGGAGCACAATGTGACATTTTGATACATATGTAGTGCAATATGTAGTGATCAGATTCGTGTAACATTAGACATGTAGCATCTCTTTGTACATTCTAAAGCCTGGCATAGTGACTTACACCTGTAATCCTAGCTACTCAGGGGGAAGCACTCAGAAGGATCAATTTGAGGTCACTCCAGAGAAAAAGTTCATAAGACTCCATCACCTAAATGAAAACATCTGGGTGTAGTGGCCTGAGCCCATCATCTCAACTGTGGTGGGAAGCATAAACAAGAAGAAAGTAGTCCAAGCTGCACCAAGGAAAAACCTGTTTCAAAAACAACCAAAGCAGAAAAGGGCTGGGGGCATAGCTCAAGTAATACAGTGCTTACCTAGCAAGCACAAAGCCCTGAATTCAAACTCTCGTACAGATGAAATAAAACTCACGGTTGTTGTCAAGCATAGCTAGTCTCCTAGGCTGCAGAGCATTAAAAGCTACTGCTCCTATCAGGACACTCCTTTATCTGTTAACCACACTTCTTTCCTTTCTTCTCTACACCCTTCAAGACTGTGGAGAAAGACCAAGAGTTGATCCCAAAGGATCAATTTTTTTTCTTCCACATGGGAGAACACATGCCTTTGTCTTGTATGTATGTGTATGTGTGAGTGAGCATGTGTGCACACGTGCACTAACTTGTTTCACTTCACTTAATGTCTTCCAGTATTCTGGTACTTAAGTGACTACTTCCTCTCATATTTCACTTCTTCTGAAAATGTCTTGGATATTATGTGATTTCCATAGTTGAACACATTCTTTTCTTTAAATGGCTGAACACAGTTGTTGAAGAAATGCTTCCTTTCATTGAAATTGTGCGCATTCGTATTCATGAAATAACTTCTTACAAGACTAAAGTTTATGGCTTCTAGAAAAACCTACTCTCTCTCTCTCTTTCTCTCTCTCTCTCTCTCTCTCTCTCTCTCTCTTTCTCTGTGTGTGTGTGTATATATATATCCTACTTGCAAACCACTTATAAAAATTCATATAGTTATTCATATGGAAAAAAATAAAATTAGGTCTCTATTTCACACCACACATAAAGAATGTCTTCCAAGTGCATAAAAGGCCTAAATGTGGGGGAAAAAACCCCGAGACTTACTGTTTACACAGATATAGGAAATGACTTTTTTATATAACCATGTGAAAAAACTCTATTAAATTGTAATAAAAAGCCAGTTGCTTGTAATCTTACTTACTCAAGAGGCTGAGATCTCAGGATTGAAGTTTGAAGCCCATCAGGGCAGGGAAGTCCATTAGACTTTTATCTCCAATTAACAACAACAACAACAAAAAGACAGAAGTAGAATTGTGGCTCATGTGGTAGAGAGCTAGCCTTGAGCTAAAGGGCATGCCCAGACTCTGAGTTCAAGACTTATTTCTGGCACACACACACACACACACACACACACACACTCACCCCCCCCCACATACACACACACACACACTTCAATTACAGAAGAAAAATGAAAAGAAAAACTTAACCCAGGAAAAGATACCTGTAATAGCCATAAGACAAGAATATTTAATCAGGGGCTCCTGGCTTATGCTTGTAATCCTAGCTACTAAGGGGGCTGAGATCTGAGGATCACAGTTGAAAGAAAAGTGTATGAGACTTTTATCTCCTATTAATCACAGAAAAAGTCTGGAAGTGTTGTTATAGCACAAGTGATAGAGTGCTAATCTTGAGCAAAAGGAGCTTAGGGACAATATCTAGGCCAGAATACAAGGCCCAGGACCAGAAAAAAAAAGATTATCACCTAATAAAAAAAGAACTTCTACAGAGTAATAAAAAAACCCCACAAACTTACAGGAAAAAATGGGGAAAGGACTAGAAATGGGCAATTTATGATGAAGAAAATTGGAAACCCAGTTAATACAGGATGTTCACATGCATTGAGTGAAATGCATGTTTCCCCCCATGATGTTATCCCTACCATAATGACTAAAATTAGACATTGGTAATAATATTGAATGAAGGAATTGTTTGCTGGGAGAGTAAATAGCTTGAATACAAAAGACTGTACTGTATGTATCATATACGCAGAAGTGCCCTCCATTCCTGGGAGTAGCTAGCCCACTCCACCTTCTATAACCAGCCCAATGGAAATGTCAGCATGTAGATGTATGTGTCTTCAGAGTTCTAGTCATGGCATTTAATAGATAGAATTGTTAATTACAAAAAAAGTCAACTCTGGATAAAAGAAAAAGAGAAGGAGGAGGAAGAGGAGAAAGAGAAGAAAAAGGAGAAGGAAGAGGTAGAGGTAGAGGAGGAAGAGGAAGAAGAAAAGAGGAAGAAGAAGGAAAGAAGTTACTTCATGGAAAGAATACAGATAGTTTGCAGAAGTGCAGAAAAGCATACTTGAAAAGAGGGGCAGGCCTAATGAGCTGAACTAAGGAACTCATTCCTTCCTTCCTTCCCTCCCCCATCCCTCCCCCTCCCTTCCCTCCTTCCTTCCTCTTTCTTTCTTTCTTTCTTTCTTTCTTTCTTTCTTTCTTTCTTTCTTTCTTTCTTTCTTTCTTTCTTTCTTTCTTTCTTTCTTTCTTTCTTTCTTTCTTTCTTTCTTTCTTTTTTGTTCTGATCCTGGGACTTGAGCTCTCTGCCTGGGATCTCTCCCTGAGCTCCTTTTTGCTCAACGTTAGCACTATACCACTTGAGCCACAGCCACTTTGGCTTCTTCTGTGATTAATTGGAACTAAGAGTGTTATGGACTTTCCTTCCTAGGCTGGCTTCCAACATGATCCTCAAATCTCAGCCTCCTGAGTAACTAGGCATGAAACCACCAGCGCCCAGCTTAAGGAACTCTTCTTGTTTGGCAGGCAAGGCAGCATTTGACTCTCAGGATTCTCTGCACCCTTGCAACCCCTCCTGTACAGGGAAATTCTTAGTGGGACCCTCTACCTGAACATGGTAGGGACTATTTTCCCAAATAGGTGCCACAAAATTGGTTCCTACCAGTGCTGTGTTCTCAAGCAGAAGGGTATCCAGACAGGCAAAACTCTACATCTGCTGCAATAAATATCCATTGATCTAGTCTCTACATGCCATCCCTCAACTGCTGTTCAGCCTCTCTCTCTCTCTCTCTCTCTCTCTCTCTCTCTCTCTCTCTCTCTCTCTCTCTCTCTCTCTCTCTCTCTCTCTCTCTCTCTCTCTCTCTCTCTCTCCCCTCCCTCCTACACACATATTTTATACTAAACCATACAGTTTGTATTTTACACTGAACATCTCATTAAGCTTCCTTTCCTGTAGCTCCAATTCGATCCATCTCGTTCGTTTTTAGGGTTTTATAGACCTTAATAAAAAAGACTTAATAATAAATGCATTGAGGGAAACTTTACCCAGGGTGGCCAACACACAGACAACCATAAGTTAACCTGGCTAAGGTCCGTGAAGGCAGTTGTGAGGCTCAGAGCTAAGAAGCGCTGCACTGATGGGAGAAGGGCCTCCGCCAATTTAGCTCATTGGAACAGCAGAGTCCCCAAGACCCCAAGGCAAGGAGGCCGTCGTTCCCCTCCTCCACCCCGGGGCTGGCCTCGCTCAAGGCTACAGGCCACCGTCCATCCCGCACTGACTTCCAGGTGTCATCTGGTGGTGTGTCACTGTCCCTGAATGGTTCTTCACTATGCGTCCTTGGAGAATCCTAAGCCACCCAGCCCATGGGGCACGTGAGACCTCACCATTGAAGCCGATCACAGCCTCAAGTTCTAGCTCAGCCAAATCAGTCTCGGGTGTAGGAGTCTGATTATCCATTTTGGCGTGGACTCAACTCATTCTCCTTTCCGAGGCAGCCAGGGCCGCGTCCCCTGGTCGTTATGGCAACCGGGGCGGGGGGGGGGGGGGGGGGAAACGGGGAGGCGCGGCGGAAACCAACCCGAGCCTGCAAAATGCAGCCACGGTACTTTATTTTTCTTTCTTTCTCTCGCTCTCTTTGTTCCCGTCTGTCTTTCCCTTTCCTTCCTCTTTTTGCTTTTTTTTTTTAAATCCCTTTACTCTTCCCCCTTCACTGTCTCTACTGTGTGTTTCTACTATTCTATAAGTTTGAAGGGGTCGGACCATTACCATTACACTCACGCAACAATTTTTCCCTCTCCCCAGTGTAAATTCTGAGTTTTTAAACGATATAATTAAGCAACTAATAAGATTTTAAAAAAACACAACATGGAGATTGCTTTTGTTGGGTCGACAGCTGTATAAAATAGTATGTACTGTAAAGGGTGTTTGAAGCCGAGTAAAACAATTCTTTTCCATATATTTTTAATTGTAATTAATAGAAGGGTTACATTATGTTCACCAGATAGAAGGTGAACATATCTCATATCTTGGTCCCCATTTCCCTCCCTCCTCCCCCCTCCCCCATCTTGACTCCCCCCCTTCCCTATCCAATTTCAAACAACCAATTAAGCATATATGAAATATATCAGATTACAAGGTGAAATATTGTAACAATATGAGATAACCAAGGGACAGTAAAAGAGATGAGAGATAACATAGTACATTAAGGACAACAATCACTCATTATATGGCTTTTGTTTCTATATCCTGGAGGTCCTTATATTTCGAGTAAAACAATTTTAAGGTTTTTTTTTAAGCTTTATTGACATATAATTTACATACTGTAAAATGCATTTAACATGCGTATCAGTAAGTTTATACTATGTGCACCTATCGCCACGATCCAGGGTTGTTTCGTTGTTTGGAGAAACAAGGTTTAAAAAAAAAAAATGTAAGGGAAGTTTTGGGAGCTTGGATTTCTGTTCAATAATTTTGCTTTCCACGAGCTCAGCAAATCCGTGTCTTGGTGGGAATAGATTGTTTCAAGCTGCTACCGACCCGGGAAGAGCTATCTTACTGTTAGGTTATGGTGTTATGTTATGTTAATGTGTTGGTTTCACTGCCCTAGCGCCAGGTTGCATTCCGCAGACACTGATTCTGGACTCACAGGGCTGCGCAGCGCACGGACGGCGGGAATTGAGCCCTGCGCGCCGCCGTAGTCAGCTGCCGCAAGCAGGAAGTGTCCCGGCCGCAAGCTAACCGCGGCTGCAGCAGGATGGCACCGGACCCTTGGTGAGCGCCGGGCGGGGGCCGGGGCGGCGGCGGGGTGCTGAGGGGCCCACGGAAAACTCGTGCCGCCTAGGACGGGCAGCCGTGTGGCTCGGAGGCTTGAAGCCTTGGGGGGCGTGGAGAGGGCGCCGCCGCGTCCTGCCGCCCTGACGGACGGGAAGCCCAGCCGAGTCCCGGATTCTCCTCAGGAGCCGAGGCCGTTTCTCGCCCACCCGACGTGTGGGGCCGGCGGGCACTGGCGTCGCTGGACTCCGGTAAAACTCCACAGCTCAGGGTTCTCAGCTCTTCGGTCCGTAGCTGGACGTCGATCCCGTGGGCCTGTCAGAAAACTGGTAGAACCCGGGAGGGAAGTGAGGTGCGCGTCCTCTAGCATTTTACCCTGTCTCTCTGAGGGTTCCCTCCGCTGGAGCTCTTGCAGGAAAGCCACAGCTGATAAGGGTCCTTGAATTCCCACCCCCAAGGAGCACACGGCTATACCTGACAGCTTGACCTTCCCGTTGAATAATTTCGAACCTTGTACTCGATAAAGTTCCCCTTGGCGTTTACGTCTTAAGTTGTTGTTGTTGTTTTCTTCTCTCCCCCCCTCTCCCCAGTGCAGTGTATAACTGTTGTAGACAACTTGGATATGAGGAGAATGGATCCTAAGGTCGAAGTCAAGAGTTACCTTGGCATCTAAGTGATCGTTGCTTGAATTTAATATTGCTCCTCCCGCCTCTGTTTTTAGCATTTGTATACACTTGTGATAGTTGGAGAATACTGAGGATTTGCAGAGAAGAAAATAAGTAGCATTTTTTTTTATCATTTGTAAATAACTGTGTGTAGACCCAGGACTTGAACTCGGAGCCTAGCACTACTCCTAAGCTTTGTTTGCTCAAGTCTAGCACTGTCATTGGATCTATAGCTTCACTTTCAGGATTACAGGTGTGAGCCCCTGACACCTGGCTGGTATGATTTTTTTTGTGTTGTTTTGTTTTTAAGGTCCTTGGTACAGTTTATTGCTATCCACTCCCTGGAAGTTAATTCCCTTGGTTTATCCAAAAAGTAGAACATAAAGCTCTTTGACACAGCTAACATTGAAAAGGCACCTTTTTCTGTTACTTTCATTTGTTGGATCAAGTGGCTCTCTGTATAACTGTTAAAAAGCAATATAGGGCCGGGAGTTTGGCCTAGTGGTAGAGTGCTTGCCTAGCATGGACCAAGACCCCCGTTCAATCCCTCCGTACCACATATATAGAAAAAGCTGCAAGTAGTACAGTGGCTCAAGTGGTAGAGCTGTATGTAGCCTTGAGAAAACCCAAAGACAGTGCTCAGGCCCTGAGCTCAAACCCTAGAACTGGCAAAATAAATAAATAAATAAGGCGCTGGGAGTTTGCCCTAGTGGTAGAGTGCTTGCCTAGCATGCATGAAGCCCCAGGTTCAATTTCTTGGTATCATGCACATAGAAAAAAAAGCTGGAAATGGTGCTGTGGCTCAAGTGAGAGAGCTCTAGCCTTAAGAAAGCCCAAGGACAGTGCTCAGACCCTGAGTTCAAGCCCCAGGAATAGCAAAAAACAAAAAACAAAAAAACAAAACACAATATAGCAGGAGATGCTGGTTAGGAAGGTAGAAAGTATAAGAGAATCTATCCTGTCAAAATGTTGCTTAAGTGCTGCCATGTTACAAGAAAGCTATTTTAGTTAAGCCACATTCTGTTAGAATAGTTTTTCTATGTGTGAAGGCATGGCTCAGGTGATAGAGCGCCAGCTAAATAAGAATTGCTTTTCTGACACATTTAGGTCATGTGTTCTAGTTTTGGTTGATTTCACATATAAACTTTTAACCCTTTTCAAACTAGCAAATCATACAAGAGTATGAATCTAAGTTCTGACCAATCAGAACAAAGGGCAGTATTCATTAGGACTAAAACCTGGGAGAAATACCCACCAAGCTCTCTTGCTTACTTGGTTTCCTGTTAGAAGCATGCTTTTTTTTGTGGAAGTAAACTCTTAACCTTTTGAGTTGATTGTCTTTATTCCTATCTGACACTTCTATATTTCCACAAAATGGAATGTGGATTTTCTTAGAGCTTTGACTTTTTGCTGCTCAAAGTGAGATTGATAATGCCTCCTTGCTTTACATCCTAACCTTTAAAAATGTAGTAGAGCAGTTGCTGCCTTGTCAATGCAGTCGGTAAGCTCACTGATTAATAGAAGTAGCAGCTGTGTATCCATCTGTGAACTGGCTGTTCTCTAAAGTTAGCTTTGCTCAAGGAGTACCTTTATTTGTTGATATATATCTTCTAGAAAAATGTGCTAAACCTCAATAGTTTTATATTCTGGCACATTTAAAAAATATGTTGGTAGCATTTTTTTGTTGTTGTTTATTGGTCATACTAGAGTTTGAACTTAAAGCCTTATGTTAAGAACATTCTCTACCACTTGAGCCATACTTCCAGTGGTCTGTTTATTTTTTTAAAAAACCATAGGTGAAAGATCTATGAAGAAGAATACTAAAATGGGCCCTCGATCTTCATCACCCAGTTTCAGTAGTTATTGATATTCTGCCCTTGTTTTGCCTCTTGCCTTCCACTCCACTTTTCCAGGTGTATTTACTTATCAATAGATATTGCACTTAGATTGATCCACCTATGCATTTGATGTTTTTCTAGGAAAACAGAGCCCTAGCTCATGGTCTGGAAACTTGGCCCTTTTTAGTTCCTCTGTCAGTGCGTGTGTGGCATCACCATTGTCTTAGTCACTTGTATCTGAAAACAAATCATTTGCTTTTTCTTGACCTGTTATTCCAGATTATTCCTTCATCTCCATTGTTTTTTTTTTTTTTGGAATATAGCATCTCTGGCATTTCTTTTTTGCTATTTCTACTATAGGCCAGGCCTTTTTAGTCTAATACCTTACAGATGGTAAATATTGGTGAGTGTGTGTAGAATTAAATAGCTTGACAAAGATCTCGTGACTGCCTGCCTCCATTGATTTCTTCCATTGCTACTTATAGTTCAGTACTTCACACACCTGTGCACTAAATACCTTGATGACATTGCCTGTTACCTCCAGGCAGTGATTCCCACAATTTGTTTTAGATTGCAGCTAAAGTAAACCCTGACCAGGTTAAACACCATATTAATTTACTCTGTGTGCTTGGCGCTGGCCAGTGAGCCAGGTGTGTGTATGAGAGAATGAGTCAGTATCAGACCTGGGGCTTGAACTCAGGGGTTGGGTGCTCTCCCTGAGTTTTTGTGCTCAAAGCTAACACTCTACCATTTTAGTCACAGCTCCATTCCTGGCTTTTTATATTATATGTGTGTGGTTAATTGGAGATAGGAGTCTTCCTGCCCAGGCTGGCTTAAAACTACAATCCTTAGATCACAGCCTTCTGAGTATCTAGGATTGCAGGTGTGTGAGTCACTGGTATCCAGTTAGCCAGTTTTTGTCTTTCATTTTAAATCTAAAATGAGAAATGTATTTGGGGCAAGACATTTAGGAGTTTGTCCCTTCAATATTTCATATGACCTCTACAAGGTCTTTCTGTGTTGTGTCCTCTTCAGCAAACACAGCAAACAGGTGGATCTCAATCCCCTTATAAGTCTAATCTCCTGAGACTGTTGTTCCAGGTTGTTTGGAAAGTAACTTTTACTTTTCCTCTCTCCTATATGCTGCCCTCTCCAGGGTTTCCTGTTGGCACTGTGGGCTACACAGGTTGTTTTCCTTTGCTTATTCTCCAGTGTTTTCTGAGCCTTCTGCTGGTACTCAGCCCAAGGTTGGTCCTTCTGGCCCACATCCTTTTAAGTGCTTTAGTCAATGTTAATTTTTTTCTATCTCTTTTAACTCCAGCAATTCTTAACTTAGACACAGACTTTGTAGAATCATGTTATAAAGTTTTATATGTTCATACCTGGACCAGTGCTTAATACAGTTCAGGCCTCCAGGGGGGTGGCTTCTGAGGGTTATGCAAGGGAGCACATGTTTTGTTACGCAGAGGTGGTTTAGAACCCAAGCTGTGGGGCTACCAGTTTGGTTTCTCAGGGAAGTGTTGCCTGTTTGTGCCAGGTTTGCTTGTGGCTTGTGTCTAAATAGAAGTGGTAGTGATCCCACCATAAAGTGTTGTCATGTGGATCAAGTGATTGGTCAGAAATGATGTATTGTGAATTGTGCCTGGCACGAAGAAAGTACTATTTAATGTGTATTATGATTATGCTTCTCTTTATTTTTCTTCCTGCCTTTTTGAACTTGTCACTAGAATTAAATACTTGGACCAGTTAGAAATTCCTTTAAAGAACCTCAGACATCTTCTCTTAACTCTGATGCAGGTTTTCCACATACGATACCACTTGTCAAATCGCCCAAGAAATTGCTGAGAAAATTCAACAACGAAATCAATATGAAAGAAGAGGCGAAAAGGTGCCCAAGGTAATAGAAAGATTTAGTGCTTAAAATGATAGATGGCAACTTTGAGGTGGGGAAAGCTTTTTAGACCTGAGCAAAGTGTCAAAATCTCTGCAGTTTATTTTATTATGTTGAAGATACCTGATGTTTTATTCCCTGTTTGTTAAATTATGATGTCTTCTAAGGTAGAGGAATGGGTTAGTCATTACTCACTGGATGTTTATAAAACTACAGGCCAGCAAGGCATTCTATGTATATGTTGGTTTGGGGGCTTGAACTCAGGGCCTAGGTGCTGCCCTTTAGCTTTTTGCTCAATCACCTGAGTTCAGTCACCAGTACTGCCCATCAAAACCCCAAAATTTCAGATTTGAATAGATATGCAGTGTATTTATACATTAAGTTGGGGGGAATGCAAGCACTTTCATAATGCCAAATTTATTTTTATTAAGTTAGCAGTAATTATTGCATAGTTTTGTGCCAGGCACCATTGTTTTTCAAAAAAACTTTTATTAATAAAACCTTAGCTGGAGTCCAGTGGCTTTTGCCTATAATTCTAGCCACTCAGGAGGCTAAGATCTTATGGTCAAAATTTGAAGTCATTTCAGGGCCAGGAGACTATTTCCACTTAGCCAAAATGCCAGAAACAGAGATGTGGCTCAAGTGGTAGAGGGCCAGCCTTGAGGTGGAAAGCAAAGGACTGAGTTCAAGCCCTAGTACTAGTGAACACACAAAATCTTAAAAATAATTTAAATTCTTTTGAGGGCTGGACACATGACACTGTAATCTTAGCTATGTAGGAGGTAGCGGTAGGATTATAGGCTGTAGCCTGCCTGGGCAAAAGTGCAACACCTGTCTAAAAAACTTGTAAAAAGGGCTGAAGGTATGGTTCACGTGGTGGAGCACTTACTGAGGCATTAAGTTCAAAACCCCAGTGCCACAAAAAGAAAGAAAAAAATTCTATCAGGGATGTTCTTGATATTTTTTATTTTGTGATTGATTACTGAATTCTTTTACTCTTTCAACTATTCTTTTTTTTGAAATAGACCAATACACAAGAAACTATATAACAGTCATACTACCATCTGCACAGCCATTTTCATTTATTAACTTGTCTGGAATTAAAACAGAATTGTAGCAGATTGCCTGATTTGTAGAAATGGGGTAAACAGTGAAAAAAAAATTCAAGAAAAGGATCTTCTGAAACTGAGAGACAGGACAGTAAAACAGTTTGGAGCTAAAGTTATGCCTACCCAATTTTAACTTTACTATCATAATCTATAACCCAAAAATGAATAAAAATTAACCAGGAAGCTTTTGTAATACAGATGACTGGGATCTAGTTTCAGGATTTTGATTCAGTAGGTATGGATAAGATTCAGACATCTAATTTCTTTTTTTTTTGGTACTGATACTAGGGCTTTAACTCAGGGCCTGGATGCTATCCACAACTCCACTTTTTTTTTTTTAAAACTTTGTTATTTTAAAGGTGATATATGGAGGGGTTACAGTTAACACGAGTTAGGTAATGAGTACATTTCCTTTCCTACAGTGTCTTCTCTTCCCTCAGACTCTGCTAGTCCCTCCCTCCCATTTCTACCCACAAGCTGTAGAGTTCACTTTCATCAGTGTCCAGTGTGCTCCACTGCTGCACTTTTTCACTCTTTCTCTCTCGAGTTCTATATCCTTGAGTTCAAGTATTCTTTAGTGTTTCAATAACTTTCCCAAGTAAATGATTCTCAACTTGCAAATAATGATCTTTCCCTTTCGAGTCCTTACATATTTCTACAATTTGCCTTATTCTGTTAGCTAGAACTTATATGCAGTTGTGATATTTCACTTCAGGCAGTACCCTAAAGTTTTTCTTTTATTTTTAATTTCTGCTTACTATATTAACCATGTTTATTTTTAATCACTAACATGATGGGATTTATTTTTAGGCTTTCTTAGTGTCTATTTTTACCAAAAGTAAGTGTTACTTGATGATTATAGACTGTCCTTTTTATGTAATAACTAAATTTGTTTTGCTAATGTTTTAAGCATTCAAACATTCAAAAAAGTTTTACATTTCTATTCCCTGAGTGGGATTGATGTGGGGATTCCTTTTTTCCTTGATTATCTTGATTAGAGCTTGTGACCAGGGTCATATTATCTTAATGCATGAATGAGGTTTTCTATCTTTTCTTTTTCTGTGTTGAAGCTTCTAGTTGTCATAATGGAACTTTTTTTTTTTTTTTTTTGGCCAGTCCTGGGCTTGATCTCAGGGCCTGAGCACTGTCCTTGGGATTTCCTCAAGATTAGTGCTCTCCTTGAGCCATAGCACCACTTCCAGCTTTTCTCTGTATGTGGTACCAAGAAATTGAAGCCAGGTCTTCATGTATGCTAGGCAAACACTCTACCATTAGGCCAAACTCCCAGCCCCTGGAACTTTTTTTTTTTTTTTATTATAAGGTAATTTTTTTTCCGTCATAGGGTTTGACAAACTTCAGAGCCTGGACATTGTTTGAGTGCTTTTGTTCAAGACTAGTTCTCTACCATTTTGAGCCACTGTGTTATTTCCAGTTTTTGAGTTGTATATTGGAGATAAGAATCTCATTTTCCTGTTTGGGCTGACTTCAAACCAAGATCCTCACATCTCAGCTTCCTGAGTAGCTAGGATTCTAGATGTGAGCCACCAGGGTCCGGCTGGTGATTTCATATAAAATATTAAGTAATGCTAAGAAATAGCACCACTTACAGATAATGATCCTTGACATTTTCATTTTACTTTTTGAATTTTTTTCTTTCTCTTTAATTTGGTTGGTTAATTTTTTTTTTTTTTTTTCAGTTCTTGAACTGAAGGCCTTTGCACTATGTGGGGCAGGTGCTTTGCCATGTCAGCTATACCATTAACCCTTTTGCTTTCTTTATGTGTGTGCTAGCCCTGGGGCTTGAACTCAAGGCCTGGGCACTGTGTCTGAGCCTTGTTTTGTTTAAGACTGGTACTCTGCTACTTGAGCCACAGCTCCATTTGTGGATTTTTGGTTATTAATTGGAGTGAGTCTCATGGACTTTCCCACTTGGGCTACTTTCAAACCATGATCTTCGGGCTGGGAGTTTGGCTTCGTGGTAGAGTGCTCCCCTAGTATACATGAAGACCTGGGTTCGTTTCCTCAGTACCACACACACAGAAAAAAGCCAGAAGTGGTGCTGTGGCTCAAGTGGTAGGCGCTCTAGTCTTGAGAAAGCCCAAGGACAGTGCTCAGGCCCTGAGTTCAAGGCCCAGGATTGGGAAAAACAAAACAAAACAACAACAACCCCCCCCCCCCCCCCAAATCCATGATTCTCAGATGAAAGCCTCTCAAGTAGCTAGGATTATAAGTGTGAGATACCAGGGCCGGGAGTTGGCCTAGTGGTAGAGTGCTTGCTTAACATGCACAAAGAACCAGGTTGGATTCCTCGGTACCACATAGATAGAAAAAACTGGAAGTGGTGCTGTAGGGCTCTTAGCCTTGAGAAAAACCAAGGACAGTGCTCAGGCCCTGAGTTCAAGCCCCAGGACTGGCAAAACAACAACAGAAAAAACAGGTATGAGATACCAGTGCCTGACTAGTTTCATTTTTTAATACATTTTTGGTTGCTCAGGTTGGACCTCGATCCTCTGTCCTATCTGTGATTCCTATGTAACTAGGGTGATAGGCATAAACCACCATACCCAGCTTTTACTGGTTGAGGTAGAGTCCTGAGAATTTTTTGCCCAGCCTGGTCTCAAACTGGCACCTCCTGATTTCTCCTCCCCAGAAGCAAAGATTATAGGTGTGAGCCACCATGCCCAGCTTTGATCTTTTTTTTTTTTTTTTGCCAGTCCTGGGCTTGAGCTCAGGGCCTGAGCACTGTCCTTGGACTTTCTCAAGGCTAGAGCTCTACCACCTGAGCGTTAGCACCACTTCCGGCTTTTTTCTATGTATGTGGTGCCGAGGAATTGAACCTGGGTCTTTGCGCATGCTAGGCAAGCACTCTACCACTAGGCCAAACTCCTGGCCCCTGATCTTTTTTTTTTTTTTTTTGCCAGTCCTGGGCTTGAGCTCAGGGTCTGAGCACTGTCCTTGGACTTTCTCAAGGCTAGAGCTCTACCACTTGAGCCTCAGCACCACTTCCGGCTTTTTTCTATGTATGTGGTACCGAGGAATCGAACCCGGGTCTTCGTTCGTGCTAGGCAAGCACTTTAACCACTAGGCCAAACTCCCAGCCCGATCTTTTTTTTTTTTTAAGCTATCTTTTCTTTGAGATGGAAGTCATTATTTTGGTCTTTTATTTTATAGGCTGTTCATAGGTCTGATATACTTATATATATGTATGTATATATGTATGTATGTGTATATATGTGTATATATATGTGAGTTGTAGTTTTCTGTTTTTATGAGCTTTCACTAGATTGCATAGGCTTGCCTTTAACTCCTGAGCTCAGATGATTTTCCTGCTTCAGCATCCCAGGTAGACTACCTGTACAATCTGCAGCCCCTGGCTTGTGCTTTTATGTTCCCTTACTTTGCTCTTTATTTGCTTTCCTTGATGATTTTCCCATAAACTCTTCGGTGATTTCTCCATTGGCTTCTAGAATACAGCCTTTTTCTGACTGTAGGTGCTTGGTGTGTGTGTGTGTGTGTGTGTGTGTGTGTGTGTGTGTGTGTGAAAGAGAGAGAGAGAGAGAGAGAGAGAGAGAGAGAGAGAGAGAGAGAGAGAGAGAGATCTTCTTCTAAAGGAGAGGCACCTACTCCCACTTAAATTACATAATGGTTCCTGTTAATATGGCATCAAATGGAGTGTTCCACTTTTTTTTTTTTTTTTTACCGGATTTCTGATTGCTTCCTTGTTTGAATGTTTTCATATATGTATGTATATATTTAAATTCTTTTGAGCTAATACTGGAGCTTGAAATCAGGGCCTGGGAATTATCATGGCACTCTACCACTGGAGCCACATTTTTTCTTCTGGCTTTTTGGGTGGTTATTTGGAAATAAGAGAGTCACAGACTTTTCTGCCTGAGATGGCTTTGAACAGTGACCCTCATAGTAGCCTCCTGAGTAACTAGAATTACATGTGTGGGTCACCAGTGTCCAGCAGAATGCTTTCATTTAAATGGGAAGTTCTGTTCTTTATTTTTATTTAATTTTTTTGTGGGTCATGAGGCTTGAACTCAGCCTGGGGGCTGTCCCTGAGCTCTTCAGCTCAAGGCTATCACCCTACCCTTGAGCCAAATCCCACTTCCTGTTTTGTAGAGGTTAATTGGAGATGAGAGTCTCAGGTCCTTTTATGCCCAGGCTGGCTTTGAACATTGATCCTCAAATCTCAGCCTACTGAGTAGCTAGGATTACAGGCATGAGCCACTGGGCCTGACTAAGGAAATACTATTCTTTACATTTCCATATTCCAGAGACTCTCTCTCCCCACTTCTCTTCCATGCTTTAATTCAGCACTTCAGAGTCACAAATGAAAATTGAGAATGATTGGAAAAAATTCGTCCAGTACTAGAAAAAGAGTTATCATCCCTCTTGGATAAAAAGAATACATTGCTCTAAAATGTTCAAATGGGTCATAAATACAGCAGTGTGTTCAGCAACTGGGCAATGGGACTCGACACCCTGTCATTTGAAGCATGGTTGAAGGAACAGCAGGGGATGCTGCTGTTAAATAAAACGCGAACACAGTTCTCTGTGTGGCTCCAGGGTACGTAAATAGGATCAATGGGCAGAAGCACAGGGCAGAGAATTCAGCCAAGCATAAAGACAAACCACCAGTCTCCAGTTAATGTCCCTGTTCAGGTGTAGACCAGGTTGCCACTTTCAGGCTATTGGTGAGTACAAGTGTCTGGTAGTGATTGGGTTAGGAGACACTGAGTCTACTCTGCATTGGTCATTGGAAGGCTAGGCACCCTTCCATCCCTTCCTTGATGGTGTGGTAGTCTATAAGGCCTCTTCTGTGGTTTAATGTAGATGCTCCACATCTGGGCTCCAATACTTAGGATGTGTTTTTCTCTTTGCAGCTTTCAGTGACAATCAGAACTTTGTTGCAGAATCTGAAGGAAAAGATCGCCCTTTTGAAGGACTTATTGCTAAGAGCTGTGTCAACACATCAGATGTATCCATGTAAACATTTCCACCTTTTTTCTGGAATGGGAGGAAAAGCAATCTTATTTTAAGAAAGGAAGGAATCTGGGCCACCCAGGTTTTTCCACAGCTTGGGGAAGTCCTCGCTTCTATACCCTAGCCTATAATCTTGCTCTTTTCTTTTTTCTTTTTTTTTTTTTTTTGGCAAGTCCTAGGCTTGTTTCTCAAGGCTAGAGCTCTACCACTTGAGCCTCAGCACCACTTCCAGCTTTTTTCTATGTATGTGGTACCAAGGAATTGAACCTGGGTCTTCTTGCATGCTAGGCAAGCACTCTACCCATAGGCCAAACTCCTGGCCTTGCTCTGTCTTTTGAGTGTCCATTACATGTTTTACAGTGAATGTGCCCACTAGGCAAGGTTGAGAATTAACTTGTTTGGGTATGGCAGGAAGGACTGTATTTAGCAGTACATACTGCTTTCTCTGTCCACAGCCCTGAGGATGGGCAGCCACTGCTCTGGCCTCCAAGTTGCCATCACAATCTTGACCCAGGTCTGCTTCTGGACTCCTTCAAATCCTTGATATTATCGATCCACTGCTTCCCGAACAGGTCAATACCAATAGAAACCAGTTCTGCTGTGAATCCTGAGATATGACTTGATTGCCCTTTTTTCCCAGGCTCAAACATTGCATCTAATTTGGGAGTTTTGGGGATAGAGAGTGGGCAGTGCTTCTTAATGCACATTGAGCCATAGTTTAACTTCCTGATAATTGTCAAGCATTAAAATGTTTTCTTTTTAGAAATTTCTAATCTGATCAATGTGACCTGTAACTGTATTCTTTTAAGGTCAGTTTATATTGATTTGAAAAACTGATCTCAGTCTTTATTTCTCCAAGTTGTCAGTAGTTTGTGCCAAATAATAAATAGCATAGGAAATGGTTCTGTATGACTCAGCTTTATGTATGGGAATAATGTAGGAGTAGTCTTTTAGATAGAGCAATTGAAGGTGTTACAAAAATATTTTATCCCATGTCCTTAGGAAGATTGGTTTACATTAGTTGTGTTGTTTTCTTTTTAATTATTAGTCCATTAAGGTCTCTACTAAAAAATTTTTAATTTGGGGCCTGGAGTGTGACCTAGTGTTCTCCTAGCATGCACAAAGTCCCGGCTTTGATTCCTTGGTACCACCAACACACACAAAAGCTAGAAGTGGTGCTGTGGCTCAAGTGGTAGAGTGGTAGCCTTGAGACAGCTCAAGGACAGTGCCCAAGCCCTGAGTTCAAGCCCCAGGACCAGCTAACAAAAAGAAGCTCAATTTCAGGAAATAATTGGGGTCTACTTTTCAGCACAATTGGAATGCCTAATAATAGTTTGTAACTAGACTCTCCCTCTTATAAGTAGAATATTGGTTATTGTCCCACTAGCCAATTATGTAAAGATTTTTTTTGCATAGTTTCATTCATAAACCATAGATAGTTTCTGTTGGGTGAGGCCATTTCCTGTACTGTCTGTACCAAGGCTGGGAAGTGTGAACAAGGGAAGGTGACATGGTATGTGCTCATGTTACCTAAAGCACCTGCATTAGAAAATAAGTATTGTTTCGTGGTATAATGTTCATTGCTGTATTTGCTAACTTCCATTATTCTGATCATTATTTACCTGATTTTCATGCTAAACCTAATAAGAGAAATACTTAAATTAGGAGCTCTTGACTGGGGACATGGCTTAGTGATAGAGTACTTGCTTTCAAATTCTTGGGTTCAAACTTTAGTACCACCAACACTTTTTTCCTACTGATAATTTCCCCTAGTTATTAATGAGATCCTAAGTGCTAAAAATCTAATAATCTTTGAAATCTAGACTTGGTTTTGCAGTGATCTCAATTACCTCCCATAAAGCATACAAAGCACTGAACAGAGATATGTGGAATATTAAAAATACATTTATGGACCTAAATGTAGATCATCCATAATTTCCTAGGAAAAGAAAGAACTTCAACTAGAATATAACAGTTTTTTTAAAAAAAAATCTTACTAAAAAATCCTATTGTTACTGCATTATTGAATCAGTATCTACTGTAACAGCCTCCAGTATTGCAGAGATGTTATTCAGACAACTCACCACATGGGGGCACTCCTAGACTTTGGTTTTTAGGGAGGCTAATTTTCTTTCCATGGAATGAGAAAAGGGGGATAGGTTCTATATTGTGACAGCTATGTGTTATTGTCTAAGCCCAAGACCTTACACATGCTAAGCATGTATTTAGCCACCTCATCTACAACCTTCCTATCCCCCAGCTGAAACAGCTTTTTTTGGGCAATTGTTCATGTTTTCTTCTGACTTCCCAAACATGTTAAATAACTGTCAGCCTTCATATATATATATATATATATATATATATATATATATATATATATAATTTTTTTTTTTGCCAGTCCTGGGCTTGAACTCAGGGCCTGAGCACTGTCCTTGGACTTTCTCAAGGCTAGCGCTCTACCACTTGAGCCTCAGCACCACTTCTGGCTTTTTTTCTATGTACATGGTACTGAGGAATTGAACCCAGGTCTTTGTGCATGCTAGGCAAGCACTCTACCACTAGGCCAAACTCCCAGCCCCCTTCCTATAATTTTAAGCTACATCAAACAGTAACTTCTCACTTAGTCACCTTATATTACAAGCTTGTTTTAATGATTGTTTCTCTCTACTGAAAAGGTAATAAGGCTGGGTCAAACTTTGTACCTCAAGTAAGCTAGTGATGTAGTTACAGAATCCCAACATTCTAACACGGGTTCCCACAATATTTGAAAGCTTATTAGTTTACCCAGAGCCCCACAGCTAGGAGGTAGAGGACCCAAGCTCAAGCCCAAGGTTTTCTGGTTCCGTGTCTGTTTAAACTGAATTGTACTTTAGTAAAAATAATATCAACTGATACCTGGCATTGTTTTTAAGTAGAATTCTTTATTAATTGGCATGTTGCTATAGTGCCAAGACAAATCCTGTTCATAATGCAATTCCTTAGGAGTCTTCTTAGTTATCAGAAAGATTACAGAGCATTCACTATGGTCTTCTGGCCATATTTTATGATGTAAGACTTAGAAAATATTTCGGCCATTATTATTAGAATGTCTTTTTGATCCTTGGGGAGTAATGTTGGGTGACATTTTAAAGTGACAGGTTCAATACCATGTTTCCTTAATGTGCTGGTAGTTGAGAATTTATGGTACCTTGCTTAATAAATGCATTTGTGGAATTTTCTAAGGAATACTGGGATTTGCCAGAAAGATAAGTCCTATGAAGAAAAAAACCTTAAATGATTAAATTCATGGAATTTAGCAGGAGATATTTTTGCTTTTTCCTGAAAAAGCTAGTTTTCTCTAGCCAGAATGAGTGTGAAATCAAAATGAAGGTTTTGTGCTTTTGAATCCATGAGTTTGCAATTAATAAGCGAGACTCCTAAAGCCACAAAGTTTGAAATTGCTGGAAAGTGTTGGCTTAGTTTTACAGAGCTTCTTTGACACAGAAATTATAATTGCCTTACCAGCTGAGAGAAGATGTGTCTATTGGAGGCTGTGTGTGAAATTTCAGGTAGTACTAAAAATATTCCTAGAATTGGCTTCATACAGAGCTTGCCTTTTTGTTAGCATTTCTAAGGCAGTGCCTTTACATTTTTCGAAAGTATAAAAATACTTTACAAAGGTTTCCAATATCAAAAGGTATTTTTGGTGTCTTTGTAGAAGGCCTGTTTGGTGGGGGGGGGTGACAAAAAACCTTGGTAGGCTGGTACACACCTGTAGTCCCAGCTATTCAGGAGGTAAGTTAAGAAGATGACAGAGGCTACCTGTGGTAAAAAGTTAAGATTCTAAACCCCGCAATAGCTTATTAGAAAGACTGTGGTCTAGGCTGATGCATGTAAAAATATGATACCTACAAACTAAAGTAAAAAAGGCGAATGATGTGGTGGTGTCTCAAATGGTAGAGTGCTTGAAAATTAAAGAGCCCTGAGTTCAAGGCCCACAACTGGAAGAAAAGAAAAAAAGTAAAAGTTAACCTTTTCTTGACTGTGTATTTTGGAAGGAAATTTTAGGTAGCTACTTGTGATAATCACGAATTAATAAAGGTGAATGACTAGTTGAGGAGAGGCTGAGTAGATTGTAGAAATCTTCTTGGTAGCAGTAGTGGAGGTAATGTGATTCTCCTACATTGTGCCTGACATGATGGGAAGGCAGTATTTGTCTATAGAACTTTCTGGATTTCAATCTAGCACATGGGTCTTTTCCTTTTCCTTTTTTTTTTCCTGGGGGTGAACTCAAGGCCTGGGCACTGTCCTTGAGCTTTCTCAAGGCTAGTGCTCTACCACTTAAGCCACAGCACCACTTCTGTTTTTTTTTCTGTGTATGTGATACCAAAGAATCAAACCTAGAGCCCTGTACATGCTAGATAAGCACTCTACCAGTAGGCCATACTCCTGCAAACACCCCTCCCCCATTTTTTAAGCCATCAAAAGAAGTAGGTTGTTTTGTTTGTTTTGCAGGGAGGAAGGCAATATGAGTGGAGATTGGCCTTGCACTTGCTAGGCACGCACTCTACCACTTAAGCCATAACTTCTACCTTGTTGCTGTTTAATTAGAATCAGAGTCTGTAATTGTACCACAGTCCCTAGAGCTCAGCTTCTGATTAGGGTTATAAGCATGAGCCACCAGCACCTGGCTGTTCTTTATTGTATCATTATTGTAGAAATTGCTATCACCATTGAGAAGTCACTCTAGCCTCCCATGAAGGAACTTATAATCAGGTAAGGAGTTTCTACCAAGCATACAGGCAATGAGATTAAGAAAGTACTTGAAAGCCAAACATCCAGGGCTCATGCCTGTAATCCTAGCTACTCAGGCAGCTGAGGTCTGAGAATCTCAGTTCAAAGCCAATATAGGGAGAAAAGTCAATGAGACTTTTATTTCCAATTAACCACCAGAAAACCATAAACAGCACAGTAGCTCAAGTGGTAGAGTGCTAACATTGAGTGAAAGAGCTCAGGACAAGCTCTGAATTCAAGCCCCATAACCAATAAAAAGGTACTTTAAAAAAGTGGTGGAGTTTGCTTTGTCCTGGAATCTCTGTGCTATAGTGTGGAGAAACCTTCTCCAGAGCAGTTCATTCCACAAAGTAAGACAACCTAAATTCTTTTTTTTTTTTTTTTTTTTTTTGGTGTGTGTGTGGGCAATCCTGGGGGGCTTGAACTCAGAGTCTGAACACTGTCTTTGAGCTTTCTCAAGATTCTACCATTTGAGCCACAGCATCACTTCCAACTTTTCTGTATATGTAGTACTGAGGAATCAAACCCAGGGCTTCAGGCATGGTAGGCAAGTGCTCTACCACTAGGCCAAACTCCTAGCCCTAACAACCTAAATTTTTAACTCTACTAGGGACGGAACCTAGCGTTGAGTATGGTTGGGCTTCCTTAGCCACAAAATCCATCAGCATTTTCAGCTTTTCAAAGAATCTGAGTTCTTTCTTTCTTTTTTTTTTTTTTTTTGCTAGTCCTGGGCTTGAGCTCAGGGCCTGAACGCTGTCCTTGGACTTTCTCAAGGCTAGAGCTCTACCACTTGAGCCTCAGCACCACTTCTGGCTTTTTTCTATGTATGTGGTACCGAGGAATTGAACCCGGGTCTTCATGCATGCTAGGCAAGCACTCTACCACTAGGCCAAACTCCCGGCCCCCTGAGAAGTTATTTTTAACCTCACTCTTTCTGCATTTTTGGAGTCCCAAAGAATCCCAGTAGTTTAAAGTGCTGACAAGGTTACAGTGGAAAAGGTGGATTCAACCAGCCCAGGATTAGGAGCTGGGAATAGGAAATCAGGATCTCATGTCATGTTCAATTCGACAATTCCATGAATTGGCTAGGATTACATGTAAAGGTAGTCTACCCAAATGACAACATACTGTGTCAGTTACAGCTTTTCCTTATTTGTGTTTTCTCTGGCCTTTGATTATTTGATTGGTGGGAGAGAAGATATCTAGCACCAGCCTCTGTGTATGTGTCCTAGTTTCACCTTATTACCACCAGGTACATCATGTCCACTGTCTACTCTGTCCAGCTGTCCCAGATGTACACGTGCATGTGGTGGTGGACATCACTGCCCGAATGCTGCAAAGTGTTTTACTGCATAGGCTCACTAGCTCCTTATCACATTTGGGATGTTTCCAAACTGTGACTGATGTTGATATTGCTGCGGTGAACATCTTTGCTCCCAAGGCTTCTACAAATATGAGTGTGTCTGCAGGAGGGATGGCTGATGAAGGAATGTGCTTCTTGGTGCTATTAGCTACCCAGAGGGCAACCTGGGAGATGGGTATACCTGTCTGCATCCTCAGCCTGCACATGGGAAAGGACCCTCCCTCCTTTCACCTCCAAGTCTGCCATCTCCCATTCCTAGTGGGATAGATGTTCCTGATGAGATAAGTGTGACTGCTTGCCTTTTCAGTCGATTAAAACACCAGTATCCTTTTCCTGATGCTCTGTTAGGTCCTTTGCCTTCTTGTTATTTGCCATTCTTAATTTGTCAAATCAGCCCTCTGGTGGATGCCTTGCTGCTGTGAGTAGGACTAGGTATTTGTGGCCTGAGCTACTTGGTATCATCAGCCTTTCAGAGCTAATAAGACAAAGTCCATTTGATGAGAAAAATAAAAAGTAAACCCTGAAAGCTAAATGGAATTGAGTTGAGCAGCTTTATTTTTGTGTTTTTTAAATCTGATTTAAATATCCAAATATCCTTTCAAAAGAGTTCTCTGTTCTTTGCCTCACAGTAGGTTTGTAGATTTTCTTTAACATTTCCTTGACTTTTAAATGCATACACCCCTTAGCTGGCGCAGTGGCTCACGCCTGTAATCCTAACTACTCAGGAGGCTGAGATCTGAGGATCAAGGTTCAAAGCCAGCCCAGGCACAAAAGAACCCAAGATTCTTATCTCCAATTAACTTCTAGAAAACAAGAAGTGGGACTTGGTTCAAGGGTAAGAGCTCAGGGACAACACCCAGGCCCAGGGGTAGGGCAGTAGCCTTGAGCTGAAGAGCTCAGGGACAGCACCCAGGCCAAGTTCAAGCCTCATGACCCACAAAATAAATGCATACACCCCAAATCCAGCCTAGAAGAACTTGCAGAGTTTGCTTCAAGAAAGCAAGTCTATAAAACTGGGTTTCAGATGAAGAGAGTGAGGTGGTGCTCAGTGGTAGAGAAAATGGCCTTAAACTCTGTACCAAAAGACAACCACGCCTTGAGTTCTGATTTACTTGTTTTAGCCATTTATGAGTTGTTCTGAAAAAGGTGTAGCAGGTGATCTGGTGTCACATATAAAGACACAGAGCAGGCCCAGTGGCTCACACCTGTAATCCTAGCTACTCAGGAGGCTGAGATCTGAGGATCAAAGTTCAAAGGCAACCCTCCCCCCACCCTCTGCACAAAAGGACCTGGGTCTCTTATCTCCAATTAACCTCTAGAAAATGGGAAGTGAGGCTTGGCTCAAGGGTAGGGCGGTAGCCTAGAGCTCAGGGACAGTATCTAGGCCCAGGGGTAGAGTGGTAGCCTTGAGCTGAAGAGCTCAGGGACAGTGCCCAGGCCAAGTTTAAGCCCCATGACTCACAAAATAATGACACAGTCACCAAGAGGTGAGGGAAATAAGACTCCGAGGCAAGCACACTTACTGGATTGACACAGTATTTCCTGCTTGACCATTTTCCTTTAAAATAATGAATCGGCGGCAACAATTTTTATAGCAGATGTTTCATAAAGTAGCACCTTTGCAAATTATATTTGTATCTGTTAATGGGTGTTCACAAAGAAGAAAGCAGTCAATTTAGAGAGCCTCAGTATGCCAGGCAAGCCAAGTCCCTGGCCCTATCTTAGGGTAGGAAGGAACTAACTGTGAATGTAACCCAATGAATCCCTGGTCCAAACTGCCCCATTGACTGCAAAGAAAATAATCCCTACTGTATTTCTCAATATATGCCTTTGCCACGGCACCCACCAGGAAGATCATTTATCTGAAGTATTAGTGAAGTTGAAGATCAGGGCAGAAAAAACTGGAGTCTAGTTCTGATCCAGATAGTGGTAACTAGAGAATCTGTAAGATCTCCAAGTGGCGGAAAGAGTAAGCTTGCACTAGTTAAAATGAGGTAATCCACGGTGATTGGACCTTAACTAAATGTTTGCAGCACACAACTGGAAGGGGATCGAAGACAGAACCTTCTGGATGACCTCGTAACCCGAGAGAGGCTACTTCTGGCTTCCTTTAAGAATGAGGGTGCAGAGCCAGATCTAATCAGGTATGATGTTTTCTTTTACAGCCATTGCTTGATGGGTAAAAGTTTATGGGCAGTTAGTACAGCAGTTTTCTGAGAATGGCTCTTTATAAAAATCCCTAGTATTTCTTCAGTGTCTCATGCTGGTCTCTGGTGTGCCATCTTGGGTGCAGCATACTTAGAACATGAGATCAGAAAACTTCTTTTGCATTTCATTTTGGTTGAGCTTTCTGCATCATTAGCTGCCTTATAAAGGCATAACCTGTATAGGAAGATGGGTTTTGCTTTTTAATTGGCATGTTAAAAATGTGGTAAGACACAAATGGAGGGACAAAGGGTGAGCAACTGCAGCAGTGGTACTCAAAAGACACTACATTGAAAATGAATTATGTGGGCTGGGAGTTTGGCCTAGTGGTAGAGTGCTTGCCTAGCATGCAGGAAGACCCGGGTATGATTCCTTAGTACCACATCCATAGACAAAGCTGGAAGTGGTGCTGTGGCTCAAATGGTGGAACTCTAGCCTTGAGAAAGCTCAGACAGTGCTCAGCCTCTTGAGTTCAAGCCCTAGGACTGGCAAAAGAAAAAAAAAAAGGAAAAAGAAAAATGAACTCTGCAACTTAGGGCTGGAGATGGGAGGAGGAAACTGGGAGAGAACAAGGGAAAGGGTGACATTGTCCAAGAAGAAATATACTCATTATATGACTTAAGTAACTATATCTTCTATGTACATCTCCTTTATAATAAAAAATAATATAAGAATGTAGCCTGGGGCTCACAGAGGCAGAGAAATCTGTAGTTGGATTCTGCCTGGTTTTTTTTTGTTTTGTTTTTGGTTATTTGTTTGTTAGTGATTTGCACTCCACAGCACTTACAGCTGCTCTGAACTGTGCCCTGGAGGAAGACCTAGAGAGGAGGTTTGACTTTTCAGGGCTGAGGTGAGTGAACCATAAGCTGCAGCATCTTTAAAATTGGCTTCCTTCCTGGGCTGAGATCCTGCTCAGATCTCAGCCTCCTGAGTAGCTAGGATTGCAGGTGTGAACCACTGATGCCCAGCTGCTCTTGATATATATATATATTGCTCTTGATATTTTTAAGATTGGGTCTTGCTTTTTTCCTGGGCCAGACTGGACCTTTATTCTCCTATGCTTCTTACCATGGCTGGGTCACAGACCTGTACCATCATCCCAGCTTTTTCTGCTGAGATGAGACCTCATAAATTTTCTTTTTTTTTTTTCTTTCTTTTTTTTTTTTTGTTTTTTGGAGGACACAGGGCTTGAATGTGGGTGCTGTCCCTGAGCTCTTCAGCTCAAGGGTACTGCCCTGCCCTTGAGTCAAGCCTTACTTCCCATTTTCTACAAGTTAATTGGAGATAAGAGTCTCAGGTTCTTTTGTGCCCTGGCTGGCTTTGAACCTTGATCCTCAGATCTCAGCCTCCTGAGTAGCTAGGATTATAGGCATGAGCCACTGTGCCTGGGCTGAGACCTCCTAAATTTTCTGTCCAAGATAATCTGAAACCATGACCCTCCTGATCTCAACCTCTTGAGTAGCTGGGATTGCACATGTGATCTACTATGCCCACCTGTGTGTGTGTGTGTGTGTGTGTGTATGTATATGTATGTATGTATGTGTATGTATGTATGTATGTATTTCAATAGTGGATCCTGTGCTTAGGGCCTGATACTTCACATTCCCCTCCCCCCCAAGGCTTGCTACTCTATTGCTTGAGCCATACCTTTACTTCTAGTTTATTGGTGGTTAATTGGAGATAAGAGCCCCCCCCTGGGGCCGGGAATTTGGCCTAGTGGTTGAGTGCTTGCCTAGCATGCACGAAGACCCGGGTTCGATTCCTCAGTACCACATACATAGAAAAAAAAGCCAGAAGTGGTGCTGAGGCTCAAGTGGTAGAGCTCCAGCCTTGAGAAAGTCCAAGGACAGTGCTTACGCCCTGAGCTCAAGCCCAGGACTGGCAAAAAAAAAAAAAAAGAGTCCCCTGGACTTTCCTATGCTAACTGACTTCAAACTGTCATCCTAGGTCTCAGCCTCCTGAGCAGTTAGGAATACAAGGCGTGAGCCACAGGCTCTTAGCTCTGTTTCTATAATTGTTCACATCAGGACAGTTAGGTTATCTTGTCACTTTGGAGTAGGGTGGTAGACACACGGTTTTTCCCTTAGGCCATGGTAACAAAAATACATTGGGCAGAAAGCATAGTGAAAACTTTACATGTTCCAAGCCCTCTGACAGAGGCACATGTCCTTAGTGCTAGATTGTTACATAGCACATTTGCTCACTGTTAGAGGACTGGGGTTACTATTTCAGGGCCCTATCATAACTGGAGGTACCTCCTGATAAAAACTAGCTTGGAACCATGTGAGCCTCTTGAACCCTACCTCAATGACCTTCCTGTTCACTTTGTGTAACCTCCTCTTCCTTTTCTGGGAGTTCTGTTACCAGATTTTCTTCCTCCTTTCCCCCTGTACCCCCCCCCCTTCCAATAGCCTTAATAGGAGAGAAGAGTATTGTCAAACATCAGTTTGGATTAGCATTTCCTTTAAACAGACATTAATGTGCCAGTCACAGGACTGAATGTGCAGCCACCATGCGACCATGTGAGGAGCTCTTTTTTTTCTTTTTAATTTAATTTAATTTTTTTTTAACTCAGGATTACCGATCATTATTCTAGAGCAGTAGCCTTGCTCTAAGTAGGCAATGGTTGACTAATTTCTCCATGCAGCAGTGTCTCTGGGAATAAGATAAGCCCTCACTTATTTAAAAAAAAAAAAAAGCCTAACACAGCCTCTGACTTAAAAGACCACTGTCTTTTAAAAATAGTCAAGAGCATGGCTCAGTCTTATAATTAAACATTTGTCTTCAAAGAGAAAGAAAATTCACTGCATACTCTACTGCCCTGTGACTGACTCATAGATTGTGATGACCTGGGCTGTGGTGGGTGGCTAATTGGCTCAGCTTTAATCTTCACACTGACAACTGCACACAGGGAATAGGAAGTTACTTAGGATGTGAGTTATTTAGCAAGAGCATACTGACCAGAAGATCAACTGCTAAACTAAAAAAAAAAAAGAAAAAGAAAAGAGATAAAGAAATGTTCACATTTTCTTAGATTCTTAATTTTAACTAGATCCTTTCCCTTTGAGCTGCTGAAAAAAAAATTCTGCCTTTTTTTTTATGCCACTGAATGTTTTATTACAGCACAGAGTTTGTGAGAAGGGGGATTTGTACCTGTTGGTACAGATTTCCTGCAGAAGCACCCAGGGCCAACACTTAGCACATGTACCTAGTAGGTAAGCTGCAAGCATTTCCTTTAGCTTTTCTGATATGGAAAGAAGGGCAAAAATCAGTTGAGTTTTACTTAAAGAGGAAAAAGCAAAAGTTAAGAAGAGCCTGGCACCAATGTCTCACACCTGTAATCCTAGCTACGCGGGGCTGAGATTTTAGGAGTACACTTCAAAAGTTCACGAGACTTTTAGCTCCAATTAACCACCCAAAACCTAGAAGAGGAGCTGTGGCTCAGACCCTGAGCCCTGAGTTCAAGGTCTTGGGGGACCAGTACAAAAAAAAATGGTTAGTTATGGCATGAAGGTACTAAGAACATTTTCTACTGATCCAATGAAGAGTGGAGAAGAAAGGAAGCAAGCATGTTATAATAAAGCAAATTTCCTTTATAAAATAGATGTTTATTGAATGTCATTTCTCATGTCCTAAGACTGCCAATGTCATGGCAAACAGCCCAACACCTACTTTGATAGCTTAGATGTCATGAATTGTCCATCTTGGCTACCCCAACAATGATAGGGACTATACAATGCTTATGTGGGCACCAGTGGCTCATGCCTGTAATCTTAGCTAAATCTGAGGATCTTGGTTTGAAATCAGCCTAGGCAGAAAAGTCCATGAGTTTATCTCTAATTAACAACCAAAAATCCAGAAGTAGAGCTGCAGCTCAAATGGTAGAACACCAGCTTTGAGGGTAAAAGCTAAGGGACAGCACTCAGCCCCTGAGTTCAAGCTGAAGTACTTGGGGGGGAGGGGAGAGAGGGAGAGAGAACAAATAAGACATCATACAAGTAAAACAAATTCAGCAGAAAAGTAGGTTATGTTTTGATATAGTATCCATGGGGAACTAATAGGGAAATGCTACATTATTATTATTATTTTGCGATTCTGGGAATTGAATTCAGGGGCTTGGGTGCTGTCCCTGAGATTCTTTTGCTTAAGGCTAATACTCTACCTCTTGAGCCACAGTACCACTTCTGGCTTTTTCTGAGTAGTTTCTTAGAGGTAGAGTCCCATAGACTTTTCTGCCCAGGCTGACTTTGAACTGTAATCCTCAGATTTCAGCTTCCTTAGTAGCTAGGATTATAGGTGTGAACCACTAGCACCCAGCTTGAATTTTTGTTTTTGAAGGAATGTGTTTTGTCTTTTAAAGTTATTAAGGGGTTACAGTTCCTTAAGTAAGGGATGATTAAGGGGTTATAATTCCATAAGTAAGGTAATGAGTATAAAGTTCCTCAAACAGTGTCAACGCTTCCTTATTTCCCACCTCTGTTTTGTTTCCTGATCAAAATTTGAAGTACTTGATGACAAAGCCCAAAGCCTATACAATACTTAATGAGTTTTTTGTTTTTGCCAGTCTTGGGGGTTGAACTCAGGGCCTGAGCACTGCTCTTGGACTTTTTTCAAGGCTAGAATTCTACCACTTGAGCCGCAGTACTACTTCTGGCTTTTTCTATGTATGTGGCATCAAGGAATTGAATCCGGGTCTTCATTCGTGCTAGGCAAGCACTCTTAGCACTAGACCAAACTCCTGGCCCCTTAATGAGTTTTTTCTAAATGCATGCACATCTTTCCCTTTTTTTCTGTCTTGCAACAGCACCAATTGGGATATATAGCAGATCCATTTTGACTGAGCAAACTGTTGTTGATTGGAAGATTTGCCTGAGGCAAGATATGATAGGTTGTGCTTCTGTAATGATCTTTGGAAATGCCAGGCATTTAAAACATGAAAGCTTTCTTGCTTGAATGGCAACTCTGGGACCTAGGAGATCTAGGAGACAGAGGGGATGTGCTGTCATGACACAAAACCTCTGTGTTTCCCATGGGCGGAGCAGATATGTGGAGAATGTACACATTCCTAGAGGCTTTGGTCCACAAGTTTCTGTTTTTTTGTTTTGTTTTGTTTTTACATTTAACATATTGGCCATAACCCGACAACCTTGTTGGCTGTTAGCCAACAAGGATTAGAATTAGAAGTTAATAGAGATATCACAATGCTAGACTTCAGATATTACTACAGAGCTATAGTAACCAAACTGTATAGCACTGGCACAAAACCAGTAGAATTGAGGTCCCAGGGAGGGTTCACATGAATGCAGCTATCTGATTCTTGAGAATGGTGCCCAAAACCTACTCTGGTGAAAATATGGCCTCCTCAACAAAAAATGGTAGGAAAACTGAATCATTATATGCAGAAGACTGAAACTAGCTTCTGCCTTTCACCCTATAAAAATCAGTTTTTAGTAGATTGAAAACCTTATTATAGGACCTGAAACTTTGAAATTACTAGAAGAAAATTTAGGAGAAATACTTAAAGATCTAGGCTTAGGCAATGGCTTTCTGAATAGGGTATTATAATCCAAGAAAAAATGGCAACAGTTAAGTGGGGTTGCATCAAATTGCAGAGCCACTGCACAGCAGAGCAAGCAAGCAACAGCATGACAGCTTGGCAAATGGGAGGAAATGAAGGATATACTATACAAAGAACTCAGAAAACCATCACAACAATCAGTAGACAAAGGAAAGCCAAGGAGACATTTCAAAAGAAGGTACAATAGTGTACAGTGGCCAGTAAATAAAGAAATGTTCAACACCAGGAAAATTTAAATCAAAACTATGTTGAGATTTCATCTTACCCCATTCAAAGTGGCTGTCATAAAAAACTTGTCTGTGTCATCATGTACGAGGGAAAACTCTGTATGTTACTGGTAGGAATGTAAATCTAACCAGTAGGGAAATAAGTTTGGAGGTTCCTCTAAGAGCTAAAAGTACAACTATTCTATGGTTCAGCTCTACTGCTCCTGGATATATACCCAAAGGAATCCATCAACAAGTAAAGAGATACCTGTGCACTGTTTATTGTAATACCATTCACAATAGCCAGATTAGGAATCTGCTTCAGTGCTTATCAGTAGATGAATGGATAAAGAAAATGTGGTATATATACACAATGGAGTATTATTCAGCCATAAAGAGTAAAATAATATTTGTAGGAACAGGGAACTGAAGACCATTATGTTAAGGAAAATAAGTAAGACTCAGAAAATTGTCACATGCGTTCTTTCATGGACTCTAGGGATAAAATGTATGAAAGTAGGATTTCCAGCGAAGGAGAGGCCAGGGGAAGGGGAGAGAAGATAAAAATGGGCAATGGGAGAAAATGGAGTCAAATTATGTGCACGTATATGTTATAGTGAGAGCCATCTTGTACAACTAATAAACATTAATAAGTTGTCACAGGCACAGAAATTGAGAGGTGACTGTGTTGAGATTTATCATAATCTTTGTTTATTTGTACCGAGATTTGAACTCAGGGACTTACGCTTGTCTAATAAGCACTCTTACCACTTGAGTCATGCCTCACTGTCTTTTGGGTTTTATTTCTGTTTTATTGTTTTAGATAGGGTATTATGCTTTTTGCCTCCCTTGTAGCTGGGATTAGGCATATACCATCATACCCAGCTTGGTATTTATTAAGGTGGGGATCACACCAACTTTTTGCCCTGGCTGACCTCAAGCCACACTCCTCCCAGTCTCTACTTGTGGCCTAGTGGTAGAGTGCTTGCCTAGCATGCATGAAAACCATGGTTCAATTCCTCGGTACCACATACATAGAAAAAGCCGTAAGTGGTGCTGTGGCTCAAGTGGTAGAGCTCTAGCCTTGAAAAAGCCCAAAGACAGCACTCAGTCCCTGAGTTCAAGCCCTCGAACTGGTAAAAAGAGACAGACAGACATTATAGGGGCCGGGAGTATAGCCTAGTGGTAGAGTGCTCGCCTATCATGAGCAGCTGGGATTATAGCTGCAAGCTACTTTGCCCAGCCATAATGCTCATTCTCAAGTTCTGCCAGATAAAGAGAACTTAAAACCTACAATACCATGAAATTAGTACAAATGGATATATAGGTTCACTGTGTAGACTAAAAAGGGAAGACTGTTGCCATAGCCGTGTGACTAAAGATGGTGCTTATTATTTTTGCGCACTCTAACTATAGTTTGTCAAGTAGCTGCCTGGGTTTATTAACTCAGGGTACTATGCTATTAGGATGACCCTCAGCCACCCCTAACTGATAATACTGCCCAAAATGGCCTAAAGAAATCATTCTGTGCAGTAAGTAAGCTGCAGGTCAGAGAGGTGAGGGGGGTTGTTTAATACATCAGCCTGTGGTGTCACCCAGGATCCAGATTCTGCTGCCTCTCCATTTTCCTTCCTCAGAGTGCTGGCTTTCCTCTTTTGCCTAAATCCCCTCATGGTGTCAAGAATAGCTGCAGCAGCTTCCAGCCATAGTCCCGACATTTGACAGGAGATGGAGATACTTTGTATAAGAAACATGGGAGTGAGAAATCTAAAAAACTTTGAACACGATTCAGTGAAGTGCTGCATGCTGTGTATCCTCCTCTTCAACAAAGTAATTAAGATCAGTAATTTAATAATTTAAATTATTGACCATAATCATTTGGCAGCACATCCCTTCAGGGCTCTTAAGCAGATACCCCCAAATAAGAATGTTGTCTTCTCTCCATCATCCCTCAGTGGTAGCATACTATATACACCATCCCATCATGTTCTCTTTTACCTGATCAAATATCTTGGAGGTTTTTGTTCCATCAGGACTTTTTTGATTACCAGCTGTAGAATGCTTTATTGTATGCCTTCACCTTAAATCTCCTGTGATTGAACATGTGTTGTCCTCATTTTCCAGTATAAAATGAATAACATTAGCAGCCTGACATGGAAGGGATTTTACATGATGAAAGTTTCAGTCTTCCACAGGAGAATGATGAATGGATCTGTAGGTGCATTCCTGGGCTGTTTTGATAGCAGCTGGCACATTGTCCATGAGAGGGCGTCAGAGAGTTTAGATAATATCAGAGATTTATGTGACTCCTGTCTCCCCCTGCCTCCTCTGGTTATTATACTTGTGTATGTGATCTTAAAGTGACCTAATTTTATTATGTTCATGTCTTTTTTTATGTGTGCAGGTTCTGGGGCTTGAGCTCAGGGCCTGGGCAATGTCTCTGAGCTTTTTTACAGCTGGTGCTGTACTAGCCACACCTGTATTTCTGACTTTTTTTTGTGTGGTTTAGTGGAGATAAAGGCTCATGTACTTTTTTGCATGAACTGGCTTTGAACCTCAATTTTCATATCTCAGCCTCCTAATTAGCTAGGATTGCAGGTGTAAGACATTGGTACACAGCTCATTGTGGATACATCTTAATAGAGTTTTATATGATTACCACATGTAATTATGTATTACTATCATTATAGTGAATGAAGACTACAAAGAATCTGCATTTTTCTCTACTACTTTTGTTTATAATTAAATATTAGATCATTTGGAATTGAAGATTAAAAATCTGCTGGCTCCCCTACTTTTGTATTTAGGTCATCTTGTCCTCATTTTAGATTTACTGACCCTGGTAAAGAAGACATATCAGTGGCTATTTGGGGGCTTTATGGTGTGTTCTGCTCATGAGTGTGTTCACATTTTTCTAAATGTGTAGACTTCCAGTTTGAGTACAGACAAGGGCTGGTCTCCTACCCATCATCAACCTTTTTGTATCTCTTTGCTGGTCCCGGGGCTTGAACTCAGGGTCTGGGTGCTGTCCTTGAGCTTTTTTGTTTATAGTCTAGTGCTCTGCAACTTGTTTCACAACTCAATTTCTGGCTTTTTGGTCGTTAATCAGAGATAAGAATCATGGATTTTTTTTTTTTTTTTTTTTAGCTTGGGCTGGCATATAACTGTAATCCTCAGATCTCTGCCTCCTAAGTGGCTAGAGAGCCACTGGCTCTCAACTCACCAAACATTTTTTTTGAGACCTTTGTCTTTTAAAATTTTTATATAAACTATAATCAGGTATGGCAGAAACAAAAGGACTGAGATGTGGCTTAGTGGTGGAACACCTGGTACTTCTGATTTTCTTGGTTATAGCTAGTGCTCTGCCACTGGAGCCATATCTACAGCTTGGTGTTTTATTGGTTAAATACAGATAAGAGTCTTTTGTCCAGACTAGCTGAGAAGTAGTTCTCAGTCTCCTGAGTAGTTGGGTTTACAAATGTGAGTTACCAGCACTCAAATTTCCAGTCTAATTTTTAAGAAGCTGAGATAGATAATGCCTACCACTTGTCTTCCTAAAGGGGTGGCAGAGAAGTTTTTGTGAAGTAGAACCTAGTTTAAACAATGTCACACATATACAGTTTCATGAATACAGTTTCTTCTGTAGACATTCTCTTACGCATTTCATATTCTTCTAATTTTTTCCTATTTTTTTTAAATAGCTTTTCACATTGTCTCCACCTTATAGAGAAATGTAACAAACACACTGATGTGAGTACATTGACTGGTAGTATGACAAGCAGAAGTATTTGGGGGTAGTTTTTGTTTGACCTAAAAAATGGTCATACGAGTCCTGTGCAATAGTTCATGTCTGTAATCCTAGCTATTTGAGAGGCAGAGATCGGGAGGACAGTAGTTTGAGATCAGCTAGACCACCACCGTCCCTCCTTCCCTGCAAAAAAGAGTTTCTGAGATTCTACCTCAACCAGTTAAGAAAAAGCTGAGCCTGGTGATACATACCTGTCATCCCAGCTAAGTAGAGAGCATAAATAGGATGATGGTCCAGACCATCATGATCAAAAAGTAAGACAGTATTTAAAAATGTCTAGGGTTGTGGCTCAAGTGCTAGAGCACCTGTGCAGCAAGCACAAGGCCCTGTGGTACCTATGTACCACAAAACAAAAGCAAAATTTGTCACATATATCATCTTAGCAGATTTATTTCTCCTTTTGTTTCAACTGTGTCCTGATACTCATCATCTTGTCTGTGTTCAGTGAACATGGTTGGTGTTTGTTTGCTTCTTTTTGGTGTTAATGGGGAATTGAATCCAGGGCCTTGCACATGCTAGGCAAGTACTCTAACCTCGAGCTGCATATCTAGCCAGTAACTATGTCATATGACAAAGTGCTCCTCCCTCTGGGTGGCCAGCAGGTAACTTTTTATTTTTTTATTTTTTACCAGTCCTGGGGTTTGAACTCAGTGCCTAGGCACCATCCTGAACTTCTTTTGCTCAAGGCTAGCAATCCACCACTTAAGCCCCAGCTCCACTTCTGGCTCTGTTTATGTGGTACTGAGGCATTCTATAACTAATCCACATTCCCAGCCCAGCTAATGTTTTTTGTTTGCTACATACTGGATAGTGAATGACAGTAGGCCAAGATTTTTCTGCCCACTGAAAGCCAGCCCAAAATAGAACATATGAGGGAAAGGGAGCAGAGAACCGGTAGGTAGCAAAAAGATGGTGCCTACACCCTTCTGAGTTAAGGTTAGATAAACATGGCTAGACTCCACCCTGTCCACCTCCTAACACACCAAGCACTTCTTTGACTTTCAACACTTTTTTGGTTCTTACATTGCTTTTGTTTTCTCTTCTCCTGTCCTCCAGTTCTGGACTTAAATCCAGGCCATATACTATACAAGCACTCTGCACTGAGCCATATTCATAGCACTATGACTCGTCAAGAAAAGTTTGATGGATATGGTTAGGCCAAAAGATGAACACTTTTGGCTATTCCAGTAGTTTATGGGGACTCAGAGATTGTTTTTGAAGAATATCATTAAGTATATAATAAAACTTTACGTATTCTATAATATAAATTTTAGAGTAGCATATCTATGTGGTGAAGAAATCAGATTGTACAAATGAGTTATGAATGCATGAGGCTCCCTGACATTCCCATATGCAGATTTCCCATTTATTCCTAGTGATAAGAAGCAAAAAGCAAACTTTTAATAGTTGTTCTTTAATAGTTCTTTCAGAGAAATTCTGGACATCCACACATTCAGTCTCTTGCTCACCTATTTTTTTTACTTCAACTGTAGTGTATGTACTATGTACTACTTACTGTGCAACCTCATTTCATTAACAATGCATTTGAAGATTGAGTAGAATGTTTAGTTTTCTTAAATATCTTACATCTGTCTCAGAACTTGGCAGAGGGGCTGTCTGAAGTTTTAGGCTATGTATGTACTTAGAGACTGGTTATCCTTCAAAGATATCTCTATAGTCATTTATTCTGGATGATTTCTTTTCTCCGA
This sequence comes from Megascapheus bottae, assembly GCF_031878675.1. NCBI lineage: Eukaryota > Metazoa > Chordata > Mammalia > Rodentia > Geomyidae > Megascapheus > Megascapheus bottae. Next base: position 6,242,129 of record NC_143525.1, on the reverse strand, counting down.
GGGCTAGAAAGAGCTTTATTATAGGCTAAGTTTTAAATAGAGACTATAAGGAGAGATTATTTATGTGGATGATTGATTGGGCAAGTGAAAGCAAAGACTTGGAGCTCTGCACAGCTATTAGTTGTTAAAATCCATGTCATTGATCAAGTCAACAGAGGTATCCAATTATTACCATGGGAAAGGTGAGAAAGCAGTCTGTTAGTGGTGAGAAGTTACAATGTGGAGGTTTCTTAAAAGGCTGTGTGTTTGTGTGTACGTGTGCATGTGTTGGTACTATCTGTGAGCTTTATTCACTCAAGGCTGATGCCTTACCACTTGAGCCACATCTCCACTTCTATCTTTTTGATGGTCTATTGGAGAAATGAATCTCATGGACTTTCCTGCCTGGGCTGGCTTTGAACTGTGATCCTCAGATCTTAGTCTCCTGAGTGCTAGGATAGATGTGAGCCACTGGTACCTGGCTCGAATTCATCTGTCTTTTCAGTAAGTGGCATCAGTCAACTAGATGTCCAGAAGAAAAACAAAGAATCTTGACCTCTGCTGTCCCCAGAAAAGGTCAGACAGGAGTGCATTTAAAGCATGGGAGCTTAGAAATGTGTACACACCTTCATTTCTTTATATACCACACAAGTGCATATATGTAAGTGTCTTAATATACGGCTATAGGCATGTAACCCTATATACGTACACCTACACATATGCACACACTTTAAAAGCTATGCCCTGAACACACCACGAGGTGGAGATGTAAGTCAATAGAATATACTAGATTTAGAAAAGTTGGACTCTGTCTTCAAAGCAAGGAGAAAGAGAAGATTGAAACGGCTTCTTAATTTTAGGAAAGGCTTCTATTCTTATTCTCTTCCCTTTTCTGTTTCTTCCAGCAACTGCAAATCCATTTGCTGTATTTGTATGAATATCCTCATCTATGATGTTCCATAGATTCTGTCCCATGCTTAATTTCTGCAGTATAAGTACGGCATCATTGTTTGCATCCTCTCCATTTGATAGATGGTTGGCTTGTTTTGTGTTTTATAGTTAGATACAATGCTGAGGTCAGTATCCATATGGAGTATGGCCTCCATTCTTATAGGACAGAGACTGTAGAGAGTTTCCCATGACACCAGGCCCAGGTGTTCAGAGTTTGGCAGGAGCTGCTGTGTCTGTTTCTTAGAAGCTGAGTGATCTGTCTTCCTGAAGCTGTATTTGTCCTACTGGTTTTGCAAAGCTTGGTGGGTTTGGTTAATAATTTATGGGTAAAAATGGTATCCATTTTGAATTTAAATCTTAACTAGTATCGTTTGATACAGTAAAGGCATTCCCTACCTATGTGTGATTTATTTTTAAATTTCAAAAGCCACCTGGAAATTAAAAAGGTATATGTGTGTGTGAGGGGGTTCCATCCCCTTTTCAATAGATAAGGAAAAGAAAAGAAATTACCATTACATACTATTTTTAGGTCATTATTTGGTTATTGTAGAAATCTGTTTACTACTCTCCAACTTGTGTTTTTTTTAAATAATTTTTATTGTGATTAATAGAGGGTTACATTATATTCACCAGATAGAAGGTGTATAACTTCACAAACATTGATACCCTTTCTCATGCCATGGTCCCCATTTTCCTCCCCCCCCTGCTTATCTTGATTTCCCCCCTTCCCTATCTAATTTCAAATAACCAATTAAGCACATATGAAATATATCAGATAACAAGGTGAAATATTGTAACAATATGAGATAACAAAGGGATGGCAAAAGAGATGAGAGATAACATAGTACATTAAGGACAACAGTCCAACAGTCACTCATTATATGGCTTTTGTTTCCTTAGCCTGGAGGTCCTTACATTTAGTGTCATACTATTTGGCCTAATGTCTCTAGATTTTGTTCTATTGTAAATCTCTGCTAGGAGAGCCCAAGGTTTCTACTGATTATGACAAATGAGGGAGACTATTGGGCCTATGTTCCTTTGAGTCAGGCTTACTTCATTTAATATGATTTTTTCTAAGTCTTTCCATTTCCTAACAAATGGGGCGATGTCGTTCTTTCTGATAGCAGCATAGAATTCCATTGTGTACAAATACCACCTCTTGTTGATCCACTCATCAACTGAGGGACATCTGGGTTGGTTCCATATCTTTGCTATGGTAAATAGTGCTGCAATGAACATCATTGTGTTAGTGGATTTAGTATGCCCTTGTTTCTAGATGGTTGGGTAAATGCCAAGTAGTGGAATTGCTGGGTCATAGGGGAGCTCTATGTTTAATCTTTTGAGGAACTGCCATACTGCTTTCCATAGTGGTTGAACAAGTTTGCACTCCCACCAACTGTGTAGTAGTGATTCCTCCTGGCCACATCCCCTCCAGCATCTGTTATTAGTTTTCTTGATCCTGGCCATTCTAACTGGAGTGAGGTGGAATCTTAGAGTTGTTTTGATTTGCATATTTCTTTTATGACCAGAGATGTCGAGCATTTCTTCATGTGTCTATAGGCCATTTTTATTTCTCCTTCAGAGAAGACTCTAAGTCTTTGGCTCATATTTTAATGGGATGGTTGTTACTTTGGAGATTAGTTTTGGATTGATTCAATTTTTTGAGCTGTTGATATATTTTAGATATGAGGCCTTTGTCCATTGTATGGTTAGTGAAGATCTTCTCCCATTCTGTAGGCTTCCAACTTGTGTTTTTTTATACACCAAAGTAATACATTGACATTTTCATATGTTTTGAACAGGAAGGGGGTTTATTTAACTCTCTCTTCTCCTGTTACCTATCCATACCAAGCTCTTCTGTGTGTATTACTTTATTTGATCTTCATACAAACTGAGAAGTAATTTGGTGTTGGTTTACAGATAAGATTTAGTGGGGCAGGGAGTTTGGCCTAGTGGTAGAGTGCTTGCCTAGCATTCAGGAAGACTTGGGTTCGATTCCTCGGTACCACATGCATAGAAAAAAAGCCAGAAGTGGTGCTGAGGCTCAAGTGGTAGAGCTCTAGCCGCAAGGAAGTCCAAGGACAGTGCTCAAGCCCAGGACTGGCAAAAAAAAGTTATCTCTGTGTCCAACTTGAATTAATGGCAGAATGAGACCTGGAATTGTAGCTACTTGTCCTTTTCCCTGGCTTTGTCTCTCTACCCTGTTTCTTCTGATTTTGATTTCCTACTGCAGTTGCTTTTTAGGGTCCCCCCTTTGTCCCTTTCTCCTATGCTTTGAGTACTTGCCCTTTTTTCCTGTCCATTAAACCTGTGGGCAGTGTTAGCCTCAACCAGGCATCTGAGCAGTGCTTCATTTCACTCGGTGGAAGGAACTAAGGACTTAGTATTAAACTACCTGGTTTAGGTTTTGATTCCATTTCATGAAGACAATCATAATTCTTCAAAATAATATGAAGTTGAATGAGAAGTATGCAAAGACCCTTTGTGAACTGGCATTTGTTCTGTAAGATCACTGTCAGTGATCTCAGCAGAAGGGAAGACAGATTGTATGCCATTTGGAGCAGTCTTTCCATCTTATGCAAAACAATGAGAGGACAGTACAGGCCAAAAGCTATCTAAGAGATTAGAAAAGGGAGAAAACAGTATGAGAGGAAGAAGCTGAGGAGACTGGAATGACACATCAACAGCCCTGACAGAGTGAGTAGAACTTAAGCATTGTATATCTCTTCCTCCTACATATTTTAGTGCACCACCTTCCGTACCAGTCTGTACAATGGTGTCCAGCTGGTTGCATGAAAGTCACCTGAGAGAGTTTATAGTTTTTTGCAGATTCTTGGGCTCTGTCTCCAGAGGATAAGATGCCTTGGTTAAAAGTATGTTGGAGGTGGGTGCCAGTGGCTAACACCTGTAATCTTAGCTACTCAGCAGGCCAGAATCTGAGGATTGTGATTCAAAGCCAGCCTCAGCAGGAAAGTCCATGAAACTCTTATGTTAAATTAATCTTCAAAAGCTGGAAGTGAAGCCATGGCTCAAGTGGTAGAGTGCTAGCCTTGAAAAAATCTTAAAGGATAGTACCTGAGCCCTGAGTTCAAACCTTAGTACATCACACCCCACCCCTTACCAAAGTGTGAATGTCCATCTCAATAGAATGCATTGTTAGGTGTGAATTAGGTGAGTTGATATAATAAAAAGAAATTGAGGAGGTAGTGATGAATATATAGGCAGCCCTTGGCTTTGTGCTTCTTGAAGGTATATACATTATTCATCAGCCTTAGTCTTTTAATGCCAAATTGGGACTCCTGTCCATCGGTATCCAAACACAATTTTATTACTATTGATGTACTGTCTGCTAGTCAGGGGTTTTGCATCATTATACTTGTGTCTTCGTATCTGGAGCAGTGACAATCAATTCATTGAACATGTTTATTGCATTTTATCATTATAAAATGAATCAAAATAAAAAACATATGTTAAAGGGTTATCAGTAGCATTGTAGCATTGAGGCAAAGTTGAAAGTCATTAGACGTAAATGCAAATTGTATCAAATTTGCTACTTACTAGACTCATTTAGTGTGGGGGTGAAAAACCAAGTGAAGAAGAGCAGAGCTGTTACTGAGAGTGGTGTTCAGAGGTCCTGGCTTTGGGGAGAGAAGCTCCATCACACTAGTGGAACATAGTGTAGACTTTAGCACAGTGTATTTCTAAGCATGTTTGCAAGCATCCATCGTGCAATTACAAAGTACTGAGCTGCTGGCTGTAAACATTGGTCATGTATTGCTGGAGTTGAGCTTTGACGAGCAACCAGCAGATGGCTCTCTACCACCAGGGGGCTGACATAGGAATCCACTGGGCTCTCACTTAGAATTTTTAGGGTTTTTGTGTATCACACCTGGCTCTTCTATTCTTAAGATACAAATGATAAGCAAACACTTTAGGTAAAGAACACCTGCTTTTGCTTTTAGAGTGCTTGGATGACTCTCCTCAGAAATACTACACTATAATTTTTGAAGTTTTAAGTTGGAGGCTAAACTAATGACCTCAGTGGCCTTTCCCACCCTTCATATATATTCTTTTTTAAAATCTTTTAAGACTTTCATCAATATAAACAATTTTTATTGATATAAAGAAGATGAATAAGATGTAAAAAAAAGGATGAAATACTGGACTGAAAGATACTGTGTAAATTCAACTACATGGGCAGTACTGTTTGGGGGCTTATTATTAAACACTATGCTGATTAGAAAGGTAATGAGAAATTTACCTTAGGTTGTATCAACTTCCAACTCAACCAATTTGGACATCTATATCCTTTGTATTCAGTCTATTCCCCAGAACTTGTATATGTGCGAGTGCCGGTACTGGGGCTTGAACTTATGGCCTGTAGTTCTCACCTGGTGTTTTCACTCTAGACTGGCATTCTGTTACTTAAGTCACAATTACACTCTAGCTTTTTGATAGTTAAGAGTCTCAGGACTTTGCTGCTTGGGCTGTCTTCAAACCATGATCCTCAAATCTCAACTTCCTAAATAGCTATGGTTGCAGGCATGAACCACTGGTACCCAGCAGAATTTCCCTTTTTAATCAGTATGTTGGTTTTGCCTCTTTCTGTCCTGTTGTCATTTTCTTTCCTTATCCATACCCCCAATATGGCCCACTAAAATTACTGCACCAGCCTTTTGACCTGCCTACCATAGCCTCTCCTCAGTGTAAAGTGGTCTTCATATTATTGCCAGATTGTCTCTGTTTTTAAAGAATTGATATGAAAGGATCGACTTCTGATCGAAACGCAAGCCTCTGTACATCTGTATATTTGTAGAGCGAAGCTACATAAAAAGTTCTGAAAGAAGAAATACCCTTTCCTCCCAGAGTGTAGCATTTTCACATCTGGGCTGTTCTAATATGACTCTGTTTACTGACTGCCTAGAATGAGCTTTGCTAGTCTTTTCTGTAAACCAACCTGTGCTTGGTGAATACTCAAACACTGACATTTTTTTCCCTAGACAAAACATTTTATGTGACTTTTACATATTTTTGAAATGCTAAGAAAAGCTCCTTGTTGGAATTCACTGCCTTTTCAGTTCCCTGTTCAGCTGATAAGAATGTTCTCCCTGTGTGCTCCAAATACATTTATCAGCAGAAAGATGAGCTATCTATGCCCCTAATATTATTATAATCTAATAATGTACACAATTTTCTTTGGGGGACAAAAAATAGTTTTATGTCCTTAGAAGAGACCATTTTGGTTAAAAAAAAAATATGTAGAGGCTGGGAGTTAGCCTAGTGGTAGAGTGCTTGCCTAGCATGCACAAAGACCCAGGTTTGATCCCTGGTACTACATATATAGAAAAAAGCTGGAAGTGGTACTGAGGCTCAAGTGGTAGAGCTCTAACCTTGAGAAAATCCAAGGATAGTCCTCAGGCCCTGAGCTCAAGCCCAGGACTGGCTAAAAAACAAAACAAAAAACTATATAAGATGAATAGTGTTTAATAATATATCATTTATTTGATAAGCTCCATTTATTAGGTAAGTTCCATCTTGAAACATGGATGAAAATCTCCAGTTATTTTAAAAGAAAAATATGAACTGGACATAGGAATCTGAGGCAATATGATTGTGGAACCAAGGAGTTGGTAGTTCTTAAAGAAGAGAGGTAGGTACCTTACTTATTCAGGAGGCTGAGATCTGAAGGTTGAGGTTCAAAGCCAGCCAGGGAGAAAATGTCTGTGAGATTCTTATCTCCAATAACCCACCAAAAAGCTGGAAGTAGAGCTGTGGCTCAAGTGATAGGGTGCCAGCCTTGAGTTGAAAAAGCCAAGGGAGAGTGCAGAGATTTGAGTCCCCAGTGCTACCATAAAAATAAATAAGAGGTAGAGGCATAGATCAGTAATACTCTGGGCTATTTAAGGACCCGTGTTTCATTGCCAATATAGCAATAAAGTAAGTATCCTAAACTCAGAAGCATGATAATGAGCATGTCTTGTCTTTAACTTTGCAAAGGAGATATGCTCCTTACTTGTCATTCCAGAAGTGAGAGTGAACTGGAAGTTCATACACTAACAGAATTCCCTTTCAAGTAATTCTTTCCATCTGTGTGAACAATATCAGCCTTTGCTATTAAAGTATTGAAGGCAGGTAGCAGTTGTTTCTTTTGTTGTTGTTTTTTATTTTTTTTAGTCTCACAAGATAGAAAACGTTAAATGCTTCACTCATTTTGGCTTTCTCGAGCTTGAAACCCTTAGTGGGTTCTCCTAGTTCTGTTTCATAAACATTTATAGACAGTGCTTTTCCGGCATATTTCCAGGTTGGGGTTTTTGGGGTTTTTTTTGGTGCTGGGGATATAAACCTGGTTGTCATGTGGCCTCTTTCCTCACAGAGCTCATCATTTAGGAAGGGAGACAGATGCGTAAATAACTAACTACAATCCTGCTTGATAAATGCCACATTAGAGGCTGTGAACAAGGTGCCCTGGGAGCAGCAGGGAGTGATTGATTCTTAGGAAGGGGGATGGGGTGGGGATCAGGAAGGACTGAGAGGCACAAGTGACATTTAAGTTGAGCCTTAGGGGATGAATAGAATTTTGCCAGATGGACAAAGGGGCGGGGGGGGGGCGGAGACACTCTAGACTCATACAAAAACATGAGAGTGTGAAAGTTTGTGCCTTTGTCTGAATTGTGGTGAGCAGTGTGTGTGGCTGAAGAAGAAGCAGGATGTGGGTAGGTGACGTCAGAAAGGTCACTGGGACCATCTTGTAAGGTTTACACTTGACTTTTGGATTCTGGGGGGTCACAGGTTTTAAACTAAAGGAATGATAATGGCATGATCTTTGTTCTAGAAAGGTAACTCTGGCAGCAGTGTGTAAGATGGTTGGGATGAGCGTGACTGGAAGAAAGGAGACCAATCAGAAGGCCACCAATCAGAAGGCCATAGGCATGGTACTCATGCATGAGAAACTGTGAAGGTCTGAGCCAATGCAGAGAGGATGGAGACTTGGGAAATATCTCTGATGGTGGCCTGGATGTGGGGGAGAAGGACAAAGGGGAAAAAAAAAGCTTTGGATAACTTGCTAATAGCCAAAATAGAATGCATATGAAAAGAAAAGCTTATGGGGATATGGAAGTAACTAACGTATTTAATTTAGGATTTTTGCCTTTGGGATGAATTCCAGTTGGAGATTCCTGAATGAAAATGCCCAATGACAGAACACATAGAAAGTACCCTCTGTAGACAAGCTGGCAAGTCTATAACACAGTAATTTCCAGTCAGGATAAGGAAGACATGCCTTTTCTATGTGGAATACTTCAAAAGAAGTGTTTATATGTATGTATATTATTCCTCTCCCTAGCCCTAACTGCTGATAGGGTCCTTACAGGATAAGTCCACGTGATTTGAACAGAAAGTAACAATAGGTATCACCCCCAAATGTTTGGCATAAATGCTAATGTAAAGAAAAACAAGTGTTCTGCATACTGGAATACTTGTAATCTTACATCTTAGCTGATTTTTCATATATTTTTTATTGTAATTAATAGAAGGGTTACATTATAGTCACCAGATAGAAGGTGCATTACTTCACATATATTGATTCCCTTTCTCATGTCTTGATCCCCATTTCCCTCCCCCCACCCCCATCCCTCATCTTGTTTTTCTCCATTCCCTGTCCAACTTCAATATCTTAGCTGTTCTTACTAGTAAAATCCTTTGCTGGATTCTGGGCAGCAAAACAGAAATACCGAAGCAGAAGTGTAAAGGACAAGGGAGACAATCCAGCTTTGGGAATTATATAACCCTGGAAAACCTCCCTTGCATATCTGCTTGAGATAAATGTTTTATATTGAATTATGCACAGGCATTTAAAATATAGTTATAGTCCTAATTGGTCATTTTTGAGAAAATTCACATTTGTTATTTTCCCCTTTTATTGTTTGGGATGATATATCTGTATCTAGAATTCTACTCACAGCCTCAGTTATGTTAAGTGGACTCTCACACTGAGCTATACCTCTAGATTTAATACAAAATTTCAAAGCATGCTTTAGGACTTAAAAGAGCCAACAGTGAAATATTCCAGCACTAACTTTAGAGAAGCTACGTCAACCAATTACCATATACTTTGAATAAAGCTGACTACCAATGCACTTTGGAGGTGACTTTTAGTATCTTGAACCTGTGCTTTGGCAGTGAACCTTATTCAGACTTCCACACGGATCTTGTTACAACAAAAGCTGGCACTAGCAAGATTGTTTAGGAGTAATGGGTAGGTATGTTTTGATTGTAAAATTTCTTGTTTGCAGCTGTTGCTGCTACTTTCTCTCCCCCCCCCTCCTCCTCCTCCTTTTTTTGCTTTCTTCTTGTCTTCAAAGCTAGGAGAAGTTGAATGATTATTATATGCAATAGGTTTGAGACCTTGACTTCTTGGATTATTGGGACCAGTCACATAAAATAAGGTTTTAAGAGACACCTGTCTTTGAGAGACTAGAAGAAAAGCATATTTCTGTTTTGCATGTTAATCAATATATTTGAATCAGAGACCAGATCTGTGCTGAATATTTTAGTGCAAATATTAAAAATTGTTCTTTTAATTTAGCCTCCGTTCTTTGATACCTATTATATCCTTCTATTAATTGATATACGTATCTTGCCAGTTTTAGAGTCTGTGGGTTTGTGAGTTTCTGAGTGTCTGTGTGTCTGCGTATGTGTGTCTGTGTATGTGTCTGTGTGAGTCTGTTTGTCAGTGTGTGTTTCTGTTTGTCATTCTGTGTGTGTCTGTTTTTCGTTCTGTGTGTGTCTGTGTGTCTATGTCTGTCTGTGTCTGTGTGTGTGTTTGTGTGTGTGTGTCCTTATTTCTATGAATTTGTGTATCAGTCTGTGTGTCTGTGTGTATCTCAGTGTGTGAGTCTGTGTGTATCTGTGTCTGTGTGTCTCTATACTTTTAGGGTATGTTTATTTGTTAAAAAGTAATTTTCAGGGCGGGAAGTTTAGCCTAGTGGTAGAGTGCTTGCCTAGCATGCATGAGGACCCAGGTTCAATTCCTCGGAACCACATACATAGAAAAAAGCCAGAAATGGTGCTATGGCTCAAGTGGTAGAGTTCTAGCCTTGAGAAAGCCCAAGGACAGTGCCCAGGCCCTGAGTTCAAGGCCCAGGACTGGCAAAAAAAAAAAAAAAAAAGTAATTTTCAAGGCTTCTTAATGTATATAGTATAATTGTCAGTGATAAGTTTTTTGAATAATAAGTATAGGATTCTACATGTGTTATGTACATTACCCTCCACACTCCCCTTCCCCCAGCCCCAGAATGGGCCTACTGTCTACAATGAGAATCTGCTTTATTTTGTTGACAATTTATTTTTCTTTATTCCTACCAAAAAAGTCCCATGTGAGATTGATTGATTGATTGATTGATTGATTTTGCCAGTCCTGGGGCTTGAACTCAGAGCCTAGGCACTGTCTCTGAATTTGTTTTGCTCAAGGCTAGTGCTCTGCCACTTAAAGCCACAGCTACTTCCAGCCTTTCCGAGGCATCGAACCCATGCTAGGCGAGCACTGTAGCACTAGGCCACGCTCCTGGCCCCACCTATGTAAGTTTTGGATAAGTGAATTATATTACTCAGCCCACTTGACTGTCTTGCTACTGTGTATTGTTCTAGAAGCTTCTCCCTCCCTGTGGGGGAATAGGGTGCAGTCCAGTGAAGGTGATTTTCAGTTCCTGCCTTCTAAGTGTATATAAAAGCTAAACAACGGGAATAGTTATTTTGAGATAATCCACAAGATGCCATCAGGGCTAGAAGGCTGATAAATAACAGAGAAGTGAGTGAATACTTGTAAATCCCCTGGGACGGGGCTTGTATGTAGTAACTGTTTAATATGCTTTAGCTATTTTGCTGTCACTAATACTCCTAAGACATGTGGTTATCATTTTTCTGAATCTGATGAAAGCTATTATGAGAATGTTCATTTCTGTGCTGCAATGGTCAGAGAAGGTTTCCTGGACATGATGATCATGATGTTCCCAATAGCTTGCAAAGAATGTAGACAAGTGGGACTCAAGATAAAAAGAAGCCTATACAAAGAGGTACAGAGGCAGAAATTGTATGCACTGTATTTTGGACAGTGAAATGGGATTGTCTGGTACAAAGGGGCCTGTGGGTAACTCAGGGAATAAGCCTTCATGTGGTGTTTGGTCATTCATAGTACTGAAGTTGAGATTCTGCTTGTGTTTCTGTCTGTGTCTGAGCAAGCAAGTATTCTTTAATGCAGAGTTATACAGATACATTCTGTGCTATAATCTGTAATCACAACATTGGTAACTGCCAGAGAAGTAATATTTGTACCTTTAGGGCTGGAATGTATTCCAGTGGCAAAGCACTTGCTTAGGCTAGTGCAATGTCCTGGGTTTGATCTCCACAACCAAAAAGGAAAAGACAAGAAAAAAACCCCAAAACCCTGTACCTTTGTTGTCACCTGATAAGACTGTTGTAATACAAAGGCCACTTCCAATAGACCTTGTGTTTTCAAAATATAAGACTGTTACCAACCACTTCTGCAATTATTGGGTCAAATTGGCTCCTATATCTCTTAAATAGTCATTCTCTGGGACCAAGTCTGTTCCTTATTCATCCTCCTGTCTCTGATAAGCACTGAACAAGTTCCTGTAAGATGCAATAAATTGTGCAATTTTCAATGTATGTGAATTAATGCACTTCCTGTCTGCCAAATATCACATAACCCTTCTATTAATTACAATAAAAAATAAATTGTGCAATTTTCAATTGGCCACCTCTGCATTTATATGCATAATTTGTAATTGGGCTATATTATTTTGAGATATATAATGATTGCACTTAATATTTCTCTTAGGTCCAGCTTGATGAGTGAAGAGGCTAAACGAGGAGCACCCAATCCTTGGCTCTTTGAGGAGCCAGAGGAGACCAGAAGTTTGGGCTTTGATGAAATTCGGCAGCAGCAACAGAAAATCATCCAAGGTATTTGAATTCTCAAGGAGCATGAGCCTAGAAACTTTGCTAGATTTTGATTGTGTTCTTGACTGTTTCTTCTCCATGGAGACTAGTTGTTGGTCTTTGAAAGCTCCTGACATGTTTGTGCCTCAGAGTACCTGAAGAATAGACAGAGCTGCCTCCTGTCTTGGCATTACTTGGTAGAGATTTTCAGACAGGAGTCACCACTTCCTAGCTGTAACTTTTTTTTTTTTTTTTTTGCCAGTCCTGGGGCTTAAACTCAGTGCCTGGGTACCATCCTTGAGCTTTCTCAAGACTAGCTCACTACCACTTGAGCCACAGCACTACTTCTGGCTTTTTCTGTGTACATGGTACAGGGTAATCAAACCCAGGGCTTTGTAAATGATAGGCAAGCACTCTGCCATTAAGCCCCATTCCCAGCTGGCATTTACTTTTGAGTTAATTTTGTTCCTTAGCTTGAAAACTAATTATTATTATTATTATTATCATTATCATTATTATCATTGCCAGTCCTGGGGCTTGAACTCAGGGCCTGGGCACTGTCCTTGGACTTTCTCAAGGCTAGCACTCTACCACTTGAGTCACAGCCCTTCTTCCAGCCTTTTTCTGCGTATGTGGTACCGAGGAATCGAACTCAAGGATTCATGCATGCTAGGCAAGCACTCTACTGCCAGGCCACACCCCTGGTCCCTATTTTTGAACTTTCTTTTTCTCTCTTTCTTTTCTTTCTTTCTCTCTTTCTTTTCTTTTCTTTTTTTTAATTTTTTTAATTTTTTTTTAAATTTTTTTATTGTAATTAGTAAAAGGGTTACATGATATTTGCCAGATAGAAGGTGCATTAATTCACATACATTGATACCCTTTCACATGTCTTGGTACCCATTTCCCTCCCCCCCAACCCCCTACCCTCTTTCTTTTCTTTTCTTTCTTGTTGTTGTTGATTATGGGGCTTGCACTCAGTACCTGGACACTGTCACTGAGAGCTTTTGTTCAAGGCTAGTACAATACCACTTTTGAACCTTTTCTGTTTTTTTTTTTTTTTTTTGCCAGTCCTGGGCATGAGTTCAGGGCCTGAGCACTGTCCTTAGACTTTCTCAAGGTGAGAGCTCTACCACTTGAGCTTCAGCACCATTTCCAGCTTTTTTCTATGTATGTGGTACTGAGGAATCGAACCCGGGTCTTCATGTATGCTAGGCAAGCACTCTACCACTAGGCCAAACTCCCAGCCCCTTTTCTGGTTTTTGAGTTGCTAAGTGGAGATAAAAGTCTCACAAGGACTTTAACTGCTCAAGCTGGTTTCCAATTGTGACCTTCAGATCTCAAACTCCTAATTAGCTAAAAGCACAGGCTGAGCCACTGTGCCTGGCTGAACTTTATTTTTTTTTTAATTTCAGGAGTTATATACTTGCTTGCAGAACAAAGGTCAGGCAATATAGATACAGATAAGATGAAAAAGCTTCCTTTATTGCTTCTCCAACCTCAGAACTGTAAATGGTCACGTTTTCTCTTAGACTTCTTGTATAGATGTATATATATATATATATATATATATATATATATATATATATGTATATATGTATATATATATATTTAGTATGAATACAGTTTATGTAAGTTGGACTGCCAGGTATTTGTTAGCTACATATGTATAAGTCCATCTTTTTTACTTAATATTTGCATTTTAATATTAATAATCAGCATTTTTTCATGTTAGTGTTTGTTATTTGATTTTTTCTGAAAACAGCATCATTGGGGCATAGTAACATAACTAGCACATATTTCAAGTATATAATCTGATTAGCTTTGTCATATCTATGCACTGGTGAAAGCATCAAAAAATCAAAGTAAGGAATATAATCATTACTCCCAGAAGTCTTCATGTCTCTTTGCAATTCTTCTCATTGTCTCTGTCCCATCTCTAGACAACTGCTGATCTGCTTTCCATCATTACAAGTTAGATTCTTGTTTTCTTTAATTTTATGTAAGTAGAATTATACAGTATTTACTATTGGCAAGGGTGGGGGAGGAAGGAGATCTGGCTTCTCTCTCTAAGCATAATTTTTAAATATATCTGTGTTATTGTGGGTATCAGGATTTCCTTCTCTCATCTTGTAGAATATTCTTCCATTGCTTGAATTTACTGCAGTCTGTGTATCTGTTCACTTTATGGACATTTGGGTTTTCAGTTTGAGTTATTATAGATAAAGCTGCTATGTCCATTTATGTATTAAATTTCTACATGGGCATAAACTTTTATTTTCCTTTGGTTGATGCCTAGAATGACTGAGCAGTGAAGGAGAGTTCTCTTCCTCCCCTCCTCCTTCCTCTTTGCCTCCCTCCTCCTTTTTCCCTTTCCCTCTCCCCCTTTCTCTTCCTCTCTCCCATAGTGGGAATTGAACTCAGGACCTGGTGAATACTAGATGAGTATTCTACCACTGAGCTACTTTCCTGGAACCTTGTTTTTTTGTTGTTGTTTTGTTTTCTCTCTGGTATTGGGGCTTCAACTCAGTTTGGATTCTTTTTGCTCAACTGGCTCTTTATTACTTAAGCCACACCTCCAACCCAACTTTTTATTGGTTAGATGGGGAGAGGACTCTAACACTTTCCTTCTGAGTAGTTAAACTTCCAATGCCTGACTCTCCTGAAGTATTTTTATTAAAATATTTTAAAATTATAATTAGCAAATTAAAATATATGTGTTCTTGGTGTGTAGCACAGTGTTTGTATACACTGTGGAATAGTTAAATCAAAGTAACATATGCTCATGTACCATGATGAGAAATTGAAAAACTTTTCTCAGTTTTCGGTTGTATTAGTCACTGCAGTGTACAGTAGAGCTCCTAAACATCTTTCTGCCTAACTAAAATTTTGAATCCTTTGACAAACATCTGGTAACCATATCCTATGTGCGGCTTCTGTGAGTTTGAGGATTTTCTATTCCACATATTAGTGAGATCATGCAGTCTTTGTCTTCCTGTGTCTGGCTTATTTCATATCATATAATGTCCTCCAAGTCCATTCACATTGTTGTAAATGACAGAACTGCTCTCTTTTATGACTGAATAGTATTCCATTGTGTGTACATAGCATATACATTCATCCATTGGAGGACATTTTTTAAATATTTTCTCTTGGCTGTTAGAAGTAATGTTTTAATGAACATGGGAGTACAGATGTCTCTTTGTCATATTATCTCCCTTTGGAGAAATACTTAGTAGTGGGATTGCTAGTTCATACAGTGGGTCTGAGTGTGTGCATGTGTGTGCGAATGTATGTGCTAATAGTAGGATTTGAACTCTTGGCCATTGTTTCCCTCAGCTTTTTCACTCAAGCTGGTGCTCTACCACTTGAGCCACGCCTGAATGTCTGGCTTTTTTCTGGTTAATTGGAGATAAGAATCTCACAGATTTGCTTTACTGGCTTTGAGTCACAATCAGTGCCTTATTTAAATTTTATTGTAGAGATGATGTACAGAATGGTTATAGTTGCATAAGTAAGGTAATGAATGCATTTCCTTTTGAACCATGTTACCCCCCTCCCTTGTTTTCTCCCCCCCCTTTTTTTTTCTGTCGGTCATGGGGCTTGAACTCTGGGCATGGGTGCTATCCCTGAGCTCTTCAGCTCAAGGCTATCACTCTACTTCTTGAGCCACAGCCTCATTTCCAATTTCCTAGTGATTAATTAGAGATAAGAGTCTCATGGTCATTAGGGTCCGGGCTGGCTTTGAACCACAATCCTCAGATCTTAGCCTCCTGAGTAGCTAGGATTACAGGCATGAGCCACCTCACCTGCCTTCTCCCATTTTTTTTTTTTTGAAGAACCTTCATACTCATCTTCACTATATTAATTTACATTACTATCATGAGTGTGTAAGGGTTTCCTATCTCTGTATTTTTTCCAATGTTTGTAGCCTTCTGCTGTTCTTTTTTGTTGTTGTCATTGTTTATTTTTCTTAGGTCATTTTCGCTGGAGCAAGGTGATAAGATATCTTGTAATTGTTTCAATTTGTTCTTCCTGGAAAATGAGTGATTTTGAACACTTTCCATGTACTTGGCTATTTGTCTTCTTTGAAGAAGTGTCAGTTTAGATATTTGACCATTTATAAATAACTTATTTGGCATTTTACTATTGCATGATTTGAAGTGTGTGTTTAACTTGTAAAGAAGCTGCCAAATAGTTTGGAAAGCTGGCTTTACCATTTATACTCCTCCTAGGGCACCTAAGTGAAATGTATATTTCACTGTGGTTCTTTTATCTATTTCTCTTCTGAAAATATTTTGCATGCACTTACATATTTACATCTTTGGTGAAATATCCTTTCTTCAAATTATTTACTTTTTTTAAATTGAGTTATTTTTATTAACTTGTAAGAATTTTTAATATAATCTTTTATAGGTTGTCAGGCATATGTTTTAGAAACATTTTCTCTCAATCTCCTTTCTTGTTTTCATATCTTAACAGTGTCACTCAAAAGAAAAGTTCAGTCCGGTTAGTTTTTTAGAACCATTAAAAAATAGTTTGTACTGTTAGTACTGAATGTCTATGCATTTGTTAGAAAAAAAATCAACCATGTTTGTATGGTCCTGTTTCTATACTCTTTATTCTTTTCTCTTAGTCTATTTGTTTATCTTTAGTCCCATGTTGCACACACTGTCTTGATTTTTTTCTGACAGATCTTTAAGTCACATAATATAAATCACTCAACTTTTTTTTCACAATTTTTGAGGGTATTTCTAGGTCTTTTTACACTTCCATATGAATTTTAGAATCTGTTTTCAATTTCTACAAAAAGTATCTTGGAATTTTGATTGAGATCACATTGAATCTTTAGATGAATCTGGAGAGAATTGATGTCTTAACCAACTGAGTCTCCTAATCCATGAATATGGATTTATTTTGTTCTAAATAAATATATTTTAGTTCAATTTTTCTTTTTCTCTTTCTTTTTTTTCTTTTGTTGTTGTTAGTCACGAGTCTTGAACTGAGGGCCTGGGTGCTGTCCCTGAGTGCATTTTTGCTCAAGGCTAGCTAGTGCTCTGCCTCTGGAGCCACATAATGCTTTAAGCTTTTTCTGTTATTAACTGTAAGAGTCTCATGGACTTTACAGCTCTGGCTAGTTTTGAACTGCAATCCTTAAATTTCAGCCTCCTAAGTAGCCAGGATTACAGATGTGAGTAGCACCTGGCTTAGTTCTTTTTTCTCAGTAGTACGTTTTAGTTTTTATACTACATATATTAGATGTTTTAAAATTATTATTATTTTTTGTTGTTGGCTGCAGGGCTTGAACTCAGGCCCTGCATGCTGTCTCTGAGCTCTTTTTGCTCAAAACAAGGGTTCTACCACCTAGAGGTACAGTGTCACTTCTGGTTTTCTGGGGGTTAATTGTAGATAAGAGTCTTACAGACTTTCCTGCCCAGATGGCTTTGAACCGTGATCTTTAGATTTCAGCCTCCTGAGTGGGATTACAGGCATGAGCCACCAGCATCTGGCAATATAGATAATTTTAATAGATTTATTCCTATTTCACATTAAATTTCATTATTAAAATTTTTAGTATTTAAATATATCTGTTGTTCATATATATATATACATATATATGATTTTTATACATCATTTGTAGATTATATGACCTTGCAACATTCATTGATTTATTCTAGTTGCTTATTTGTGGGATTTTCTTCACAAATGGTCATGTTGTTTGGGAATAATTTTGCGTCTTTATTTCAATCTGGATGCCTTATCTATTTTTCTTCTTATATTTGCTGCAACCTCGAGCACAATGTTGCATGAGAATGGTGAGAACATTCTTGTTTCTAATATTAGTAAGGTAAACATTTATTTGGATATCAGTTAATGTTTGAATTTCTAGATTTGTTTGAATATTTGTCTAGAATATTTCTAGAAATATTTTTGAGAGTTATTGTTGGATGCTGTTGTTATTTGGGTTTTATTTCTAAAATAGGCCAGAGAGGTATTTATTTTAGAGCAGAGATCAGCAAACCCTGACCTGTGAGCCAGATCTGGCCTACTATCTTGTTTTTATAACATGTACAAGTTAAAAATGGCTTTCAACTTTTTTAATAGTGAAAAGTGATGAAAAGAAAAATACTTTGTGACTTGTAAAAAATTATATGAAACTTAGGCTCTTAAGTAGTTTTATGGGAACATAGTCATGCTCCTTCATTTATGCATTATCCATAGATGCTTTCCTATTTACAATGACAGAGTTCAGTGGTAGTTTTAGGGACCATGTGAACCACAAAGTCTAAAATGCTTCCTGTACAACCCCTTATAGAAAATGTTTATTGATGCCAGTCTAGAGGTAATTTACTGCACTAGTGAGCCAAAACCATTCTAAGTATTCTTCGTGATGCTTCATAAATAATGAGGTGACCCGGTTGTTGGGAATAGGAACTACGTCTGACCCTGGTTGAGATCAGAGGATCATTTCCTTCACTCTTTGGAGTGGTTTTTCTCCCCCACCATGGTTCCTTTCCTCACTTACTTATGGGATCCCCAAACAGCATTTGGCTGAAAACTGTGTAGACACAGTGCAGGCCTACAGATCTTTTCTGTGCAGCTCTTCTCTTGAGTGCTGTTCCCACATACTCAAGTTACCTTGACTTACTTTATACTTTAGATTCTTCTGGTGCTGGGTGGTATGGTGGTACATACCTATAATTCCAACACTTGGTAGGTGGAGGCTGGAGGATCCTAAGTTTAAGACCAGCCTGGGCTACATAACAAGACCCTGTCTGAGAAAAACAAAAACAAGAGTGTGCCAGGCTCCATCTGGGCTGGGAGCTCTCTCCAGCCCAGCAATCTGGAGCAGTCTTAAAGCTCATCTCATTTGTTTTCCCCTCTCAAGGATCACTGCCCTTCATTTCTTGACGTATGTTTCTTGAAACGTTGTTTTAAATATTTTGTATTCTCCCCCGTCCCCTGCCTAGTTGTTTCAGGCCAAAGGGAAATCTGGTCCCTGTCAATCTATCTTGGCCAGAAGCAGAAGTCTAATTCGATTTTGCACTCTTTTTTCACAATGAAATTATCTAGTAAATGAAACACTGACTCTGTGCCTTCAGTTTTATATACCTCACCCATTACTATATCTGAAGGAAAGTAGGAAAATGAAAAGCACCACAGCTTTATGCATAGTGCAGTGTCTGGAGAATTTCACCCTTTGGAAAGCCTTCTGGGCCTTTAGGGATGGAGAACGAGGAATGGAAAAGTTGCAGTAGTTACTTTTCATGTTTTGAAATGCTGTGTCCATTGTTGTTTTTCTAGCAAGCTGTTTTTTTAGGATAAACACAAATGTGGAAATCTTTACACAAAAATCCTTATTAGCCTTTTCTTTGCTTCTGGAATCTTAGAATGTGCTGGGGTTACTCTGATTCTGCTTCATTGCCATGTCTTCCACTAGATAAAGAACCAGGAAAGGTCACTTCTGACTTGATTGTCCATAGAATCTGTTTACCTTTCCTGTATACTGGTGGAGCCTTAGGAACACTTTGGAAATCATCCAGAAAATAACACATTTATCAGTAGAACTTACACTTGAGGGCAGTGAATGCCTTCCTTGCCTAACCCAGAAACTATATCCTATCAACCAGCTAGCCAGGTCTGTGTTCCATAAACTATAGTTTGAGGCATAAATGAACATTAGGCAAAAAGATGGCCATAGTGATGATATCATGAAAGGATGAAAACTGTGTTGAGTGTAGATTTTCTTCCCTGAGTTAGACTGCTGGTCTCAGGTGTAAAGTGTGTTCCATCCTTAATTAGGAGATACCTGGCTAGAGCTTCTAAATCAACACAATCTAGTCATCATTATTTTAAAAATATTCCTTCTAGATTTGTGCAGGGATTTTTACATTGTTTCTACTCGGGAAGCTGAGATGCAAGGGTTGCAGTTTGAAGCTAGCCCAGCAGAAAAGTCTGTGAGACTTTTATCTCCAATAAACAACTCAGAAAAAGCCAAAAGTGGCACTGTGGCCCAAGTGGTAGATTACTTGCGCAAGGAAACTCTAGGACAGTGCCCAGCCCCTTTCAAGCTCCATGATGGACAAAAAAAAAATTATTAATTAAAAAAAATTTGTTTATGTGGTACTGAGGAATCGAACCCAGGGCTTTATGCATGCTAGGCAAGTACTTTTCTACTAATCCACATTCCCAGTCCCAGTATTTTAAAAATTAATATAGTTTTACAAGGGGAGAATTGTATTAATTTTCTATCACAGCTTAAAACACTTACTGTGTACTTCTGTGGGTCAGAAGTTCAGCTCAGGTCTCTCGTGGCTCAGATCAAACTTTAGTAGGAATGCCTTCTTTTCTGAAAGACTTGTAGAAAACCCATTCTCTTTCTTCTTCCAGTTTCTAAGACCAATCACATTCCTTGGCTCATGGCCCCTTCTCCATCTTCAGAGTCAGCAACTGCATCTCTCTCACCCTTTATATCTGCCTCTGACCACAGCTGGAAAGGTTCTCAGCTTTTCAGGATTCATAAGATTAATTGGCTGCACCTGGATAACATAGACTAATCTCTCATCTAAAATTCCTTAATCATATCTTCAAAGTCCCTTTGGCTGTGACTACGTATTCACAGGTTTCAGATATTAGGACACTGGCATCTTTTGGTAAGGGGTTAGGAGTGTGTGTGTGTGTATGCATGCATGCATGCATTACTCTTCATATTACAGTGATCTTCCATGTTTTAAAATTCTTACCACTGTAAAGTTTGACTTGTTATATTATAAATGCCTTGGGCAATGTGATAGTTGGGCAGATAATAGAAATGAGCTATCATGATGCAATAGTTATGCCGGTAATAATAGACTACATGGCTCATGGTTGGTTTTATTTTTTTGCAGGTAGCAAGCAGCATTCTATTTTGATAATTATCTTTTCTTTAAATAATTATCTTTATGTGATCAAACCACTTCACCTTGAAAATCATGCTTCTTGCCTGTGTACAGTATCTTGATTATCAGAATCTTTCTGTGTCTTTGCATTGTAGGATGAAAATTTATTGCAACAGGAGATGCTAATGTCTCAAAGAAATTAAGACAGAATCTGTTGTGCTGGAGAGAGATGGCCTTTATATAGTTAAGTCAAACAATAATTTTGAGAGATAAGTACATTGTAGGTATTTTTTTATTCTTAATCTAAGTTTCTACTATTTACAACATCAGTACTTTAGTAACTCTTTTCCTATATGAAGCATCAAAAGAAAGCTGCTTTCCTCTTGAACTTGTCCTACCTTTGAATTCACGCTGTCACCCACAGTACCATACAGATTATTCTTCCAGTGCTTTCAGAACTTTTCCTATAGCATTGGGCATCCTTAAGTAGTGCTCAGTTGAAGATAGATTTATCTTGGAGGCCATCCAGGAGGTAGTTAGTAAAGACCAAAAGGGCTCATTATAAAGTGATTTTGCCATAAAATGGTCTCTTGGAATGATCCCTAGAGATAGCAGGTTATTTATAGTTCTAAAACATACAGTGTCAAAAAATGTCACTAAGTGGTCCTTACCTTACACCTTTATGTTAAATAAATTCCAGATGAATTAGGGACCTAAACATAATGGTTTTATTCCATAAAAAGACTTTGTGGAGGGAAATTTTTTATAATGAGGAATCAAACCTAAGGCCTTGAGTATGTTGGTTCCTCAGCCTCCTCCCCCACTTTTTTGTGCTAGTCTTTGGGCTTGAATTCAGAGCCTGGACACTGTCCCTACCACTGAAACACAACTCCACTTCTGGCTTTTTCTGAGTGGTTTTTATTAGAGATTAAAAAAATTCATGGACTTTACTGCACAGGCTGGCTTCAAACTGCAGTCGTTAGATCTCAGCCTTCTAATTAGCTAGGTTCATAAGTATGAACTACTGGTACCCAGCCCTCACCCCTTTTAGTGTATATTAGGGTTTTTGTAGTTTCAGATATTGTAGATATACCTTTATATGGAATAATCATTTGAAAACCTATAAAAAGCTGTCACTAGTACCTGTAATCCTAGCTACTCAGGAGGCTGAGGTCTGAGGATCTGGGCTCAAAACCAGCCCAGACAGGGGAGTCTATGAGTTTCTTCAAAAAAAAAAAAAAAAAAAAACTACCACCACCAAAAAAAACCAAGAAAAAACAAAACCCATGGCTCATGTGATAATGCCTTAAGTGGAAACAAAAAAAAAGACAGTACCCAGGCCAAGAGTTTAAGCCCTATACTGGCACACAAATGTGTGCATATACAAACACATGTAAACAATGATGCTGCAGGTGGCATTATGCTTCCCTCACTTATTGCTTGGGTAAAGAGGATCTCTCAGGGCTCTTCCCAATACAGTGAGGCCAAGGTAGAACCTTCCACAGAGATTACTAGGCCTGCCTACTTTAAATTTTCAAAAATGAGAAAGGGGAAAGGTAGGAACAGAGGAAGAGAGGGGGAGGGACAGAGGGAGGGAGGAAGGAGAGGGAGGAAAAAGAAGGGAGGGAGAGAGGAAGAAGGGAGGGAGAAAAAGGGAGAAGGAGCAAGGGAGAGGAGAGGAGAGGAGAGCAGAGAGAGAGAGAGAGAGAGAGAGAGAGAGAGAGAGAGAGAGAGCCAGCGAGCGTGCACAGGGGGTTAGGACTGAAATTTGGAAGCCAAAGCTCTGGCAAAAAATAAAAAGCATATTTAAGAGTCTTACCTTGAATATTTTCTTGTATAGATTTTTAGAATTACTAAAAGGGGAATAGTCCAATCTTGAGAGAGACTTTGATGAGTAAATTAAACTTTTCCTCTTTTTTTATACCTAGGACTTGGGAATTTGTAGTTCTTCATACTTTAGTTAGCCTTAAGGTATCATTGTGCCTTATTTTTTTTTTGTATTTAAAAAAATTAGTGGTGTTAAAGCTGTTATGTATTTGTTTTTTTTTAATTCATTCATTTCCAGTTGATGTCCTTTATTCATTAAAAAAATGGAAACATTTGTCTTTTTATTATTCACTTATAAATATTTTTTTGTTTTTTTGCATTTTATTAAATAATTTATTAACATTAATTTTTACATCATATTTCAAATGTCATGTTTAATAAACAAGTATTTAAGAAGGGAATCTCAATATAATCACTGGCACTTAGGTTTTAGAACATAATTAAAATCAAGCATTAATCTATGTAATAAAATATTATGTCTATAGAGTATATAGTCTATCATAGATTTTTATGTCTATGTAGTTATGTTTATAAACATAAATATTCTTTAGGTATAGATAACAGAAAGCTTAAATACCAAATCTTACTTTTTATTTAAAATTTAAATTGTTGAGGGAGAATGATGGGTGGGATTATACTGATCTAGATACATGAATTCATAAATTGAATTGAATTGAAACTCCTTTGTATATATAAAGATAATAAAAATTTATGAAACTAGTAAATTGTGAAATTGAGCACATAAGAAATAGCAATAAAAAAGAGCACCAACAAAATAGATAATGGTGTTCTATATGCAAAAATAAAATAAAAATTTAATCTGGAAATTGTCATGCTCATTAAGGTAAGAGATTTAATTTTTTTTCATCCCCTAGTGTTAATAATTCTATCCTGTGTCACATGGGGGATTGTATGGGTCCATGTGGCTTTTATGTATGGACTTTAAATTATTTAAATTTCTTTTTTCCAGAACAGGATGCAGGCCTTGATGCCCTTTCCTCCATCATAAATCGCCAAAAGCAAATGGGTCAGGAAATTGGGAATGAATTGGATGAACAAAATGGTAAGAACAAATTCTGAGATTAATCACATTTGTCATTTGGTGAGCATTTGTTGATCTTCATGTTGTGTAACAAGTAAAATAGCTTAATGTCATTTAATTGTTGTGGCCTAATACAATGATTTGTGACTGTTTCAACTTATAGTTACAAAATACTGTGTAAAAATGTGATTCAAAAAATTTCCAGTTCTCGGGCTGGGAATTTGGCCTAGTGGTTAAAGTGCTTGCCTAGCATGTGCGAAGACCCGGGTTCGATTCCTTGGTACCACATACATACAAAAAAAAAAAAAAAAAAAAAGGTGAAAGTGGTGCTGAGGCCCAAGTGGTAGAGCTCTAACCTTGAGAAAGTCCAAGGACAGTGCTCAGGCCCTGAGCTCAAGCCCAGGACTGGCAAAACAAAACAAACAAAAAACAAACAGAAACCTGATGAAAAAAAATTCCAGTTCCCAATAAGTATCCTTTAAATGCTTTGGTGATCCATCGTCCCAAGAACATTTTTTTTTTTTTAATGTGACAGTGATGTGAAGTTGCTCAGTACTTGTTCTGCTTTGATGTGAAGCTTGAGCATGTAGGCCTTGTATCCTCTATACATCCAGTGGAGTTTGCTCTTTATCATAATAAATATAAGGCTGGGGGCCAGGAGTTTGGCCTACTGATAAGAGTGCTTGCCTAGTATGCACGAAGACCCAGGTTTGATTCCTCAGTATCACATACACAGAAAAAGCTGGAAGAGGTACTGTGTCTCAAGTGGCTGAGTGCTAGCCTTGAGAAAAGCCCAAGGACAGCACTCAGGCCCTGAATTCAAGCCCCATGACTAGCAAAAAAAATAAATAAAAATAAGTATGAGGCTGCTGGGACAAAAAGTATTTGGAGATACTTGTTCAGGACTTTATGTGACGGATCTGGCTTGAGAAAAATTAACTTGTAAACTGTAATGGTCTGGATTGGGAGAGACAGAGCTTTCAGAAGTGAAGGCACTAGGAAGATTTCTGTGCTCAGACTGTAGTATGAGAAGGAGCACATATGGGGTAGTAGGACTTGAAGAAGAAAGGAGGGGGAAGGGCTCTGCTTTCATCATTATAAACACAGGGAAATTGACAGGGCTTACTGATTTGTCAGTGAAAATTGTAAAGCCAGGTTACATATGTCTAGTCAGAGAAGTCACTGAGTTGTCCAGATGGAAGTGCAAAGTTGAAGGAAGATAGGGTACTAGAGATCAGTGAGGGAAAGGGCAAAGAGATCAAGGGGTGAGAGAAGCTTCAGCACATAATGATATATGAAAGCCTAGGATAGGTGAGTTGCAGTGAGGTTGCATTTACAGAAGCCCCTGCTATTTGCGAAGCACTTTCATAGGTATAAATCAGTGACTGAGCACTGGCCTTAGCTTTTTTTTGTTCAAGGCTAGCATTCTACAACTTGACTCACAGCTCCACTTCTGGCTTTTTGCTGGTTAATTGGAGATAAAATCTAACAAACTTTGTCTGGGCTGGCTTCAAACCACAATCTTCAGATCTTAGCCTCTTGAGTAGCTAGGATTACAGGCGAGAGCCTCCAGTGCCTGACTCTGTTATCCTCATTTGTTAGAGACAAAGCTCAGAGCAGCTGAGTAACCTTCTAATGTCACATCATTTGTCATACAAGACTGAAATTCAAGCTTGAGTCTCTAACATGACTGCTTTCTTCGTTCTACCAACTTTCTGTCCAGGGAAGTTGAAGTAGGGAGAAAAAAGTATAAGCATGGGGCTCTGAGGTTTTAGCTTTTGTAGGAGTACCACAGTGACATGGGCTACAGGAAAAGCCAACAGTGTGAGCAAACATCGAAATCCTAGTGATAAGCAGATGAAGGCATACTCTGCAGGGAGGGCTGTACTTTGCCAAAATCACACAACAGGCACTTATTTTCTTGGTCCCTAGGAAGAATGAGTTCATTTGTTCCCATGGTAGTCTTCCATTTGTCTATCATAAATAAACAAATTCCATCTGTTGACCATCTATCACTCATAAGAAGATTTCTAAGCAAATGGAGAAACTATCTTTATAATTCTAACAGTGGTTTTCGATAGTTTCAGCAGAGAGGACAATTCACTCCTTTTCCCGATGAGACTCCTGTGAACAGGCCAGTTTATGTACTTGAATATAATTCCGCTATTAGTTCTTGCCTTGAAAGACAGTATTGTAAAAAAAAAAAAAGGCTTTATTAAATATGTGGGACCAGGCATGATGGGACACACACATAATCCAAGCTACTCAGAAAGCAGAGGTCAGAGGATTTGGGTTCAGCACAAGACCCTATTGGGAAAAAAAAGTAACAACCAAAAAACTGGGGGGCATGGATCGCAAACAGAAGAATATCTAGCAAGGCTCTGAGTGTAATCTCCAATACCATTAAAAAAAAGTTGCCTTTCTGGTGTCTAAATATTCTTCATCACAGTGAAATTTAGTTGGTTCAGTGGGTCATAGTAGAACTCTGGCCCCAAACTGGTGAACAACTCATCTTGTGACATGCTTATAGTCTACAGTGTCTCTGGGCAAAAGGCTAAGAATTGAAGATAATTTAGTGGGAGATTTGCTACCTTCCCAGAAGAAAAGAAATCACTTACCATTTCCCAGCTTAAGCAGTCAAACCAACAAGTCTTTGTATAGTGGTTATTGAACTTTGCCACTTGTTAGAATCACTGGGAACAGGGGTTTGGAAGTTTGAAAACTTTCATAGCTCAGGCCGTACCCATGTTAGGTTTCTCTCACTGCTGTAGCATTAACTGCTACACTAACACTAATATTTCCACAAATGCAGTGACTTAAAACAACACAGACTTGTATCTTACAGTTGTGTTTGATATTGGTTTCACTGGAATAAAACCCAAGATGTTGACAAAGCCACAGTACCCTTCTAGAGACAGCCATTTCCTTATCTTTTGTAGTTTCTAGAGGCCACCCACATTCATTGACTCATGGCCCTGTCCTTTGTCTTCAAAGCCAGCAATAAGTTGAATCCTTCTTAAATGGCCTCTCTTCTGCTAATGCTGCCTCTCTTCCACTTTTAAGAACCCTTGTGCTTGCATCAACCCACCCAGATAATCCAAGATATTCTTCTTATTTTAAGGTTAACTGACTAGCATCCTTCATTCTGTCTTCAACCTTGATTCCCTTTTTCTGTGTAATCTAACATACAAGTTCCAGAGACACAGACATTTTGGGGGGAGCCATTATTCTGACTGCCACAGAATGAAGTTCAGGAGTAGGCATAAGCATCAGTATTGCGTGTGTGCGTGTGTGTGTGTGTGTGTGTGTGTGTGTGTGTGTGTGTGTGTGTGTGTGTGTACATGCGTGTGTGTGGTGGGGGGAGAGTACTGGGAATTGAGTTTAGGGTCTAGATGCTGTCTTTTAGCTTTTTTTGCTCTTCCCATGTGAGCCACACTCCATCTCTGGCTTTTTGATGATTATTGGAGAAAAAATTTTCATGGTCTTTTCTGCCATATCCTGGCTTCGAGCTATGATCCTCAGACTTCAGTTTCTTGAGCAGTTAGGATTACAGGAATGAGCCACTAGTGCCTGGCAAACATCAATATTTTTAAGCTTCCCTGGTTGATCTCCATGTGTAATGAGTTGGAGCACATGTACAAGACTTTGTATGGTTACAAGTACTTTACACGGAGCCTCATCCCAGCTGGAGTCCTTGCTATCCTCACGTACTTTCCTCCAGCTCTCTGTATCTTCCTCCATGTCTTCATGGTACTTGTCTCTGTTGTAGACCAGATGGATCCATGTGTACATAGACAAACATGAGGTATTTTTCCATTAGCTGCCAACATAAGCTGGTTTTCTCCGTGGTGGCCTCCCAGGGAGAGAGCAATTAAACCCGTGGTTTTTCTAATGTGCACATTTTCTCCCTGGAGATAAGGCAGACTCAGCCATTTTCTCTCTTAGGAACTGAGACTCTCAGAGGATAAAAATTACATCCCTGCTGGGACTACAATCAGCCCCTCTTCCTTCTGCTAAAATGAACAAAGGCTGTTGTAACTACATGTGGTAAGGTTAGAATCGCAGCCCCATCTGGATCATTATTGTGTTCTAACTGTGTCATAAGAAGTCAGGGATACTGGAAAAGGATACCACTTGTGTTGTAAATGTCTCCATATGACTTACTGAGCTACTGAATTATTCTTTTGGTTTTCATTAAATGAGAGAAACAATAGGCTGAGAGAAGATGGCCAGCCAGACCATTTTGGAATCAAGTATCAAAACGGTACTAATGAAATTCATTGTACTGAGAACCTAACCACAAAACCAAAAGGTTGAATTATCTTCAATTTAGGAACTCATAAATTTTTATAGAGATTTAAAGAGGACCTGGCTAAGACCAGTCATTGTCCTGTTCAGGTCTTTCAGGTTAAAACCAAGACATTAGCAGTGACCACACCTGTGGAAGAAAAGGATTGTCAGTGAGGATGGGTAGGCACAAACAATATAACAAATCTCCCAGAGGCAGTTACAAAATTGAATCATGATACTTGTTTACTGAAAAATTCTTTGTAATTCACACACAAAAAAGACAGCTAGATACTAGTGGTTCGCACCTGTAATCATAGTTACTCAGATTTGAAGATTGAAGCCAGCCAGGGCAGAAAAGTCCATGTCTCTAGTTAATCAAAAAAGAGATTGAAGTGGAGCTGTGGTTCCAGCTAGCCTTGCACTAGCCTTAAGCAAAAACACCTCAGGGTTAGTGTCTAGGCCCTAACTTCAAGTCCCAGGACCTGCACACACAAAAAAGAAAAGTAAATGGAGTTAGTTAACTAGATTTGACCAAAGTAGATACTGAGACTGATTTTTGACATTGGTCAGTCTTTAATATCAGCATTCCATAGAGCCATAGAGTCACAATTCTAATGGACTAAGTGAAAACAAGAACAGATCTTTCTCTGCATACAGGCTTAATCATTTTTTTTCTAATGTGAGCACTTTCTTGCTTTCTAATAAGATGTGGGAAACCTAAAAAGTTTAGGTGTGAGGTACAGTGTTCTTGGGCTCCCTGGCAAGAAAAAAATCTGTAGGCATTTCTGTAGAAACAGCCCCAAGCCCTTGGCTGGCAGAGTGCTCAGCCTTCAGGAGTTGTAGATCAGTGCTGTGGGTATTTGCTATGAGGTAGAAGTAAGTGTTCCAAGCACAGGAATGAGGGATCACATGGTCTCCTTTTCACAGAATAATGAACTGCTGGATGAGATCTGAAAGCTCCGATACCTTTATTCAGAATGCCTGAATCCTTCAATTACACCATTACCACTGCAGTACCCAGTGCTGTTTTCTCTGCTACTATTTAATGCATTTGTGAGGTTCCTGTAGGCTTGCACACTTACTGCTTCTGAGGGTACAAACTAGGGACCTGTGTAGGAACTGTAAAACTTTCTGGACCATAGACTACAAAGTACCATGCAGCTAGCGTGGTATGCAAACTAGAAATGCTAAGGTGAAAGCCACATAGCAGTAGATAACTGACCTTTGATTTACCCCAATCTCAACCTATAGTAGTGTCAACACACACATATTCTAGGAACTACTAAGGGATAGGGGAAAACTAGTTTTTCCTTACATGAGTTGAACTGGAGATCAGGTTTGGTATCCTGAACCTATGAGCAAAGGTTTGGATACTGAACTACTCTCCAGTCCAGTTGTGAAAAACTATATACTCTGCTACTACACAGTTGTATCTGACTGTTGATAACACTTCAACAGAAAGATTACAGTTTATTAAAACTTTCAATTGGAACTGGGATTGTGACTTAGTGGCAGAGTGGTTGCCTAGCATGCAACCTGGGTTCAGTTCCTCGAGTACCACATAAACAGAAAAAACCAGAAGTAGCACTGTGGCTCAAGTGGTAGAGTGCTAGCCGTGAGCAAAGTAGCTTAGGGACAGTACCCTTGAGATCAAGCCCCAGGACTGGCCAGAAAAAAGAAAATCCAACCGATGTCTGCCCAGATGCTGAGGTACCAATGCATAAAACAAGAAATAAGTTATGTAACTCCTGCAGAAGTTAATAATCCCACAATAATAGGCAGAAAATTATCCTTTCTGTTCCCAAAGAACCAAAAACTCAAGTATGACTGTAAATATGATCAATAAAATTAAACAAGACATGTAAATACTTGAATGAGTTCAAAGAGAGTACAAATGAATAGCTGAATGAAATAAGGAAAACAAGGATATGAAAGAATTCAATAAACTACTAAAAAATGAATTGAAATTCCAAAAACGAAGAGCTCAGTAAGTCAAGAACTCAGGTGAAAGAACTTAGTATTGGATCAAGTTGAATATAGAATGTCAGAGCTTAAAGACAAAGCAGATGACTAGAATATTCAGAGATATGGATTGAATATAGAACACCTTTAGACCAAACCTAAAAATTATGAGCTTAGAACAGTGAGACAAGGGGCAAGTTAGAACTCTTACACTCCATAGGATAATAGAAAATTCTCCAAATCTTGAAAAACAGATAATCCAGAAGAAACAAGAGCAGAACATATTATTATGTAATATATTACAGTTAAAACATAAAATATTCAAAACTGGATGAGAACAAAAATTATAAAAGTTGGGGCTTGGAGTTTGGCCTAGTGGTAGAGTGCTTTGCCTAGCATGCACGAAGATCCGGGTTCAATTCCTCGGTACCACATACATAGAAAAAAGCCGGAAGTGGTGCTGAGTCCCAAGTGGTAGAGCTCTAGCCTTGAGAAAACCCAAGGATAGTGCTCAGGCCCTGAGCTCAAGTCTAGGACTGGCAAAAAATAAATAAATAAATAAATAAAATACACACACACACACACACACACACACACACACACACACACACACACATATATATATATAAGTTTCTTTGATGAACAACATCCTTGATGAACTCAAATATAAAAATTCTTTTTGATCCTTTTTATGCAATTTACATTTATTAATTTATATACATTGACCCATCCTTATATTCAAGGGATTAAAAACAACTTGATGATGAAATATAATCATTTGTTTGTTTTGTACTTGACATAGAGCTTGAACTCAGGGTCTGGACACTGTCCCTGAGCTTCCTTGGCTCAAAACTAGCACTCTACTACTTGAGCTATAGCTCTACTTCCAGCTTTTTTGGTAGTTTGTTGGAGATAAGGGTCTCAATTTGAATGTAACTTAGTGCAGCCAATATGGAAATCATTATTGATATTCTTCAGAAGCTGAAATTATAACTACAATATGGTTTATTGTATCAATGTTGAGTATTTATATCCAAAGGAGTGTAAGATATCAGACACTTATTTACTCCAGCATTGACAATAGCCACCCTGTGGAGTCAGTTTAGGTGCCAAGAATTAATTAATGAATAAAGGAGGCAAGGTATATGTACACAATTGTGTACTGTTTAGCAGAAGAGTGAAACCTATGGCATTTTTAGGAAAATGGATAGAACTAGAGATATGCCGAATCAGGAAAGCCAGGCTCAGAAAGACAAATATCATAGTTTTCCTCATGTGTAGAAGGAGTAAGACAAGCAAACTACTTTTCTTGCATAGATGAGGTACTTTATTTTCTGCCAAGGGCCCTTTGAAGCTTTTTGTTTTCTGTTTTTTTTCTTTCTGGTACCAGGCCTTGAACTGGGCCCTGCACTTGCTTGGCTGGCTTGCTTAGCTGGCACGATACCACTTGAGTCACACTTTCTGCTGGCTTTTTGCTGGCTGGTTATTTTGGAGAGAAGTCTTGGATTATTCTCCCTAGGCAGGCTTCAGACTTCAGACCTCTAGATCTCAGCCTCCTGAGTAGCTAGAATTACAGGCATGAGCCACCAACACCCAGCCCATTTAGGTATTTATAACATCTTTATAATATATACAGGCAGATAATCACTGGCAGCTGATGAGAAGCATTTTATGTTTGTCTCATCTTGTATCAAATTATTTCAAGGGCCTTATGTGGCCTGTAAGCTGGATATTCCCCGACCCTGTGAGTTTAAAGGAACTATGAAGTGATTTGAGGTATAGAGAGTCCCTGTTGCTTCTTGGCAGGTAGGATGTAAACTCTGGAATCCATCTGCTGTTCAGAGTTTAGCCTAATACTCCCACCGCTGTTTACTGAATTTGGGATATTGGCAGACATCACTATCAGATGAGAAAAAAAAAATTTTTTTTCTGTAAAACTGTTTATCTGATTCCAGGTTTCCTTTAATGAGATTTCATTCAAAGATCTTTAACCACTTTGGGATTAGTGATATGACATCCCAAGTCTGAACCTCTTTCACAGTTTTTCAGTCTCTGAGATCTTGGATTGACAATGAAGTTACTCCTCTGCCCCAGCCCTGCCTTATCTTTTAAAAGGACTTCCACTCAGTGCCTCTGACCTATTCATCTTTTCCTGCTTCTAAGACCCTCCTGGAAGGCATCCTAAGTTCTCTTGATGTGTAGAGTCAGCAGTTAGAGTGCTGACTTTCCTTTCTTTTTGTCTGCATGTAGGTATGTGTTTGTTACTATGTTAACCTTTCTCTAGCAAGAAAATCTTTGCCTAGAAAAAACCTTATTAAATCAAGTAAGGTCTTTTTTCTAAATCCAAAGTGACATTTTTTGCTTTCTTATTACATCCTTCAAGCAGTTTGTGAATCAGCTGCTGAACTTGTTATGTGCTATAAGGACTAGGCCAGAGTCCATATTTACAGCCACAATAAAGATAAAAATTAAAGCCTCATAGGGCTTTAATCCTTCTGAGAGAGGTGGTTTGGGGACACAGCCACTGCTCAGACACTCAGCTGGTGGCTGAGGTATAATGCTACCAGTACGTTTGGTTGAAAGAAGAGACTGAAAACAATGAGTGATATGAATATCACAGTAGTAGTATTTCCTTGTTGAGAGCCAAATTGTCTTTGATGCATATTAGCTTATTTGAACAACTTAATTGTTTCTATATCCTTTTCTGTAGAGATAAGATTTATAAAAGCTGTTCTTACAGTGTTGGGAACATGAAAAGGATTAGTCTCTGTGACACTCAACTGTAAGTACTCTGTTAGTAGTTCTCCCTCACTATGTTCACACATGGATTTTTGATTAAAATAGTAGGGTTAATGGTTGAACCTCCCTACTCTTTGCAAAAACACATGTCAAAAGACAAAGTGAAAGCAAATTTCATTTTTAAAATATGTCTGCTTTAATTTTTGAACTAGAAAACACTTGTAACTAAACTAGATTGAAAGAACTGTGGGGTTATGGTGTGGTCAGGCCACAGTTGTGGGCAGAACACTAGGAATGTGTATAGAGCTCAGTTGGTTTGCCTTATGTAAATCAATTGGATCCCTAGGAATGACTAACACTCAGCTGCTCTTGCTGATACTTGTTACATGAGTATTCTCCTAAGTTTCATTTGGCATGCATGACTCCATATTGGTATAGCTTGTTGTACTCAATACAGGAGCCTAGTCTAAATCAATAATGACCTACACAATTGTATTTAGCACATAGAAATGTTAGATTAAAACATTTCTTAAAAGTATAGAATTCTTTGCTGGCTATAAAAGCAACAAAGGGAGTTCTCCAGGTGCCAGAGTAGGAAAGGGGTGTTAGTGTTTGTAAGTCTTTGAGCAGCTGGAAGTGGGCTTTCTAAATAAAGCTAGACACTGACTGAGAAATGGCAGTTTTATTGGAAAATTTACTTCCTCTGTACTCACCCAAGATGGGATACTCAGGGCCACCCATCATGGGCCACAACGTTATTAAAAGATTTTATTAACACTGATTTTTTTAACATCATATTTCATATGTTCGGTTTATCAAACAAGTATTCAAGAATGCAATCTCTATATGTAATCACTGGCACATAAATTTAAGAAAGAAATTAAAATTAAGCAGACAGTTTGTATGTTATAGATACCTATGGATCTATATAATATATCAATATGTCTACAGAATATATATCACATCATAGATTTATATGTCAATATAGTTATATTGAAATCTACAAGTTCATGTCAATAACCTTGAGTACCTGAGTATTGAGTCATTGATCTTGCACTGTTTGGATCTGATATCTACATATTAAGTAGACCATGGTCTTGGTTTATCTCACTCAACATGATTTGCTATAATTTCATCTACTTCCCAGCGAATGCCATTATAATTATCTTGTCTGGTGGCTCTGTGGAATTCCATTGTATATATTTACCACATTTTTTGTATCCATTCATTTGTAGTGGGGTATCTGAGTTGTTTCCATTGCTTGGCTATTGTGAACAGTGCAGCTGTGCAGGTATCCTTATTATATCCTGGGTTATGATGTTCAGGGTAGATGCCTAGAAGTGCTATGGCTGGGTCGTAGGGAAGGTCTATTTTTAGTTTTTTGAGGTACCTCCAAACTGCCTTCCAGAGTGGTTGTACTAGTTTACATTCCCACCAGCAGTACAGTAGGGTTCCCTTTTCTCCACATCTCTGCTAGCATTTGTTGTTGTTGGAGTTCAGAATATTGGCCATTTTGATTGGGGTAAGGTAGTATCTTAGGGTTTTTTTTTTTAATTTGCATTTCTTTTATGACCATGGATGCTGAGCATTTTCTCATGTTTCTTTGCCATTTTTACCTTGTCCTTTGATAAGTCTGTCTTCAGTTCCCTGGCTCATTTGGCGGTTGGTTTGTTGGGTTTGGGCGGGGGCGGGAGGGAGATTAGTTTCTTGAGTTCTCTGTAGATACTAGACAGTAAGCATTTATCTGATGTATTATTGGCAAAATATCTTTTCTTGGTTGGTTGGTTGTCTTTCTACTTCAGTAATTATGTCCTTGTCTGTGCAGAAACTTTTTAGTTTTAGGTAGTCCCATTTGTCAACTCTTTCTCCAACCTGTTGTGTCTCCTACTCTGCTGTGTAGCAGTTTAGAGTTTCAGGTCTGATATTGAGGTTTTTGATCCATTTTGAGTTAATGTTCGTGCATGGTGACAGGGTGGGATCAATTTTTAGTTTTCTGCATCTGGCTTCCCAGTTTTTCCAGCACCAATAATTGAAGAGGACGTGTTTATTTCACTGTATATCTCTGGCTCCCTTGTGGAATATAAATTGACTGTAGGTATGTAGTTTTATTTCTGGGTCTTTTATTCTGTTCCATTGATCTTCTGATCTATTTTTGTGCCAATACCATGCCATTTTTGAAATAGAGTTTGAAGTCTGGTATTGTAATACCACCTGCATTGCTCGTTTTGCCTAGAATTGCTTTGGCTATTCTAAGTCTTTTGTTGTTCCATATGAACCTTTGGAATACACACTCTTATTTCAGTAAAGAAGGTCCTTGGGATTTTTTTTTTTTTTGCCAGTCCTGGGCCTTAACTCAGGGCCTGTATTGTCCTTGAGCTTTCTTAAGGCTAGAGCTCTACCACTTGAGCCACAACACCACTTCCGGCTTTTCTTCTATGTATGTGATACCGAGGAATCGAACCCAGGTCTTCGAGCATGCTAGGCAAGCACTCTACCACTAGGCCAAACTCCTGGCCCTGTCCTTGGAATTTTGATGGGGATTGCATTGAAATTATATATCCATTTTGGCAGTATGGCCATTTTCACAATGTTGATTCTGCCTATCCATGAGCGTGGGATCGTCTGTCCATTTCCAACAGGAAATACTATCCTCTTAGATTTCTTTCTTTAGGCTTTTATAGTTTTCATTAAATAATTCCTTTACATCCTTGGTTAGGTTAATTCCTAAGTATTTTATTCTTTTGAGGGCTATTGCAAGTGGGGGATAATTTTCTTGATTTCTCCTTCTGTTTGTGTATTGTTGGTGTACAGAAATGCTACTGGCTTTTGAAGGTTGATTTTTTGTGTCCTGCCACTTTGCCAAAGTGGTTTATTAGTTCTAGGAGTTTGGGAGTGAAATTTATTGGGTTGTTCAGGTATAGGATCATGTCATCTTTGAATAGGGATAGTATAATTTCTTCTTTCTCTATGTGAA
This sequence comes from Megascapheus bottae, assembly GCF_031878675.1. NCBI lineage: Eukaryota > Metazoa > Chordata > Mammalia > Rodentia > Geomyidae > Megascapheus > Megascapheus bottae. The sequence continues at coordinate 6,206,533 of NC_143525.1, read as the reverse complement.
TCCCTTTGATGTCCTTCTCTTGCCTTATTGTTCTGGCTAAGGATTCCAGAGCTATAGTGAAAAGAAGTGGAGAGAGTAGGCATGTGGATCACATCTTTAACATGCATACCTGTTTACATTTGTCTAACAAAGTCTAAAGCAAATATCTGGGTCACTCAATTTTAGAATTCTTAAACTTCCCTTTAAGCCCCTTATTATTAATGTTTTAAACAAAAACTCCTTTTTTTTTTGAGTAGGTGCTTAGATCTACTGACATGTTTTACTGACTTTCTTAGTTCTTTGAGCTGTTCGTTGTTGTTGTTATTAGGTTTGGAGAACTACAGTTTTAAACACCAAGAGGCTTTCATGTTCATTATTGCCTTATTCCACAGAAGTGTGTTGAAGCCACTCCATCTGTAGTATTTGTAGTAGCCACCCTTGCAAACTAAGACACATCCACGGGCTGCTTCCTAGATTCTTCATGTTGTTGAATGAAGGGCTCTGTTGATTAATACTGGTAGCTGGAACCAGCAGGCTTTCTTTGTATTTTGAGCAGCTTTGTATAGCCAAGAAGCTTCTTTCTTGACTGGAAGGTCTTATCATGTGCTCTGTAAGTGGACAGGTTATACAATAGGTAGATTTCTCTATAGGGTAGGTGGTTAGGTAAACAGGACCCAAGCGGAGTGAGGACTTTTTTCTATTACTTTTCCCCAAAATTAATAAGAAAAGAACTTTATACTGGGAGCGATCTTTTTTTACACTTGTGTGAATCCTGAAACCTCTTTTTGCCAGGAAGGATCATGGGGCTTTTGGTAGGTCATGGGGCTTCAACTCAGGGATTGGCTACTGTCTCTGAGAATTTTTGCTCAAGGGTAGCATTCTGCTACCAAGTCACAGCTCCATTTCTGGTTTTCTGGTGGTTAATTAGGGGTAAGAGTCTCATGAACATTTCTTCCTGGGCTAGCTTTGAATTGTCATCCACAGATCTCAGTCTCCAGAATAGCTAGTATTACAAGCATGAACCACCACGCTCTTGCTCTGAAACCTCTTTGACTCATTTCCTAGTTTGGATACCAACATGAGGGACAATCCCTAGGTAGACTTCCCTTTTTAGAGTGTTGCACAAACGGCTCCAGTTGGAAACAAAGTATGATGACTGTAGCACACATAGGGTATTGTTTTTAGGTGCAGGGCAAATGGGCCCAGCTGTTCATCAACAACTCTGCCCAAAGGCCTTAAATTCTGCCTTACAGCCACTTCTTTGTTGACCTTTCTTTGGCTGTCAGTAGTCATTGACTTGAAGCTTGGCTTCTCCCCAAGGCTCTATGAAAAAGAGCTCCCTCTATTTCTGTGCATTTCAAGTTGTACCTCACCCTCTGCAGTTTTAACTTACTTGTCCATACAGTCCCAAGTTTCTTCTTTAAGCAACTGAGTCTTTAAAATGTTGTGTTCTCAGGTAGGAAAGAGGATACTGCATAGGCTTGGTCTACTGTCTTGAGTACAGTCTCATCCTTTTTTTCTAAAGTTGCAGGAGAGCCAGTGAAATTGTTTTTACTATAGCATCTCTAGTAGAATAAGTGTTTATATATTTTCTGTGAAAGTAGTTTTCTAGCCGGGTACAGTGGCCTGTAATCCTAGCTACACAGGAGGCTGAGATCGGAGGATCACAGTTCAAAGCCAGCCCAGGCACGAAAGACCATGTGACCCTTATCTCCAGTTAACCACCAGAAAAGTGAAAGTGGTGCTGTGGCTCCAGAGGTAGGGTAGTAGCCTTGAGCTGAAGAGCTCAGGAACAGCGCCTATACACAGAGTTCAAGCCCCATGACCGACCAAAAAAAAAGTTTTGTAGGAATTCTATGAGTTGAGTGGTACATGTAATGTCTTCAGAAATGAATGTCTCTGAATCTAATACAATTAGAGATCCAGAATAGGGTAGTTAAGGAAAAGGACAGTTGGGCCCATACTCTGGGACAGATGGCATAGGTGAGCCATCAGACTTCTTTTACCCTGGGTCTTACCACAGTTCCTATTTGATCTTGAAGGGGGTAGCTACTCTAGGCACATCCAACTGTAACAGCTGAATTGGAGAATGCACTTCAACATAACAAGACCACAAGAGAGGCCAAAGAGAAATCTTAGGAACAGTCAAGGCAAGCACAGATGCACACAGATGCACACAGATGCTCTGGGTATCCTTTCCCCTACTCAGTGCATTTGCAGGAACAAGAGGCCTGGAATTCTCCTTGTAGGTTTGTGACCAGGTCGTTTCTACCAGCCCCAACCCCCCCATCTTTAAGAAAACTCAGGATTCTACACAGTTGTCAATAAAATATGCTTGTAACTTCCAAATCAGTATTTGTGGTAGTACTCGTGGTGCTTTTGCAGTTTTTGTCAGGCATGTATAAGATGGTGGAAAATTTTATAAGTTTGTTCCCAGCTGAGGTCCAATAGGGTGAAGCTCTGTTTCTGTTTCAGCTGTCCCACAGAAATGTGCAGAGGATGGAGTGTCTGTCCCTACAGCCACTTGTCTAGGTTTGAATCCTAACCCTGACTCCTCTTAGTGCACCAGCTTTAAGTCGCTAAACACTATAGAATTTTTTTTTTTCTTTTGAGAATATCAGGGTAATCCGATTTTTAGGTTAAGATTATAGCCTGTATATATTAGCTGTAGAGAGATAGCTAGATATATATTGATGTGCATACTTCCTTTAAGATAAATAGTTCAATATCCACTAATTCATCCTTTGCAGAGACTTGCTAGACCAAAGCTAGCACGAAGAATAAGAATCAATTCTTTTACTCATTACAGTTTAACATGGCAAAAGGATTCAGAGCAGAATCGGCAAAGGGGGAAGTGAATGAAGTCCGGGAGAAACCAGACATAATAATGCAGGAAGAGCTGAATTCAACTTAGAATGAGTTGTGTCAGTAAATATGAAATACTGCCAATCAGGGAGTCTCAGTAGATATTCAGTGCTCAAGGTTGCTTTGGTCATATTGGTGGGTCCTCTTTCCCTGGCCAGTACCCAAATTCCAGACACCCAGAAGGAAAGCAGGTGTTTAGCACAAACCTATTGTTTATGTTCTTCAAGCACAGGGAGCCACTCTTATTAGTTAATTGTGGAATACTCCCTAAATCCAAGTTCCCACAGATCATCAAGGACAAACCATGTAATCAAGATTTCTACAAAGAACATGTGAAGATATTGTATAAATTTGTTTCTGCACAGAGGCCTATACCTAACATGAGTCTTTCTGGGAGATATTAGTGTTTGAACTCAGAACTTCATGCTTACTGGGCAGGCTTTCTACCACTTGAGCCACACATCCAGCCCTATTTTTTTTTAAACTGGTCAATTTTAGGATAACAGATTGTTTTTATTCTAGCTGGATTGGACCACAATCCTATTTACACTTATTACTGTAGCCAGTATCACAGATGTCTACCACCACAACCAACTTTTTCTGTTGAAATGAGGTCCCACAAACCTTTTTCCCAGGTTGGCTTGGAAAGCAGAGCCTTTTGATCTCAGACTCTTGATTCTTCCTATGGTAGGTACATGCCACTATGCCTAGGTATTGGTTGAGCTAGGGTCTTTGAAACTTCTGTCAAGGATGACCTCCAATTGCAAGTTTCTGAATAATTTAGGGTTTCAGAGCAACTGGCACCTGGCCAGCCTTGTTTCTTGAAACAGTCTCTCAGGCTGGCCTCCAACTTGCCATCTTCATGACTTAGCCTTCCAAATGCTGGAGTTACATGTGTGCACCATACTCCCAGCCCATATATGGCTTGCTTTATTTACTGGGACTATCTGTAAGTGAGAGAGCCTGATTCCTGAGGAAAGTAGAAGTGTGCTCTTTGGAAGGAAAAGATTACAAAAAGGTAGAAACTACTGATGACAAATTTTAGCCCTTCACAGTGCCATCCAGAATATATGAAACATTTCTATGATTGAAACCGATGACCTGACCTTTGGTTGAGATTGGCTGCTCCGTGTGGTTCTCAGAATGTGCTGCTTCTAAAAGGAGAAGTTGTTTAGCATATGAAGTGATGAAAACAGCTGAAGAACTTTGGTAATAAAAACCAAAGCAGCAGGAAGGAAGTGGTCTTATTAGAACCAAGTGATTTTGCGCTTGGGAAGACAGTGTAAGAAAGGAAGTTGCTGAGTAATTGACTTAGGCTTCCTAAAGGAGCCTGGGCTGAGAGGTAATGTGGCTTTGATAGTTTGGGGAAGGTGTGATACTCTCTTCCATCTGGACAATTCTGCCAGGATGGTAGAATCTTAGAGAAAACATTTGAATGAAATGATAGGGACTTTTCAATTTTGCTTTTGTTTTAACAGCAGTAGTTGGATTGCATCAAAGGTGAATTTGTTTAGTTTGAAATTCATAAACACAATTTTTAAAGTGTTTTAGTATTAAAGAGACAGCTAGTCATTTAGAGCTTGTATATTACCAGCTGATAGAGATGTTCCCACTGGGCTTCTGGGCCATTGAGATCATTATTTGGCCACCCAAATAATAGGTGAGTAGATAAAGGCCCTCACCTAGGCTTTGGAACCTACCTGTGACTCTCATAGGGTTCATGCTGTGGAACTCATTACAGGCACGGCCTCCTCTGGGGTGGAAGTAAAGGACAATATTATTTTATTGTTTTGGTTTATCTTCTTGGAAAGCCATTTTTGCTTTGGTTTGTTTTAAAACTACTTTCTCTAATCCTTTTTTTGTTTTTGCCATGGATGAAGCACGTAAGAAGACGTAATTCTGCTTATGGGAGATATTTAGGGTGAGCCCACTGAGAGTTTGGTCTTGATGGAATAGATTGAGAAGTAAGTGAAGAAGGTAATTGTATATCTACTTCATCTTCAGTAACTTTTATGCAAGTGGTTGATTTGTATCACAGAACTATAGCTGGACTTCAGCCTTTTATGTGAAAGGTGAAGGAGAAACGTGACATTTTTCAGTTTGTATGTGTGTGACTGACAGATGTGGACTTAGACTGAGACTGAGATTTGAATGGAATACATCTGATCATCTAGGCATTTATGATCCATTAAAGTAAGTGAGGATTGTACACAGCTTAAGGGAAATGGAAGGCTGACTTGGTACCTCAGCTGGGCTCACTGAGTTCAGCAGAATAAAGTATTATGTGAGAAGGACATAGCAAACCAACCCAGCCTCCTCCTGGGTTGGAAGGAAGGCTATTTAGAGGATGAGAGCAGCCAGAGGCAGAACAGCGACTGTCCTGGGGACAAGGGGCAGACAGGTTCTCCAGTACCAACTCATACTGCACTCTGAAAGTAAAAAGTATATCTCTTTCTTCCCTTGTGAGCAATGTGTGGAATGTGCCCTTCCTTACCCTTCTGCCCTTATGTAAGGATGAAAACTTGCCAGGTGCAGGGCTATGCCATGGTATCTCCAAAAATGATCTGGCTGATCTGTATCTTCTGTGAGATTGAGCGTCTTAAAACATGAGAAGGCCGTGCTCATGACTAGTGGAAAATTACTATCCCTGGTGCACTTGCCCCCAGAAAACAAAGAACCCAGCTCTCTCAGTTTAGTTAGGAATGAAATGGTTTCCCTTAGGAATTTGTGGACTTGTAGAGCCAGGCCCTGTCTTTACCTCATAACCTGTAGTGGGCAAGAGTAAGGACTAGAAGCTTCTGGAATTCAAGCAAATCACTTAATTCGGTCTGCTTGAGTTATTGAGATAATAGAATTTATCTCGCAGTGGGAGTTAAATGAGATGGTGCTTACCACAGTCCCTGGCACATCATGAGTGCCCAGTGTCCACTGTTAGTGGTATTACAATGCCTCCTGCTTTGTAGGTGGTCAGTGACTTTTTAGTTGAGATTCTACTGCTTTTCATAGAACTACAAGGCTTCCCTTCTATTTGACCTTGAGGGCATATGCTTTGAATATCACTTTTGAGGATGAAACTACACAGAAAATTGTGATTCCCTTCTTGAATTTTGGCTATTTATGATGAGTCTAAAGAACTAAACAACGTCGCTCCAGTGCTTATTTCTTTGCTCTGTGTTGACATTTTACTTTTTCTCAGGAGCCAGAATGTTGAAAATACTGTTTGTGGATTCCTTATCTGAAATGCCTGAGTCCAGAAATGTTCCAAATATCAGTGTTTGTTTTCTATATTTATGAATATATGTATATACATAATAAGCTCTTTTAAGGATAGGACCCACATGTAAACACAGTTAACATGTTACATGTACACTTTATACACCTAGCCTGAAGGTCATTTGTGCTGCACCTGTAGTGTTTGACTGTAACCTGTCATATGAGGTCAGTTATGGAGTTTTCCGTTTGTGGCATATTTGCATTCTAAAGATTTTGGATTTTTGGCCCATTTTAGAATTAGGAGTTTCAGACAAAGAATGTTCTACCCAGTACATCATTCATCTCCCTAGGAAACTAACCCAGTCCACTGTTTAGAATTAGGTGCCCTCATATTTTCTAAGGCTGTTCTACACAGCCAGAATATTTAAATGTCTGAAACATTTATGTTTGAACATTTCTTTATTTGTGGGGGAGGTAGTACTGGAGCTTGAACTCAGGACCTGGGGGTACTGTCCCTTAGCTTTTTCTGCTGAAGGCTGATACTCTACCACTTGAGCCATTCCTCTACTTCTGGCTTTTTGATGACTAATTGGACCATGATCTTCAGAGTTTGGCCTCTTAAGTAGATAGTTTTGAAGTATTGTGCCACCAGGACCCAGTCTAAGTGTTTCTTTTTTTTTTTTTTTGGCCAATCCTGGGGCTTGAACTCGACCTGAGCACTGTCCTCGGGGTTTCTTCAAGGCTAGCGCTCTACCACTGGAGGCACATCATTATTTCTGGGTACTGAGGAATCAAACCCAGGTCTTCATGCATGCTAGGCAGGCACTCTATCACTAGACCAAACTCTCAGCACCTCTTTTTTCTAATTTTTAACCTTTTCTATGAATATCAAGCCACAAGAAAGGGGGAAAGAATTGTCAAATGTATAGCGATAAAGCTGGGGGTCCTGGAGATGCCCCCCTCGCTTCCATTTCCTGGTGTGACTTGGCAAGCTTGTACTCATCTCTGTTGGACACCATAACACCTTCCTTATGGACTATGAAAATTCCATTAAAATGTATTCATATAGGTGCAGGGCTCAGATCAGCAACCATCCCAGGTCCAGTGTTGCGGCCCTTCCTTACCAGCTGCAATTGCTGCTCCTGTTGTTGGAGGGATCTGATACTGCATAGCACTGCTAGGTTTCTCATACTTAGTGATGACAGGCGTGCTGCTTGAAGAAATGTTTGAACTTGCCTTTTAAAAAAAAAAAAGTTCAGTCTCTCCAGGTGATCCTGCACACCTGTGATATGACTGAACTCAGGGTATAAATTTCCTCAGCACACAAAATTTCCTTTTCACCACGCACAATTCATTCCTGATATTAGTCACTGAACTTGGAACCTTCTGGTTTTGATTGGCTAGTCAGGGTTCACTGAGGCAAATTCTTTCCTGAGATTGCTCCATATGTTCAGGAAAGGGAGTGTTTGTGAACTGCACAGGCAGTAATGTGGACCTGAGGCCAAGAGACAGCAACGGGTTGCTATGTGCAACTACTCCCAGTGGGCAGCTGGGCAGGATGATTAATATTATAGCATCTTTGTTCTTTCTGTTTAGTTATAACACCAGAGCTGTGTAAATCACTTTGGAAATAACACGCCTGACATTTCTCTGGTTTGGAAAAAAGAAGAAGAAAAAATCTCAAGTCATAATCCTCTGCCTTTTACTGAGGAAGTTTGTTTTTTTTTTTTTTCTAAAGTGAGAAAGTAGGAAAAAGTGGATGAGTTAGAGAAGATGGATATTTCCGAAGAGCTTTGTGGTGGAGAATACATTAAGACCTAAAACACTCAAAGACATATCCTGAAGTATATATGAAAGAAGATGAGACTGAGCCAGGCACCAGTGTCTCATGTCTATGATCTCATCTACTCAGGAGGCTGGGATCAAAGAATTGAGGTTTGAAGCCAGACTAGGCAGAAAAGTCCATGAGACTTTTACTGGCAAAAAGCAGGAAGTGGACGTATAGCTTAAGTGGTAGAATGCCAGCCTTGAGTGAAAAAACTAAGGAACAGCACTCTGAGTTCAAACCTCAGTGTTGGCACAAAGAGGGGCAGGGGAAACAAATCCTAAAGAACTCAAAGGTATATCCCAAAGTGTATATGCAAAAGGATGAGATTGTCATTAACGGGCACTTTCTACTCTGTTAGATGATCCCTATGGCTAGTTCCTGCACTTGTTTTAAACATATATTACGGGGCCGGGAGTTTGGCCTAGTGGTAGAGTGCATGCACGAAGACCTGGGTTCGATTTCTCAGTACCACATAAATAGAAAAAGCCAGAAGTAGTACTGTGGCTCGAGTAGTTAGGGTTATATCCTTGAGAAAAAAAATAAAACTCAGTGACAGTGTTCAAGCTCTGAGCTCAAGCCCAGGAATGGGAAAAAAATAACAACAAAAAACCCTGTGCTAGTGGATCATCCCTGTAATCCTAGCTATGCAGGAGGCTGACATCTGAGGAACAAGATTTGAAGCCAGCCTGGGCAAGAAAAACCATGAGTCTATATTATTTCCAATTAACCAGAAAAATTACAGAAATGGAATTGTGGCTCTGGTGTTAAGAGTACCAGCCCTGAGCAAAAAAGCGAAAGGACAGTGCCCAGTTCCTGAGTTCAAGCCCTTGTACTAGCACAAAACAAAAGGAATATCTGAAAAAAATCTTTTTTTTTTTAAGTAACAGCACTTTGATAATTATCTCTTGCAGTTTGCTGATTTTTAAGAACTAGATTTAAGAAATAGAGCACATATGGTAACTGTCTCAAAGAGAATGCTTTAATCCTATGATAAATAAATAAAATGATTTTAAATTGGCTAGGGAGAATTGTTTTGGATGAAAAAGCTTAATACTAACAAAAAGAGTCCAGATGAAATAGATTGTAGCAAAACCTTCTATTATCAGTCATCCTGTAGTAGGAATATGACAACACATCACGCCAGCTCTATTCCAAAGACTGCTTCTTGCTTTACAGGAAGGGATGGTATTTAATCATCACAGTGGCCTGTGAGTAGCAATGCAGTTTTCATTTTACAGATGTAAAAACTGAGACTTGGAAAACAGTACTTGTCCACAATCACACAGCCAATAGCATGTCATAGTATACTAGATTCCAAGCTTTACCCCAGTTGGCATAGGAATATACTCTGGAATGGAACTCTTTCTTTAGAAGGCTAGATCACTACTTTTAGGGCCCAGGTCAAGTAGCTATTTCATCTTTAGATTTAGCAGACCCCATACTTCATTGGTCCCTGGAAAGTATGGCTGAGTCTTTGTTGGTGTCTTTCTCTAGCTAGTTTTCTAACTCTTTAGTTAAACCTGCCCAGTGTAGAGAACTCCAGGAAGTACCCCTACTAGTTCCTCACTGTACAGATTCAGAATATGGAGATGAAAATTTCCAACAAACAATGGTTACGGTATTATTGGATGTTTTTCACCACGTGTGCTTTTTTTCTTGTTCGAAATTCTTAAAAGAGAGAAGAACTTGGATTAAAATGAGGTTGTGTACTTAGCTCAGATTCAGATTATCTATGCTTTGGTGTGTTAATCTCCTTTCTGTCACTATAACAAAATACTCAAGATAATAATCTTATAAATAGGGCTTATTTTGTCTCCCAGTTGTAGAGGTTCCAGTCCATGATTGATTGGCCTATGGGAGGGTGATACATCATGGTATGAGCACATGACAGCAAAATCACTCACATCACAAATTGGGGAGCGATGAGACAGAGACAGAGTGAGGAAGAAAGAAAAGAATCATTTCCTTCAAAGGCATACTTCTGTCGTAGGCTCCTAGTAGGCTCTATCTTCTAAAGACTCCACCACCTTCTTAGGGCCATCTTGGGGACCAAGCCCCTTTATATGAAAGTTGGGAGAACCTTTTTTAAACTATAGCATTTTGTTAGCTTTAAACTTATTAAGTTTACTACATTGGTTTGTTTTCATTAGTTTACCATAGGTGCTCCTCCTCCTGCCTTCTTTCTCAAATTTTCTTATTGAAAGCCTTACTCATAGGTTCTTGGTTTGTGACTAAGCAAGACACCTGTATGTGCCTCTTCCCTATTAAAACCTGCCCCAATGGCATTTGTTCATCCTATCTGCAAATTCGTACATTGTCTTTGCACTTGAGCGTGGACAGCTTGGCTACCATTTGAGCTTACTGGAAATCTTCACTTACTGGATAACCAAAGCTGTGTTTTCTTTCCTTGACTTGGATTTGGTACTTAGCCCCCAATGGAGGCTGCACTAGACTTGACAAGTCTTGATACCAGTGAGGTGTAGGAGGGGATATGCCCATGGAAAATATTCTGGGTGATTCTGGTGCAAATACCCACCAAAAGTCACCTTTGCCTATCCTGACCAGAAATTCTGCCTTGCTTTCATGCCCTCAGTGGACCCTAGAGGCTCTGTAGGCTTTTATGCATACATCTGCTTGTGGTTTGGGTTAGGTCATTGTTTAAGTCTGTCAAGAAAGATAACATTTTTCAGAAGCTGTGTTCCTGGTGAAAAATACACAATTGAGTATTTAAATCATTCTCATTGTATGGGGCCGGGAGTTTGGCCTAGTGGTAGAGTGCTTGCCTAGTATGCATGAAGAGTGGGGTTCAGTCCTTCAGTACCACATAAATAGAATAAGCCAGAAGTGCTGCTGTGGCTCAAGTGGTAGAGCTCTAGCCTTGAGAAAGCCCAAGGACAGTGCTCAAGCCCTGAGTTCAAGACCCAGGATTGGCAAAAAAAAAAAAAAAAAAAAAAAAGATTCTCATTGTGGCTCGAAAGATTATTATTCATTTAAAAAATAATAATTACACATTGAAATCAATGCTGTTATCAATGTAGAACTGTGGAAAGGCTACAGACAAGCCAGACATGGTGTCCTACACCTGCCATACCAGCTACTAAGTAGCTAGAGGCAGGAGGATCTTAAATTTGAGGTGAGGCTGGGAAAAGGTAGGGATACTGTCTCAAAAACAAAATGACTGAAGGCTGGTTCAAGGGGTAGAGTGCTTGCCTAGGATGCATGAAGCCCTGGGTTCATTCCTCAGCACTGAAAATAAAGCAAAGAAGAAAAAGAAAAAAGCTGAAAATATTTTTTTCTTAAAAGCAATAATGGGAAATGCTTTTTCCTTTCTGGGCTGTTGACTCACACAGAATAAAATTAAAAAAACACAGCTGATGGTCAGCAAAAAGGTTTTTATGTGGTAAATTAAATTTAACCTTCACATGGATCTCCTAAAGGAAGTACCATTATTACCCCCAACAACACCTGGAAGAGGAAGGCTAAGACAGATTGTCAATTACTTATATAGTTATGTGTATCAAAATCTGAACTTGAATCCAGATTCTTTCAAGGATAGTGTGTTCTTTTAACCACCATATGTACTTACTGCCTCTCTACCTACTAGAAATAACTTATTGCAAGAGTAGTAAATCTTATGATACTTAAAAATATAATTATGTTCTTATTCATCTCTCCCCACCATGAATAACAATAATATTCAAAGAATTATTGGTCAATATTGTGATTATAGCAGGAGAGAAAAATTAAAGTCCACAAGCTAAATAATTCCAGGCAGTTGGGCATTTAGCACTCATCTACCCTCTCAGGAAGCTGAGATTTGAGGATTGAGGTTTGAAGCTAGCCCAGACAGGAAAGTCCATGAGACTCCAATTAACCAGTAAAAAGCCAGAAGTGGATTTGTGGCTCACAAGGAGAAGTGCCAACCTTGAACAAAAAAGCTAAGGAAAACAACAGGCTCTGAGATCAAGTCGGAATACCAGCACACATACACACAAATATAAATAAGCAATTCCCATATATAAAAGCTTAAAAATAACCCCAAAGCCTTTATACACCTGAGTCTCATCTATCATACCCAGAGCTATACTACTCAACTATGATTTTGCAGACATCATCATATAGTGTGTTCTGCCTTTTATTCTGACATTAATGCTCAACTTCAAACACATCATCTTTACTCTCCTTTGTAATGTGGGGGTAGGACTCTTCAAGCCACACTTCTGCCTTGTCTGCTTTATTAAGCTTAGCTAGTGGAATGCTGCAAAATTGGGTAAGGGGCGGTCCATACTTCGCCTTGCTTTCTGAGGGTTTCCTGCCTACATCACACAGAAGTGCTACTCCACACTGGGGCAGCTGAGTTCAGTTCTTAGTCTTCTCAGCACTTATAGCACCCTTCTGGCACCCTAGAGAGACTAATCCTAGCCAGGCAGTACCTCCTCTTAAGAAGGTTACTGGGAACTCTTAATCCTAACCCTCTCCTTGTTACCTGTTCTGTTCCCGTCATACTCAAAAGTTCTGTTTTTATGCTCTCTGTTTTATGTTACTGCTGTTATTTCTGTTTTATGTTACTTAGTTAATGACTTTATGTGTGGCTAACAATTCCCTATATTAAATTCTCTCCGATAAAATAGGCTGCAGGCATCACATCAGCTAGACTCCCAACTGATACAAATATACAGTTCATACTTGTGTTTAGCTTCAGCTTTGTTATACCATATGTCACTGTTTTCATCTGGGAGAAAACACTGTCCTCTAAGTGGCCTCAAAGGCATATTTGTTCTGCATTGGGAATGCTGACTTATTTTTTCTAAGTTTTTTTCCCACTTTTTTTCTTTACATTCCTTTGCCTGTAAACACATTACATTTGATTTCCATACCTTACAAATTTTTTCACTAATACAGACTATCTAATGCCTTCAATTGATTCATACTCTTCATTCAAGTTAAATAAACATGTTTATTTGTCAGTGAAGTTTAGTTTCAAAGATCTTGCATTAAAAGTTAAATAATATAAATGCATATTTTATCACAAACATAAGTAACAAATACTGCTAATTGGACATGAAGAAGCCCACTAGTCTGAGAGAGAGAACATTATTTAGAATGAGAATGCTAATTTTTTTGACAACCTTCAAGGACAAGAACTTGACAAAAACCTCAACCATAGAATTTGTAGTATATTTTCTAAGAAGCTATGATGTTAGCTTCCCCAATTGTGATTCCTTCTGACAGCTCTGCCATGGTACTGAAGTCTTTTTTTTTTTTTTAAGAGAAAAACAATGGATTCCAGTTCAACCTCAGGTTTTTAATAGCTTGCATGTCTACATCTCCATATATAGTTATATAGTCCTCCTTCACCATCCCTGAAGGATGGGTTCCAGGACTCCCACAGATCAAAGTCTGCAGATGCTCAAGTCCCTTTATATAAAATAATGAAGTATTTGCATGTAACCCCCTGTATACACATTGTCTCTAGATTTATTTATAGCACCAAATACAATGTGAAGGCTATGAAAATAGTTATTTCTGTCATTTGCAGAATAATAAGAAAAAAGAGGTCTGTACATATTCAGTGCTGGTGTGTTCCTTCTGTCATTGTTAATGTAAAGTTAGTTGAATCTGTGGGTACAGAACCTACAGCTATATGAGACCAATGTAATACAAAGTATCTAAGTAGAATGCACAGTGAAAATTCAAACTGAAGCCTAGGACCAGTGTCTTATACCTGTAATCCTAGCTACTCAGGAGACTTGAGATCTGAGAATCATAGTTCAAAGTCATCCTGGGCTGGAATGTCTGTGAGACTGTCATCTCCAACCACCAAAAACCTGGAAGTGGAGCTGTGGCTCAAATGGTAGAGCACTAGCTTTGAGCAAAAAAACTAATGGATAGTGACTTGAGTTTAAGCCCCAGAACCAGCATGAAAAAAAAAAAAATTTGACCAGAGTGTTGGTATTCTTAGTAGAACTGAGTTCATTTCTTCTTCACAGGGTAAAGCATCTAGGATATAATGTGGTTTTAGACTATTAGTAATAAGGATCCTGGATCCTATAAATAATGACTTTTCCCTTCATGACATTTGCTAAATGAGAGCACACAAGATAAGTGACTCTTAATGTCATCTCAAATTATTAATCTACACCAAGCACAATGGCTTTATTCTGTTTGTTTGTTTTTTTTTTTAAATTGGATTGACAAGGCAGTAATATATTGTGTGTAACTGGGTTCTAAACAGTTAGATACAAAGGAATTTTTTTGATGGCTTCTGGCAAAGGGTTCTTTCTTTCTAAGAAAGAGGTGTAAGAAAATGGTGGCTTGCTCTTCTGTTCTCTGTGGAAGTTATGTGATTGTGAGCTTGAAATTACACTCATAAACACAAGAGTCAGTCTGAAGACAGAGCCTTCACTGAGGATGGCGGTCACAAGGATTGTGCTAGATGGAATTATATGCCCTAAGGTGTCTATATCCTTACACTTTAATCTGTAGATATGTTACTTTACATGACAAATGTGAAGTCATGTGCAGATGTGACACGTGTACAGGACTAGAGATGGGGAGGTTACTTGACTTTTTCCTGTGGGCCCATTGTTATCACAGGATCCTTAAATGAGAGATGTGAAAAGTGGAAGAGTCAGTATGGGAGTAATACTGTGTGAGAGAGATACATCCAAGTCATTGCTGGCTTGAAGATGAAGGGAGCAGAAGCCACAGCATGTTGCCTCTAGAAGCTGGCACAGCTACGGAAACATATTCTCTCAAAAGCCCTCCAAAAGACTTGGACTCTGATTTTCACCCAGAAAGACCTGCATCAGATTTTTGATGTCCAGAACTGGAATAAGGTACATCTATATTGTTACAAGCCACTGAATTTGGGTGATGGTATCAACAGAGGATGAAACTAATGGAGAAATAAAAAGAAGTAGGAACTTCCATGATTTTGCTCAACCTCTGAGTCACTTCCAGCCCTGTATCTGGGTTTCTTACCCAGACAAATGTCTTTGTTGTTCAATCCCATTTGAATCAGATCTTCAGCTGTGTACAGCCATGTTTTGAGCATGATCTATATGTGCTTAGCCAAGCAAGCACTGTCTATAGGTAGACCATAAATGAGCATTTATTGAATAATGAATAAAATACTGGGGGAAAAGTCTAGAATCTAAGGAAACAGAGCTACTTTTTGATTGAGACTAAGTGTAATAAGTTAGAGCTTTTTGTTGTTGTTGTTCTCAAAAAACAAAAAAGATGTTTGGAAGGATGGATAAATTACTGAATACTGAGATGGCTGGAACTTCCGCAGGTGCACTTTCAAATTGCCAGATTCATTTCCTATTGTGACCTCCAGGCATCCAAATTCTCTTTTCTGAAATAACATTTCAGCAGACCCTATGAACATGCCAAGAAGTGATTATTTTTACAAATCCAGATGATTTCCTAATTTAGGACTGTACAGGCAGAGGTAGAAATAAAGGGAAACATAGCCTGTTTTTCCATCTCCACAGAGTAGGAACAGCCTAGTACTGGCTTTAAACAAATGTTGCTGACAACTGTGAACATGGTTATCATCAGACAGCTGTTCAGTGGCCTTTGTGAACTCAGCTGGAGGTTCAGCCTAGTTTCAGATCAGAGAGGCCAAAGGTCAAATGCTATTTCTGTGGGTTTCCAAGGCTTTTCCCCACCTCTTCTGAGTTTCAAATTAATTTTTGTAGTGTTTCCAAAGATCACTATGAGACTCAAAACTGCCATTTGCACTCAATCTGTCTGCCATTTGCCCCAGGTACCGTTGCTTATTAGGCTCACCTCCTTCCTCTCTCTTCTTCACCACTAAACTATTTTTCTCAAGTGAAGTTCTTGTCTATAGAGAACTAGAAATTCTCTTATTTGGTGTGCAGCTGCTGTCTAATGAGGACTTCCCTGATGTTTCAATGCCCAGCCTTGCTAATGATTACGCTTGCTAGATCTGTGTTGGTATACATCTCAGTTATATTGTTAAGGTAGAGAGGAAAGGCTAACTGGGAATAGTAAATTGTGCCCCCAATGCCACATGGGTGGGGGTGAGTTAGTTGATCTGTTTTTTCATGAGAGAAATGATTGCAGTAACAAGTTATAAAGTTTTGTAAATAATTTTGAGACTTTGGTATGGAGGACTGTATATACAGTTAGCCCTCTTGTAAATACTGTTAATCTACACTGACTGTATTGCTAAGGGTTTTGTATTCTTACTCCAATTTTGGGTTCTTCTCTCTTTTTCCCTCACTTCCTGATGCCACAGTCAAAATCTTGCATTTTTTTTTTCAACTGCTGTTTGGTTTGGTTTTATGGATATTGAGACTTGCCCTCGGAGCCTGGGTGTTGTCCCTTCATTTTTACATTAAGGATAGTTCTCTATCACTTGAGCCACAGCTGCACTTCCAGTTTTTGAGTCTTATGGACTTTCCTGCCCAGGCTGGCTTTGATCCTTGATCCTCAGAACCTTGGGCTCCTTAGTAAGCAGGCCTACAAGTCTGAGCCACTGGTGCCCAGCTTGTCACACTTTTTTTTTTTTTTAATGAAATTGGGGCTTCGTAATGAAAAGAAACTAAAAGAGAACTATTTTCCAAGAGCTCTCAATAAAATGTTTAAATGTTCAGACATAGGGACTTTGCTTTTGAGGGTAACAAAAAGTACAAATGGGACTAATTAATGGAACTAGCTACATTAGCAAAGGCTAATATTTGTTTAATGACCATATCAAGTGCCAACAAGAATGAGGGGCAATTGGAACTGTCATACTGCTGATGAGAATGAGAGTGACCCAGTCTTTTTAGATGTCTGTAGGCTTCTCAGAAACTATGCATATGCTTATTATATAAACTGGCAATCCTACTCCTAGTTATTTGCCCAGGAGAAATGAAAACATCTGTTCATACAAACACCCAAACAGAAATTTATGTAGCTGATATGGTGGAAATTGTTCAAACCGGAAACAACTCATTGTCCCTTTAACTGGTAGATGGAGAAACAGATTGTGTGTGGCATGACCACAATGGAACATTCCTCAGTAATAAGGAGCAAACTACTGAACCAGCAACATGGATGATCCTCCAATGCATTTTGCTTAGAGAAAGCGACTGATATCAAAAAACCAACTATGGTGGGCTACTTCAAATAGGAGAGAACACCCAAAAGATGTACAGTGTTCTGTTACACAAGGAAAGTTCTCATTCAACTGTGTTAATGGCCTAGGGTCAAAGTCCAACTAGCTTTGAATACAGTCCTCATAACTCAACCTCCTGGTATGAGCCAGTGGCACTGGCCACACCATTGTTCTTAAAGGACATACAAGATTAGGTTCATAAAGCTCACAATATTTTGGTCATTAATACATAATCCTACCTTCATTGTGTTTTAATGTAGAATGTTAATTCATTAACATGGAATAGCTTGAAATAAATTTACCTACTGGGTATTTTCTCTATAAGAGACACACCAGACAGCACTTTGGTGCTGGACCAGAAAGGGCATTTTAAACAAGCAAAAGCACTGACAGAAAGCACAAAACTGTGGAAGATGTGACAATAAAGAACAGAGTCAAAGGACAGTTGTTTACAGTATGAGAGCCTTATCTTGTGCCTCCTTAGTTGGGGACATACAGGCTAGTAACTCAGATTCTGTGAAGCTCCATAATGACTCAGGGTGTATCTGGTATTAGTTTGTTTCTTGGAGTGGCTGTGGGGGATTGGTAAGTACTCTACTACTTGAAACATACCACCAATCTTTTTGATTACTTTTGAGATGGGGTCTTGCTTTATGCCCAGGCTTGCTTTATGCCCTTGTGTTGCCCCATGGTGGCTGGGGATGGCATGCATGCGCAGTGTACCCAGCAACTGGGATAACAGGTACTCCGCTGTGCTCAGCTGTTGGTTGAGATAATCTCTAGAACTTCTTTTTGCCAGACTGGTCTTGAGCCTTGGCCCAAACAGCTAGAGTTACAGGTTCCAGTATTGTTTCGAGGCTGTAAATTTTAGCAAGTAAGCAAATTAATAAATATGGAATCTCAGAATAAGGACTGACTGTACTTTCCTATTTCAGAAAGTACTTAAATTTGGTTTAAATGATTAGTAGTGATTGGATACCAATGTCAAACATACATAATTCTAATAAATTGATAAGAAAATTAATTTGCCAAGCCAATACCATTTGGTGTGAGGGTTACTTTAAAAATATCCCATATCCTTCCTAAAATTCCTTAGGTCAGTGCAGGTATATGTTTTTATTTTTTTTGGAAGGTCTTATTTAGCATTTAATATATATTAATAAGTACATATTCCATTCTTACAAGGTTTCATATACTTTGTCATAGTAATAGCTACAAGGTGTATGTTTAAATTTAGAGACAGATTAATGCACTTACCAAACCTCCATTGCTTAAAAGTAATTGTACATTTTCTAGATTGACTGCCAATATAATATAGGCCCCCAAGAAATCAACCCCCTTAACCGAGACCGAACAATAAATTGGTTTTCCTGGATACGGTGAGTAAAGAATCCAAGTTCTTGACCTTGAATATTTCACTGGTAGTGTTCTGTGCAGTGGGGAACAATCAGGATGACATTTGCTGAAATGTCTGAGATTTATAACATAATAGCTTGAGCATATGTGCCAAAAAATAAAAAATCTTAAGCCCTATGAAATCTAGATTAATTACCTATTAAAATGCTAATGAATGATATGGCATAAGAGGTGGGATGAGCCATCTTTCTTCATATATTGTTACAAAACAAACTACTTTGGCTGCAACATGAAACATCATGTATATTCTATCTCACTCTCAGTGGGAAAGGGAAAGAAAGTGCTAGTCAGTCATTCTCTGTGTGGATTTTGGCATTTCATTAGGAAGTGCTATCACAAACCTTTTCACTGAAAAGTACATTCAACTCTCTGGAAACTCCAAAGTTTCCTGGCTTTGTACTCCTGCCAAAAACCTGTTGCTTCTCTCCATCATTAACTACCACATATTTATTCCTTTCTATCTTGGTGGACAGCAACCCACACAGCCCTCCTGTGAAAAGGAAAACAGTAGTTTGCTTCCTTCTCCTCACTGCCCTTGAAGAAATTAATCCCGTGGGCTAAATTTCTTCTTGCTATTCAGGTTCATTTACATTAATAGTTTCAACTGTTGGCCAGGTGGCAACAGCAGAAATGGTGCAATTATGATTGTAGCCCTTCATTAAAATTGTTTTTGAATGTTGTGAAAAGATTGCTCATGAAATTTTATCATTAAACCTACTAGACTAGAAAAATAAGACATGGTGTTGCTGAGTTGGCTTCCAATGAATAGTCAGTTAGCAAATATTTAGTGAAGATCTATTATGGGACAAACCTCCTTCCAGGCTTAGTTACACTAAGACTTGTGAATAAGGTTATTCCTGACCCCATGCCATTATTCTCTTTTCCTATGCTAAATGTCTTTGGTTAAAATGTCCTGAATTACAACATAATGGAAAAGAAATATGAAAACAACCATTGAAATAACTTAAGCATCAAGGTTTAAAAAGAAAGTAATGGACTTGAACAGATGTTTTTTTAAAAGAATCAAGTAGATGGTTTTGAAACTATAATAGCTCAAGAGCTCAAGTTTATACAAACTAAAACACCTTACCATGCTAATTAGTTTTTCAAATTTGTATCTTATGTACCAAATTTTTTTGACAGTCCTGGGACTTGAACTCAGGGCCTGAGCACTGTCCTTGGACAACTTGAATCACAACACCACTTCTGGCTTTTCTTTGTATGTGGTATCAAGGGATTGAACCAGGGTCTTCATGCATGCTAGGCAAGCACTTTACCACTATGCCAAACTCCTGGCCACCAGATTTCTTAAATACCTAAATAGATCTTCTCTGTTTGTATGATATTTCCAAAGTGCTTCATTTTGTGAGTTATCACCTGCTCTGCATTCTAAAAGAAGCCCAGCAATTGTCCCTTGGTTATCTCATATTGTTATAGTATCTCACTTTGTTATCTGATATATTGAATTTATTTGTATTTGGTTATTTGAAATTTGATAGGGAAGGGGGGAAAACCAAGACGGGTGGGGGATATGGGGGGGGAGGGAAATGGGTACCAAGACATGTGAAAGGGTATCAATGTATGTGAATTAATGCCCCTTCTATCTGGCAAATATCATGTAACCCTTTTACTAATTACAATAAAAAAATGCAAAAAAAAAAAAAAGAAGCCCAGCAACATGTTGTTCTAAGACCCTGGCCCATCCAGCTACAATCAGTGTACAAGCTGGACCTTTTCATTTGTTTTTACAAAACAAACTCTGTAGTGGTGACATGAAATATCATGTCTCTTCTTTCTTACTCACAGTGGGAAAAGGAAAAAAAACTGCTCCTCGGTCATTTGCTTTGTGGATTTTGGCATTCATTAGAAAGTGCCAATAGGTATTCATTTTTTATGTTATTCTGGAAAGCTGTAAGCAGGCTTCTAAGTGACAAAGCAAAGTCAGTCCCCAGTGGTTCTCCAAAAGCAGGTCAGAAAGGTGGGAAGCCTTATTTTTCTAGGCAGGGAGTACATGAATAATACACTTGCAACCTGCTTAGCTCCTCCAACGTCTCCTCTTTAGCCAGCTTCTCCACTCAAAGAACTGCACATCAATCTGTCACTGATGGTCAGCAGTGCAGCAAAGAGCCAATGTTATTGTGAACCTACAGTGGAATGACTTGCTTCCCAGCTGGTGATCAATCTGTGTTAGACAGCAACATGTTTGCCTCTAACAAATGAGCTGGACCCCTCTGCCACATATCTCTGCCAACTTTTGAAAGAAAGAGTCTGTTTCAATTCTTTTCCGGGGGTTAAGACAAAAGATCTGTCTCCTTTTATACATCCAGCTATTGAACAATCCATGCAGAGATTCACAGCCAGTACCCTAAGGAAATTGTTTTTGAGAAGTCAGGAAGTTACACTAAAAAAGAAGAAGAAATGTATGTCATGCATATAAATGCATACATCCAAACAAGGTAAATAGCTTTGGTTTTCCTTCAATAAAGATGATGTGCTCACGATCCTAGTCACACCATCTCTGGAGACTTCTCACTTAACTATTTAAAAATCCTGGGATTTAGGATTAGTTGACTCTTCAAGCTCAAGGTAGAGCCAGCATGGTATGATGCTGTGAAAAAAATACTACCACTTGACTTGAGGTTCCTCTCATGGCCAGTTACATGACCAATTATGGGTCTGTGCAGTAAGTAACTACACTGAATCAGTGCTAACCAAAACATACATGGTATGTCTTGCCGTTTGTGAATTTTTAAGGGAGACTTAAGGTTCACTATGACATAATCCAGAAGCTCCAGCCTAGCAGACACACTTGGATTTGGTAGAGTGAAAGGAGTAATTGATAGAAGAATGTGTGAAAACAATGTGAGTGAAAAGCAGAGTGAGTATTGATGGATGGAAAGCCAAAGTGTGAGGAAGCGCTCTTTGTGTCAGATTAGCTGTGATGTAGTGCTGGGTACATTCAGGATAGATAAATGATAGCAGAAATGAGAGGATTACTCAGAGGCAAAAGCAAAGGGAGAAACTGAAGAAGGGACAAAAAGGTATAGTAGATTTGGTGGAGATACACTGATGAGAACTATTGGTCTTTCCAGTCTGTGATTACGTTAACCCTCGGGATAGAGTCTATAAATAGATTCTATCTAGTTGTCATTTAATAGAGAAGTATAAAGGAGAAATGGAAGTTTCCACATCTCAGGGAAGGTGAGGCTTTTCATTTCTTCTAGAGAACAGAGATCTCCAGGCCCAAGAAAAAGTCATTGGAAATAATATGCATAGATTTGAAAGATGGAAATCCTGAAAAGAAAGGCATGTTCATTTGGCCTTCAGCTCGGCCACTTCCCTTGATCCCTAGAAGGAATTTCTAGATTAATAAGCCTTCTAAAGTCATGCCATATGAAACTGTGGCAGACTGTACCATGTTGTTGAATTTAAAGTACTTTCAGGATGGGGACTATGTGTGACCTACTTTTGTGCACTCCAGTTACACATAGTAGGCTGCAGTACATGCTTGATGGATGAGTCACTGTTTAGTTTTCTCCTGGCAGCATCATATATGAATAGTCCCAGCTCACAAGAATTGTGATGTTGCCCTCTTGGGTTGGCCATCTGAGCCTTTTAGTCCCCAAGCCTGCCACTGTTACTAATAATCTTCTCAAATATCTGAGCAATTCTTCACAGCCTCCTTTAGTTTTTTAACTTTTCAAAATACCTAAGTAATTCAGTCTCAATCCAGCATGTCCCCAGAGTTCATCAGCTTTTGAGTATAAATTAATTCCCATGAACATTATGCCCATTGAGACTCTATTGATGTTAATATCCACATCTCCCAGATTCCATTCTTTAGATGTTTTACTGGCTGTCAAGAGGACATCTAATATCCACAGAGATTGCAGTTGCTAATAATCACTACTGCTCTGCTATCACATGAATATGCTTGCCTCTTAGTGTCTTGTGTGAGTGTGTCACTCACCTTTTTTGCTCCAAGATGACAGCTTGCACATAAAGCAAATAATGACTTGAAGTGATGTGCTTGGTGTGTAGGGGAGGATTAGGATAAAATGCAGGGAAATTAATGAGAAAGTTGTTTGAATTAGTTCAGTCATGAAATGATATTGACCTACAATGGAGTGTTTGGAATGAGAAGATGTGAAGAGACATGGACAGATATGAAAAGGAGTAAAATTGGCAAGAATAAATGGTTAATTGCATTCTGACCTGTCCAGCAGCATAGGTGAAATGTCATTCATGGATTCAGGACACCAGGAAAAGGATCTCATACAAGAAGATAAAACAAGAAGACATTAAGTCCAGAGATGTCTGAAACCCCCTCATGCTAGTGTATTGCTTTGGAGGCCAGAGTTCAAGGGAGGGCTATACCTGTAATTTAAGCCTGAGAGTTTGAACATGCATCGTAATCACAGTCACAGGACTAACCAGAGAGGGTTGAGCATTGAGGGACCTTATCCATAAGCACAATAATGCCAACTTACAGCCAGAGAAGTAAGGAAAATTAGGATTGTGTGATTAACAGTGTCAAGTGATACTTTGACTACATGTTTAAGGATCTCTTCTCATTTTAATAAGCAGCATCATTATGCTTCCCTTTTAGCTAGAAGTGGAAATGTTGAGCCCAGAATTGAGGTGGGGAGAAAGGTTGAGACACAAGAATGAAATCAACCCTGGGTGCTAAAGACCTAGATGAGACCAGTCATGGCAGAGGGAAGGAGGAGTGAATGATAGTGTTGGGAAAACTGATCTGGACTAGTATTTGAATTACTAGGAAACTACCAGAGATTTAGAATGCTGTTTACTATGGTAAATGAGAGAACAGTGATTAATTGTAGGGTAAATTTGGCAGTGATGTGAACTATCACAAATGCCAGTGACTACTTGGAGATTACTCTAGTAAATTTGGGGTAAAGCAGTTCATAATGGCAGTAATAATGGAAAGGATATCTTTGAATGATTCTAAAGTAGGAATTATTACTAAGCTTTGGTGATGGATGTGAAAGGAAGGAAGTCTGAGAGGAAACAAGGAGAAAGAAATGATTTTCAACCTTGGAACCCATATTTTGAGATAAATAATGGTACTAATGACAAATCTTCAAACTTAGAGTTAGAAAATACCTTTAGGCTGGGTGCTGGTGGTTCATGCCTATAATTCAAGCTACTCATGCCTGTAATCCTAGTTATTGACATCTAAAAATCGTGGTTTAGAGACAGCCTAGGCAGACAAGTTCAAGAGATTTTTGACTATCTGACCAGCAAAAGGCCAGGTATGGAGGTATGGGATAAGTGGTAGAGCACCTGGTATAAATCGAAAAGTTGAGGGGGATGAGGAGAGAGGCAGAGAAGCTTGGGGATCAAGTACCAGTACTGGCACCCAAAATGAAAATATTTTAAAAGTTATCTGATTGAGTGTTTCCTGGATAAGCTTTGAAGGGTAACAGTTTGGAAACAATTAAGTTGTAAGAGTAATGACTTTTTCTTTCTTAGTTTTCTTTCTGCCCTGCCTTGTTTATTTTCCATGTACACATTAGAGCATGTGGGTGAGAGTAAAGAGAAAGAATATAGTGTGGGAATGCATTCCACACTTCCCCTTCACCCTCCCTCCCCCAAGAAGGGTGATGATTGTATTTTCTCAGTAAAATTTGTATTGATAGTTCTTACAGTAATAGTAATAACTATCAGCTACTGCAGTGTAGAGAAGACATAGTTATGAACAATAGAGGTTCATTTTACAGAATGACATCATATAATATATATATATATATATGTATGTATGAGTGATACTGGGGTTTGAATTCAAGGCCTGTGCTTGCTAGGTAGAAACTCTGCTATTAATTCATAGCTCCTCCAATTCTTTTATGTACTAGTTATTTTTGAGAAAATGTTAATTCCTTCTTAGGCATTTGCTTGGATCCTGATCTACCTATTTTAGGCTTCCCATCATAATAACTAGAGTGGCAGGTGCATGCCACCACACTCAGCTTTTTTTTTTTTTTTTTTTTCTGTTGAGATGGAGTCTCATCTACTTTACTGACAGGGCTGGTCTGTAGTTTTGATCTTCCTGATCCCATCCTCCCTTGGAGCTTAGGAGACAGGCATGGCCCATGTAGGAATTGGTTGAGAATGAGTTTCACATATATGCCTATGCCTAGTCTAGTTTTAAACTGTGATCCTGCTGATCTCAGCTTCCTGAGTAGCTAGGATTTTAGACATTATTAGCCACTGATGGCAAGCTGACAGTGACTTTTTAATTACTCATAAGTACAGTGGGCCTGTGATACCTTCAGGTATATGGTTCCAAGGAGACCTCTAATGAGGAAATCTGAGACTGCTCAGGATATATAGAATTTAAACACAACTGATAATAACTCAGGACTTACAGTGGGCTTTTGCATCACTTGAGCTATGTAATGTGCATGTGGGATTTTTTTAACCATACTTGGTTAAAACCACATGTAATAAATCTGAATTAGGTGGGCTTACTATATATATTTATATATACATCATTTAGATGTGTTGTATACTATTACAATAATATAAGAAACGGTTTTAGAATCCTGAGAAGCAAATGTCTTTCCCTACTCAATACCACTAAAAAAATCATCCATGTCATTCATCCATCATGTGTGTGTTAGGAACTAAACTCAGGGCCTCACATATACTCAGTATTTACTGAGCTATATACTTCTAGCCACACTCATTGTATCTGATTCAGTGTACCACACTAATGAAGCAGAGTATGTTATCTAAAGTTGGGGACGAGGTCCAGCAAATAATGTCATGCTTATTAGTACGAGAATAGAGGTTGGGTCAGCAAACTACAACTTGTTACCTATTTGTGCACAGCCTGGGAACTGATTTTTTTTCTTTCTAATGGACAAAAAAACTTGAAAGAAAAATATTATTTTGTAACATGTGAAATTCAAACTTTGGTGTCCAGAAAGTTGTATTTTCTTAAAGCACAACCACGCTTGTTTGACTCCATATTCTCCACGCTTGCTATTGTGCTACAACAGCAGGATTGATGGCTGCAACAGAAACATGTGGCCTGCAAAGCCTAAAATATTTACCATCTGGCCCCTTGCAGAAAATGTTTTCCAACCCTTGGTGGAAAGTCATATCTCCCCAACTTTCATGTACCTATGAATTTTCTGGGTGTCTCACTAAAATACAGATTCTGACTCAGAAGAGCTAAGGTGGAACCCGAAAGTCTAAATTTCTAACAAGCTTGTAGATGATACCAAAGCTGCTGGTCCTAGGATTTCATCTGATATGCGAGGGTATTTATAAGGGGAAAAAAATGAAAAAGTTGGGGCATAGCTCAGTAGTACAGCACATGTTAGTGTGTGCAAGGTACTTTGTAAAAAGGAGATTATCAAATGTTGTCAAGCAGTTCTACACTATTATCTATTATACATTATTATATGCAACATTATTCTACATTATTCCGAAGGCTAGAATAAGACCCATGGGTAGATTCTAGCTCTGGCCTTTATCTTAGAAAGAACTCCATGATTTAAGATAATTGTAGAAGTATTGTGATGACTGCAAGCAGAAACTAAGCTAAAGAGAATTTGAAATGAGATTCCTAAATTAGAGAAGTGGTTGGTATGGTGGACAGTGTCTTCTTTGGGGCATAGACTGGGGGATTGAAACAAGATCTCATTTCATAGTCCAGGCTGGCCTCAAACCCATGATCCTCCTATCTGTGCCTCCTGAGTGTTATGATTATAGGAGTGAGCCAACACACCTGGTCATCTTAGTTTCTTTGAGAGAGAAGGCAAAGAGTGGAGGTGAGATGAAAAGGGCAGCATTGAGTGGCACAGGGAAAGGAGGCTTCACTTAATAGTCATGGTATTAATCGAATTAATCTCTCTAAAGTGGCCCAGTAGCTGGTTTACCTTTGTAAAAGAAAGGCCAATTTTACATAAAATCATAGAGTAAATGTTGAGGTGTGAATTTTGTAATTTAGTTTGTGCTCATTCTCCCTGGTGGGCACTGTAAAAGCTACACATGTCAGTCTTACACAGTTTCACTTGCTCAATTACGAACCGGTTAAAAGCGAGTCCCTGCTGTTCTTCCTCTCCCTTGGGTTCATTTCTTCCACATCCTTTCCCTGAAATCTGTTTTATCAGCCTTATAAATAGATGTACATTTGTACTCAGATCTACCAGCTGCAAGTCATTGTAGGTCCTGATGAGTGAATCTTCTTGTTAATGGCTCCTTTAAGAAGTACTTGGTTGGGGAAAGGGAAAGGAGCTAGCTATTTTGAGAACCTTTATAAATGTTGGATGCTGTAGCCATAATAGACAAATGTGAGAGTCAGGGAGGATTTAAGCAACCTGATATTTAGCTATTGATAAATTTCCAAACCATAAAACGTGGTAAGATAATAGTACAGCTATCCACTCAAAATCTGGTGAGGGCCTGTGGTAGTGGGCTCATTGTATTTTTCTACTTTGAATGCTTTTCATTTGAGCTTGTCATGGGCCTTTAAGGACATGATTTATGCTTCCTAATCCCCCCAGGAAGTTAAGTATTTTCATATTTATTGCAAGGAAGAGCATTGTGTGATTGCTTGCCTGTCCTAAAATCAGTTTGGCTGGAAAAGAACAGGAGAATTCAGCACTGTATCCAAACCAGGAGTTAGCACTTGAAAAATGTGAGTCAATATCTTGCCCAGAGGGTTTATGTTTCCACCAACCTGATGGAAGAACAGATGGAGAAAGGCAGCAGACATAATGCTGCTTTTTCTTCTGTAAATTGCATGGGTTCCTCATCCAAGAACTCAGCCATGCTAACTAGCCAAACAGCTTTCAACTCCTTTAGACTTTTGAGACAGTTCTTCAGCCTCCACCTTGTTACCTTGGTCACTATCATAATGTTATCCTTGAGCTCTGAGCAGTTCAAAGAGTGTAGGTTCTGTCCTAGGCATGTTAGTGATCTTATGCTTGACAAGTGTGTTTGATATTTTTCAAAACCAGAATCATCTGAATTTGTGTGTATGGGGGTGGGGTGGGTACCAATACTGGAGCTTGGACTCAGTGCCCGGGTACTGTCCATGACCTTTTTTGGTAAGGTTAAGAGCTCTGCCACTTGAGTCAGACTTCCACTTTTGGCTTTCTGATGGCTAATTGGACATAAGAGTCTCATGAACTTTACTGCCAGGGCTGCCTTCAAACTCAGATCCTCATGAGTAGCTAAGACTACAAGTGCTGGGCACTGGTGGCTTGTACTATAACCCAGCCAGAATCATTTTGGATACCCAGAGTCCCTTGTCTACTTTTCCCAGTACATATGCCCTCTTTTGGCTCATCTTTTGTGCAGTCTTTAGGTTTATTGTGATTATTTATCTCTTAAGTCAGAGATAGGGAACACATTTTAAAACAAAATTTTTTTGATAAACAATAATCCATTGCAGAGGCTGAAATTGTAGCTGAGAGGTAGAACATTTGCTTAGCATATGTGAATATTTGTGATGGATCCTAGCCCTGCAAAACAATAACCCTCCCCCCCCAAAAAAAAACAACAGAAAAACAACCCTATGTATCCTTTATTTCCAGATACTTAAAAGAGAGAATTTTTTCATGTACTCACCATTAAGGAATGAATAAAGTTTGAGGTGATAAATATGTTGCTTACTGTGAATTGGAAATCAGAACATCATGCTACACTTCATAAATTTGTGCAAATAGTGGTTATTTTAAAAATTGAATGTTTGGGTTGAGAGTTTGGGCTAGTGGTAGAGTGCTTCCCTAGCATCCACAAAGACCCAGATTTGATTCCTTGGTACCACATACATAGAAAAAGCTAGAAGTGGTGCTGTGGTTCAAGTGGTAGAACCCTAGCCTTGAGAAAGCCCAAGTACAGTGCTCAGGCCCTGGGTTCAAACCCCAGGACTGGAAAAAAAAAATGAACGTTTGACCATCTACCAAACTATTGTAGGGTTCATTTGAGTAGTTCCACTCAAAGATGGGTTATAACATTTTTAGCTCTACTTTGCCCAGTACTAGGTACTTGATTCCTACAGTATACTCCTAATGGGTTTCTTGCTCTCTTTTCTGCTACTTTACATCCCATTTTCTCTCATTTATAATTTTTTTTTTGGTTCAGTCACAGGGCTGTGAATTACAAAATTCATAGCTCTACATTTTGTTAGGTCTAAGCGCTGTCCCTGAGCTCTTCAGGTTAAGACTAGCACTTTACCAAGTTGAACCACAGCACCACTTCCTCTCATTTATAATTTTGAGACAGGATCACACTCTGAAGTCCAGGTTGTCCTGGAGCTTACTGTGTCCTGGCCTTAACTTTCTGAGTTCTGGGATTTTAGGCATGCACCACTATACTCAGCTTTAGCAAAGGCTAGATGTATTTATAATGTACAACACATTTTTGTGTTTGTACCAGTACTAGGGATTGAACTCAGGGCCTGAGTGCTATCCCTTAGCTTTTTTATTCAATACTGTTGCTCTGTCACTTGAGTCACAGCTCCACTTGCAGCTTTTTGGAAGTTAATTGGATATGAGTCTCACTTGTCTTCAAACTGTAATCCTCAGCTAGGCGCTGGTGGCTTATGCTTGAAGTTCTAGCTTCAGGAAGCTAAGGTATGAGGATTGCTGTTCAAAGTCAGCCCAGGCAGGAAAGTCCATGTGTCTCATATCTCTACTAAACAACCAACAAAGCCCAAAGTAGAGCTGTGGCTCAAGTAGTGGAGCCTTGAGCAAAAAGAAGCTCACAGATCATGGGCAGTGTCCAGGCTCTGAGTTCAAGTCCCAAGACTGGCACACACACACACACACAGCTGAGGGGGTGGCTTACACCAAGGAAGCTGAGATCTGAGGATAGAGATTCAAAGCCAGACACCAAAGTCCTTGAGACTCTTATCTCCAATTAACCACTAGAAAACCAGAAGTGGAGCTTGGCTCAAGGGGTAGGACAGTAGTAGCCTTGAGCTGAAGAGCCTAGGGACAACGCCCAGGCCCAGAGTTCAAAGCCCCATGGGAGGGAGGGAAAGAGAGGGGAGGGGGAGAAAGAGAGAAAGAAAGAACCCTGTAATCCTCAAATCCACAAATCTCAACTTCCTGAGTAGCTAGGTACAGATGTGAGCCACCAACATCTGGTGGTATATAACATATTTTGAAATACGTACCCATTGTGGAATGGTAAATCAAGTTAATTAACATATGCATTACTTAACATACTCAAACCTTGAAAAACAACTGTTTTTGTTGCATGACTTCCAGCTCAGTAAAGCCCTTGGTTGTTTTCTTATTATCTGAAGGATGAAGTTAAAATCCCCTAGGCCATTATCTAAACCCCTTTAAATCCACCCCTAATTCTTTTCAATTGCATGTAAGCTTCTTCTATTTCAATTCTGACTATGTCTTTCACTTGGCTGTTACTCTTATAGGTACACTTTAAGCTGAGGCGTAAAGTGTTTTCTTTGGGGAAATCAAGATAGTCACTCAATTCAGTTCAGATCTCTCCCATCTTTCCTTCCTGTCACCCCTGTTATAGTGTTGACCTGAGACTTTTGCTGTTCGCTTTGGAGTTCTTGTGCCCAGCAGCGTTTCCAGCCACCAGCCTTCCAATGCTCCTGTCTGCCTCCCCTTCTGATAGAATTAGCTTCTGAAAATGAATTTGATTCTGTCAATTTTATGCAAAAACACTGGAGTGCCTCTTGTTATATCCAGGGTAAAAGAGCCACTCTTAGAAGCTGGCATCTCGTGGCCAGTCTCAGGCCCTTGGCAGCCTCATCTGTGGTGTGGCCATAAGCCACACTTATTACCACAAGACATTTCACAATTTCCTTACCCTTTTTACTGATTGGCCACTTAAGACATTCTTTGTGCTTATCTCAAAGATGAGCCCACAGTTAAGATGCTGTCTTCTTCAAGAAGCTTTCCCACACTTTTCATAGGAAGAGTTGACCTCTTTCTTTCTTGGGGCATCCTACCATTATGCAGCTGCTGAAATATTATTCATTTTTTTGAATCACCCCATTTTAATGTCTGGAATCCTAGGAAGTATTTTTGTGTTCTTCAGGAGAAGGGACTAATTTTTTAAATTATCCTTTAAATAGGTATACTTTAAAGGATTTCAATTCAGTATGTCAGTTTATGAGTACAGAAGGGACTAAGTTATTTAATCATTCCTTTTTTTCCCCCCACATACAAAATGCCATATTGCATGCGCACACGTGTGTGTGTGTGTTGGATGAAGATTTGAACTCAGAATCTCATGTTGCTTGGCTTTCTTGCTCACCGCTGGCATTCTACCACTTGAGCTAGCCTTCAGCCTGGTGTTTTGCTAGTTAGTTGAAAGTAGAATCTTGAGGACTTTTCTTGCTCATGCTAGGTTTGAACTGTGAATTTTGATCTTCCAGATTTCTGCCTTTGAGTAGCGAGGATTTTAGGTATGAGTCACTGGTGCCCAGGTGAGTGATCTAAGAATTTGTGTGTGCGTGCATGCGCATGCTTGCACATGTGTGCATGCTCATTCCAGGGCCTTTTTTTTTTTTTGGCTTAAGGTTATTACTTTACCACTTGTCACACCTCTACTTCCCAGCTTATTAGTGATTAATTGGATTTTGGTGATTAATGGACTTTTCTGCTAGAGCTAGCTTCAAACCACAGTCCTCATATCTCAGCCTCCTGAGTAGCTAGGATTACAGGTGTGAGACACTGGTACCCAGCACAGCTAGGAGTCTTAATACATATATCTGACAAGTCTGGTGATAATTATATAGCTATCATTGTTTATTAAAAAGGAACTAAGTTGATTCATATTTTCTTTTTCTCTCCAGTAGAGCCAACCAATAGTTTTTGACTGAGTGAAAGAATGAGTACTAAATGGCATTAAGAGCAGAAGATGTTGAGAAAAGCTTTGTGAAAGAGATCTGTGACTTTATCTAGAATCACTAATTGAGCATCTGTTCAGTACCAATGTTCACAAAAAGGTGGGAATGACGATCTCCATTTTGTTTTTCTAATACACTTATTTCAGACCATAATTAAAGAAGGCATGATTGGAACCCAAATTGATCTAAAGTCCACACTCTTATCTCCACCATCATGTTGAAAGGCTAGTGTCAAAGAATGTGTCATTAGCATGTATTGCACAGATAGTGCTTTGATGACTGTGAAACACATGGAAACAAAAAAACCAACAAACAAACAAACTTGAGATTGTGTACAAGACTAGCGTGAGTTTCACAACTTGTTTCCCTGACTTCATATTTTTGTGGTCTTAATATTGTTTGAATCACAAAGGAAAATTGTTGATCTGCAATGAATTGACTCAACTTTCTTCTTGGTCTTTGTTCCATGGAGGAAAATGTTTGAAACCACACCTGAGCTATAAACAATTTATTCTGAAGGTAACAGTGTTGGTATTGTAGTATGTAAACCTTTAGATAATAAAAATCAAAGTAACCTAATTTGGAAAGCACACAGAAGGTTAGAGGGAAAGCTTGTAAATGTTTTCAAAGACTTGATTTAATTCTATCACCAGCTAGCAAAATAAATAGCCCAGCTGCTAGCTCTGAAGCAGACACGTGTTGGAAATGAAATGTTAATAGTTTAAATGCATTGCTCATTAGAAATCAAAAGGGACGTGAAGTATACTTTCTAGTTTATGAGGAATAAGGTGAAAGTTCCCCAAACACATTTGTGGTTAACTGCATTCAAAATTGCTTCCTCATCTCTACTCTTAGTAGCTAATACTTGTATAATGTGTGTGGGGGGAGGGGGGCTGGCTGTGGCTGTGTGGGGCATTCACTTTTTTTTCTGTTTAGATAGGAACTAAATGTAGAGTGTCAATTAGGAGATGCTAAATTCCACTTTTCCATGTGTCTGAGCTGTTTGCCACAGACTGTAAGCAGCTTACCAGACTTTTTTCCCTGAAGAATGGGAGGTTACTTTCAATCATGTACTGAGATTGACCTGAGATGTTTAGCCATCACATCTGCTTGCAAGCACTTGCCTTGTGTGAGGAAGTTCACTGGAATTAATTAACTCAGTTTAGTACTTTGAAATGTTTCTTCCACATCTTGTTTTACCATAATAAAACTTAAAAAAATGAATTGGAACCTTTTAATTTTTCTTTGGGAACTTAAGAAAAATTAGGTGTACAAGAAAAGAAGCTGTGGGAGCAGTGTTTTGTTGCTTCAAGGGAATGTTAAGTAGAATTAGAATTTGTTGCTTCAAATATTTTTTTTCTTTATTCTTGGTCCCCATTTCCCTCCCCCCACCCCCACCCCTCATCTTGTTTTCCCCCGTTCCCTATCCAGTTTCAAATAACCAAATATAAATATATCCGATATATCAGGTAAAGT
This sequence comes from Megascapheus bottae, assembly GCF_031878675.1. Taxonomy (NCBI): domain Eukaryota; kingdom Metazoa; phylum Chordata; class Mammalia; order Rodentia; family Geomyidae; genus Megascapheus; species Megascapheus bottae. The sequence goes on along the minus strand of NC_143525.1, from coordinate 6,173,755 downwards.
GAGATACTGTAACAATATGAGATAACCAAGGGACAGCAAAAGAGATGAGAGATAACATAGTACCTTAAGAACAACAATCATTCATTATATGGCTTATGTTTCTATATCCTAGAGATCCTTTCATTTAGCATCATACTATCTGGTCTTACGTATCTAGGTTTTGTTCTATTGTAAATCTCTGCTAGGAGAACCCAAGGTTTCTACTGATTATGACAAATGAGGGAAACCATTGAGCCTATGTTCCTTTGAGTCTGGCTTACTTCATTTAATATGATTTTTTCTTTTTTTTTTATTGTAATTAGTAAAAGGGTTACATGATATTTGCCAGATAGAAGGTGCATTAATTCACATTCATTGATACCCTTTCACATGTCTTGGTACTCATTACCCTCCCCCCCACTCCTCCCACCCTTTCTTGGTTTTCCCCCCTTCCCTATCAAATTTCAAATAACCAAATACAAATAAATTCAATATATCAGATAACAAAGTGAGATACTGTAACAATATGAAATAACCAAGGGACAGCAAAGGAGATGAGAGACAACATAGTACATTAAGGACAACAATCATTCGTTATATAGCTTTTGTTTCAATATCCTGGAGGTCCTTTCAATTAGCTTCATACTATATTGCCTTATGTATAATATGATTTTTTCTAAGTCTTTCCATTTCCTAACAAATGGGGCAATGTCATTCTTTCTGACAGCCTCATAGAATTCCATTGTGTACAAATACCACATCTTGTTGATCCACTCATCAACTGAGGGACATCTAGGTTGGTTCCATATCTTTGCTATGGTAAATGAACATTGTTGTGCTAGTGGCTTTAGTATGTCCTTGTTCCTGGACGGTTGGGTAAATGCCAAGTATTGGAATTGCAGAGTCAAAGGGGAGCTCTATGTTTAGTCTTTTGAAGAACTGCCATACTGTTTTCCATAGTGGTTGAACTAGTTTGCACTCCCACCAACAGTGTAGTAGTGATCCCTCCTGGCCACATCCCCTCCAGCATCTGTTGTTATTAGTTTTCTTGATCCTGGCCATTCTGACTGGAGTGAGGTAGAATCTTAGAGTTGTTTTGATTTGCATTTCTTTTATGGCCAGAGACGTTGAGCATTTCTTCATGTGTCTATATGCCATTCTTAGTTCTTCAGAGAAGACTCTCTTTAAGTCTTTGGCCCATCTTTTAATGGGATGGTTGTTTCTTTGGAGATTAGTTTTGGAGTAAATCAATTTTTTGAGCTGTATTTTAGATATGAGGTCTTTGTCCGTTATTTGGTTAGTGAAGATCTTCTCCCACTCTTAGGCTTTCTAGTTAATTTGCTAGCTATGTCCTTTGCCATACAGAAGCTCTGCAGTTTAATGCAGTCCCACTTATCCAGACTTTCTCTGATTTGTTTTGTTTCTTGGTCCTTATTAAGAAAGTTTCAACCTGTGCCAAGGAGACCTAGTGTATCTCTTATTCCTTCTTGTAAAATTTTCAGTGTATCTGCTTTTACCTCAAGGTCTTTGATCCATTTGGAGTTAATCCTAGTGCAGGGTGACAAAGAACTTTAGTTTTCTGCAGGTCTTTAACCAGTTCTGCCAGCACCACTTGTTGAAGAAGCTGTCTTTCTTCCATTCTATTTTTTTGGCTCCCTTATCAAATATTAGGGGGCCATAGGTCTGTGGTTTAATATCTGGGTCCTCAGTTCTATTCCATTGGTCTTCGGGCCTGTTCTTGTGCCAGTACCAAGTTGTTTTGCTCACTATAGCTCTGTAATAGAATCTAAAGTTTAGTATTGAAATTCCTCCTGTGCTGTTCTTTCTGCTAAGAATTGTTTTTGCTATACAGGGTCTTATTCCATGTGAAATTTTGGATTGCCTCTTCTATTTCTTTATAGAATGACATTGGGATATTGATGGGTATTGCGTTGAATTTGTAGATAGCCCTTGGTAAGATTGTCATTTTCAAGATGTTGATTCTTCCAATCCAGGAGCATGGGAGGTCCTCAATTCTGCTTTAATTTCCTTTTTCAGAGTTTTAAAATTTTCATCAAAAAGGTCCTTTACATTCTTAGGTAATTCCTAGGTACTTTATTTTCTTTGAGGCTATTGCAAAAGGAGTTGCTTTCCTGATTGTTCCCTCATTCCTCTCATTGTTGGCATATAGGAAGGCAGTATATTTTTGAGGGTTAATTTTATACCCTGCTACCTTGCCAAAGTTTTGAATGATCTGCTACTTGAGTTTTGTGCAGCACTTTTAGTAGACAAGTCTTAGGCTACCAAAGGTGACAGCTTGCTACACTGGGAAGTTGTATTCCTAGCATGGCACAGTAGACTTGGGCTCAAACTGATGACGTAGTTTTTCATTATGGCCAGATTAATTATTATTATTCTTAAAATGTGGTGTAAATTATGCACTAATGGTTCATATCTATCCAGCTACTCAAGGGGCTGACATTTGAGAGTTGAAGATTGAAGCCAACCTGGGCAGGAAAGTCTGTCAGACTCGTAGCTGTAATTAGCCACTAAACATGGAGCTGTGGCTCAAGTGGCTGAGCTCTACCCTTCAATGAAAAAGTATACCAAATGTAGTGTAATGAGCCTGGGAAATGTGTGTGAAGCAGTCCATCACATACAGTGAGCCCTTCACATCCGTTGACTCCTTTTCTGTGAATTCAGCCACTTTGGACTGAAAATATAGTTAGGCTTAGAGTTTGAATCTGTGCTCAATACAAGCAGACTACTTTGTTAGTAATTCCTAAACAGTGTTGAGTAGAAACACCTATTTATATAGCATTTATGTTGTACTAAGGGTTATGGGTAATCTATGGATGATTTAAATTATACAGGAGGCTCTAAATTAGTTATATGCATCGAGGCCTTGCTGTCTCACTTGGCTTTTTGTCCAGACTAGGGCTGTACCTTCTGATTTTTTGCTGGTTAGTTGGACAGATTTCACAAATTTATCTGCCTCAACTGGCGCTGAACCTCAGTCCTTAAACCTCAACCTCCTGAGTAGCAAGTATTACAGGTGTGAGCCACTGGTACCCACTATATTGCATTTTTTTTAATTGAGCATCTTTGAGTGTTGTTTATGGGAGTCCTAGAAGCAGTTTTCCATGCATAACCAGAGGCTACTATATTCAGCAGTATTTCTGTGAGATGCATTTGGCATTCTTGAGTTCTAAGCAAATTAAAAATTCATATTTACAATTCATTCTCTTGGAAAAAATTTGTGAATACCTGTGAACCTCTAGATAGTTAACTCATTTCTACCATCCCTTAGCAAAGAGGAAATAAGAACTTGTGATTGTAAGACCATATAAATTAAAATTAAGTGTAGTAACTGATGAATATGTCTAATTGTAATTACTTGGAATTATTTTATTTTCTCTGTTAAAACTTTTGCAGATCTTCAGAGAATATGTTTTAATACCCCAGTTCTCCCCACCCCCCCAAGTGCAGGGGGAGATTTCTCTAGGACTTGAGCTACCTCCTTGCCCTTTTGCTTGTAGTTTCTTTTTCAGATAGGGTCTCATGCTGATTTTGCATCGACTGTCTTCCAACTGTTATTCTAACTCCACATCTCTAGTATCTGGAGCCACAGGTGTGTGCTACCACACTTGGCTCCTTCTATTTTTATATTGATATAGAAGGAATTACCCAGAATATTGAAATTCAGGATTTTCAAGCTTCTTAGGCACTGTGTCAAAGAAGCAAATGGTGTGAGTTCTCTTGAAGAGCCTGAGTACCTTTTAGTGGTGGGCTGATATTGCTTAGGGAAGAAAGAGATGTTCCAGAATAAGGATGCAACCTTAAACCCCTATTTCAGCTATGTGTGTATGCATCTGTATACCTGTATACAGATTCTCTTATGCGCATAAGAGAATTGGGGGAGAAAGTAAGACCCACTTATTTACACAAGTCCTGGCCTTTAGGCCTATGTATTGTATCGTTTTTATTTGTTTGTTTTTGGTAGGGGTGGTGTTGACTGAACCAAACGCCATGAACAGAACAGATCAGAAGGACATTGGCTATCTCTGAGGGATTCCATGCTTACAAAGCTTGTGTGGCTACATAGTTTACTTGCCATTTATTACTTAAGTATTACATGAAGATACCAAAATGGGTTTTTTTTTTTGTAGTGCTGAGATTTTGAACTCAGGACCTCATATGTTAGGCTGATACTGCTAGCTATGCTTCCAGTTCCGTTTTTTATTAGCTGTTATTAAGGTAAGGTTTTGCTCTTTATTCTTTTTTTTAATCTATGTAATATATACAGTTACATTCGCCAGATAGTAGATGCATTACTTCTCACACATTGATACCCCTTTGCTCTCTATTCTGGCATGCAGTCAATATACTTTCCTTTAGGCTTCTAGCCATTTCTGGGATTACAGGATAGGCACACTGTCTCTATGCTTTCCTTTAAGACAGTGTCTTGTAAACTTTTCACCTGCTCTAGCTTTAAACTTCAGTTCTCTTGATTTTCAGTCTCCTGAGTACTTTGGTGCAAGCCACTGGCATTCCGTGAGCAAATAGTTTGCTTTTCCACTGTGAAAACCTTTGGAGGGTAATGCTTAAAGTTCATATGGTATTTGGTAACCTGGATAGCTAATAGTTATTATTAAGTACAATTACTAAGTGGGGTACTCCCACTTCATTTTGGGTACACATCTCTAATGACCCTCAGTGGAACCATGTGATTTATCATACAGATGTTAATAGTATACAGAATTTTAAAGTGGAACGAGTATATGAATCATGTGGCTAATGAGACCATTTAAAAGAATGAATCTTTTTAAGATTTTATAAAGGGTTGAATGATGACTTGAAGAGATATCTTTTTCTTTGCACATTGTTGGATGATATAGTATAGTGTTTCAGACAGAGAACCAGCTCATTAGAAAGAACACATTGACAAGAGGCCAAACTTGCTCATTATTTAATACATTGACCTTGAAAAATATCCTTTCTTCTACTGAGAAAATGTGGCCTGCATCCCACCCCATAGAACCTCTGGTCATTCATCTGTATTAATGCAGCTGCTGCTTCATTCATGCGTCTTTTCCTGTGTGTTCCCAACTGGACTTGATCACTTTATCTTTTACACGCTGGGGTACACTGAACCCTTCTGTGACATACAACATCCTTTGCTTTGGATGATCGGTAGTTATTTCTGAATTTGTTTTTTCTCAACTAAATTTCAGATTCCTTAAGAGAAGGGGACTGACATATCTTTGTACCCTTTGATAATAGACAGTGTGTTTATATATAAGCATAAGCAAGAAAGAAGTCATTTGCAACTTTGAAGAAACTATCGTCCAGGCCCAGCAACCTGTGCAGAATGCATCTGTGAGAAAGTTGGTATTATTACTAGGGCCTGATCCATAGTAGGCCAAGGTTAGCCCAAAAGGAGGAGCCAAGAATCTGGAAACCAAGCCAGGCACTGGTAGCTCACACCTGTAATCCTAGCTAGTCAAGAGACTAAGATCTGAGGCTCACAGTTTGCCAACCCAAGCAGAAAAGTCTATGAGACTCTTATTTCCAATTAACCACCAAAAAACTGGAAGTAGAACTGTAACTCAAGTGGTAGAGTGCCAGCCTTGAGTGAAAACTCTAAGAAACAGCATCCATTGTAAGCCCTGGTAGTGGCACACACACACACGCACACGCATGCACGCACACACATCAATTGGAAAGCTGTTTATCACGATGAGAGTAGACATCCTCGCTGTAGGTAAAGCAAGGATGGCAGGCACTTCACAACACTACCCCAGACAGAGACCCAGGAGGTAGAGAGACTCCAGTGTTGATGTCTGTACATTTGTTCTGGGTTCATCAGTCTTGGTATAACTTGCAGTGACAAGTTACAGGGATCTAGGTAGCAGCATTGAGGTTTGAGAAAATAGGAAGAGCCTCATATTGCAGGAATCCAGAACAAAGCAAAAACTTAAGCCTTAGTATACAAGGAATGGGCCAGTTCCTGTCACAAAAGATGATTGAAGCCTGAGCAGATTGAAAATGTCCTGCTCTGTCAGGGTTTTTAGTCCTCCATCCCTCCCAACCTGCAAGAGGGATAGAGAGAACATGCCCCGACCTGGACTAGCTGAGAAAGGAAAGGGCCGACTGACCGCCCTCACCCAGCCCTCCCTTGCCAGAGGACAATCAGATGCGTCAGGGAGACCTATCAAGGCAGGAACTAGTTTATTGAGGAGGTACATTCAGATAATGTAGGATGCAGGAGCCTATCAGCACAAAGGTGGTCAGGGCAGGGGGAGGTAGGTAAAGAAGGGGAATCATGTGCTGTCTGAGAGGATGGAAGGGTTCGGGTCCTATCCAGAGGTAGCCTTACTTTACATCACAAACCACAGCCACACCTTCTAACCGGGCAACAGGCAGGTTGGGTCCCAAGACCAGGAAATGAGCACTGGGCTACAAGTTAGCCTTCTTTTCTACAGCATAGGTTTCCTTTTCCCTGATGTGACGTGCCCCACACTGCTCCTGAGATACTTTACTGTTAGTTTCCTCAGCTCAGGTCTGGTGCCCAACCCAGCTTAAAACATAGTAGGCTGCCTAGCTAGGGAGCAAGAGATATTGCTAGAGTTCAAGAAGGGGAAAAATCCAGACTTGGAGTAATTTGCTCACAACCTGTGGGTGGTGGCAGTTTTATGAGGTCAAACACATCTTGAAAATGTTTAGGGACCCTCAGGATGCATAGGTAAGCCCTACAAACCAGCCTGTCATGGCTGACTTGACTATCATTGCCATACTGAGTTCTGTGGCAGAAAATTTGCAGTGTCCTGTATCTGACAGATGTGGTATGCTTTTCAATAATAATCAGTGGAAAACTAGGACTGAATCCTGGACTGACTTGGGCTACATCTTCAAAGAACATACAGTGTAGCATCTAGCTTTCTTTTCTTTTTTCTTTCTTTTTTTTTTTTTTTTTTTTTTTTTTGCCAGTCCTGGGCTTTGAACTCAGAGTCTGGGCATTGTCCTTGAGCTCTCTCAAGGCTAGCACCACTTCCAGCTTTTTCTGTGTATGTGGTACCGAGGAATCAAACCCAGGGCTTTGTGCATGCTAGGCAAGCACTCTACCACTAGGCCACATCCCTAGCCTGCATCTAGTTTTCTGGCAGAAAAAAAAAAAACTTTAACCTGTGGTAGGAAACTTCTTTCTTTGGAAGGTTCTTTGGAGGACACTGACCTGTAAGGATAAAAATAAAATAAAAAATGTAAAATGTAGTAGCACATAAAAATCCATAACTTGTGGGAGGATTTAACATTTAATGTTTTTATTTTAATTTTCTTGGTAAAAGCAGAATTTGAATACCTTCGTTGTTTTTACAAACAAATTTATTAAGAAGAAAATTAAATTGAACCAGTCTCCAGAGTCTTACAACTATAATCCTAGCTATTTAGGAAGCTGAGATCTGGAGGATCATGATTCAAGGCCAGCAAGTAAGAAAAGATGCTAGATACCATCTCCAAAATAATCAGCAAAAAAGTGGGCCAGGAATCAGGGCTCAGGTGGTACAGCACTATCCTGAGAAACACAGGGCCCTGCGTTCCGATCCCAGTAGTACCAAAACAAATAAAAAAGATGACTATCATGATTTGATCATTACATACTGTTTACATGCATGGAATTATCACATTACACTCCATAAATTTGTACAATTAAAATAAGAATTATTAAGACAAAGGCTGTTCTGCTGGAAGTGGTTCCCAAGTGTCTGACTCAGGAAGTCTGGAGTGGGGTCTGAGGTTTTGCTTTTCTCATATGTTCTAGGTGATTCAGATGTTGCTGCTATGTGGATCACACATCAAGAAGCATTACTTTAGGGTAACATTTCCTGCTTTTTGGATGCAAACGCACAACTTAATCCTAAACCAAATTATGCTTGGATAAGCATATAAAAACTTAGGCCGGGCATTTGGCTAGTGATTGAGTGCTTGCCTAGCATGCACAAAGACCCAGGTTCTATTCCTCAGTACCACATACATAGAAAAAAGCTGGGAGTGGTGCTGTGGCTCAAGGGGTAGAGCACTAACCATGAAAAAAAAAGTTCAAGGACAGTGCTCAGGCCATGAGTTCAAGCTCTACAACTGGCAAAATTAAAAAGAATATAGGGGGCCAGGAGTTTGGCCTAGTGGTAGAGTGCTTGCCTAGCATGCACGAAGACCCGGGTTCGATTCCTCAGTACCACATACATAGAAAAAAGCTGGAAGTGGTGCTGTGGCTCAAGTGGTAGAGCTCTAGCCTTGAGAAAGTCCAAGGAGAGTGCTCAGGCCCTGAGCTCAAGCCCCAGGACTGGCCAAAAAAAAAAAAAAAAAGAATATAAAAAAATTAACCAGGCCCTTGGTAGCCTGTTTGCCATCCTAGCAACCAAGGAGGCTGAGACCTGGAGGATTACAGCCCAGGCAGCAGAGTTTGTAAGACCCCCATCTCACTAGCTGGACATCATGGTATGCACATGCCACCCTAGCTATATGGGAAGATAAAAAGGATAATTGAAATCTAGGCCGGCCCAAGCATAAAGCAAGACCCTATCTCAAAAATAACAAGAGCAGCCTGGTACCAGTGGCTTACACCTGTAATCCTAGCTGTTTAGGAAGCTGAGATCTGAACCCTCCAGGGCAGGAAGGTTCATGAGATTCTTCTCTCCAATTAATCACCAGAGTGCTGGAAGTGGAGCAATGGCTCCATTGTATAGTGCTAACCTTGAGCACAAAAGCTCGAGAGAGAGAGAGAGAGAGAGAGAGAGAGAGAGAGAGAGAGAGAGAGGGGGGGGGGGGAGGGAGGGAAGGAGGGAGAGAGGGAGAGAGGAGAGAGAGAGGAGAGAGAGAGGAGAGAGAGAGGAGAGAGAGGAGAGAGAGAGGAGAGAGAGGAGAGACTAGAAGGCCTAGAGGCATGGAGAGAGAGGAGAGACTAGAAGGCCTAGAGGCATGGTTCAGGGAAAGTACCTGTTATCAAGTACATGGACCCTGAGATAAATCTCTACCAAAGGAAAGGAATCACATTATGTCTTACAAATATATTTCAGCCAAAATGTGCGAACAACTATTCTTTTTAGTTTACACAGTCCAGGATGTCCAAAATGAAAAGTAAAAATTTCCTGAGATTCTAGAAGTAAATGTATGTTTATGTTTTTAGTTTTATTTTTAAGAAAAAGAGTATACATTTATTAGAAAGAATAATATGTCATTATAGGAAAATGAATGAGCCTTGAAAAAATTACATTGAGTGAAGTCAGGATTAGAGACAAATGGCAGGTGTTTTCTCTCATATGTGGAAGCTAGATCTAAAGTACAAACATGCATGATAACAGATACAGTGCTCCTCACATATACATGCAAAGTGATTAAGGATGGTATACTTAAGGGAGGAGTCCAAAGGTTTAACTTCTTGGAACAACTAATGAATTACTAAAATGAACACCAGAAGTAGAAACATATGGGGGGGAGGAGGAGCACTGAAGGACAAGAACATGAATGAAGGGAGGAAAGGTGAGCAAATCTAGTAACTTTATTCAGTGTACTGTTATATAAAAATTGAACTTCGTAACTTGGAGTAGGAGGAAATAAGAATTATGGAAAGGATGACATCAACCAAGATGTATTCTACCCACAACCTGACTTAGAGAATTGTAACCTCTTTGTACACACAATAATTTTTTAAAGGGAATAGTATAGATTGTATACTTTTAGTATCCCTTCACTTTAACTTAGTCAGCCCTGAATCACATGTTATTGCATAGCATGTGTTTACAATAGACATTTTATTTCTAGAACTTTTCTGTTCCAGACATGACTGTTAATATAAACTGTTTTTTTTTAAATACTATTTCTGAAGATAGGGGTATAGTGTAATCCAGAATTTGGCCTTTTTTTTTCCTTTGCAAAGAGCCAGATAGTAAATCTGTGTTGTATGTATTCATCATTGCAGCTGTAGTGCAAAAGCAGCCATACTTGTGTGAACAGAATGTTGTCTGTTCAGTGGAATATTATTCATCCACTAAAAGGAAAGAATACTGATCTATGATACAGCCTGGATAAACATGAGAATGTAATAGTAAGTGAGAGAAACCAGACACAAAAGATAACGTGATTTTATTACATGGAATATCTGGAATAGATAACACATAGATAATAACCACAGGCTAGAAGAAGAGCAACTGCTTAATGAATGGTACATGGGTTGCTTTTGGAGGTGAAAAGGAAACTAGACAGAGGGTTGGTTATTCAGCATTGTAAATGTACTAAATGCTACTGAATTATTCCATTAAAAGCTGTTGCTTTTATGTTACATGAATTTTGCCTCGGTAAAAGGGAATTCACACTGCCTAAAGAAGCTACAGTCAATATGTAACTAGTGGAGCACAGCTCTATTCCAGTACAACCTTCCTAATATTTATTGATAGTAAGAGAAGGCAGGCTACTTTTGGCCTCTGGAGACAATAGTTTACCAATATCTATCTAGCATCATCTGAAAAATAAGATTGATAGTAACAATGAAGGTTGGGTCAGGCAGGGGTAAGGATTAAAGAGAGGTGAGGACTTGAGGGAGGGAACTAGCTAGGAGACTACTTTGGCAATCCAGTCATATCTTACATGTGAATCAGTACCATCAAAGTTGGCTTCCACTCTGCTTTAATTTAATAGAAAAGTTGCAAAAATGCAAAATCTTGTATATTTCCTTCACTTTCCCTATTATTTACATTTTGCCACTATATTTATGTGCTTTTTAATGTTTTTCCACCTGAGATTGAATACTTGTTGCTATTAGGACTTTAAAATTTTCTTGAATAATGATAAAAACTTTTAGACACCTGGGGCATATGTATACTTACATTCTGTTATAGATAACCTTTACCACTCCTTATGCCATGACCCCCAACTATCTTTCTTCTTCATTTTTTCCACCCAGGTCCTTCCACATGTTAGGCAAGCATTCTATCTCTGAATTATAGAATCCCAACCTTATTCAATATTTTTAGATCATATATCACATTAATTAAAATATGAGCTATGGCCAGGGTACAGTTCAGTGATCAAATGTTCACTTCATACACACAAGGCCCTGAGTTTAATCCTCAGCACCAAAAAAAAGCAAATAAGAAATTATACACAGATTTCTGAATATTCTTATAACTGATTTTATAACTACAGTTCTTATGGCTTCTAAGAACAGAAATTAAAAGAAATTGGGGTTAAGATATAAATAGAACATGTTAATAAAGGTGCTAGTATTTTCTTTTCACTCCAGTGAATCATCTTGTACATTTTGTTTTGTAGATTCTTGGTATAAATTATCATCTTGGTTTAAATTTCTCTCTCCTTCCCTAGCAGAAGTGATCCTAGTGAGGAAATAATAGTGCCATGTGTATTATTTTAAAATCCTGGACTGTGCTGTAGGAATTTCCTGATGTACAATGGGAAAACAGCTGAATTGCTTCTGAGAATCTTACCAAGTTAACTTGAAAACTTACTGATTAACAAGGTAAAACTTTCTCTTAAGGAAAAGCTATGGATTAGATTTTCCTTAGGGTTAAGGAACATTCGTCATATAACCAGGGATTTCACTGTCTTTATACGGGAACGAATGCCTTTTTCATTTCTAATCCCAGTATGAAAAATAAGGCTCTTTTCAAGGTGCTTGGAAAAATTCTAAGTAGCTCCCAAGTGGAGAGGCCTTTGTTCTAGAGGAGGAGGCCAACTTCAAGGGTTAATCGAAGGGACACTGGGACCATCAGTCACTGTAGTGTATGTCAGAGAGAAAAGTTCACATCTGGGTGTTGCTAACCACCAAGCCCTTTCTTGTGGTGCTTTCTGAAGTGATAGATTGTTAGGGATCCCTAGAGTGTAAACCTCCATGGTAGATTTATTGGAGAAAAATGCTCTTTGTCCATAGGATAAAGTTATATATTTATTTGCTTTGAAACTCAGGCAACAGGACTTTGTAGGGACTGTTATCGGAGCAAACATCTTGACAAATAATACTTGCCAAGGGTCCACATGGGTACCTAATACACTGGTTGGCACATGGTCAGTGTTCATGAATCGCTTATTAAGTGAGTGAGTTTGTATTATAACTGGGATGATTGGTCCAGTATCACTACCAAGTTGGGCAAACACTATGCTATTTACATAGTGTTTGCTTTATGTAACTATTTATTACACTGTATCTATAAGTCTTTTGCTTTTTCTCTTCGCACGTTACATTCCATGATTTAAAAAAATGCTTTGAAACACTTTAGGGGAAACTAATGAAGTAAATTCTATACATGGTGCTTGTTTCCTGTAGAGGCCTAAGAGTTATATGCTTAAATTTCCTTTGTCAACTTGAAGCATAAACAGAGGGTTTGTGTGTCAACACATGGACTTTGGTAATTAATTTATATTTGGAAAACCTGTTCCAATTTCGACAATTTTAGGGAACAAGGTTTCCAAGTGTATCTTGCTAGCAGCCAAGAACAGCTGCATCGCACATACTTTTTTCAGATGGTTTCTCTGTGACATCTGTGAAAATAGACAACCTCAGTAACAGAGTGTGCCTGAGTGCATGGCATGCCGTGGAATCTCCACTTAACAGAATGGCCTGCTGCTTTGTATAAAAATTCTTACTTGATTTGAATTGGGTTTCTGTGAGATAATAAACAGTGAAGGGCAAAAGCTTATAATGTGAGCAAAGAAGGGTATGGTACATTATGTAATTTTTTTAAATTTATAGGCTTAGATTCAAGACTAGAAAGATTATTCCTTGTTAATGGGTTGAATTTGGGGTGAGAGTTACAAATTAAAAGTAAACAGTGATTTCCCAGACAGTTAATTGCATGATGACCATTACCAATCACAAGTGGATGGGAAATTCAGAGTCTGTGGCATTCACATAAGCATGAAATGGAATTGAAGATTTTTGGGTGAGGTGAGGTGGGGGAGGGGGACACCTGGACACACACCACTTTCGTCTGTTCTCTTGCCAGAGTGGAGTTTGGTTGGATCTTCCAACTTGGATTGCATTTCTCCTTCCAACCCCAGGCCTTTTGTAGAAAGACAGGCTTTTTAAAAGTCATCTTATTAATTAGAGGTGACTGTGGCACAGGTTCTAAGTTTATAGATGTTCAGATGATTAACTGTGTGACAGAGAGATCTCTTTTACTCTTGTAAAGCCTGTTTTGTTTTTACTAATAAAAGCATTCACCAGGGAGGAGCCACTGACCTGGCTCCCCCGGCCCCCTGTGCTTCCAATTAGGGGTCTATTATCTCATTCCAGATAATTGGAAAAGGATATTCAAAATACAACTTCATGTAAATATGGTTCTTGCATGCATTATATTACTAGGAGTTCCGCACACATCTGGAGGGAAGGCAGTCCCAGGGACATTGAAGCATGCTGTTTGGGTTGGCACAGTGACATTAGAATATATGCCAATTTGTAATGGCTTTTGGAAACAGGCAATTTTAAACTCTCCCTGAACTATTCCCCTGAGAAATTATTCAATTAAGTACAACTAAAATTAATGTTTAGCATTTTTTTCTTTAAAATAGGCAGCTATAAAGTGAAGTCTGTAATTCATGCTTATGTTCCTAGTTTACTTCTAAAAGCAAGCTTCTATTAAATAATCTGAGTGTCCTGGAATCATTTTGTAAAAGATACATAGTTGCTAAATTCTCCCTAACACTTTGAAAATGTACAGAGGACTCTGTTACTGTGTAGGCAGCTTTCTTTAGTCACCTGGAGGCTTCCTTCCTACACCTAAAGAGCTCAGTGAAGGAAGGCAAAGGTCCCTATCTCCAAAGTTAGTGCTTCTCAAACCTTAATGGTCAAAGGTATCACCTGGGGATCTTATTAAAATGAAGAGCTTGATGCACTAGAGTGGAGGTGGGGCCTGGCAATTTGCATGTTTAACAAAGTCCCAGGGACTGTCCTGCTGGCTGAGGATCACAGTGGAGCAGAGAGATTCTAAAAGCTGAATGGAGATAACAATGAGGATGAGGGTGACACCTGGAGTGAACCTTGATTCCCAGTTTGTGGCTTGGTCTTCACTGTATTTGGGTAGGTGTGACTTCATTCTATTGTCTGTCTTTTCTTGGAACCTCCAATTCTTTTGAATCTTCATTGGGCCCACAGTAGAGTGATTTCTGGAAGAGGGTACCTTTGTGATTGATCATAGAATCTTTTGATATATGCTTTCCTGAAATCCAGATACACTGTTTACCTCACTGACCTATCTTTCTGTAGCCAGATTATAACATTACCTGTTATATTCCTTAGTAGTGTTTCTGGACACATAGGCCAGAGCCCTGGTGAGTAGAAGTATGCATGAGTAAGTTTGGCTTTGTAGTTTCTGTTCAAGCATCAGTACTTCCAATGTTTGGCTGCTCAGCTCGTAGGTCCAGTGTGTTCAAGGGTAATCCAACTGGGACATGGTTAAAGTCCATACGTGGCAGATCCTTTTGAAAGACTGATTTATAATTTAGGTAGTTCTTTGTCCACAGAAGAGAGAATGTTCATCTACAAGAAAGAGTATGTTTACTGACTGGCTATCCATCCTTCCCTTGTGTAGACACTTAATTTATAGCCAGAGGATTACTAGCTGGATGGAGATTAAAACCTGGTACCCCTCTTCTAATATTTCTATCAGAAATGAGGTCTATGGGTTGGGATATGGCTCATTAGAGTGCTCTAGATTTCCATGAATTGCCAGTCCTGGAGGGACAAAAGGAAAGGAAGATAGAGTTTAGAATGCTCTTTCCTCAGTTCTATATCATATTTGCTAAAAATTTCTAGATTTTAAGCAATACATATTAGTTTTACCTTCAAGCTTTCTCTCTTGTGGTCTATCCAATTTTTTGTTTCATTTTTGTTTTTCTAATTGCAATAAAATGATGTAGCCTGGATCGTGTCATTTGCTAAAACATTCAGTGATTCTTTATTACCTATGCAGTACATCTAAGACCCTCATAATTGGTGTCATAGTGACTCATAATGTTATTTGTTTGATTCATTTATTCAGTGTTCTTTTGAACTCCATCCTTGTTATCAAAGTAATACCTTTGCATAGTTTGGAAATCAGAAGCTAGCAGCTTAGGAAGAAGCATAAGTTCATTTCATTAGTCCTTCTTGTAGTTTATGTTAGTGTCTAATACATATAATTTAGTCTCAATGTCCATTGTTTAAAATGCTGCTGTTTCTTAATGTTTTCCATCTTAGACATTGTTGATTTCTTTCTAAGGAAGATTATTTAATGTAACCAAGTAAGTACCTAACACACACTCTTTCTTCTCCCCAATCCCAAACACATTTGCTGTTCCATCATTATTTATGGTGTCATGGCTGTGAAAATGTAGGCGATGGCTGAGCCATATAGCCTATGATTTTTTTCATTGGTCCACCCTTTCCTTCTTATGCTTATGATTTTTTAATTTGCTTAGCTATCTTTGTTGTCAAAGTCCTTCATCAGACTGCTTCAATCTGAAGAGACTATTCAGGCTCCTGTTCTGGTTCTGATGTTACATTCTGATGTATATTCCTTTTTTTGTGAACCTCAGTTGTTCTTCTATTCCCATTTTTGGTGCGATGTATTTGCTAGGAGCGTCTAAAGGATGAATAGAAAGTAAATTTTACAAGATATTCTATGTCTGAAAATCACTGTTCTCTCCCTTCATGTATTCTAGGCTAGGTGTTTACTTGCCTGTTTTGCCAGAATTACAAATTCATTATTAGATTTCAGTTTTAGAAAAACCTGCCATTTGGATCTTACTTGTATGTGAGCTATTTTCTCTCCATTTAGCTGAAATATTGAAGTCTTCTCTTCATCATTAGTGCTCTGAAATTTCATTATGATACAAATATGGCTTCTTGTTTGTTTTCATTCATTGCTCTTTTAGTCTAGGAAGGTACATCCTTAAATTCTGGGAACTGGTTTCAATTAGTTTATAGTGATTTTTGTCTTCTTGTCTCTATAACTCCACTTGTTATTTGAGGCCTCTGAAATAAATAAATTGATAACTAGTATAGAAGAATATGATGCCATGTAAGGTATGCATAACTGGAACATTTTCAACTCTGTTTTTAATTAATAAGGTATCCCTACTCTTCCCCACCCCCAGCACCTAATTCCATTTAGTACTTTTCATTGCTTAGAGAGAAATTAAGGAATCAATATTGGAACAAAATGGATTATTGTGTAATTGAGTTGTAGTGTTGTATATATGTGTACATGGGCCAGCTATTGCTGTGGGAGACCAGATGTAAAAATACCGAATTCAGAAAAATGCTGCCATGGATTTCTTCGCTTACACTCCTGTTTGAATGGAAAAGCACACCTGAAATTATGTCTGAAGAATGCTAACTAGGTGGAGTAGGGGGAGGCCAGCTTTTCTGCAAAGTTACTGCCTTTTTCAGTGGTTTCTCTCTGTGTATAGGGAATATGTGTTGGGGATCAAACCAAAGGTTTTGTTCCTGCTAAGCACATGTTCTGCCATTGAGCTACACTTCAGCCCAAATTGGTTTTTTTTTTTAATTAAATACATGATGAACTTCATCTTTCTGAGTGACAGATGTCATGCTGCTGAATCCCTTAGTACTGAAATTTTGCCCAACTACCTGAGCTCCTTTCATAGCAGTAAAAATGATTCTGGAAATATAGGGACACCCAAGTGATGTTCCTATGGAATGAGAAAAATGCAGACAGTGTTTAGTCTAAAGTTAGACATTGACCTGAAATTTGAGACCTCAGCAGCATGGGCTCCTGAGTGAGCATTTGCATTGAAACCCAGAGACTCTGCCCTTCCCTACCACATGTTAGTGCATAGCATGGACAGGAACACAGTCTGTGTGGGCCTGTTTGACATCTGTGAAATAGTAACCATTTCCCTGTCTACTTTTGGCATTAATTGAGGACTAGATGAGGTAACGTATAATTATAATGCTTTAAAACTAAGTATCATCATGTGTTTAAAAAATCTTATATGAAATCAAATAGAAACAGGGAGTATAAACTCTAACTTAAAACTAATAATTTTGTGAATCCCATGGACAGCTTGTCTGTTTGGTTGACATCTAAAAAGAAATCAGAAATAAAATTTAAGACTTTCTCAATCTTTAATCTCTTTGGAGATTTACTTACCTTGTTCTTACTATAAGAATTTGAACCTGTTGTATATATCCAGTCGCTGCGACAGGTATGAGGATAGGAGACTATGATCCTCTTGGCACTTTTTTTTAGTACAAGAAGAAAGGCAATTTTTCTAACACATAGATCCTGTTAGATTGAGGTGTGGGTTCTTTTTCAAAAGGGATAGATGTCTAGTAGTTTCAGCCAAAATGTATCAAGAGACTAAGTACAGAAAGATATAGGTACTTATTAACCTATGAAAATATGTAATCATTCATGTCTGAATTAAGCTAAGCATGAATTAGTACTGTTGTCACTAGCTTGAATCCATTACCATGAGTGTTCTAACATCATCCTTTTCCTATAAACGTCCACAGCTCCAATGAGAATTTGGCTTCCATTTTCTACTATACATTTCCATAATTGTTTAATTCCAGTACACACACCTATGGAAACTGACTTCAACAAGTGGAATCAGTGTTCATATTCAGTCCTGCCTGTTTTAGTCTTAGAGATGACACCCTTTCCAAAGCACCTTTTTCCTTCTACCTTTTCCAATGATGCATTGCGTATGTTGTAAGATAGATGTTCTTTTCACAGTCTGTATTTCTTCCTGAATCTATACAATATCCTTTGTAATTTCTTTTTACAAAAATGCATTAAGATTCACTCTGTAGATCAATGTTCTGACATGTGACAAATGCAGACTGTCACCTATCTACTATGACAATATCATACAGAATATTTTTACTTCCCTAGAAATTCCTGCATATCACCTCTTCATCTCTCTCCTCCCAAACTCTTGGCAACCCTGGATTGTTTCACTCTCTTTGTAGCTTTATCTTTTCCAGGATGTCATATAATTGGAATCATACGGTATACTGTAGCCTTTTTATGTATGCAGGTTGCTAAGAAACACATGTTGGTTATCTGTAAATCATTTCACTCAGAGTTGAGCAAATTATGATCAGAATTCCAGTCTTCTCAAATATAATAGGAGAGATTTCCCCCCTCTTTTTTTTCCTGTTCTTCCCCCCCTCTTGTTATTGTATTTAATAAAGGCTGTTATATTATGCTTACATTTTTTAAAGTAAACATTTTATTGATGGGCTGGCCAACCTGGTAAGTCTTTCTTACTATACCTGTCTTAGAGCTTTTTTTTTTTTTTGGTGGGTCATGGGGCTTGAATTGGGCCTAGGCACTGTCCCTGAGTTCTTCAGCTCAAGGCTGCCAACCTACCCTTGAGCCAAGCCCCACTTCCTGTTTTTCCAGAGGCTAATTGGAGATAAGAGTCTCAGGTCCTTTTGTGCCTGGGCTGGCTTTGAACCCTGATTCTCAGATCTCAGCCTCTTGAGTAGCTGGGATTACAGATGTGAGCCACCACATCTGGCTTAGAGCTTTTTAATGCCTAAGAAAATATATTCAAGGCATTTAGCACTGTGTTTTTGAACTACACCGATGCTGTCCCCTCTGAGTATTTTTTTTGTATTTTAAAAAATTTTGTGCTTTGGCCGGGAGTTTGAGCTAGTGGTAGAGTGCTTGTCTAGCATGCAAAAAGACCTGGGTTCGATTCCTCAGTACCATATACATAGAAAAAAGCCAGAAGTGGTGCTGCGGCTCAAGTGATAGAGCTCTAGCCCTGGGAAAGCCCTGGGACAGTGCTCAGATCCTGAGTTCAAGGCCCAGAGCTGGCAAAAAAATTGTGCTTCCAGATTGATGCTACTTAAAAATAATATTCTGGACTATCTGAATGATGATTGTATTATGTCTTATGCTACAATTCCAGCTCATATTTGCATTTTTGTGTATAATTGTCTTGGATCCCAGTAGTTCTTGGCTGAAGAGAGAAAGTACATTAATATATAATAATTCGCTTCCAAGCAAAGGCCAAAGATTGTCAGTAGGCAGTGTATGAAGCATGTCTCTAGAGCTGGAATAAAGAACAGCAGGACATAGTTAAAGGACTTATTGAAAGGAAGTGACTAAAACAGTATGGATATGTGTACCACATCCATGTTTTTGTTTTTGTTTTTGATGTGGGGCTTGAACTCAGTACTTGTATGCTATCCTTGAGCTTTTTTTTTTTTGCCAGTCCTGGGCTTGAGCTCAGGGCCTGAGCACTGTCCTTGGACTTTCTCAAGGTTAGAGCTCTACCACTTGAGCCTCAGCACCACTTCTGGCTTTTTTCTATGTATGTGGTACCGAGGAATCGAACCCGGGTCTTCATGCATGCTAGGCAAGCACTTTAACCACTAGGCCAAACTCCCGGCCCCATCCTTGAGCTTTTTTGTTCAAGGCTAGCACTCTACCATTTCAGCCATAGCTCCACTTCTGTCTTTTTGGTGGTTAGTTGGAGATAACAAGTCTCATGGACTTCCCTTCCTAGGCTAGCTTTGAATCACAATTCTGAGAGCTTAGCCACCTGAGCTGGATTATAGGTGTGAGACACTGGTACCCAGGTAATGTTTTAGGCATTTTGTACTCAACGAAACTGTGAACATTAAATTATTGTTAAATATTTAGCTTAGGTTTTTTTTGTTTTGGTTTGGTTTTTTTTGCCAGTTGTGGGTTTTGAACTCAGGGCCTGAACACTTTCCTTGAATGTTTCTCCAGGCTAGTGCTCTAGCACCACTTCAGCTTTCTCCTATGTGTGTGGTACCAAGGAATCAAACCCAGGTCTTCGTCCATGCTAGGCAAGCGCCCTACCACTAGGTCAAACTCCCAGCCCCTAGTTTAGTTTTTTTTTAAGTGATTGATTGCCATGTTAGGGTCAGTGCCTATCACTGGGCTACTCTAGTTTTTATTTTGTAAATGAATATTTTAAGTACTATACAGATCCATAAACAGAATCATATTTGCATCTACTTTATAGCTAATTAAATGACTTAAATACAAAACCAACATTGAGAGTTGTGAAAAAATGTTTCAACTTTAACTGAATACATTTCATGATTGGGAAGCTGTGGCTTAGAGCATGGCAAGTTTTCAGTAAATATTAGTAGTTGTTGTTATGGTTTTAAATACTATGAGCTTTTAGTAATGTGTTAGCCTGAGCTGGCCCTTTTCCCTTCCCCATATTTTGGCATGCATTCATTGCTGCAAGTTAGGCAAATTTCTATTTCCCTTCCCTTTCCTCCTACACTCAAAGTAACTCTTAGCTATAGATATATAACATATTTATATTATCTTTCTTGTCATGTAGCTCCTGTCTACTTGGGGTTTTGTTTGGTTTAGTTTAGTTTTGCCTCGTTGTTCTCCTTTCTGAGATCATCTCTTCATATTGCCCTTTGTTTATTATGTATTTTTCTTATGATTTTAAATAATACCTAACAAACTTGACTGTGTGTATATGTGTGTACACTTCTGAGAATTTTTACATATACGTAAATTCTGTCACCTCTACCACAAATATAACACAACAGTTTCTCCTTAAGCTGTTCCTAACTCCTGGAATCTCTAAAGTTTTGAGTTTTAGTTAATGTCCTATATTGAAGAATGTCCTATATGTCATTCATGCAAACATCTTGCAATATTTCATTTTAATTTTTCTTTTTTTATTATATTTTTTATTGTAATTAATAAAAGGGTTACATGATATTTGCCAGATAGAAGGGGCATTAATTCACATACATTGATACCCTTTCACATGTCTTGGTACCCATTACCCTCCCCCCTACACACCCCCCAACCCTCCTCTTTATTTTCCCCCCTTCCCTATCAAATTTCAAATAACCAAATACAAATAAATTCAATGTATCAGATAACAAAGTGAGATACTGTAACAATATGAGATACCCAAGGGACAGCAAAGGAGATGACAGATAACATAGTACATTAAGGACAACAGTCATTCGTTATATGGCTTTTGTTTCAATATCCTGGAGGTCCTTTCAATTAGCTTCATACTATATGGCCTTATGTATCAAGGTTTTGCTCTATTGAAGATCTCTGCTAGGAGAGCCCAAGGTTTCTACTGATTATGACAAATGAGGGAAACCGTTGAGCCTAAGTTCCTTTGAGTCTGGCTTACTTCACTTAATATGATCTTTTCTAAGTCTTTCCATTTCCTAACAAATGGGTCGATGTCGTTTTTTCTGACAGCCGCATAGAATTCCATTGTATACAAATACCACAACTTGTTGATCCACTCATCAACTGAGGGACATCTAGGTTGGTTCCATATCTTTGCTATAGTGAATAATGCTGCAGTGAACATTGTTGTGGTAGTGGATTTAGTATGCCCTAGTTTCTGGATGGTTGGGTAAATGCCAAGTAGTGGAATTGCTGGGTCATAGGGGAGTAGGTTTAGCCTTTTGAGGCACTGCCACACTGCTTTCCATAGTGGTTGAACGAGTTTGCACTCCCACCAACAGTGTAGTAGTGATCCCTCCTGGCCACATCCCCTCCAGCATCTGTTGTCATTCGTTTTCCTGATCCTGGCCATTCTAACTGGAGTGAAGTGGAATCTTAGAGTTGTTTTGATTTGTATTTCTTTTATGACCAGAGATGTTGAGCATTTCTTCATGTGTCTATAGGCCATTTTTGTTTCTTCTTCAGAGAAGACTCTCTTTAAGTCTTTGGCCCATTTTTTAATGGGATGGTTGTTACTTTGGAAATTAGTTTTGGAGTGATTCAATTTTTTAGATATGAGGCCTTTGTCCGTTGTTTGGCTGGTGAAGATCTTCTCCCACTCTGTAGGCTTCCTAATTAATTTACTAGCTATGTCCTTTGCCATACAAAAGCTCCGCAGTTTAATGCAGTCCCACTTATTCAGCCTTTCTCTTATTTGCTGTGATTCTTGGTCCTTATTAAGAAAGTTTCGACCTGTACCAAGGAGGCCTAGTGAATCTCCTTCCTATTCCTTCTTGTAAAGTTTTCAGTGTGTCAGCTTTTACCTCGAGGTTTTTGATCCATTTGGAATTAATTCTAGTGCAGGGTGACAAAGAAGGATCCAACTTTAGTTTTCTACAGGTACTTAACCAGTTCTGCCAGCACAACTTGTTGAAGAGGCTGTCTTTCTTCCATTCTATTTTTTTGGCTCCCTTGTCAAAGATTAGGTGGCCATAGGTCTGTGGTTTAATATCTGGGTCCTCAATTCTATTCCATTGGTCTTCAGGCCTGTTCTTGTGCCAGTACCAAGCTGTTTTGAGAATTATAGCTCTGTAATAGAGTCTAAAGTTTAGAATTGAAATTCCTCCTGCGCTGTTCTTTCTGCTAAGAAGTGTTTTTGCTATACGGGGTCTTTTATTATTCCATATGAAATTTTGAATTGCCTCTTCTATTTCTTTACAGAATGCCATTGGCATATTGATGGGTATTGCATTGAATTTGTAGATAGCCCTTGGCAAGATTGTCATTTTCACAATGTTGATTCTTCCAATCCAGGAGCATGGGAGGTTTTTCCATTTCCTTAGTTCTGCTTTAATTTCCTTTTTTAAGGTTTTAAAGTTTTCATCAAAAAGGTCCTTTACATTCTTAGTTAAGGTAATTCCTAGGTACTTTATTTTCTTTGAGGCTATTGTGAAAGGAGTTGCTTTCCTGATTATTGCCTCGTTCCTCTCACTGTTGGCGTAAAGGAAGGCAGTTGATTTTTGAGGGTTAATTTTATAGCCTGCTACTCTTCCAAAGTTTTGAATCAGCTCAAGGAGCTTGGGAGTAGAGTCTATAGGATTCTTTAAATACAGAATCATGTCATCTGCAAAGAGGGATAGTTTTATTTCCTCTTTCCCTACTTGGATCCCCTTTATGCTTGCTTCTTACCTTATTGCACTGGCTAGGAATTCTAGTACTATGTTAAAGAGGAGTGGAGAGAGTGGGCATCCTTGTCTCGTTCCTGATTTTAGAGGGAATGGCTTTAGATTTTCACCATTAAGTGTAATGCTAGCTGTGGGTTTCTCATACACAGCCTTTATTACATTGAGGAATGTTCCATGGATTCCTAGTTTCTCCAGAGCTTTTAACATAAAGGGGTGTTGGATCTTGTCAAATGCCTTTTCCGTATCTATTGAGACAATCATGTGATTCTTGTCCTTGCTTCTGTTGATGTGTTGAATTATATTAATTGATTTGCGTATGTTGAACCAGCTTTGCCTCCCTGTGATGAATCCAGTTTGATCATAGTGTATAATTTTTTTGATGAGTTGTTGTAGATGGTTGGCAAGTATTTTATTGAGAAGTTTTGCATGGATGTTCACAAAGAAATAGGTCTATAGTTCTCTTTCTTTGATGAATCTCTGTCTGGTTTGGGGATGAGGGTTGTACTGGCTTCATAGAATGAGTTTGGTAAAGAACCTTCATTTTCAATTTCGTTGAAGAGCTTGAGGAGTATTGGTGTGAGCTCTGCTTTGAAGACCTTATAGAATTCAGCTGTGAATCCATCTGGCCCTGGGCTTTTCTTAGGTGGAAGTTCTCTTATTGCCATTTCTATTTCAGAGCTTGAAATAGGCCTCTTTGAGTTGGCTTAGTTCTTCTTGGTTCAGGGTGGGTATGTTAATATTGGCTAGGAATTCATCCATTTCTTCTAGATTCTCAAATTTGTTGGCGTAAAGCTTTCAGAAGTATTCCCTCATAATATTCTGGATCTTGGTAATTTCTGTCATGATATTACCATTTTCATCTGCGATTTTGTTTATTTCGATATGCTCTCTTCTTTTTTTGGTAAGATTTGCTAAGGGCTTGTCAATTTTGTTAATTCTTTCAAAGAACCAACTCCTTGTTTTGTTGATTCTTTCTATAGTTTTTTTGGATTCCAAATCATTTAATTCTGCTTTGATTTTAATAATTTGCTTCCTTCTAGTGGGATTAGGGTTGGTTTGTTGCTCTTTTTACAGGAGCTTAAGGTGAGACATTAACTTGTTGGTTTGCGATTTTTCCATCTTGTTGTAGGCACTCAGCGCTATAAATTTTCCTCTGAGTACTGCCTTTGCTGTGTCCCAGAGGAGTTGGTATTTTGTGTGCTCCTTATTGTTAAATTTCATAAACTGTTGGATTTCTGTTCTGATCTCTTCGATGACCCATTGGTGATTCAACGTGTTGTTTAATCTCCATGAGTTACAGGGTTTTCGTTGGTGGAGATGTATGTTCAGTTCCAATTTGATGCCTTTGTGGTCTGAGAGCGTGCAGGGAATAATTTCAGTGTTTCTGAATCTGTCCAGGTTTGTTTTATGGCCTAAGATGTGGTCTGTTTTGGAAAATGTTCCATGTGCTGCTGAGAAAAACGTATATTGTGTTGTTGCTGGGTAGAATATTCTGCAGTGTTAGATCTAGTTGGTCTGTATAGTTGTTCAGTTCTAAGGTTTCTCTGTTGAGTTTTTGCCTTGTTGATCTGTGAGAGTGGTGTGTTAAAGTCACTGACAATCACTGTGTTTCGATCTATGTATGGTTTCAGTGTAAGTAAAGTTTGCTTGATGAAGTTCGGAGCTCCGGGATTGGGTGTGTAGATATTTAGGATCCTTATGTCTTCCTGGAGGAAAGATCCCTTTAGTAGTATGTAGTAATCTTCTTTGTCTTTTCTTACTAATTTTAGTTTGAAGTCTATTTTATCTGATATGAGGATGGCAACTCCAGCCTGTTTATGGGGGCCATTAGCTTGATAGAGTTTATTCCAACCTCTCACTTTCAAAAGATGATTGTTTTTTTGGGTAAGATGTGTCTCTTGAAGACAGCAGCACGATGGCTCTTGCTTTTTGATCCAACTAGACAGTCTATGCCGTTTAATTGGAGAGATAAGTCCATTGATATTGAGAGTTAGGATTGAGAGATATTTATTAGTTCCTACCATTTTTAAAGGCTTTTATTAGGGCCTGTGTCTTGACAGTTCTTGTGGTATGCTGTTTAGGTACCATTTCTTTCCCTATATTGCATTTATTTTGGTTTTCTATGTATAGAACATCTTTGAGAATTCTCTGTAGTGTTGGTTTTGTTGCTACATATTGTTGCAGCTTTTCCCTGGAATGGAATGTTTTTATTGTTCCCTCAGTTATGAATGAGAGCTTAGCTGGGTACAGTATTCTTGGTTGGTAGTTATTTGGCTTCAGGGCATGACATATATGCTTCCAGTCACTTCTTGTTTGCATGGTCTCTGCTGAGAAATCTGGGGTTATTCTTATTGGTTTTCCTTTATAGGTTACTGATCCCTTTTCCCTGGCTGCCTTTAGGATCCTTTCTTTGGTTTCTATTGATCCAGTTCGGATTAGGATGTGGCGGTGGGATGTTCTTTTCTGGTTAGGTCTGTTTGGGGTTCTGAAAGCTTCTTGTATCTGGATGGGCCTGCCCTTCTGGATATTTGGGAAATTCTCTGAGATGATTCCCTGAAGTATATTTCCAATACCATTGACCTCTTTCTCCAGACCCTCCTCAATACCAATTAGCCTTAAATTAGGCTTCCTAATTGTATCTTGGACCTCCTGAAGCGCTCTCTCATATTTCCTAGATTTGGATTGACTCATTTTCTGTTCTTTCTCTATAATAACTAAATTATCTTCAGCCCCGGAAATTCTCTCCTCTGCGTTGTCTAACCTGCTATCAAAGCTATCTACTTTATTTTTCATCTCCCTTGCTTCTAATTGCTCATTTTTGATGCCTTGCATCTCTTCTTTTAGATCATGTATGGATTTCTTTAGCTCCTTGATTTCCATTTGAGTGGTTAGCTCATTAGCTTTATTTTCTTTGGACATTTGCTGGAGTTCGGTCACCTTTTTATTTGTGGATTCTATGAATTCATCCATCTTTCTTTGAAAAACCTTTATTATGGCCTCCTTTATGGCTTCTTTTTTTTTTTTCACTTATCACCTTGTTTATGGTTTCCTCTTGTTTAGCTATGGCTTCCTCCCTTATCTCTTTATATTTTCACATTTTTCATTAATGATGTTTATCAATTGCATTTGTATAGCATTTGGAAGACTCTCCTCTAGGTTTGCCAGTGACTGTTCCATTGTCTGTTTACATTGGGTGGGGGATGTTGTTTCTTGATTTGACATTTTTCTTGAATTTTTTGTTCTTCCCATTTGAAAATGGGAGCAAGATTAATACTAAACACGATTATAGTTTTTCAGATATAACCAACCTAGACCTCTGTAGCTGGCAGACACTAGATGTTCACAATTTTTGATTGGTGTTATCACTCTTTCTTTTTGTGCACTTACAGGCCAGTATAATACAACCACTGATAAGCGATTTATACCCAAAACAATAAGCCTCTCAATCCAATCTCTATTATCTTTAAATCCCTCTGAGCCTAGAGAATAATTAAACACCTAGATATACAGTATTGCTCAACAGCCATCAAGTGTAGATCCATGCATTATAAGGGTTGAAAGACGAACAGAGGACCAGAGATAGAAATATAGAATGAGAGAGGTCAGGGGAGGTACAAGAGGATTAATGTAGGAGTGTAAGAATATTATTGTAATGAAGAAAAGGTATAGCGCAAGGATAACTGACCTAAGTTGGTAAGTAGGTAGTGTATTTGAGTACAAAGTTTGGAAAGTATTAGAATAAAACTTATGTGTTGCTGCACGACTAGCTCTTAGCCCAACCAGTGGCCTCACAGTGGACCATGGGATGGATCTGCGAGCTTCAGTCTGAGCGCGCTGGGCAGACGTTTTCCTGTGCTGCTTCCAGGGATGGCCCCCAGCCAAGGGTCTGGGGTTTGAGAGTTTCCAGGGGCTCTCAGCAGGACCAGCAGGAGACCCGTCTGTTCCCAGGGGCGAGGCCCAGCTGAAGACATGGGCTCCAAGGGCGGAGCCGCGCCTTTTTGATTCTCAGAAGGGGAGCTTGGCTGCTGGTTGGCCCTTCAGATCCCTGCTGTGTTTCTACTGCTTTATCAGAGAGTCTGTGACTGTGGGGGGCCCCTGGGTGCTGTCTTGCTCAGGATTCCCAGCTGGAGGATGTCCTGCTCAAGAATTGAGAGGGGGCAGATGCTGGCTCCTATTTTCCTGCACCCCCTACCCACTGTTGTAAGGCAGGGTCCCAGCGCCCTCCACTCTCCAGATCCAGTAGCCTGGGAGAGGAGCCTGGTGGGTGGGTGGGAGCTGGGACAGCTCCGCCTCCTCTGGTGGGGTGCTGGTGGGGAATTCGTGTTCCGAATTCTTTGAGAAAGTTGGATGTAAGCTTTATCTGAATTTATTTTCCGGTTTGAGTCCTTCTCCGTTGCTTTTTGAGTTTGTTGTTGTGGATTTCTTAAGTTAATTGGCTCGTGGGACTCCCTGGTTCTCTCTTTTTGTGAGAGAGAGAGCTAGGCAGTGTCCCTATTGTCTTGGCACCATCTTCTCCACCAGCTTCATTTTAATTTTTCTACATATATTTTACTATATTTCTTTACAGAGATTGTTTTCATGATTATTAGAAATAACAATGTGTGTGTACATACATGCATAAACTTTATGGTCTACTTAGACTTCAAATGAGGTACAGAATCTTAACCAGGTTATATCTGCTTTACCTCCCCACTTCACTTTTGGTGAAGGTCTTACCTGTTACCCTTAAGTGCATTAAGAAAAATCCAGATGTAAGTTTTGCTTTCATTTGTCAAACATATATTAAAGAAGTTAATTGACAAGTATAATTATTTACCATTTTTCTTTCACTTCTTTGTCATTTCTGATGTTTTAGTTCCTCCTGATTCAGATTCTTGTCTGCCTGAAAATTTTCTTTAGTGTTAGTTTTGGCATCGATCTGTTGACAGTAGATTTTTTTTAATTTTTAATTTAATTTAATTTAATTTTTTTTGCCAGTCCTGGATATGAGTTCAGTGCCTAAGCACTGTCCTTGGACTTTCTCAACGCCAAAGTTCTATCACTTGAGCCTCAGCACCACTTCTGGCTTCTTTCTATGTATGTGGTACTGAGGAATAGAACCTGGCTCTTCGTGCATGCTAGGCAAGCACTTTATCACTAGGCCATACTCCCAGTATTTGGTAATAATTGTTCTTTTCTTTCAGCATTTCAAAATGTTGTTACATTTTCTCTTGGGCTCTGATTTCTGTTGAGAAGTCCACAGTCTTAAATGAGACCTTTGTCCCCTGTAAGAGAGATGCCCTTTTCTTTGGTTATTTTCAAGATGTTTTTCATCTTCAGTGTTTACAGTTGGGTTATGATGTGATGGATTTCTTTGTGCTTATTTTGTTTGGAGTTTTCTGAGCTTCCCCAATATGCAAGTTTATATTTTTAGCCTAATGTAGGAAATTTTCACCTAATCTTCAAGCATTTTTACTGTCTCACACTTTTTCCTTTATGGAACTTTAATACGTAAATATTTGACCTTTTCTCTTTGTCTCATAGGACTTTGAGGCCCTATTCATTTTTATTTTCCTTGTTCCTTTTCTGTGTTTGTATTGGAGGCGTGTGTGTGTGTGTGTGTGTGTGTGTGTGTGTGTGTGTTGTGTAAGTGTGTATGAATATATATTCAGAAAAGAATGTGTATGTTGTATGATGACTACCTGAACTATACATGCTATTTTGTACTTTCTCATGTGTGAATTGCCTTTCACAATACAAATTTAAGTTTTTAGCATTAAATTTCACAACAGTATTACTTTAGATTCGTGTTTAATGAGTTTATTGCTCACTGTGATTTGTAGTTTATACATTACACAGTGATTCAACCATTTTTTTGAAAACCTACAGCGATTCAACCATTTTCATGTCATTTTTTTCTATTCATTTCTTCTTAGACACCTGAAATGCTTCTTTAGTTCTTTTCTTCAGAAATGATTCCTGAATGGTATATACATATACCTTGGAGTGATATTGTAGTAGTTCTTTCTCTGATAATTTTTTGGTATGCATGTGTATGTCAGAAAATTATGGTATAGGGACTGAGAGTTTGGCCAAATTATAGAGTGCTTGCCTAACATGCACAAATACCTGGTTCAATTCCTTGGTACCACATACATAGATAAAGCTGGAAGTGGTGCTGTAGTGGTAGAGCTCTAGCCTTGAGAAGAAAACCCAAGGACAGCGCTCAGGTCCAGGACTCGCAAAAAAAAAAAAAAAAAAAAAAAAGGGTATAAAGTTTGTCTTCTATATAACCAATATATATGTATATATATAAACATGCAGAAATATTTCTGTATCTGTATACACATGTGAACATATAAGAATTTGTTATATAAAAATTAAAAGATAATTTATATTTTTCTCTAGCTTTGAATATTTACCTGAACTTTATGAAAATGGGAGTCAAGCAGCAAGCTATAGCCTCATTGCAGCCCAGGACACATGCTTTTAGCCATTTCTCCCTCCTGAACTGAATGTGTTGCAGGTATTATTTACTTGGTCTTTCTGCCACTTCCTTTGTATTCTTAAAGTTTGGAGCTCTAGTGGCTGGCAAAAGTATACAAGTCATAGTGCTCTATCTGACATAAACCAACACTGGAAGGTGATCCTGTTAGATCTTTAAAAGTATGCATATTGATGACAGCTATAGACAGTTTCAAGTACATGAAGTTAAAGGTGGGCAAGCAATTAGGGAGATGACTAAAGCATTGATGTTATGAAGGACATCACAACCTCACAATATTGGAAATGTCTTGAGATATTGGGGTATTGCATAGGAATAAGGACACTAACTCAAAAGAAACTCTGCAAGGCAAGATTTTACTTCTGGAGAAGGGCATGCTCACTAACAGAAAGCCAAGTAAGCAAGTGTGCAATTGACCTAGATCTTACTCTAGTATAATACTGCTCCTTTTTCCAATTGATCAGAACTTGGGTTCACAATCTTGCTCAATTGACTATAGGATATTGCTTAATTAAAATATAACAGGAAGCCGGGCACAGCGGCTCACTGCTATAATCCTAGCTATTCAGGAGGCTTAGGATCACGGTTCAAAGCCATCCCAGCCACTGAAGAACATAAGACTCTATCTCCAATTAACCACTAGAAAACAGGAAGTATGGCTGTGGCTCAAGGGGATAGGGCAGCAGCCTTAATCTGAAGAGCTCAGGGACAGCTCCCAGGTGAAGATCAAGGCCCATGGCCCACCAAAAAAAAAAAAAATACACACACACACACACACACACACACACACGGAAAATGTTTATCCAATCAATCAAAACCAAGACACCTGGCCAAAATTTGTTAGGAAAACAATTCAGCTGGTAGTATTATCACTTGAGCCATGCCTCCCAGCCCCTAGAATAATAGTTATTATAACAGGATGTGACTTAAATAAAGATAGCAGCTATCCTTAAAATGACAATGTTTATGGTCAGACGACTATTTTGTGTGCGTGTGTGCACATGTGTGTACATGCGCAGATGCATGCATGCATATGTGAATATGTGTGTACCAGTCCTAAGTATGGAACTTAGGGCTTAGGTGCTGTCCCTGTTTTGTTTTTTCCCCTTCAAGGCTAGTACTATACCACTTGAGCCACAGCTCCCCTTCTACCTTGTCCATGGTTAAAGATAGGAGGCTCAGGGACTTTGCTGCCCAGGCTGGCTTCAATCCTCAGTCCTCGTATGTCAGCCTCCTAGGTAGGATTATTGGCAAGAGCCACTAGTAGCTGGCCCAAGCACCTACTTCGACAGAAGTTTTCTAAGTCCTATAACTGCATCATGGAGCAACTGTATGATGGCATGAGAGGACTGTGGCCATGGCTGCCCACCATGGTCTCAGAAGCCACACATAGGATATGAGTGACTATCATCTTACGATAGCTCTTGAGCACTCTGTGGTGTCATTTTATTCTCAACTTCCCTGACCTCATTCCCTGACTCAATGACTCTGCAAATTGTCTTTCCCTTACCTGTGAATATCCACCATAGCCTGGATAGGTTTTCTTATTTCAAGATGAGTTCACTGCATTGCTCAAGCTAACTTCTGACTATCTAGAACTATGGTTCCTGGTTCAAACTGGCCTTAGGTCCTTGAATCCTTAGCTCAGTCTTTGGCTTCATTCACTGTTTCCCTCCTGGTATTTATTCTTTCTGTTTGATGGTCAATTTTCTTCCTTGGTGAACTTCTTTTGCCTATCGTTTGAATGCTAGCAGAATTTTCTTCTGAAAATTAAGACCTTTCTTGATGTCCTCTACATTTATGTTGCACAGAACTTGATGCTTCTGGTCTTAAGAATTCTCAAATGTCTTATCACCTCAGAGAAAAAGTTTTTTTTAATTTTTTGTTTGATACTGTTTCTCCTATTTTCCTGGCTCATTCATGACTCATTTTCCCTTTTTAGTTTGTTCTCTCTAAACTGTTTTTCTGTGTTTCTGGGACTTGCTTATTGCTTAATCTCTTCCTTAGCTTGCCACCTTCATGGTGGCCTTTTCCTTTACATGTATGTTTGTTTTATTCAATACTGTAGTCATAACTGTTCCTCCTTTGACTCTGTTATCACTGCACTGGTACGCTTTCTTTCCCCTTGAATCTTGTTTTTTGTTTTGTTTTCAAAAAGAAACCACAGTCTTTTCAAGGCTTCTTTCCTTGAAAGAATTCTATTTCTCAGGACCAATGGAGAAAGGGAGAGAGAACTTTCTTTTGAATGTTCCTTGGGTGTTTTTTTAGTTCATGCTTTTATTAATTACATCTGTTGTCTGTTTTCTATCTTTGCACACAGATTTCCATGTCTTCCTATTTGAGAAGATTGAAAAGCTTGTCTCAAGCGAGGTCTCTGTCAGACCCAGCTGAAATGCCTTAATTGTGGTTGGGAGGAAGTAGAAAAGGAGCTTGTGCTTTCTATCTTGTTTGGCTCTCCTGGCTATGTTTAAGTTGTGAGCAGGTATGGAGAGAGGGGACTTTGTCCTAGGTAAGAATATTTCTCATGGACTTCAAACTTCAGTGACTCCCAGCTCCCCTTGGACCTTCAGGAGTTCCAGTTGAACTGCCTGACTATAGGTGAATTACTGCTGTTTACTAAGTCACAGGATGATTTTTCCTCCTGTCTCTGTTTTGACATCTCTTTATTTTATAAATTGCTCCTTTTCTTCCCTGTTTTGAGTCTCCATTGATGATTTCAATTATTAGTTGTAGAAAATACAGAAAGTTAAATTTGTTCAAGGAAAAGTTCTTTATACTGGTGCCCATTGAAAATGACCCCCAACTTCAGTCATGGCCATGGGTGAGATTCTGTGGCCACAGTGTCCAGGGCCCTATGCTCAAAAGTGTGGGACCATGAAACCTAGGCCCCAACAGGCATGGGGGAAAATGTTATTCATGCACTTTCGATTATGAAGTATAATTGAAATCAGTGTTGATATATATGATTTTTACGGCTCTTTATTATTTTCTTTGCCAGTACTGGGGCTTGAAATCAAGCCTTGGATACTGTCCCTTAGCTTTTTAATCAGAGCCAGCCCTCTTAACCACTTAAACAAAGCTCTACTCCTGACATTTTGTCATTTAGTTGGAGATTAGGGTCTCATGGACTTCCCTTGTCCTTGCTGGCTTTGAACCAAGTGCCTCACATCTCAGCCTCCTGAGTAGCTAAGATTACAGGCATGAGAATCCTCTTACTGCTTTTGAGTGTGGATTTTGTGTTATCTTTACATTATCTTGTTTTCCATTTCTTTCTTTACCATGATATCCTATGCTAGAATAACAGTGGAGGTTTCAAATCAATACATGATAGAAATGAAAGTTACTTCTTGGCCCCAAATGTAAATACTAGAAAGCCAGATATCGGTTTCCCTTTGGAGGCTCAACTGTCAGGTATTTGAAAGGATCAGCTGTTTGTTTTTGAAACTTGTTCTCTGAAACCTGCATTTAATTTGCTCTTAATAGATTGTGGTTAGGGGAATTCCCACCTTGGTAGCTGTGGTCTGTAGGATGGGAATTCCCATAGGCTCCTTGGCCTGGGAATTCTCCTTCTGAGTTCACTGTAGCTGACAAGTGGAATAAATTCTAGCTACCCAATCAGCAGTGGCAGTATAAACTTTTTAAAATATTCTTTGGCAGTCTGTTTTAAAGTCCATAGAGCAGTTATCACACTTCGTTAACTTAAGGAAATTATACAAAAGAATGAAAAAGATGATGGAGGAAAGAAGTACCCTAAATATTCAACCATGGGCTATTAATGTATGATGGTTTAATGGAATAAATATTTGATAACCTTTAGAAATTATAACTATGAAGACATAGTTATATAAAAGCTGCACAAACGAATACTAATTGTACTTTGTTGCAGGAGGTTTATATATTGGAGTTATATGAAAGAATGTATGTTTATGTAGATCTTAGAATTGTCCTAGTCCATTTGGCTACTGCTGTAACAGTTTTAGGGTCTGGGTAATTTATAAACAAAATGATTTTTTTTTGTAGTTTTGGACAGTGGTATGTCCAAGACCTGGTGAAGATTTTTTTTTTGCTGTGTCCTAACATGGTAGAGTATATCACATGGAATATGGAGCACAGGTGCAAATGGACCCTTACAAAGCCACTGATCTCAACAGGGGCCTCACTCTGATAACTTCATTTAATCTTAACTACACCTAATATCCCACCCCCCCACCTATTTATATGTCAATTTATATGTTTGAGAATTCAGTTCTAACACATTCAAACAATAGCATTGTGTTCTCCAAAATTGATGTCTTTTATCCCATGCAAGATAAATTAATGTTATCACAATAACCCCTGAATCTTAGTATCAATCTAAACTTCCAGAGTCTTACCTGACTAGGGGGAGATAAATGTAGCAGGCACATTACATCAAGAGACAGATTTCAAAATCAATGGTGAGATAGGCAGAGGACAGACATTCCTATTCCACAAGGAATCAGTAGTCAGGAAGAGAAGGCTAATAAATGCAAACAGGGAAAATGACATTATAAACTTAAATCTGGACAACAGTTTTCATTGATTCCAAATCCCATATGCTGAGCCCTCTGGGGTAGAAACTGCATCTGCATGGCCCTGTGGGACCCCATCCCCATGGCTTTGTTGGGCTCACGCCAGGTAGCAGGCTTTATGGGTTGGTATGGCACACTGTAGCACCTCCAGTTTGAGGTCTCAAGGAGATTATGTTCTTAGGGTTTCATAGGAATAGCTGTAGTGCTGGGTTTCAGCTAGTCTTTTAAAATCTTGGTGGAGATATTATGTCCCACAGGTCTAATAGACCTGCAGATAACAGCTTGCTGGCATTGCCAGAGCTTGCTGCTTATAATTTCCAGAGTGATGGGACCAATTGTAGCCAGGTGTGCTTGAGCCATGGCTCAGGAGGTAGATGAACAGTGTGGGAATGCAGGGAGCCTGGGTAGCAAGCAAGCACTAAGGGCCATACTTCTGCACATCCTGACCTCTAGGCAGTGTGTAGCTCAGATTTTTGAAACCTCTTTTCTCTCATCTTGATTACTAGCACCCAGCTCCCTTCTAAGCCTATGAATCTTCTTAGCAAATGATTTACCCAGCCCCACCCTCTTCTCCCCAGCAGGCTTCCTTATTCTTTGGGTAGTGAGGCTGAAATTTTTCTAAAAACTTTTGCTTTGCTTTTAATTATAATTTTTTTCTTTTTTTAATTGTAATTAATAGAAGGGTTACATTATATTCGCCAAATAGAAGGTGCATTAATTCACATACATTGATACCCTTTCTCATGTCTTGGTCCCCATTTCCCTCCCCCCCCACCCCTCATCTTGTTTTTCCCCTGTTCCCTATCCAATTTCAAATAACCAAATACAAATACATCCGATATAACAGATAACAAAGTGAAATACTGTAATAATATGAGATAACCGAGGGACAGCAAAAGAGATGAGAGATATCATAGTACATTAAGGACAACAATCACTCATTATATGGCTTTTGTTTCTATATCCTAGAGGTCCTTTCATTTAGCATCATACTATATGGTTTTATGTATCTAGGTTTTGCTCTATTGCAAATCTCTGCTATGAGAGCCCAAGGTTTCTACTGATTATGACAAGTGAGGGAAACCATGTTCCTTTGAGTCTGGCTTACTTCACTTAATATGATTTTTTTCTAAGTCTTTCCATTTCCTAACAAATGGGGCGATGTCATTCTTTCTGACAGCCGCATAGAATCACATTGTGTACAAATACCACATCTTGTGGATCCACTCATCAACTGAGGGACATCTGGGTTGGTTCCATATCTTTGCTATGGTAAATAGTGTTGCAATGAACATCGTTGTGCTAGTGGCTTTAGTATGTCCTTGTTTCTGGACAATTGGGTAAATGCCTAGTAGTGGAATTGCTGGGTCATAGGGAAGCTCTATGTTCAGTCTTTTGAGGAACTGCCATACTGCTTTCCATAGTGGTTGAACTAGTTTGCACTCCCACCAACAGTGTAGTAGTGATCCCTCCTGGCCACATCCCCTCCAGCATCTGTTGTTATTAGTTTTCTTGATCCTGGCCATTCTAACTGGAGGGAGGTGGAATCTTAGAGTTGTTTTGATTTGCATTTCTTTTATGACCAGAGATGTTGAGCATTTCTTCATGTGTCTTTAGGCCATAATCTTAAATTTTATTTTTTTCCAGTTTTGGGGCTTGAACTCAGAGCATGACCACTGTCTTTGGGCTTTCTCAAGGCTTCTTCTGCTCTACCACTTGAGCTACAACATCACTTCTGGCTTTTTTCTGTGTATGTGGTACCAAGGAATCAAACCCTGGGCTTCATGCATGCTAGGCAAGCACTCTACCATTAGGCCATGCTCCTAGCCCCTTACATCGTATTTTTATTATCTCAGTCTCTGTGATAGAAAGTAAGCCATGTAGCCTGATAATCCTAGGTCCTCATTCATCAGCCTAGCATTCCATAAGGCCTTGGGCAGGATTAAAATTGTTTAGTAGCAGTTTAGTCACATTTTGTAACTTAGAATACAGAGTTGTTTAAAAAAAGAAAAAAAAAAATGAGTACAAGCCAGGCACCAGTGGCTGAGAGCTGAGGATAGAGGTTAGCCAGCCCAGAAAGAGAAGTCCCTGAGATCAAGCTCCAGGACCAGCAAAAAAATTAAAAACCATTGAGCATTGGTAGTGTATACCTATAATCCTAAGCTACTCAGGAGGCTGAGATGTGAAGATTGTAGAAAAGTTCACCAGACTCCATTTCCAAAATAACTATGCTGGAGGTGTGGCTCAAATAGTAATGCCAGCCAAGCATGCATGAGGCCCCAAGTTCAAACCTTAGTGCCAGAAAAGGGGAAAAAAAAGCTATCATGAAATCTTGAATAGTAGTTATGTGATAGATAACATTGTACACATTAACAATATAAAGCATGGCAATATAAAATGTCCTGGTGAAGCATAACCATGAGAAATACTTTTGGTTTGGTTGGTTTGGTTTTTTTGCGGGGGGGAGGGAGCGGTAAGAGGAAGAGAGCTACTTGTGGATTTTTGTTTTTCCAGAGGCAGTTTCTCTCCACATAGACCTTGAATTTATGATCCTCCTACCTTAGCTGTACAGGTACTGGGATTATAGGCATGTGCCACAAGTGTATTTATACTTACAAACTGAACATTCTAGCCAGCCTTCAGTGGTTCACACCTGTAATCCTGGTTGCTAAGGAGGTTGAGATCTGAGGATCATGGTTTGAAGCCAGCCCAGGCAGAAAAGACCACAGGAGGCTTATCTCCAATTAATCACCAGAAAACTAAAAATGGAGCTGTGGCTCAGAAGTGGTAGAGCACTAGCCTTGAGCACAGAAGCTGAAGAACAGTGCCCAAGGCCAAGTTCAAGCCCCATAACCAAAAAAACAAAAACAAAAAAAAAACTTTCTGTGCTGACCACACAAAAACTGAATCCAAGTTCCTCTCATCACCTTGTTGGAGGAACACTGTGTCTAAAGCATCAAGATTTCACAGCTCCTTTGAAGATGGTTAAGGCTTGGGGCTGCCTTAACTGAAAAGAGTGGCAATGTGGGAGGCAAATTGTGGAAAGACAGACCACTGCCATTTTGTTGGTCTGGAAATAACTAAGGTCAAAGTTGAAAACAGACAGATTTTCAGTTCTGTGTAAAAAAACTTTATGATAATTAGAGACACCCTGTAGCTCTATAGTGAAACTGATTTTTTCCCCAGACTTCCATGTCAGGAGTCACTGGAGTGTTGAGGGAAAGCTTAGCTGTCCCCTGCTGAGGATTTCACAAAAGGAGGTCATGGTGTATCTTCTTACATGCCTAAAATTTTGTTTTTTCTAAAGCATTTTTTCCTTCTTATTTATTGGGAAATCTTAAAACATAATAATGTAAACTTTTAATTTTTTCTGATTTATACTTGCAAGTTGACATAATCTAACAAAATGCACAGATGTGTGGTATCCAATTCTGTATGTTTTTGATAGCCATATACATTTGCACAGCCATTTAGAGAATTTCCACCTCCCTAGTAAATTCCCAACTGGCCATTTCTAGTCATTCCTCACAACCCCTAGGGTAACCACTGTTGAATTTTATCCTGTAAGCTAGATTTGTTCTTATATTTCATGTCAGTGACATCATTAAGTATGTTGATTTTCGTATCCAGCAATCGCTTTGAGATTAATAGTTATGTTCATAAATAGCTTGTTTTTTTTGTGTTTTACATGTATATGTTATATATGTATGTATTTGCATACATATGCATATGATATTTATTTTTGTCAGTCTGGGCCCTGTGCCTGAGCTCTTCTGCTCAAAGATAGCATGCTCTATCATTTTGTGCCACAGCACCACTTCCAGTTTTCTGGTGGTTAATTGGAAATAAGAGTCTCATTAGCTGGGCACAGCTCACGCCTGTAATTGTAGCTACTCAGGAGGGCACAGTGGCTCACGCCTGTAATCCTAGCTACTCAGGAGGCTGAGATCTGAGGATCAAATTTCAAAGCCAGCCTGGGTACAAAAGGACCTGAAACTCTTTATCTCCAGTTAACCTCTAGAAAATGGGAACCGGGGCTTGGCTGAAGGGTAGGGTGGTAGCCTTGAGCTGAAAAACTCAGGGACAATGCCCAGGCTGAATTAAAGTCCCATGACCCACACACACAAAAAAAAATTTCATTAATTTTGATGCCCCAACAGGCTTTGAACTGCGATCCTCAAATCTCAGCCTCCTGAGTAACTAGCATTACAGATGTGAGCCAGAGCACCCAACTATCTATTTATGTATTTTTGTCTCAGTACTGGAGCTTGAACTCAGGA
Organism: Megascapheus bottae; assembly: GCF_031878675.1. Classification (NCBI taxonomy): domain Eukaryota; kingdom Metazoa; phylum Chordata; class Mammalia; order Rodentia; family Geomyidae; genus Megascapheus; species Megascapheus bottae. Next base: position 6,135,577 of record NC_143525.1, on the reverse strand, counting down.
ATTGGGTACTGTCCCTTGAATGTTACTCAAGGCTGGGGCTCTACCACTTATGGCTTTTCTGATTGCTAATTGGAAATAAGAGTTATAGACTTTACTGCCATGACTGACTTCAAACTGCACTCTTCAGATTTCTCCTGAGTAGCTAGGATTATAGGCATGAGTCACCAGCAACCAGCTTGTTTTATTTTTAATTTTTTGGTAATGCTGGGGATCCAAGCTATGACTTGAAATATGTTAGACAAATGCTCTGCACGGAACTACCTTCCAGCTTAGTAACTCTTCTTTCAGCCTCCTACAAGAAGGCTTGTAGGTGAGGTTGCAGGAGGATGGAAGAATTGCATGCTGCTCTGGAAGGGGTGGGGAATGTCCAGCCTCTGCCTTACCAGTTGCCCGTGGCCCCTCAGCCTGTGTTAATAATTTTGTATGGCCCATGAATGAAGTAATAAATATCCAACTGGTGGTCTTTGTCACCTCTGCCTTGCCTTTCACTTGCCTATCTCAGGTTGTAGACTGCCCTTTTCCTTCCTTGTACCACATAGCCTTTTAAAATCAGCCCAGAGCTGGAGAATTTCTTTGGCTTACTCATTTGCTTTACTTAATACTGAAAGAAAAATGGTAACTGTCATTAGATAATGCATTTCCAAAGCAGTTACTAGAAATAGGGAAAAGAAGAGGGAGAATAGAGACTCAAAATTGAAGAAATAATGTATGCTCAATGTAAGGAATTTAAACAATACAGAAAAATATAAGAACACAATCACAGAGGATCCTACCACCTAGGAATAATTATTAACATTAGATTACCACCATCTGCATAAATCCCTATGGGTATACAAATGTAAAAGGATGGATAGAAATAATTTCACATAAATTAAGATCATAATATATGTGCCATTCTAAATGTTGCCATTTAAAATATATTTAAATGTGCTTAATTTCACTTTAAGGCATTAGCATAAAAAAGATGAACTTTACAAAAAGGATCATTACCAGAAGCAGTAATTACTAAAAGATAAGAACTGCTGAAGGTTCAATACAAAAGACAGAAAGCATTGAAGTTTTGATGATTTCAAAACTATGTTTCTATATGTTTAAATTTTCAGCAGCTTAGTATGACCTGCTGTATATAATGTAGAAATTGTGATTTCAACTTCTTTTCCCTTTCTTCCTTTCTCTACTGCAATTGCAATTATGTTGTAACATGTTGTTTGGGACATTTGTACATTTTTCTAATCTATATATTTGCTTATCAGTATTTAAATGGATTAGGTTGTGGCCATCAACTTTGTTATAGTCTGTAGATTCTTCTTCATTAAGTTTGTTTTTTTATGGTACTGGGGCTTGAAATCAGGGCCTTGTATTTGCTTTGTAGAAGCTCTGCCACTTGAACCACACCTCTTTTTTTCTTTTTTTTAATGACAGTATGGAACTTGAACTCACAAAGCTTGAGAGCTGTCTCTGAGCTGTTTGGCTCAAATTAACACCCCATTGCTTGAGCCACAACTCCACTTTCAGCTCTTTAGTAGTTAATTGGACATGATTCTTAAAAACTTTCCAGGTTGGGGACTGGGAGTTTGGCCTAGTGGTTAAAGTGCTTGCCTAGCATGCATGAAGACCCGGGTTCGATTTCTCGGTACCACATACATAGAAAAAAGCTGGAAGTGGTGCTGAGGCTCAAGTGGTAGAGCTCTAGCCTTGAGAAAGACCAAGGACAGTGCTCAGGCCCTGAGCTCAAGCCCAGAACTGGCAAAAAAAAAAAAAAAAAAACTTTCCAGGTTGGGCTGGCTTTGAACCAGCCTCATGATCTCGGCCTTCTGAGTAACTAGAATTAGAGGCATGATCCATGCCATTTTACTTTAATACCTTACTAGGGTCTCACTTTTTGCCTAAAAAAAAATTTAAAAAAATATATTCTGACTGTAGCATCACAATCCTGTTTACATTTTCCTCATATCTCCAGTGATAGATATACACCATCATGTTTGTTTTTTTGTTTGTTTGTTTGTTGAAACGAGGCCCTGAGCTGATGTGATTCTCCCAGTCTCAGCCTCTGGAGTAGCCAAGATAATAAATGTGAGTCACCAAAGTTGTTTTTTGTTGTTGTTGTTGTTGTTTTTCATGCGGTTCTTTGTTGGCTAGTTTTATCATCAGGTAGTTTTCTCAAGAAGGGCTGAGATTATTCCTGAAGTCTTCTCTGCTATATGTCACCTATATACTTGAAAGACAAGTATTGGCTGGGCACAATTTGTGAGGATATGCTTTATTTTCCCTAAACTTGCTGATCTTAGGAGACAACCTAAAACGATGTTATGCCAGTTTTATTACCTTACTCTTTTTTTCTGTTTTAATTCGGTGCTGGTACTTAGGCTTAAACTCAGGGCCTCACATTCTTGCTTGGCTTTTTTGCTCAAGGCAAAAAGCTCTACCATTTGAGTTACAGCTCTATTTCTGGCCTTTTGCTGGTTAATTAGAGATGAGTCACAGACTTTTCTGCATTGGCTGTCTTTGAACCTCTACCTTGATATCTCAGTTTCCAGAGTAGCTAGGATTTCAAGCAGGAGCTCATTTTTGCCTTTTTAAGTCAATTTTAGTTCTCAAAGCAGGTACCTGATTTCTGTACCTTTTCATTGACTGCCTGTGGAAGACTGTTACCAGCCAGAACTACCACAACTGTGGAACATGATGCTGGGCATTGTGGAGTGTTAATGCTACGTCTCTGTTCTCCTTCTAGAGATCATTGATGACCTTGCCAATCTCGTGGAGAACACAGATGAGAAACTTCGCACCGAAACCAGGCGTGTGAACCTGGTAGAAAGAAAGTCAACATCCTGTGGTAAGAGATCTTGCTTTTGGATTTACTTGGCTTTGAGATCCCCACATTTGTCAATTTTTCCTCAGGGATTCAGTGGCTCTTGTGAAGCTAATAGGCATGAGTGGTTTGAAAATTATACAGGTTGTCTGGGAATTTAGTGGTCATTGATCCTGTGAGTTTGTTCGAAAGTGAGCTTGTTTGCGTTTGTGCCTTTTCTAGGCAGAAGTTTAATTAGTACACATGTGGCAGAGTGGGTTAGAGTTGCTTAGCTTTGGAAGTCTGACCAAGTTAGAATCCTATGTTTTGTCACATTATCCATCAAGTCACTTTCATCATCTATGTGAAGTAGGGGTTCATGTACCAAGAGAAGAATCACTGGGAGTACCTGAAGTACTGTTTCTTGGGCCCTGGACTAGGGGAGCCTCATTGAGGAGGTCTTAGGAGGAATTCAAAAATGCTCCTTATGTGTTAAGAATGCCTGGCATATCTATGCAGCCACCTGCTCTTCTGAAGTCATTCTGATTATGGTTCTGTGAGGTTTCAGTTTATATAGCCTGTGTACAAAGGTGAGTGAGGGCACAGGGCCATGACGTTGAAAGCAACCACCATGATTATTTGCTGCTTCATCTCAAAAAGGTACACTAATCTTTTAAAGTTATTATGTTTGTAACAATAGAGGTGCAGTAGCAGTTAGAAATACAGTTATGTGAACTTTGTCTGACTCACAGCCTTCTCAATATGAAAAGCATAATGAATGCTCCTGAGGGATCCAGCTATAGAAGGAAGTCCTCTGTGTGAGGATCCCCTGTGTGTGTGTTACTGCCCTCACTTTTATTTTCTAATGGGAGTCTAGAACCTGCTGAGAGAGGGTCAGGCACACGTGGCTTTGGACCCCACAGGAAGTAGAGCCCTCTGGGTGATTTTAATTCCATCATCTCAGCTTGTCCTGCTGCCCCCTCCCACAGCAGCTCTTGCTTGTCAGATACCAACCCAGCCTGTGCTGGGCTCTGCTTCTTGAGGTGCTTGCTGCTGCTTGCTCTCTGCCAGAGGCAAAGCCTTCCCAGGTTTGCTTTACTGATCTTCTCTGATTTTTGTCCACTTAGATTTTGTCCTCCATACTCCATCTGGAGACTTTGAGGTTACAAGATATGGGTTTACTTCCATCTCCACCCCTTATTAAATTTGATTTACCTTCATGGTAAAAGAGCAGACAAAGCTTAGCTATTAGTATTTGGCTGCATAGAGTAAGTATCCAGCACTGGCCATCTTCCTAGCTTCCCATAGTCACATGCTAACAGAGATGCGTGAAGGCTGTGGATACTGGAACCTTGAATGCACACAAGTGGGTAAAGTACACACTCTCCTTTGCCTCAGTTTTTCCATCTTTAAAATGGAGATAATAAAGATTAATAATCCATAAAATCATTTGGGGGAACAAATAAGTTTACTTAGTATTTGGCACAGTGCCACAGACAGCAAGTTTTAGCTGTTGGCATCTTCAAAGTTGGAAGGGTGCTTGCAATGATGCTTTCCCAATTTCCGTATGCTCTAAGCAGTCGTGAGGCTTTTCCATAATATATCCATAGATATCTTGGTGGCTCCCTGGCACACACCATTCATGATGTCATGATAGACACAGAATATTTCTTATATTGTTGTCATTTTTTTCATTTTATAGTATCACCTAGTAAGATCTATCTATGTCTGTATAGGTCTATAAAATTTTCTCAGCTGACTGCTGCACATTTATTTTTTTGAAGAGGAGAAATTTAGCAACTCCCAGAGTTACTAAAATAAATGTTTTAAAAACTTGTGAGCCACTATGCCTGGCTCTGGTAACACCTGTAATCCTAGCTCCTCAGAAGGATGAGATCTGGAGATCTAGGTTTGAAGCCAGCCCGGCACCAAAGACCCTGGGACTCATAGCTCCAATTAATCCCTAGAAAACGGGAAGTGGGGCTGTGACTTCAGGAATAGGGTGGTAACCTTGAGCTGAATAGCTCAGGGACAGCACCCAGGCCCAGAGTTCAAAAAGCTCCATGACTCACCACAGGGGTGGAAAAAAAAAACAACCTTGTTACCAGGCCAGGCACCAATGGCTCATATCTGTAATCTTAGATACTCAGGAGGCTGAGATCTGAGGATAGCAATTTGAAGCCAGCCCTAGCAGGAAAGTCCAGATGTAGGGCTCCAAAGGTAAAGCCCTAGCCTTGAGCAAAGGAAGCTCAAGGACAGTGCCTAGGCCCTGAGTTTAAGCTCCACGGCTAGCACAAGAAAACAAAACAACTTTTTACTGATATCTTAAAATAAGTTATCTAAAGTTATGCCCTGTTTATTTTTTTATTAAGGTGATATGCAGAGGGGTTACTATTTCATAACTTTTATATGTGTATGTTACCTGTGACAGACTTCTATCTAATAAATTAGGAGGGAGAAATGTAACAATCCAGCAGTGTTAGATACTGAAAAAGGAATTTATTTTTTGGCAATACTGGAGTTTGAATTCAGGTTGTCAGTTGCTTGACTTTTTTGGTCAATTTCTTTGCTCATGGCTGGTGCTCTACCACTTGAGCCACACCTCTACTCCAAGTTATTTACTGGCTAATTATAGTGTCTTGCAGACCTTCCTGAGCTGGTTTTGAACTGTGTATGCCAGCCAACCAGCATAGCTAGGATTACACTATTTTCCCTCCAGTTCCTCTAGTTTAAATTGGTAGTAGTTTCTTTTAGTTACCAATGTTGGTAACCAAATCTTGGAATGTATTCCCACTGTTTGAACCATCCTTGAATGATTTCAGTCTTTGTGGTTGGGTGCTAACTGAAGTGTTTGAGTAGAGGATCATGACTTGAATTGCTTGCCACTTGGCTACTACTGAAAGAAGACATAGAACACTAGAATAAAGCCAGTTAGAGGATTGTTATAATATAAAGTCCTGGTGGTAGCTCACAGTAGCTTGGGCTGGTGTGGTAAAAAGTGGCTGAATTATGGATGTGTTTTGGAGGTTGAACCATAGAGTTTATCTGCTGTCTTTTGCTTTAAGAAATATTGTTATGCATGTATGAAAACAAGTACAGGGTCATGTGCATATATATATGAGCAAATTGGTTAGGGTATGGTACCCAAGGCAGGATTCCAATGATAACTCCTGAACAACTAATAAACAGTTGAACAAAATGAATACCACAAAGCCAAAACATGTGTTGTCAGGGGGAGTGTTTAGGGAAGGAAGAACAGACAAACAAGAGAGAAGCAGAGAGCAAATACAGCCATTATATTCAATGTACATATATGAAAATACGACAGTATGACTTGAAGGGTGTGGGTGAGGATGAGAAAGATGGGTATCCACAATGGGAGAGGTGATACTAAATAAGTTTTGTACTTATAAACTGATTTGTTGAATTGAAACCCACTCGTACAACTGTTTAAAGACCAAATCAAGAGCTATTTCTATGCTTCTGCCCCTCCCCATATGAAAAATATTTTTAATTGAATGCTTCATTTACCAGTATAGATAATTCTGCACTATAGTACTATCTGATTTGTGAACTACAAACACTTGCCAGTAGGTTGGACAAAATTAGGGGATTGTTTATGATGAGGTTAGTCAACCGGCAGTCACAAAACTATAAGAATTTCTTCAAGGTAGTGTAGAGTAGCACATGCCTATAACCCCACTATGTGGAACGTGGAAACAGTGAGGAAAAAATAGCGAGACCCTATCTCAAAAACAAACTGTTCATAATGGTATAATATAACCCCAGCTGTACAGGTGGCAGAGGATTATTATCTAAGACTGAAGACATTGCTCAAGTAGTTGAGCACCTTTGTAGCAAGCATGAGGGTTCTGAGTTCAAACCCCAAAACTCCCAAAACCAAAATCTCTTCAGAGCTAGAAACAGACAGCAGTTGTGAGACTGGACCAAGAGAGGGTTGTGCATTTAAGATCAGCCTTGTACAATGAAGTAAGACTTTGTGTTAAGAAAAAAAAAGACATATATGTTGAACAGTTTTTTACTGGGTTTCCCTCATGATCCAGGCATTGGCACAAGTCCTCAAAAAAAAAAAAAAGGAACTGATGTTCTCATTAACAAAATTGCCTTTATCACAGAGTCAGCAGAACAGGAGAGTTTGGCCTGGGGAAAAGTACTGTGGCCATTTACTGCTGCTTATTCCACTGACTTTCATTGCCTCTGCTTGGCTGGCTTGGCCAGGCCTGGTTTGGGGACTCTGCACAGAAGGGATATTTAATGAGTATGTATTAGCCTTCCTGTGTGCAGGGTGCTGTTCTACATATTATATATTTACAAGTCTGTGAATCATCTTAGCAATAAAATGAATTCAGTTTACTCCCACACATGTGGTTTCTCGACACCCCTCCCCCAGACTAAACACTCCATCTTGTGACATTGGAGGCTGGAAAGGCATCATGGCAGTAAGAGCAGCCCCTAGCTATGTGCTGGCTCCCTCTCTGCCTTCCTTCTAATCCTAGCCTTCTTCCTCTTACCTCTTACTTTGCTATGGGAACTGCCATTTCCCCACGTGGCCAATCCAGCAGCCTACCTTCCATACCAAGCCTGATAACCTTTGAAGAGTTTTTTGCATTTTTATTTTATAGGAAACTTTGCAATTACATATGCATCTATTGTTATACACACTTTTTTTTGCATGCTGATGAGGGTTCAGTGGGTGATCTTTAAAGCCCTGAGGAGGCTGGACTTGTATTTAATATGAATCCTGAGGACAGAAGGCATATGGTGGAATTTACTGAGGCTTAGCAGACCATAGCAAAATTAATATGGCCTGTTCTTAAAAATCATTTTTATAATTATGGCATATATATAGTAAAATTTCACTAGTTTTTAATACCTTTTGTTTTTTAGTTACAGCTTTTGAACTCAGGGCCTCTCTTATTCATCTATGAAAGCTACTACTTGAGCCACACCTACACTTCTAGCCACACCTCTGGCTTATGTCTGGTTAATTGGTGTGAATCCCTGCCTGACTTCTATTTGAACTATTTTTAATTTTTTTTTCCTTTTTGCCAGTCCTGGTGCTTGAACTCAGGGCCTAGGCAATCTCCTTAAGCACTTTCACTCAAGGCTAGTGGTCTACCATTTGAGCCACAGCACCACTTCTGGTTTTTTCTCTATATGTGGTACCAAGACATCAAACTCAGGACTTTGTGCAGGCTAGGCAAGCACTCTACCACTAGTTACATTCCTGGCCCTGCTTTTAAATTAAAAGTACATTTTCATTGTGTAGATATCACCAGGACTTTTTTTTCTCTCTCAGTACTGGGAGTAGAACTCAGAGCCTAAATGACATATTCTAGGCAACAATTCCACACTGCACTCTCTTCCTTAACCATCCAGAACTTTAACATTCCTAACTGAAAGCTATCTTAAAAATAGCTACCCATTTCTTCCTCCCCCAGGTTCTGTAACTATTTTTCTACCTTCTATCTCTAAAATTTGCTCTGGGCACTTACATAGCTGGAATCATAAAACATTCCTTTTGCATTTGGCATTTATCAGGTATCAGAATATCTTCATGATATAAATGAATTCATTATAATCATCCATGTTCTAGCAAATATGTATATCTATATATACATATGTTATAAAACCAACTCAATCCTTTGAGGGGCAGGCTGTACTAAGATATGAAGTCAGGGCCTCATACTTAAGCCACATGCCAACCCTCCTTTGCTTCAGTTATTTTTCAAATAGAGTCCCATGTTTTTGCCCAGGGCCAGTGACCATGAGCCTTCCACCATTCCTCCTGTATAACTAGGACAACAGATACGAATTACCATGCTGGGCTTGTTAAATGAGATGGGATCTTGCCAACATTTGCCCCAACTAGCCTCAGACCATAATCTTCCTTATTGCCATCTCCCAAGTAGCTGAGATTAAAGGCATTCACCACCATCCATTCTGTTATTTTTTTTAATTAAAAAAATGTAAGTGACCAGCTTGAACATTTTGTTAGGACTACAAAAAGTAACATGAAAAAAATAATTAAAAGACCAAATGACACTTCTAGAAATTAAAAATATTGGAAACTTGAATGGTTGTTTTTGGTACTAGCAAAAAAGAATCAACCAAAAGACAAATCTGGGGAGAGGTAATAAAAAAACACCAATAAGTTTTATTCCCTTTACATAAATAGTAGCATTTAGAAGATGTAATCTTAATGGAAAAGGCTTTGGAGTGGCCAGAGATTAAAAACCTCAAGACCTAGCAAAGAGTCCATCAGCTGCTCTTCTCAAATGGAAAGCCAGACTGAAGATTTTAAGTGGAAGTGTGTACAAGTGCATACCAACAGGTGCTGGAATCAAGCAGCTCATTCAACTGTAACTTGGTAGCAGCTCACATGGTGAACACTCTATTACCGTGTAACTTAGAGGACTTGAGTGAGGTGTGGAAGGGCTGTGGCTCATCATCTTTTACTCAAGGGATATAAAACTGGGCTGTGAACCATGAAATGACCTTTTGTTTCCTGCCCTGTGCACATTTTCCACGATGGTCTGACGCATCAGTCATAAAGGCTGGAGCAGCAAGGGGAATTCTAGTTATAAACACAGCAAGACCCGCCAGGGGCCACACAGGAGAAGGGCCCAATGATGAATTCGTTTGTGTAGTTATCAAAGGATTCAAGCACCTCTTTGTGGACCTTTCACTCCAGTGCCCAGGCTTTAAGATTTTTACTGCGATCTTTGTGTGGTCTTTTCCTCCCTTTTCTTCTCTCAGCCTTACCCCCATGATAGCACCAAGGAGAAAGCAATATTGTTTTTTGTTGTTGTTTTCTAGATTCTAAAGGCATATTAGACTGATAGGTGCACTTAGTTCTTCAATGTATATTCAGATCTGTTTCTTGTATTAAGAACATTAACATAGAACTAGCACCTTTGTAATTGCAGTTTATTCAGTGTGCCTGATCCTCATTAGAATTCACACTAGAGCCTTGTCTGGGTCTGACGAGAAAGCCAATTGTGAAAAGCCAGACTGAGAATTGTGAATGATTCTGGTGGAGGGACAGTCCTGCTTCTCAGCATATTGACTATTATGTAATGTTGTCTAAGGACATCTCGCGTGATATTTAGCAGTGCTCTGTTCCGATGACGAATTTGGGAAGGAGCCCAGCCTGTCCTGCACAGGCAGGCTCCACAGAACATGCGTCTGCCCCCATCCTTCCTGGAACTAGGAGAGCTGTCTGCCCTCTAAAAATTTGTTTCCTTCTGTATAGAATGAGAATAACAGTTACCAGTAGAATATCCTGGAACAGAGATTTCTGAATAGGAAAAGACCCAATACTTGAAACACTCCTGGTCTCAAGCATTTAGAATAAAGGATTTTAGCCTGGGCTAGCACATATTTGTTATTCTGTAGACACACTAAATTAGGGAGCAGTGTGATTGGTACCAGTGAGGCCTCAGTAAATGTTAGTGCTACCCTACAGGTTCTGTTACCTGCACATGGCTCTTAGGATTAATATACCCTTGACTTGCTGAAATAGGGACATTTTAGAAACATGAAATTAGCATCCTCATTTGGTTAAAAATGGAGTTGTTACAGGATTTTTTTTTTCTGATTTTTAAAAGTCTGGTGCCAGTCCTGAGGCTTAAACTCAGGACCTGGGTACTATCCCTGAGCTTTTTTTGCTCAAAGCTGGTGTTCTACCACTGAGCCACATGTCAAGTTAGAGTTACGAGTCTTACAGACTTTTCTGCCCAGACTAGCTTCAAATCAGGAATTGTTCAGTATCTCAGCCTCCTGAGTAGCTAGTGTTATAGATGTAAGCCACTGTCACCCGGTATGTTAGAGTTTGGGGTATTTAAAAATAATTATTATAAAGGTAATGTACAGAGGGGTTACAGTTTAATAAGTTTGGTAATGAGTACATTTCTTTTTGGACAATGTCCTATCTTCCTTCTCTCTGTCCCAGTTTTTCCCTTTTGTCACCACCTACAAGTTACATACTTGATTTTCAGTATAGTGTTTAGTAAGTACCACTGCTGCATTTGTTCACCCTTGTCTCTCCATTTCAGTGTTGGAGTTTTTTAGATGGAAATTTGCAAATTCATGGCTGAAGTTCATTATCAGTCTTGAAATGTTATTGCTTATATTAATACCCTCAGAGAGCCCTAAATAATACTTCTTCAGTTCTTTCTTCTTGAACATTATAAAGCATAGGTAAGAAGCTGAGTTTTAAGTTGTGTAGATAATGTAACAGATCTCACAGCTGTTTTTGTCTCTTTTTTTTCATTTAATTTTTTATTATCGAGGTAATGTATAGAGGGGTTACCGTTACATTCTCCAGATAGTAGGTACATTATTTCTCACACATTGATGCCTCTTATGTTTTTGTCCCCATTTCCCTCTTCCACCCCCTGGCTCTTTTTGTCTTTCAAAGAATTATTTAAAAAAAAAAAAAAATCCGGGCTGGGAGTTTGGCCTAGTGGTAGAGTGCTTGCCTAGCATGCATGAAGACCCAGGTTTGATTCCTCTGCACCACATACATAGAAAAAGGCCCAAAAGTGGTGCTGAGGCTGAAGTGGTAGAACTCTATCCTTGAGAAAATCTAAGGACAGGGCTCAGGCCCTGAGCTCAAGCCTAGGACTGGCAAAAAAAAAAAAAAAAAATCCTACCACAGTCAGATGGCATAGCTCATGCCTATAATCCTAGCTACTTATGAGTCTGAGAATGAGAACATTGTGGTTTAAGGCCAGCCTGGGCAAAAAAAAAGTTCATGAAATTCCCTTTTTAACTCTTTTTATTTATTTATTTATTTATATTTTTTTATTTTTTATTTTTTTTTTTGCCAGTCCTGGGCTTGAGCTCAGGGCCTGAGCACTGTCCTTGGACTTTCTCAAGGCTAGAGCTCTACCACTTGAGCCTCAGCACCGCTTCTGGCTTTTTTCTATGTATGTGGTACCAAGGAATTGAACCAGGGTCTTTGTGCATGCTAGGCAAGCACTCTACCACTAGGCCAAACTCCCAGCCCTTAACTCTCTTTAATTTATAATTAGCTATACTGGCTTGTGCCTGTCATTCCACGCCACATGGGAGGCTAAGATTGGGAGGATTGTGGTACTAGGCCAGCCCAGGCATAGAAATTTGTGAGACTCCCATTTCCACAAAAAGGAAGCCAGATGCAGAGATTCCTGGGTACCACATACATAGAAAAAAACAGGAAGTGCTCAGGACTGGCCAAAAGTAAAAATAAAATAAAAAACTACCACAAAGCCAGATTTGATTTTTTCTTACCTATAATCCAAACTGCTCAGGAGAAGGAAATCAGGAAGATTATGGTTCAAGGCATTCTGGCAAAATGTTAGCAAGGCCTCATCTCGGTCAATTGTCAGATATGAGAGTATGTGCCCGTGATCAGGGAGATTATGAATAGGAAGATTACACTCTGAGGATGGCTTGGAAAATTAAGATCCTACCTGAACAATAAGAAAGGACTGGCCATTGTGGTTCAAGTGGTAGAGTATCTGAAAGGTCCTGAGTTCAAAGCATAGCTACGCCCATGTGCACTCACAAAGAAAAAAATAGTACCACTAACATAAGCAATTCATTTGGATCAAGAAATAATTATGCAGATTCCTTTTTTTCCTCATTACTGTTTACCAGGAATATTTCCCCTTGGCCTTTTTCCCTTCCTTTGTCATCACTTATTGAGATAACTCATGAAATGACTTGCCCTCTGTTCTCTTTACTAGCATGGGTGTCTGTGTCTATATCCCTGTGCCAGCAGTCTCAGTGAAGAAGCACCCAGTGAATGTCTGCCTTCAAAGCAATTTTGTCCTCTAGATTTCTTGTCGGCTAATCCTTCTATGCCAATAATTAGACTGGGCAACCCCTATGTGCCAGCCATTGGGCGATGCTCTGCACCTGAAAGATAGAACTTAGTATAAGGAGAGAGTCATAGAACCCTGCTGGATAGACATATCTGAAACATTTTTAAAAGGTAGAGAGTGGTAAGGATGAAGAAATAACATTCTAGGTAGTTGGAAATGCAGATTTGAAGAAGATCCTGATAACACCAGGTTTCTCAAACAAGTAGAACTGGCTGGCTAGGATAAAATGCTCTTATCTAAAGGTAGCTGAAGCCAACCAAGTATGGTAGCTTATGCCTGTAATCCAGACTGCTCAAAGGCAGAGATCCAGAGGATCATAGTTTGAAGGAAAAGTTAGTGACATCCCATGGCAATAAAAAGCTGCATGTGGTGGTGCATATGTGTGATCCAAGGCAAAAATGCATAAGCAGGGGGAGCGGCGACCCTACTTCTATCCCCGGTGCAGCAAGAGCTTCGCGGGCGAGGGCTCGCTCAAGACCCACCAGCGCAGCCATGCCCACGGGCCCGATGGCCAGGCCGCCCATTTAGGCCGCGTGCTGTGATGCTCGCCGGGGGCCCATCAACATCCACCGTCGCTGGCGCCGCAGTCACATGCCAAGGCCCTGGAAAGGGCCCTGTGCTGCCGTCTCCTAGGTGCATCGGGGGGCTAGAGGAAACATTCTAGAGCTGACACTTTGATTATGGCCAGTGATAAACTGGAGTGCCAACAACAGATTGTTACCAGCAGAGAGCTAAGCCAGAAACACCGGTGTATCAGCATGCTTTAGTCTTTTAAGAGAAGTCTGAAATCTAGATCTTTAAGTGAAGTCTCTCAATATTTTAATGTTGACAGTATATTCACATTTGAAAAACAAATACCATGTGTACCAAATAAAACATATCACAGTATACCATTTTGCTATTTTTTTTTCCACATCTATCTAGTCAGCCCCTGGGCCTGTTGGTTAATTCTAAACTTAACCTCACTCTTAATTACTTTCTGTTCCTAGTTCTTCTTCACATTATAGAGCTGTTAACAATAATGACTAATGCTAGTTACCAGGGAAGCTGAAATCCAAAGGATTGTGGTTTGATGCCAGCCCAGGCAAAACGTTTGCAAGACTCTGTCTTATCCATTAGCTAGGTGTCATGGTGTGTGACTGTTAGCTCAGCTACAAGGGTAATATAAATAGGAGGGTCTCAGTCTTTGTTGGCCTAGACAAAAAACAAGACCCTGTTTGAAAGACAACAGCAAAAGGAGTAGAGTGCCTGCCTAGCAAGCAGAAGACCCTGAGTTCAAACCTCATGGCTGCCAAAAAATAATAGTACCAAACACTATCTACAATGATAACTTTGATCCTGTTTATCTCACAGGCATTTCTGTGAGATACATATTATATATATATATTATATATTATATATCCAATATGTATATATGTACATATGTTAGAAAAAAGACTTTTTCTGTCATGGAGATAATAAATAGTAAAACTATGTAGTGTGAAACAATCAGAAAAACTGCTTCTTGAATCCAAGAAAATGCTTTGATGCTCTGATGTGTCATACCCTGTAAGTATTGTTCAATATTCATTTCAGGAACTGAAATGTCCAATTCACAGGTTATTCCCTTCCCCTGGTCCATAAACACTATACTCTGTGGTTGCTCCTGAAATGTATGTAATGCACATTAATCTCTCGTGGTCAGAATCTCCTCTTAATATCTGACTACAACACTGCTGTCTGCCTCAGTTTGAGTTCTGACAGTGTAAAGGCCTGTTTTTCTGCTAATAGCATTTATTTGGGAGCGGGAACATAGGAGCAGTAAGTTCAAATGGTGGTGCTTCTGCTTAATCCAGGCAAAATGAAGTCTTTGAGAGGAGTACAGAATTGGAAAAGCTTTCCTTAATAGAAGGTGATTGATAGGGACTGACAGCTTCAGAGCTGTCACCAGGACTACCTCCAAATCTTCCACGCTTTGCAAACCCTGCAAGGAGCCACTGACTTTTGCTATCATCATGAGGTCAGGAATGACCACAAAGCATAATCATTTTTTACATTATTGTTTTTGCTTGGTACGCTTTGGAACTATCAGTGATTTCAGAGGGCAGTTTCTGTTCTTATTGAATAATAGTTATTACTGGTATATGTGTTCATGTGCATCTTCTGGTAATGTCTACTCTTCTGTTCATTTGTCTGCTTTCACCCATTCTATAGGAACAGCACACACTGCCTGGGTCTCAAAGAACTCTCACTATTCTTGGGGCAGAGTATATTTTACATGCTCTTAAGTATGCTTTTCTGATTTTGTGTGGGGGGGTGGATATTCTCAGGATAAAGAGCCTAACCTTTGAGGAACTCATTACACTCAAGACAAATTATTCCCACATTGATTTTCCTTTGTGTTTGTAAATTGAAATGAAGAATTGGATTCTAATGGGGGCTGAAATTAGCTAAGCTAGGTAAACGAGGAGGAAGGTGTCATTTTTTGTCTTTTTAAGTGTAAAATCAGTAACCCTAGACTAGGTGGCCATTGTTCCTCCATCTCTTAATTTTCTTTTTCTATCCTTTTGAACAGAATTAAGCACCTCACTCCATCCTATACAGATATACACTCCAATAAGTCATGTAAACTAGGATCTAGAGAAGACTTTGGTGAATCTTTTGTATAGAATGGTCAGGGCCAGCTTAGATACTTAACCCCTTCAGGAGTATGTGTATGTTCTTCTACAGGTGAAACAGTGTTTATGTATACATACAATTTCATCAGAACTAAAGAAAGAACAGTGCTTTCATGAAAAATGAGAAAGCTTAGCTTTAGTATACAAAAATAAAGGAATTGAGTACTGGAAACTGCTACTCCTGGATTCTGTGTTCAAAAGCTACCTCTCAAAATGGCTTTTTAGTTCTAAGACTGTTAGTTTCATTACTTGTGTGTTTAAAAGTAACTTTGTAGCTGGGCACTGGTGACCACATCTATAATCCTAGCTACTTAGAAGGCTGAGGATCCCAGTTCAAAGCCAACTTAGGCAGAAAAGAGTGTGAGACTCTGACCTCCAATGAACCAGCAAAAATCTGGAAGTGGGGCTGCAACTGAAGTGGTAAAGCATTAGCTAAGGCCCTGAGTTCAGGCCCAAAACAAAACAAAAATCTGGTAGAGAAATATGTTTATGTATTGGTGTACTAGGGCTTAAACCCAGAACAAGCACTGTATGTACAACCTGAGTTACTCTTGATGTTTCATTTTTTTAAAATGATTCAAATGGAAGGTTGGGGTACAAATTTTCATGACATTCCTCCTTTAAAAAAAGTAACTGTGGGGCCGGGAGTTTGGCCTAGTAGTAGAGTGCTTGCCTAGCATGCATGCACAAAGACCCAGGTTAGATTCCTTGGTACCACATACATAGAAAAAAGTTGGAAGTGGTGTTGTGGCTCAAGTGGTAGAGCTTTAGACTCGAGAAAAGTCCAAGGACAGTGCTCAGGCTCTGAGTTCAAGCCCCACAACTGGCAAAAAAAAAAAAATAACTGTAAAGTGCTTTACATGGACTCCAGTAGTTTGTAAAATTATTATCTGCAAGTTATTTTCTTTGTATATCATCAGAAAGAAAATTCACGTCAGATTATCTTCCTGGATGTCTAGATCTTGAAATTGTTTTTTTTTTTTTTTTGCCAGTCCTGGGCTTGGGCTCAGGGCCTGAGCACTGTCCTTGGACTTTCTCAAGGCTAGAGCTCTACCACTTGAGCCTCAGCACCACTTCCGGCTTTTTTCTATGTATGTGGTACCGAGGAATCGAACCCGGGTCTTCGTGCATGCTAGGCAAGCACTTTAACCACTAGGCCAAACTCCCGGCCCTAGATCTTGATATTATTTAAGAGATGTATGAGCCAGGCATTAGGTAGCTCACAACTGTAAATCCTAGCTACTCAGGAGGCTGAGATCTGAGGATTTCAGTCAAAGCCAGCCTGAGCAGTAAAGTGCATGAGACTCTTCTTTCCAATTAACTACTCAGAAAAAGCCAGAAGTAGTGCTGTGGCTCAAGGGGTAGAACACTGCCTTGAGCACAAAGAGGTTCAGAGACAGGATCTAGAACTTGAGTTCCAGTCCCGGCGCTGGGGGGAAAAAAATAGGTTACCAAGAGAATGAGATAACAGGCTTGCTTTAGTATTAGCTGTGATCCTCACCTTTGCTTAGGAGAAACAATAGCATTGTCAAAGTTAAACAAACACAAACAGAATTATAGGGAGAATAGAAGCAAACAAAATTTTAAATTTCTCATTTTTAGAAATTATGTGACTGTAGTAATTTTTGGCTCTTCAGGAAACAGCTCTACCAGTCTATTTGTTGCTCTGCCCAGGAGTAGATCTTCATTCTCAATACTCCCCATGCTCTTGAGGAAGCAGCTCAATGGCAAAGTAATGCCTGCTGCTTATACTATCAGCCAGCCCTTTTCACTGATTTTTGGCCAGAATGTAGATTCCCACTTCAGATTGTACACATTTGTATGAAATTGGAGAGATAGGATTGAGTAAGGGACTTTGTGCAGTTAGAAAATAAATAGGGGCCAGCCAGGTACTAGTGGCTCATACATGTAATCCTAGCTACTCAGGAGGCCAAGATCTGAGGATCCTGGTTTGAAACCAGCCTGGGCAGGAAAGTCCATGAGACTCTTACCTCCAGTCTACCACCAAAAAAGCCAGAAGTGGAGCTATGACTCCAGTGAGAGTGAAAAAAACCCTGGGATAGTGCCCAGGTCCTGAATTCAAGCCCCAGAGTTGGCACCAAAAAAAAAGAAAAAAGAAAAGAAATGGGGCAGGCATTGTTGAGCAGTGGTTGCAATAAATAATGCAGTAAAATAGATAATTTACCCCTTGGAAATGAAGTCTTACTAGCCCTAGTATTATTAGCTTTTAAATTACTTGGCTCCAGATGTCATTGCATAAATGAAGATTTTTTTTAAATCAACTCCAGGGATCCATTAATTGGTTCCAACAGAACTTGGCATTTATTACCATTGATTCGGTATTTATCTTTTGGCTCACCTTCCCTTTCAATTTCAGAGTCAGGCAATAGTGACAATTTTCAGTCAGTGAACCGTGTTAAATTCCCCTGAATAATTGGTTTGGAGTTTATTTTAAATCACTGTTGGCTTTCTCTGTCCATGAGTATGGAGACTAAGGTCAATTTCTCTGGATTAGCAGTAGATCGGTTTTTGTATGGACTTGAGTCTGTGACTGTGTCTCCCACTGTATCCCACTTTCTTCTCCTCTGGTGCTGATATTACCTGATTGGCTATGACTCAGTTATCTCTGAAGAACTACCTCCAAGTGTTTCTCAGTTCCAAACAACCTGTGTCTCTCTTTCGGTTCTTAAAATGGTAATTCTGTTCAGACGGGCTTTGGGATCTCTGAATCTTACGTTTAAAAATAATAAAGTGCAGGAAGCTGAGATCTGAAGATCAAAGTTCAAAGCCAGCCCAAGCACAAAAGGACCTGCGACTCTTGTCTCCAGTTAACCTCTAGAAAACAGAAAGTGGAGCTTGGCTCAAAGCGTTGAGCTGAAGAGCTCAGGGACAATGCCCAGGTCCAGAGGTATGATGGTAGCCTTGAACTGAAGAGCTCTGGGACAGTGCCCAGGCCAAATTAAAACCCCATGACGAACAAAAATAAAAATAAAAGATAAAAATAATAAAGTGATATTTCTTGCAGTTAATGCTATTTAGGATCTTTGACATTGTCTTGACATTTTATCTGGTCTAACTTACTGCCTGCTAGGACAACTGAAAATAAGTGTGGTGATATTAGTAGTAGAACAGTATAAATGAATTAATTAAAGACACTGGCTGGGCTGTTTACTTGAAAATGGAGGAAATGGCAACTTGGATGTCATATATACTTAACCTTCAATGAATAAATTCTTTGTATTTCCGTTCCCTGAAATTATGGCAAAGTTGGTGTAATAGTCATCAAAATCCCTGGCATCATGTGCCACATACTGCTGCCTATAGTCATTTTCTGCGATGAAACTGAATCTTAATTATATCTACATAAATTTGTCTATAACAAAACAATTGGAACTAACATGATTTTAAAGCCCTAGAGTTTATTTTAAAATTATTGTAAATGAATTAAGCATTATAGTTGTTTCTCTTTTATTTAGCCATTTCTAATACTGGTAAAGCACAGATATCTGTGCAGATACACACAGACATCCAAAATACTGGCAACTTATTTTTGAAACAGAAGGGAAATTTTATATCTGGAATGTTCCATTCACAGTGACTTTTCTAGTCCTATTATAGCCTTTTGACATTATACTTTTCATGTAATTTCAGAAATATCTACTCATTTTGACATATTGTGTACATTCATTGGTAATGTAGAGATAGCTTTTACTCATTTTCCTACTTTGATTTCCATTATTTGTAGAAAATCAAGCCTTAAAAAGCATGACACCAGGTACCAGTGGCTCTCACTTATATAATCCTTGCCATTCAGGAGACTAAGGTCTGAGGAAAAGTCTATGAGACTGTCAGTGCCAGAATCAGGAGTTTAACCTAGTGGTAGAGTGCTTCTCTAGTATGCACGAAGACCCGGGTTCAATTCCTCAGTAATATATACATTAAAAAAAAAAAAAGCTAGAAATGGTGTTGTGGCTCACGTGGTAGAGCTGTAACCTTGAGAAAGCCCAAGGACAGTGCTCAGGCCCTGAGTTCAAGCCCCAGGACTGGCAAAAAAAAAAAAAAGTCAGTGCCCAGACCCTGAGTTCAAGCCCCAGTATGCATACAACTTTTTTCAAGTTAGGAGATGTGCTTTTTTATTTTAAAGAGGCAGTGGCAACAGACGTATCTTATTGTGACACCTAGTGTATTATTTGATAGTCTCTTTCTTGGGTTCAATTTCTAGTTCTTCCAAACTTGATTATCTTCTTTGTAATCTAGATTAATTTAGATCCTCCTCCTCTTCCTCCTCCTCCTCCTCCTCCTCCTCTTCTTCCTCTTCCTCCTCCTTCTCCTCCTTCTCCTTCTTCTCCTTCTCCTCCTTCTCCTCCTCCTTCTCTTTCTCCTCCTTCTCCTTCTCCTTCTCTTTCTGATTTTTAAAATGTGATTGGAACTATATCCTGTGGTTTTTCCCTTTTACATATTTCTTAAGCCATGTCTTTTATTTTTGGCGGCAAGTGATGACTCCAATCAGTTTATAATGGACTTAAATTTAAATATTCCCTCCTATTGTAAAAGTCCCTTTATGCCTGTGATATGAATAAATTCTGTCCTTTAGAGAAAATTTTTTCTTTTCAGGAAAAATGCACTCTTAGACTATAAGTACTAAATGAACATATTTCCAGTACATCGCATAGTGGAGACTATGATCATGATAGACTTGTGTGTCTAAAGGGAGGGAAGAAAGAGAAGCAGATGGAGGGGTCCTTTCCTGTGACCACTTCTTCAGGTCTTTGACTCGTTCTCGCTGAGCATCCTTTGCCTTTAACAAGTTAGTAGAACTGGCTATTTTTTTTAGAACCAGCTATTTAAATGCATACCTGCGATCTCTTTAAAATGGGAAATAAAATTATTGATTATACCAGTATAATCACTCAAAATGATCCCTTTTTCTAAGATAGCCTGCAAATTGTGTTTGTCTACACGCTTATTTCCAATTATCTCAGTCCAGCATCTGTGACATTGTACTATTGGAAAACTGTTAAGTTTGTAGGTAACAAAAGAAAAGGAGTTATTTGACAGTTTGTGTGCACATGCACAGGTGTACTGGGGCTTGAACTCAAGGGGCTTGGGTACTGTCCCTAAGTCTTTTCACTCAAAAGCTATCACTCAGCCATGTGAGTTAAAACCCCTCTCCTGACTTTTGCTGGTTAATTGGAGTAACAAACTCTCCTGCCTAGGCAGTCTTTGAGCCACGATCCTCAATCTTGGCCTCCTGTGTAGCTAGGATAACAGGCATGAGCCACAGGCACCTGACTCTTTGAGCAATTCCTGCTTAGGGACAGGAGCCTCTCTAGCCAATCTTCCTTCCCTGATATGTTTTAGAGTAGTGACTTCCACAGTGAAGCCTCTCTTCTTCCATGTCCACACTCAGGAGCACTAATTCCCATGGGAGGATGCTGAACATAATGCCAGCCAGATTTCTCAGAGCAAATAGTTCTGTTGCACCAATAACCCCTCAGGAGGCCAGTCTGGTTTGGTGGCCTCTGGACCATCACCTAAGCCAATTAAATATAGTCATGCTCACCCATCTTCAAATAACAGCTGTAACTCTGCAGTACTGGGCTCCTCCTCCCTTCTACCTTTCAGGTCTCCTTCCCTCATCCTCTTCCTTCTGTTTTCTCTCTGCTTCTGTCTTCACTGTTATTCATCATCTCAGTCAAGATTATACCTTTGAAAAGCCCCATTGCCTCCCAGCCAGCACTCATAAAACCCTGCTTTAATCCACAGCTTCCTCTCCTTGATGTGACGCAGAACATGGACCCATCTGGAAGTGTTACAGAATATAACAGAACATAGGAGTGCTCCCAAGAAGTACATTTAAAAATCATTAAATTGTGTAATATATTTATGGCACAGTTTGCAACTTGCTTGAACTCAGATTCTGGGCACTGTCCCTGAGCTTTTGTGCCCAAGATTAGCATTCTATTTGAGCCACAGTTCCACTTCCTGCTTTTTGTGGTTAATTGGACATAAGAGTCTCATGGACTTTCCTGGGCTGCCTTTGAACCCCAATCCTCAGGTGGCAGTCTCAGTAGTTAGGATTACGGGTGTGAGCCAGAGCATCCAGTGCAATTTACTTGGAAAAAATTATCTTTTTTTAGCTGGGCACAGTGGTTCACACCTGCAGTCCTAGCTCTGGAGGCTAGCTCTGGAGGCTGAGATCTGAGGATCACGGTTCAAAGCCAGCCTGAGCACTAAAGTCCACCAGACTCTTCAATAAACCACCAGAAAGCCGAAAGTGGTGCTGTGGTGTTAGCCTTGAGCTGATCATCTCAAGGACAACTCCCAGGCCCAGAGTTCAAGTCCCACAACCAACCAAAATCTTTTTTATCCTGTTATGGCTATTTCCATTGTGCTTTTGTTTTTCTGTAGTAGTTTTGGGAGAGTTTTTGCTTTGTAGCCCCCAGGCTGGCCTTGAAATTACAATCATCCTGAATCGGGGCTTCCTATTGCTGGGATTACAGTGTATACCTGTACCACCTGGCTTTCACTACACATCTTAATGTGCTGAAGACAAAGGGTTATCTAAGTTATGTCGCTGAGGTGCTGCTGAGTTATGTCACAAAGTTGTTGAAGACAGAACCAGGCTTCTCCTGTCTCATTTTCTATCTTTAACAAAATCCTTTTTCCTTCTCACCCACAATCTTAGAGCTTGAACTCAGCCTGGGTACTGACCCTGAGCTTTTTAGTTTTTCTCTTAAGACTAGAACTCTAACACTTGAGGCACAGCTCCAGTTCTGTGTGTCTCAGAGACAGAGCATATGCTTAGCATGCACAAGGTCCTTACTTCAGTCCCCAGCCCAATAAAGACAACGTAGTTAGGATATATTGAGGACACATTGAATTTTTTAAGCTGCTGACAAGGAGGGCCATTTCTGAGTAGGTCCCTCTGGCCCCTGCCATAATCCAGGCATAAGCAGAATAGTAGATCTGGCTGATGGGAGCATTCCTCTGGTGTTCCTGAGTAGTCAACAAGCTGGAAGCTCCGGGTAGTCTGCTCACTTTCTACTCTACTGCTTTCTGAGTTTGTTTTTCTCTGAAATACTATATTTGGGTGAATATGAAATCAGACATCAGATTTTCATAGACTAGGAACCACCCCCCCCCGGTGGGTTTTCAATAAAGTTTGAGTTTTGTTAAGAACAGTGACCAGATGTGGCCAGAGTCAGTGGTTTGTGGTCTTTGCTTACTAAACTTTTTCTTTCTGTGGTACTTCATGAAAGTTCTTAATTTTCCATGACACACCAGAGTGTTGAGGTTAAGTGGGATGGGCAGGCAGTCTGCTGTATACTGTAGGTTTCTGTGGTAATACATGGTTGAGTTAAGGACAGAGATGGGGAGGACAAGGTAGATGGAGAAGTTAAAAAATAAACAAATTCAGCTGGGCACTGGTAGCTCATGCCTCTAATTCTAGCTACTCAGAAGCCTGAAATCTGTGAACAGTGGTTTAAAGCCAGTCTAGGTAGGAAAGTCTGTGAGACTTTTACCTACAACTAATCAGAAAAAAAGCAGAGAAGTGGAATGTCGTTCAAATGGTAAGCACTAGCCTTGAGTGAAAATCTAAGGGAGAATGCCCAAGCCCTGAGTTCAAGCCCCAGTACTGGCACAAAAAGGAAGGGTAGGGGGAGGAAGATCCCTGTGTTCTTGTTTGCAATCTGCTTTCCTAAACATGATAGTTTTAATACAAAGAAACCAACCATGACTTATTTGTAGAAACTTCTTGTCTTGATCCTAGGGCTTACACTCAGTGCCTGAGAGCTGTCCTTGAGCTTCTTTTGCTCAAGGCTAGCTCTGTACCACTTCTTTTTATTTTTTCCATATATTTTTTATTGTAATTAATAGAAGGGTTACATTATATTCACCAGATAGAAGGTGCATTACTTCACATACATTGATATCCTTTTTCATGTCTTGGTCCCCATTTCCCTCCCCCTACCTCCACCGCCACCCCTCATCTTGTTTTCCCCCCTTCCCTATCCAATTTCAAATAACCAAATACAAATATATCCAGTATACCAGATAACAAGGTGAAATACTGTAACAATATGAGATAACCAAGGGACAGCAAAAGAGATGAGAGATAACAGTACATTAAGGACAACAATCACTCATTATATGGCTTTTGTTTCTATATCCTGGAGGTCCTTTCATTTAGCATCATACTATATGGCCTTATGTATCTAGGTTTTGTTCTAGTGTAAATCTCTGTTAGGAGAGCCCAAGGTTTCTACTGATTATGACAAATGAGGGAAACCATTGTAGCTCTGTACCATTTCTGGCTTTATTGTGTGTACAGTTCAGTGGAAATAAATCTTATAGACTTTTCTGCTCAGGATGACTTTTTGAAATATGATCCTCAAATCTCAGCCTGCTAAGCAACTAAAATTACAGCTCTCTGAATCAGTTTTCAATGTAAAGAATATATGTTTGGATCAGGCATTGCAGATGACTAGCTCTGAAGCAAGATGCTAGAAAAGAGCTATACCTCAAAATAATTCCTGCAATGTATTTGTAAGGGTATGGAGAAAGGGAATCATTTACCCACTGTTGATGGAAATGTTCATTAAAATAGCCATTAAAAAAAAAACAGCTAGGCATGGATGGTTCATGCCTATAATCATATCTACTCAGAAGGCTGAGATCTGAAGATTGAGGTTCAAAGCTAGCCTGGGCAGATTAATCTAAGAAATTCCAATTAATCTCTACTGGGAGGAGAGGGGTGGCTCAGATGACAGAGGGCCAGCTTTGAGCAGAACAAGCCAAGCAAGAGCTTAAGTATCTGAGAGCACATGCACGTAAAATATCTCCCCTCTTTCCCTCTCTCCCTCTCTCCCTCTCTCCTCTCCCTCTCTCCTCTCCTTCTCTTTCTCTCCCTCCCTCCCTCTCTCTCTCTCTTTATCCCTCTCTCCCTCTCTCCCTCCCAAAACAGAATAGCTATCTCACATCTGGGTGTAGATTCAAGGAATTGAAACCAATAGGTTAAAAGGATCCTGACCACACCTGTGTTGCTGTAGCACGATTCAAAATAGCCATGATACAGAATAGCTTCAGTGTTCATCCATGGATGAAGGAGATAAAGTGAATGACATATATGCACATAATTTGAATACCATTCAGTTTTAAAAAATAATGGAAGACAATCCTGTTATGACAACATTTATGAACTTACAGCTTGTCATAGGTGAAATAAGTCAGGCATAGAAAGACAAATATTTCATTTTCTCAGATTTGGAATGTAAGAACTGTTGAACAATTTCAAGACTTTGGGCAGAAAAGAGGTTATTGGGGATAGAGCATACTGTCAGCCTGCACAATATATTGGGTTGCAGGGATACAAGAGATGCAGGGGAAGTGAAGGGTTGGGAAGGGCTGGGAAAGGCTCCTTTCTGTTATTTTTGTGGGTTTTTTTTTCCCCCAGACATGGGTCTTACTATGTAGCCCAAGCCAGTCTGGAACTTGAAGTTCTTCTGTATCAACCTGTGCTATGATTTCAGGTGTATACCATTATACCCAGCTCTCATTAAGATTAATATGATTAAGATTATTTTCACAAGAACTCAAGCCAAGGAATTGGAAGCATGGTTGGAGATTCATCTGGCAGGTGAGGACAAGGAACAGAAAGAAGGAGCTGAGTGTGTTGTGTACCAGGAACAGGGTGCTAGGAGTCCTAGGAGTTACCCTCACTGGACCCTCCTCCATCTTCCCCATACACACTCACTGGTCTGACGTAACATCCCTGATCAGATGGCAAAATTTATTGCAAACTTCTAAAAACTGGAAAGGACACAAAAAAAAGTAGTGTGTGAAAATTTGTTGTGAAATAATAAGCCAAGGTTTTTGTTTCAGCTCAGGGTTATTTTGGCATCTTTGACTTTGAGATTCTTTATATAGAAGCTTTGATAAACATGAATATGTCTAAAAGTGTGGAGTTGGCATTCTGAGATTTTAGTTTGTTTGTATTTTGGTGGTCTGACATTTTGGTAGAGTCAGTTGGGTTTTTTTTGTTGTTTTTTGTTTTTTATTTCAATGTATAGAGGGGTTACAGTTATATTTGCCAGATAGAGGGTGCATTACTTCTCACACATTAATATCCCTTATGTTTTTGTCCCCATTTCTTTCCCCCTCCCTCCTCCCCTCATTTTCCCCCTCCTATTTCAAATAAACAGGTAAACATCTATATAATATACCAGGTAACAAAGTGGGATACAGTAAGAATATGAGATTAACCAAAGGGCAGGAGGTAGAGTCAGTTTTAATGATCAGTTGGACTATTTAAATAGATAATCACTATAGCATAATTATCAAACAGCCATTATTACAACTGATGAGGTTTTACTCTCACTAGGTAAGTTGAGCCCCATCTGTCACCCCAAAGTTTCCATAAACACTTGGAGTCATTGGGAGTACATGAGTACATGGGGAACAGCATCATTGGGGGCAATTCCATTTTTGTTGTTTTTCCTTGCTGGTAAGGGCCTTGCACATGTTAGATAAGCATTTTGACACTGAGCCACATGTGTAGCCCTTCTATTATTTTTTCTTTCTTTCTTTCTTCTTTTTTTTTTTTTTTTTTTGCCAGTCCTAAGGCTTGAACTCAGGACCTGGGCACTGTCCTTGGACACATTTTGCTCAAGTCTAATAATGCTCTACCACTTGAGCCACAGCACCACTTCCTGCTTTTTCTGTGTATGTAGTACCGAGTAATTGAACCCAGGGCTTTGTGCATGCTAGGCAAGCACTCTTACCACTAGACCATACTCCTGGCCCTCTTCTACTATTTCTTGAACTAGAGCAGAAATAATTGTGGGCTTTATGGTCCATAATGTCTTTTGGCCTCTTTTCTTCTTTCTCAAAAATCTTGTTCGTCCCCTTCCCTCCAGCTGTCCTTGCCATTCAGTACAGCCCCACAATTGTCTGCACATCTGTCTCTTGATCATCTTGCTACTTCCTGACATTTATCATTTGCAGCCCCTCACTCACTACCATAAATACACATACCACATACTGTTGAAACCAAAACCAAAAGCCAGTCCCTAATATTTATGTTGGGCATCACCGTTCTCCCTGCAGCTCAACTTCTTTCACAGTTAAGCTCATCCTCCAAGTGACCTGAACTCTTCAGGCCATAACCTTTCTTTCTTTTTTTTTTTGTTTTGTTTTGTTTTTTTTTGTTTTTTTTTGTTTTTGGCCCCCTTCTCTTTCTGGCCCCGCTCGCTCCGGCCCCGCTCGCTCCGGCCCGGGTCGCTCCCGCACGCTCCTGGCCCCGCTCGCTCCGGCCCTGGCTTGCTCTGGCCCCGCTCGCTCCCGCCCGGCCAGCTCTCGCTTGCTCCTGGCTCTGCTCGCTCTGGCCCCTTCTCGCTCTGGCCCCGCTCGCTCCGGCCTTGCTGG
Source organism: Megascapheus bottae (assembly GCF_031878675.1). Taxonomy (NCBI): domain Eukaryota; kingdom Metazoa; phylum Chordata; class Mammalia; order Rodentia; family Geomyidae; genus Megascapheus; species Megascapheus bottae. Next base: position 6,108,812 of record NC_143525.1, on the reverse strand, counting down.
CTCTGGCTCAGCTCGCTCCCGCACGCTCCGGCCCTGCTCGCTCCGGCCCCGCTCGCTCAGGCCACCACTCGGTTGGGCTCCGCTTGCTTGCTTTCGCTCTCTGTCGCTTGTTGCAGTCTCATCTCTGCCACTTCCGGCTTGGTTGTGTCTCTTCTCTGCCACTTCCGGCTTGGTTGTGTATGTGGGATACCGAGGAATCGAACCTGGGTCTTTGTGCATGCTAGGCAAGCACTTTAACCGCTAGGCCAAACTCCCGGGCCCTTCAGGCCATAACCTTTCTTATGCACTGAGGTCCCTTTTTATGTTCTGTCGCCATTTTCCTATGCACTGGACCGCAATGATTATACCTTTCTCTTATTTTGCCCCTTAGATTGATTCTGAAACAAGGATATTATTTTGATAAGCTGTTGGCAGTAAACTGTCCAAGTCTCTATCACATCTATCCCTTTATGAAATCTGTCACCGTGTTCCTATTACCCCCATGAGAGCCTTCCAAACCAGTTCCAGTCTTCCAAGCTTGTCCTCCCCTCTGCACTTGCGCATATTGATGGCCTACGCACAGACATCTCCCTTCAACTGCATTGGAATGTTGAATCAGCACTAATAGAGTTATTTTCCTTCTATGCCAAGCGTGTACTTTTATTCTTTATGGCCAGGTCCACACGTCCTCTACATTCACTAGGACAAGTAGTGAAACAAGCTAAATAAATAGAAGCATCTACCATTAGAACCTATTTTGTGTGGATCAGGTGACTCACCAGCTGTCAGTGTAGGTCCAATAATTCAAGAAGAGATAAGAACCTCAAGTTCCATGTGAAATTGCTTACTTTTTGAATTTTCACATAATTTCTTAAAGGCAATGACTACCAAATAAACATACTCCCTTAAGATTACAGTGTAAAAATCATTTCATCTGCAGCAGCATAGATATGGCATAGTAAATAACAGTAGACTAAAAAAGCATAGAGTAGAAATTCTATCTTTCAGAATGTTCAGGGTGAATTTTTCAGACAACTAAAAATCAAACATTCAATTCTTAATTTAGTATTTAGACAATAGGAAAAGTATGCTGGTGTTTATCACTTTTTCCTCTCACAGATAAATTTAAGAATATATTTATGGGCCGGGAGTTTGGCCTAGTGGTTAAAGTGCTTGCCTAGCATGCATGAAGACCCAGGTTCAATTCTTCGGTACCACATACATAGAAAAAAGCCGGAAGTGGTGCTCAAGTGGTAGAGCTCTAGCCTTGAGAAAGTCCCAAGGACAGTGCTCAGGCCCTGAGCTCAAACCCAGGACTGGCAAAAAAAAAAAAAAAGAAAATATTTAAAAGCCTTGAGCAAAAATAATGAATATACTTGTTAATTTTCATAGCCAGCTTTCTTTAATATCTTTTATTTTCATTTTATTAAAATGCTCAATGAAACAAAATTCTAAATGGAATTTTACCAGCCTGAAATTAAAGGGTAAGTCTTTGGCATGGCTATTCAGTCTTGAGAGAGTCTGTTGTGTTAGGCCTTGCCTAGTTGGGTGAAGGAGTGAAGATCATGGGAGAAACTGAAGCAGCTGCCCCTTTGATAGGCTGGGGGGGGGGGGGGACAGGAGGAACTAGCCTAGGCAGGTGTGCAGTGCATTCCCACACAGGTGCAGATTCCAAATGAATGATTATTTATTACATTTGGGCTTTGGTGGCATGGTCATCTTTCATCCACTCATCATATTTCTGAGTCCCTTCTGTGGCGCTGCACTGAGGTCTAGCTTCAGAGTTCCACTGTCTGGTTGCTTAAGTCCACTGTGAGGGAGAAAGAACCATTCAAGCCCAGGGATGCCTGTAGAATGTGATCTGTGTCTTGATTTCAAAATGACCAATCTCAAATACTATATAATAGTCAAAAGAGAACAACTAGGTTTCTTGGAGCTTTCAAGGGTGCAATATCTTTTTTAATCCTTCCATCAACACCGTGGAAATTCCAGTTTAGTCTATCCTATATTTTTTTATGAGAAAAACCAGGCACGTTCTTAGCTTTTAAAGAAGAGAAGGCTTTTCTGAGTATCCATCAATCAACTGAGTCAGAGTCCAGAACCATAACACCCCATTTTCTGAATATAATTTCCTGTGTTTTCTTGGTTGGGTTGTTTGCAAATACCTTAATTAGTTATTTGATCATAGATCAACAGAGAGGAATTACAAGTACTCTATTCATCTGTACAAGGTTATAGAGTATAACTCCCTGGGATTTATGAGATGTCTCCAAGCTTAGGAGTCTAATCTGGCACATGATTCTCTGGCCTTGGTACTCACCTGGAATGTTTTTTGTTTGTTTGTTTTTTGCAGGTCATTGGGCTTGAACTTGGCCGGGGCACTGTCCCCGAGCTCTTCAGCTCAAGACTGCCGCACCATTTCCCGTTTTCTAGAGGTTAACAGGAGATAACAGTCTCAGGTCCTTTTGTGCCGGGGCTGGCTTTGAACCTTGATCCTCAGATCCCAGCCTCCTGAGTAGCTAGGATTATAAGCATGAGCCACCGCACCCAGCACCTGGAACGTTTTTTAAAATACATAAAGAAACCAATTCAAGAGATCTTGGCCTTTTGCAGTATGATTTGATTTTAACAAATACTCATCAGATGACCCTGAAATAGGTATGCTTGGAGACACTTCTTTAAAAAGTTGAATTCGGCCGGGAGTTTGGCCTAGTAGTAGAGTGCTTGCCTAGCATGCATGAAGACCCGGGTTCAATTCCTCGGTACCACATACATAGAAAAAAGCTGGAAATGGTGCTGAGGCTCAAGAGGTAGAGCTCTAGCCTTGAGAAAGTCCAAGGACAGTGCTCAGGCCCTGAGCTCAAGCCCAGGACTGGCAAAAAAAAAAAAAAAAAAGTTCTAGTTTTAAGGGAGAAAAAAGACAGTAGAATAGTAGAAAAGACTGTAGAATAAGGTGGCCATGCTAAGGCAGAAGTTGAGTCTAGGGAACTCAACTCTAGCCCCTGTGACTAGAAGACACAAAAGTATAGGAAGAAATGTGTGAGATCTTGGTAGTCTTAAATGAGAAATGAATTTTTGGCTGAAGGAGTGGAATGAATTGAAGCACTGAGGGAAGGGAAAGCACTGTGTCTTGAAGGGCCCAGATCACATCACTCCCAAGTTTTAGTGATTCTCCAGACTCCTAAAGATGAAGTCCAGGCTCATTAGCAATTTGAGCAGTTTCCCTAACTAAAACAGAACCTACTAGTCTCAGAATCTGTACTATTTTCCTCCCTTAGTTCCTCCTTCCTTGGTCACACTGAGTCCTTGACCCCAATAAACATGGTGTTTCTTCTCTTTCCCCTAGGGATACTGTGGTCTAGCCTTAGGGTACCAATACCTCTTCTTTCCTAAGTTTTGGAGGCCTTATACATATCCTTACCTCTACCCAGAACTTCCACTCTTCTCAGGTTCTCATTTCCCTGTGCTAATATTTTTGCTCTCAGATTTCACTTTAGATCCACAGCCTCCAACATAGTTTATACAGAGTCTTCTTAGGATCTCCTGGGAATGCAAGCACAGGTTGGTTCAGTGAGCCTGGGAAAAGGACTAAGATTCTGCATTTCCAAGTAATTCCTAGGTGTCACCGAGTGGGTGCTGCTGCCTCATCAATAACCACTGATAGGATTTATATTTCTCTATTTGGGCAGCACATCAGAATCACCCAGAGAGTTGAACAAATCCTAACGTTGGGAGTCTTCCTCTAATACTGATTTAGTTGCTCCAGAATATAGTAAATTAAGATTTTAGTTTCCCAGGGAGTTCTCACGTTCAGATTTAATCACTGCACTAGAAATTCCTCTCTGACCCCTGAGACTATGATAGACACCTACAGATAGATTTATAAATGCCTGTTTAACCATTGTCCCTCACTAGACTCTCTACTACCCAAGAGTAGGAGATGCATTCATTCATTCAAGAAGGAACGGTTTATGGGACATCTGTTGTAGGCAAGGTGCTAAAAAATATAAACCAAACTGGACTTGGTTCAGAGAACTTACTTACATAATGCCAGACATGGTAGACCCTTACCTAATTGAGTAAGTAAAGCAGGAGACTGAGCAAGGAAAAAATGGAAAGAAATATGGTAGCAGGAGAGAACAAAAAAAGTTGTCACCAAAGCACTAGAATGCTTGAGACTCTATATGCCTGGATCTAGCTTGAAACCAGGAGGGATGGGTCAGTCAATCATAGATTGTCAGATTAATTTATCTGGTATATGTGGGCTAGAGGTATGGCTCTGTGGTAAAAGGGGAAAGTTGAAGTTCTTGAATTCAAACCCCAGTTATAACCCAAAAATATTTGTATAGACTTTATTTTTTGGAAAGGAAGGCCAACCACAGCAGTGGGAAATGTTTAGCATATGTATACATGTAGCTAAACAAAAGGAATTGCCTGCAAACTGAAAGAGAGGTTGATTCTAAAAGAGTAATTGGACAGTGGTAAGGTATCACTTACCTCCAAAATGTAAAATGCCCTGCAGAGAGTCCCTATGCAGAGTTCTGCCTTTTATATTCTGTTTTATTGAGGCTTTCTCACTGTCACACTAGTTTAAGCCCATCCCCCCAAGGAACTTTGAAAACTCCTGTCAACAGTAGTTAGGGGTTTTTAGGAATTGTAACCATTACATTTTGGAAGCGATTACCATTCCTGAATTATGACACAGATTTGAAAAAGTAAGAATAAGGAGCTTGAAAGACATATCAATAAATAATAAAAAGAGAATGAAGCCCCACAGATGATACAGCAATAAAAAAAAATTAGTCACACAGAGTAAAGTAGCAATGGGAGAAGAGAGCGTTTCCCAGGATTTTGAAGAAGTGTGTCTAGTCCCTTCTGCAGTCCCAGTGGCTTAGACTAGGGAATCTACTTTCTTCTACAATTTAGAGGGTTTTGCATTCTGGGAAACAGCCTGTGCTCTATGATTTTTATACTTCAACTTTCTTTCTTAAATGGATATGTATTTTTCCATGGACTTTTTCAAGATAATTTCCCACGTATATTTGTAGAGATGACAATACTTTAGAAATCTATTTCTAATCCTTTAAGGTATTGACTACAAATTTTTCTGATTCAAAAAGTTATTAATTCATTTTTATTGTTTCCTCAGCAGTTAGGACTCCCCAGTTTCACTTATATTAAAGTTACATTTTCAAGCAGACATTTTGTATTGGAATGGGCATTTACTGAACTGTCTGAAATTCATTTCTCTCATATACCTTCTAGTTATAGGACTTAGAAACTATTATACTCTAAGGGAAAAACCTTAAAAACCAAATGCCCTACTGCAGCCCCAGATATCTTCATCACACTGCAAGTACCCAATTAAAAATTTAAAGCACTCCTAATTCCTGGCAAAATGATTTTGAACCTATATTTGTGGAAGTTGTCTTTGGCAACTGTGTCTCTGCATTCTTGTTGGCCATGTTCCCTAACAGAAAAGGGGCTTCACCCTGGCTCACATTCCGCCTTGGCATTTCCGCAAGGTGCGGAAGCCTCCTAGGAACAAGTTCATAAGTCACTTTAGAAGAGGTTTGAAATACTAATTCACAGCTGTTGACAGGTATGAATGCCCATCAGCCTGGAATGTCTCACCTATTCAAAGCAATTGTGCATCCTTGAGTATAATCTCTAAAAACTAGAAATGTGAAACCTGGTTGCTTCAAGCCAAGAAAAAAAAACTTGAGATTCCTACAATTTTGTCTCAAGACATAAACAAATAGCCACTCTACCCATCCTTCACATAGCTGTAGCTTTAGTCTTCTGTGCCTATCTGTGTACGTTTCTGTATGTGTGTATATATGAGAGATCCTTTGAGTACCTATTAATGCAATTGTCATTTGTAGATATTTTTCAGAATTCTGGCTCATTTACTAACATCTTTCTATAGAAAGCTTATCAAAATTTTTTTAATTATAAAATAGTTTACACATAAAGAAAGATAAAATCTACCCTTACAAGTAATGACTATTGACATTAGGGTCTTCCAGTCATTTTTCTGTGCACCTATGTACTATATCTATATTAATTGTCTTGGTTTTTGCTAATGTTTTGTATTTTTATCATATATCTGTTGGGTTTAATTTTTCCCACTTCCTGGAGTCTAAAATTTTGGGTCTCTGTGTATTTTCCAGAAGAGTAACTTACAACTCTTTTTTTTTTTTTTTTTTTTTGCCACTCCTGGACTTGAGCTCAGGACCTGAGCACTGTTCTTGGACTTTCTCAAAGCTAGAACTCTACCACTTGAGCCTTAGTATCACTTCTGGCTTTTTTCTATGTATGTGGCAAGCACTCTACCACTAGGCCAAACTCCTGGCCCAACTCTTGAAACTTTAAAAGCATATATGTATCATACTTATCTACGTAGCCTCCTTCTTGAAGCAAGAATAAACTTTGCTAACCTTACAAGGTAGATTTTAATTTGAAAGTTGGAAACCCCAGGAAACTGGAATTTATTTCATAGAGCCCCCATTGTAGAAAGTGCAGTCCTTTATACCATGAACCCCATACAACAGGGATTAAAAAAAAAATTGAGGGGGAAAACAAGATGGGGGGGAATGGGGACCAAGACATGAGAAAGGGTATCAATGTATGTGAATTAATGTACCTCCTATTTGGCAAATATAATGTAACCCTTCTATTAACTACAATGAAAAATATGGAAAAAAAATTGAGAAACAAATTGTCTGTTTTGAACATGTGCAGATGTTTTTCCTTGCCATCATTCCCTAAACAATGCAGTGCAATAATCTGTAGTATAGAAACAGCATTTCTATGATTTTAAGAATTATAAGTAATTTAGAGAGGTTCTAAAATTATAGATGTTAGGGAGTATAGTTCAGCCCCTGGGTCAGATCTCCAGCACCACAAAAAATAAAAGTATAAGAAAGGAGGCACACAGGTTATATGCATAGGTTATATGGAGTAGATAACCCTTGGAACCAGGTCCCTTGGATATCAAGGGACTATCATGTCACATATCATTTTCATGCTGTAGCCTTTATGGTGTGGTAACTGAAAACCTTTAAAGATATGATGCTTTTTTTCCAAAGATAGCCCCCCCCCCAAAAAAAAATCCCAGAACAAGCATGTTTTGGGTTTTCAGTGCTATCCTGGATAAGGGAGGGTACAACAGTGATCATTACCCCTATAGGACTTATGTCACAGTTGGGGTGAGGGGACAGAAAGACAGTAAATAGATACAAATATCATTAGTGCTAGTTGTGATACAGTCTATACAGCCAGAAAGCCCTCTGAATCTCCACACTCTTTGGAGTTTCATATTACCGACTTTATTACGTTGTAAGATTTATCACCACCAAAGAATGGTTTGAATAACAAGTACATTTAAGCAATTATAAGAGGTGAATGAAATATAATATTCACTCCATTTGGATGCATTACTGTGAAATAGTCTCGGGTACTTGTAAACGTGGGGTAAGTGAATTGTTATGGAAGATTCAGATCTTTAAAAAGAAGAAAGCTGCTATTTCCTACCTCTTCCTATTGTGAGCAGTCTTCCCCCCTCCCTGGATGATGTTGGCTAAGTTAACCAAAGCTATTGATTTGATGATTTGTAAACTCTCATCTCATTGTTCATTGGTGCTTTGGGTGAGGGAGAAAGGATGAGATCTCTGCTTTTTGAGTCATCCTCCTGACTCCAACTCAGCCCTCCTTCTACTTTGCCTAGTTCCCATTATAGAACAGAAAAGGCTGCTTAAGGCCTGGTTTATTTACCTAATAAACTGGCTCTTGTATTGCCTGGGAAATGCTAGAATTTTTTAGCCAAGAAATCCTAGTAACAAGCAAACAGAGGTCCAGCAGTCAGGTCTGAAGAAACAACAAAATGAAGGTCAGCTAATATCGCCATTCTTCCCCTTCCTGGTGGCCATGACAGCGCTGGGGTTTATTTGAAGATCCCAGACTGTGAATCATTGCTTGCATTGTTAGCTGCCCAAGTATTTTAGACTGTGCCAACAGTTTCAGATATTAATGTATTCTAGAGATCAGTGAATGAAGAATTCCTTTGCACTTTTTTTTCCTTTTTAATTTTTTCCCCCTTTCCATACACTGTTTGCAGTCTCTTTGTCTGCTGGACGTTGCTGGGCATTTCTAATGAGAAAGCAAAGAATTGTAGAAGGAAAAAGGCAAAGGGGGGAAGGAGGAGGGAGAGAGAGCAGGCGAGAAAAACAGGGCGTGTTTAGCACTTTAACAGTAAGGTGACATTTTTACAAGCTAGTCAGGTGCACAGGACTCATTGGGGAAAACAGCCTTGGCAAGGCAAATTCTGAGCAGAAAGCCCATTTGGGGCAATGTCGAACTCATTGATTAGCTGCCTGCAACAAAAACGCATTTTTATTTCAGAACATCATTTTCCCGGCAGGACACCCAGTCTGGGTGCTGCTTTGGTATTCATTCGGGCTTCATAATTGTAGCCACCTCCCAACCCACCCTGGGCAGCTGCTTAAGAAAAGGGGGAAAAATTAAAGCAATTCATACTCCCGGTGACTTACTGCTGCAGAATAATTGGTTTCTGTTTGCTAAGAACATTATCGCAGCAAAGCCCAGAAAAAACAGAAAGGCCTGTCTGAAAGAGGCTTTCTGGAGTGAGGGTGGAAAGGCTGGCTGCAGGGGGAGGGTGAGAAGGGATGTGAAAAATCACATTTCTGAGAAGTCAATTCGGTAATAACTAATTTTTAAAAATATTCTATACTAGGATTTGTCCTGTCACACACACACACACACACACACACACACACACACACACACACACACACACACACACACACATACACACATACACATATACACTTGCTGGTTTTTAAGCATATTCTTTTATACCTTGTGGAAATGTTAATGAGACTAAACCAGTTAAAGAGCTCTTTAGACAGTGCATTGCTTTGGGGAAGGCCGGAATGAAATGCAGACCCTCTGAGGGCTTCTCTGACACACAAGAAGTCCCTTTGTTTCCTGTTTTATAAACCAGAGGCATGTCTAAAATTGCAGGGAAAGTGAGAGGAGGCTAAAGAGTTGGTGCAGGGAGGGGTGGCTTTCTATATTTAAAAAGAGGGAAATTTGTTCTCTAGTTATTCGTGCCTGGATTTGATAGGCAGTCTAGGGTGTTTTTGAAGTTCTTGAAGGAAAGGTTCTCTGAAGATGTAAGCGGGATCTGTCTTTCACTTAGACTTAATTAAGAAACTTGCTGGCTTTGTCTGTAGGGGGCCCATTACGTGCAAGCTGCAGCCCCCTCTGAATAGGAGCTCAGGCTAGAAAGTGTATACAAGCCAGGCTGCCTTTGTGTCGTGTTGCCAAACTGGAGGCAGGAGCAAGTGCAAGCTAGGCTCTGCCAGAGGCCAGCCCTTGTTGTTCATACATGTGAACCCACTCCCAAACAACGTTCCAGCAAGTGCACGGCCATTCCCCAAGGGACCTAGAACTAATGACCCTTTTTAAAAAATGAGGATAGTAAACACCAAAGGGGGTGGGGCAGGAGAGAGTTGGCCTTGTTCTGAGTTCTGTTCTTAAACTTAAGTCAAACTGATGAGCATGGAGCTAGCACTGAGATAGTGGGTACAGTGTCCTCAGTTAGTGCACTGTATGTAGTCCAAGGATGGCTGGAGCCCAGCTCCAGGCATAGCCTCACTCCCATCTGTATCTCATCCAGCCAAGCCCCTATGTTGCCTGGTCGCTGTTCTTGTAACCCTGAGAATAATTTCCCCCTGGTGGGCTACTGTGGCCTACCCTATTTAGAACAAAGTTGCTGAATGCTGGAGAATAAAGAACAGTTGGAAGGCTGTGAGCAGTGGTTAATCAGCTAATTCGCATTTCAAAAGGCACTAATAAGAGGTGATAAATTCAAATAAAAGCCCCGGGTATGAGTACTTTACTCACTCTGGCTAAGCCAGCTGGATGCTTCCTTCTCTTTCTCCCTGGCCATCTCTGCTATTCCCTTTGAAGCCCTTGGGACCTCCCAGGGTATCTACACCTCTGCCCTCTGCCCCCCTCTGAGGAGAGTTCACAATTTCTCACCTTCCTCTTGGCTGTAACCAGCTGCAGGTACCCCTCTGAGCCTGCTGTTGCCAGTAAGCTCAACCATGGCTCTTACTTACCTGAACTCTCAGAGCTTCCTGGCTCCCCTCCATCTCACTGGCCTTACCAACTCCTAGCCCCAGCCACAATAAATAGCAGTCCCTTCTCCTCCTGATGTGTAATTTCTAGTAGCCCTTAGACAACCCTCTCTGGTTGACATTTTCGGGACTAGGATAGGATCCTATGTGACATTAAGTGCCCTGCCTTGTGGGTTGCAGTTAGGACCGTCTTGGTGGTCTGATGGCCCTGCAGCTCCAGGAGCCCTCACTGTGGCTCATCTGCCCCTGCACACATGCCTACTGGGTGGGCTGCCTCTTAGCTTTCCAGTGAACTCATAATTTGATCTAATGACCCTGTCCTGGGCCCTAAGTATTTACTCTGTAACTGGAAGTCACTCAACCAACCAATGGCACTATAGACATAGAAGTGTGATGCCAAAAATAAGTGATTTTTGTTTCTGCAAGTTAAGTTCTGATACTGGAAAATGAGCTTGTCTGAATTCTTTTTACCTCCTCCCCCAACCATTGGCAAAAATCATAGATTACCATTGTTACTAGAACACTCCTGTAGAAAGAAGAGGCAGTAATTCCCTGCAAAATTTATGATCCAGATACCAAAGGCATCATGTTCAGCACCTCAGATGGTTATTCAGAGACTCAGCCACCATCTTAATTAAATACTCTGAGGGAGTGACATTTCATATTCTGGCCATGAATGATGTGGAATTTTCTCAAACTTTAGCCTTGACAATTTGATGACAGGTAGGGATATCCTTATGAGCCCTAAAATGGTCATTGACCCTGAACGGTTTAACTGGGGAGTGGCCTACCTTAAGGTTTGTCACGTATAATTAAGGATCTCTGTTTAGCCTATCCTCTCGTTAGGAGCGTTTTTATATTTGAATGTTATTCAGATCCTGAATTATTCTGGAAGGATTCCTGTTCTCAGAGTATGGATGAGGTGACCGCCAAGACCTTTTCTGTGTTGGAATATACAAGCTATATGCCAGCACCTGGGGCCCAGAGCTCAGAATGCTCTGTCTTGGGACACAGGGCCTATTTGCTGAGTCAGCTGAGAGTAATTCTATGCCAAACAACTCTCTTAACTATAAGCAATACAAACCATTTCTGACCACTTAAATGCAGAAAAGGAGTTTATTGAAAGGATATTGACAAATGTAAAAAATCACTGAAAAGTCTGAATGTTCAGGCTAGAAAATGGGAATGTGTTGAAGCTGGCGAGAACTGTAACCACAACCCTACAACAGAACCATCACTAACTACTATGCTGGACACCACAGACCGTAAAATGGGAAAGCAGGCTACCAGTGATATCCCTAAAGAATTAGTTGATGTTACTGCCAGAATTCACCAAAATGATCTTTCTTATTCTAAGATCACCCCTCTAGAGCCATAGCTCCTGACTTGCTGTGCACTAGCTGATAGGGAGGCAAGGAATGCCAACGTTTGGCCCTTTTAGCCAAAGGGTGCCTCAAATGTAAGAAGTGGGTTTGGACACTGGGAAAATGTCTGCTACAAATTTTTAGCTGAGAGTTATTTGTCAGAAATGGGGCCAGGAGTTTGGCCTAGTGGTAGAGTGCTTGTCTAGCATGCACAAAGACCCAGGTTCGATTCCTCAGTACTACATCCATAGAAAAAAGCTGTAAATAGTGCTGTGGCTCACATGGTACAGCTGTACCCTTGAGAAAGCCCAAGGACAGTGCTCAGGCCTTGAGTTCAAGCCCCAGGACTGCCTTCCACCCCCCATCCCCAAAAATGGACATTTCCTTCAAGACTTCTCTTATTGAACTTTACAGCTTTTCCCTGGACCAGCTACACAAATGGCAGGACCTGTTGCAAGTGAAACTGTGGGGATCCTTACTCATACATTACTAGCACTATCAAGATAGTTATTCTAAAGCCAATTCTACCTTTAGGTCTTTATTGTTGCACAGTAGCTTTGGGTCTTTATAAGCCCATACAGGCTGGTATCAGGGTTACTTATTTGCATTTCCTGTGCATGACCTAAGTTGTAGTTATAGCTGCCCCATGCCACAGAACAAATGAGCCCAAATAATAGTGAAGTTAGGTTTGCAACCCAGCTCTTCTGCCTTCATTTCCCTTTCTTTGCACATATCACATTATGCTCCAGGAGGCCACAGAGTGTGATATCTTGTGGACTATGTGTGGTATCTAAAAGGAGAGGAGTAGCTAAACCATAGCCACATTCTAGTTCCTCAATTAAACAATACACAGAGTTTGACACTGGTAATGCATGCCTGTAATCCTAACTAGTCAGGAGAATAAAAACTGAAAATCAATGTTGAAGCCAGCCTGGGCAGGAAAGTCTGTTAAGACTCTTATCTCCATTAACCACCAAAGGCTGGTAGTGGAGCTGTGGTTCAAGTGGTAGAGCACTAGCCTGGAACAAAAAACGTTGAGACAGGGCCAGGAGTTTGGCCTAGTGGTAGAGTGCTTGCCTAACATACACAAAGACCTGGGTTTGATTCCTTGGTACCACATACATAGAAAAATGCTGGGAATGGTGCTGTGGTTCAAGTGGTAGAACACTAGCCTTGAGAAACCCTAAGGACAATGCTCATCCCCAGAGCTCAAGCTCCAACTGGCAAAAAAAAAAAAAAAAAAAGTTGAGACAGTGCCAGCCCCCTCCCCAAAGTTCAAAGGACTAGTCCAAATTGTAGACTTTCTTTTATGTAACTGTGTGTATTACCAGTTGACCTTGAACAAGTCATTGGCTTAACCAAATGTGTTTAGTTTTCTCTTCAATTAAAATGCTTGACCACAATATAGGACCCACGCCTCTCTGTCCAACTAAGCTGTATTCCCCAGCAAATGCTACTTCATTCTTGAAATCAGCACTTACCTCCTGAGCCCATGTCCTTACCATTCTGTCACCTCCCTTTCTTATACCTGCTTGTTCCTGCCTCTATGTGTGCCCTTTATGTTGTACACCAAGCCTATAGTATCCACCAGATCCTAATACCTACCCATGAGTTCCAATGCCTCCTGGAGGAATATGGTCTCTGACTCCTTAACCTGCACTCTTTCCCCCTACCCCAATACTGTGTCTGTAGGTGGTTCTCTTCAGTGGAGAGAGCCTATAACAATCATTCTTATTGTCTTTTAAAGCCTGTCTCTGTGTATTGCTTTCCCCCATTTCTTACCTCCCTTCCCTTGGATTGGAATCAGTATGAGAGTAAGACATTTTAACATTTCTACCAGCCACTGGTGGCTCCAATTCTGGTTATTCATAAGGCTGAGATCTGAGAATCAAGGTTCAAAGCCAGCCCAGGCAGACAAATCCAAGACTGTTGTCTACAATTAACCAGCAGAATGTGGGTGTGGTTCAGATAGTAGAGTGCCAGCCTTGAGTGGAAAACCTAAGTAAGAGTGGGTTAAAGGCCCAGTATAGCACACAAAAAAGGAACATGTTTATAAAATACAGATTTATTTGATGTATAAATTATAGTTCTTTAACAAAGTGTAGTTCTCTTTAAAAAGCAATAATGAGTTTAATTGCTTTATGGCTATATAATGTTTGATTCCCCCCAGGTGTCTTTTCCTTTTCCCTATTTTAAACCCACAAAAGAAGAAATTTCCAAGGTTATTAGTTCATTAGCTGTTAGAAGGAATAATTGATCTGTCAACTCAAAGGATTTATATGGATTTTGCTCACTGAATTCATGAAAGCAATAGCATATGGTTAAGTTCTGCCCCAAAAGAAAATATTTCAGAAAAAGCTTCATAAAAATTAGCATCTCTGTAGTGGTGAAAGCTCTAATTTTTAAGTTCTTTCTAATTGTAAGGTGCTATAGATGCGATGCAGTATTTTGTTCCACCACCTGTAATTGACTATGTGTTTTCTACTTCCAAGAAAATGAATCAAACATCTTACTATAAAGTTCTGCAGTCTCCCCAGTGGTATTTTTCTTTCTTCATCTTCTTTTTTCTCCTGAAAGGAACAGAACACATTTCTTCATTCTTCCATCTCCCAAATGAAGTTTATTACTTTTTTTTTTAAGCAAATGCACCCAAATTGGGTTTGGTTCACAAAGGAAAGACTGACTGCAGAGCTAACAGACCCATCATTAGCCATCCCTGCCCTCTCAAATGGCCTGTCCATTGCTTTGCTCACAATATAGGACTAAGGCCGTAAACAAGGGATCCAAGAGAACTCTGGACAAGAAGCATACAATGGAGTGGGATAAATTTCTTTAGCATAAATAGCAGTCTCCAAGGGTGACTGGTGTGAATGGATCCCTGCTGTGAGGGTCTCTGTGCCCACAGAGGAGATCTGTGGCTTTAAGAGCTCTGGTCCCACCCCCTGGGCTGTGGAAGTGCTCAGTCTCCCCTGCTGGGCTTGGTCCTCAGGCCCCCTGTGGGCCTCCTCTTTCCTTTCAAGCTGTGAGTCCTAAGGAACTCTGTGACAGCTCCTCTTTCATTCTGCTGTGCAAATCCTTGAGCTGTTCCTAGTCCTTTCAAAAGGAATATACAAGACATTTTACTTATTCTGTCCTTTGGAGACCTTGGAAGTCTGGTTAAGACCCAGGGTTGTTCCAACAGTAAGCATGAAGGAGATCTTCCTCTTTGTAATGACTCAGCGTAGATGATCTCAGAAATGACCATAACAGACAGTTTAAAATTCACACATCCTTTCCATCATTCATTCCCAGGCATCAGATGCCCTGTGGGATGCATCAGGATACTTACTCTTCCACTTAGGACCTGTGTACTTCTGGCATGTATCTTGATAACCTAAAGATAGAAATCATACATTGAAAAAAAATATGTCAAAACTAATGTCAAAGGTTAATCTGTTCATAGTCATGAGTCAAAAAGTTAGACTAAGATAAAAATGTACTTTCTAAGACTTCTTTTAAGAATTAAATAATATAGGGGCCGGGAGTTTGGCCTAGTGGTTAAAGTGCTTGCCTAGCATGCATGAAGACCCGGGTTCGATTCCTTGGTACCACATACGTAGAAAAAAAGCCGGAAGTGGTGCTGAGGCTCAAGTGGTAGAGCTCTAGCCTTGAGAAAGTCCAAGGACAGTGCTCAGGCCCTGAGCTCAAGCCCAGGACTGGCAAAAAAAGAAAAAAAAAAAAAAAGAATTAAATAATATATGAGCACAGTTTAAAAGGAAAAAATATTAACCACTCTTCTGCCCCATTCCTTTTTCTGCCCTGTTCTGATTCCCATAGTCAACCACTTTGGCTTCCTTTTTTTCTGGTTAGTATTTCCATGTAACTAAGTAATATATAATCACATTGGTTCCAGAACACCCTTTAGATACCCACATATGCAGGTGCTCAAGTCCCTTTTATAAAATGGCATAACCTATGCTTACTCCTCATACACTTTAAATCATTTCCAAATTACTTATTCCTAATACAGCATAAATACTATGTAAATTACTGAATAGCATGGGTTGTTTAGGGGATGCTGACAAGAAAAAGTTTGCACATATGCAGTGCATATGTAATCATTTCTGCATATTTTTGATCTTTGATAGGTTTAATCAGCACTGAAGAAAACTTGGATACAGAGGTTCTACAGTATTTTTGTACATTATTTTTATTCCTCAACTTTTTTTAAATGCTTGTATTAAATTTTTAATAAATTTTTAATGACTTGAATTCAGGGCTCAGGTGCTATCCCTTAGCTTTTTTTAGCTCAAGGCTAATATTTTAACCCTTGAGCCACAGTTCCATTTTTGGCTTTCTGGTGGTTCATTGGAGGTTTGAATTGTATCCTTAGTTCTTAGCCTTCTGAGTAGGTAAATACTGATCAGACATAGAGATTTTCATGCATACTTTATACATACCTCTCCTTTCTCATACCACTGCTTTTATTCCTCTGTATAATAACTACCAGTTTATTAAAACTATTTCTCCTGTCCCATTAATTCTTTTCAGTATGTTTGTCTGTCTTCTCCCTCTGCTTGTTAGTAATATTTGTATTCTGTACTAACCACAGTTAAATTTCTACATTATAATTTTTATTTTTTGCTTTGGTACCAGGTCTAGTGCTTGACTTCCTGACTTTGTACTCTCTCTAGACTTCTGCTCAGAGCTGGTACCCTACAACTTGAGCCATACCTTTAGTTCTAGCTTTTTGCTGAACTAAGTAAGGTCTTGGTCAGTTTTTCTACTCAGGCTGGTTTCAAACCTTGATTCTCAAATCTCAGCCTCCTGAGTAGCTAGAATTACAGGTATGTGCCATCTGTGCCTAGCTTTATATTGTTGATTCCAGAATTGAAAGCCAATTTAAACCAATTTCATGTTATGCCACTATGAATATTAATCATTAAAAAGCTAAGAAATAGTTGATTGTATTTTTCTCTATGTAATTCCTAAGTCATAATCTTAGTGTCTTTCAGAGGAGAGAGACCCTTCACATCTATTTTTTAGTGTCATTAGCTTATAATTATGAAACAGGCCAGGCGCTGGCAATTCATACTTGTAATCCTAGCTTTCGAGAAACTGAGAACTGAGGATTATAGGATTATGGTTTAAAGCCAGACCAGGCAGAAGAATCTGTGAGACTCTTCTCTCCAGTTCATCACCAAAAAGCCAGAAGTGTAGCTGTGGTTTAAGTGGTAAAGATCAGTCTTGAGTGGAAAAAGCTAAGGAACAATGGACCCAAGTTTTAGTACCGCCATACACACACACACAAACATATGACACAGTTTAATTGTCTTACACTTTCTCCCTAAGATATGCTGTGGTTATTTTTTTTCTTTTTCCTTGTTGGGAGAAAAAAAAATTGTGTGGCCTTTTCCCATAATTTCGATGTCTTCCAACTTTCAACTCTTGTTTCTTAGAAGCTACTCTATTCTTCTAAAAGCTTGCTGACTTCTAGTTTGCTTGTTCTAAAATTTTACCAATTTACACTAAAAAATTATATACTGACATTTATATTTCCTTGAGTTTCCAATTGCCTTTATTTTGTTTGGAAGCTTTTCTGAATTCCCTTTTTCCTGGAGACATACATCTTGAAGCCCCAGGCTTCTTGTTCTAGTATGGATGGGCTAATCTTTTTTACTGAATCAAGTGGAATGCTCCGATTAAATTTTTATCTTGTGTAAGTTTGATCCCCACATAGTAGTGATTTGTTCTTGTATTTAGTTTGTACTTCTAGAATTCCTGCATGGGAAAATTCTTCAGCTAATATTTAATATTTATTCACTCATTTATTGTCTGGTTTATATTTCATTCACTAATATTTCTATCATTTCTTCTAGAACCTTCAGCTTGGAATCTGAAATAGAGCTCCCAACCTCAGGCTTTTATCCTGTGATGGTTTGACTAGATATAAAATTCTTCTTCTTCTTCTTTTTTGGTCAGTCATGAGGCTTGAACTCAGATCAGGGCCTGCACACTGTCCCTGAGCTTTTTTGCTCAAGACTAGCAATCTACCACTTTGAGCCACAGTTCTATTCCCAGTTTTCTGGTGATTAATTAGGAGATAAGTTTCATGGACTTTTTCACGCCAGCTGGCTTCAACCCACCAAACTTGGATCTCATCCTCCTGAGTAGCTAAAATCAAGCATAGAATTGTTTTTTTAGTCTCTGAAGTCTGTTTGTTTGTGTAGTTTACACTTACTGTGTCATGCTCTAGGTTCTGTTTAACTGCTGGATGCATCTTAAGGTAAGTGTATGTCTAAGACTGTAGAAGTGGAAATGTTAACAGGTTATACTATTTAGTGAGGTGATATGGCATGCCTCATACCTCCTATGTTTGATACCTCCCACTCCTACTAGAGGACTCTGTCCAGCTCTTTGTGGAGGGAGAAAAGATATTATAATGATCTTAAGCAAATTCTGGTTCCAGATCCAGGTACCAGTAATCATGCCTGTAACCACTCTGGAGGCTGAGATCTAAGGATCGCAGTTCAAAGCCAGCCCAGGCAAGAAAGTCACTGAGACACTTATCTCCAGTTAACCTCCAAAATGTCAGATGTGGCACTGTGGCTCAGTTGTAGAGCACTAGCCTTGAGTGAAAAAGCTCTGGGACAGCACCTAAGCCCTGAGTTCAATCCCCAGGACTTTCCTTCCTCCCCCTTAAAAACTTGTATCTTGGGGCCGGGAGTTTGACCTAGTGCTAGAGGGTTTGCCTAGCATGCACAAAGACCCAGGTTCGATTTCTCAGTACCACATACATAAAAAAAAAAAAAAAAAAAAATGGAAGTAATGTTATGGCTCAAGTGGTAGAGCTCTAGCCTTGAGAAAAGTCCAAGGACAGTGCTCAGGTCCTCAGTTCAAGCCCCACAACAGGCAAAAAACCACAAAAAAAAACCCTTGTATCCTTTTCTGACTTTTCTCCAGAGCCTCTCAGAAGCTGCACCTATCAGATTGGTTCCTCCTTCAGTTCTCCCTCCTTTTCCTCAGTGTTGTAGGCTATAGCTTCCTCTTCAGGATTTTCTTTCCTTTTTTTTCTTTTCTTTCTTTTTTTTTTTTTTTGCCAGTCCTGGGGCTTGAACTTAGGCCCTGGATACTGTACCCGAGCTTCTTTTGCTCAAGACTGATGCTCTGATACCACTTGAACCACAGCGCCACTTCCAGCTTTTTCTGTATCCGTGGTACAAAATGAAACCCAGGGCTTCATTCATGCTAGGCAAGCACTCTACCTCTAAGCCACACTTCAGGCCCTTCTCCTCAGTTTTTTAGTAGTCCTAACCTACTGATTTGCAGAGTTCTTTTCTTCACTCATGATTCCTTACTGGGTTTCTCATTGTTAACCTTTCATCCATCTTCTCTTAACTCACATCTTCATTAGGTAAATCTAGTCTAATATCTGTTGTTCCTATTCCTCTTATATGAATAATGTTATAATCATTCTTGTAGGAATGTAGGTATTATTCACCCAAATATATCTACAGAAATATTATACCATATCCTTAGAGTTTGAGATTGAAAAATAAACCAATTAACTGTTTTCTCCTGCTGTCTTCTTACCACTCGTAGTAATTCACTTCTAACATCAAATGTGTAAAGAATTTTTTTGAATCGGTTCTCTGGTAGAGACCTTCTCAGTGTCCTACAATTCATTTTTTTAAATTATTGTATTTTATTGTCAGGTGATATATAGAAGGGTTACAGTTATATTTGTTAGGTAGTGGGTATATTACTTCCTGAACATTGATACCCCTTCCCATGTTTTTTTTCCTACTTTCCCTCTCCTCAGCCCCTCCTAATCATCTTGCTTTTCCCCTTCCAGTCCTCATTTCAAATAAATAAATAGACATACATACAATCTACCAGTTACCAAAAGTCAGATACAGTAACAACATGAGATGAACCATAAGGGAAAAAAGGAGAAAAATAACTTCACATAGTACATTAAGAACATCAATCACAAAGGTAAACCTCTTGTTTCCATTGTTCATGTCCCTTAGACTCATCCTATATGGCCATAGATACATAGTTTTTTGTTTTTGTTTTGCTTTTGTCATGGGGCTTGAACTGTGGGCCTAGGTGCCGTCCCTTAGCTCTTCAGCTCAAGGCTACTGCCCTATCCCTTGAGCCACAGCCCCACTTCCCATTTTCTAGTGATTAATTGGAGATGAGAGTCTCACATTCTTTGGTGGCTTTGAACTGCAATCCTCAGATCTCAGCCTCCTGAGTAGCTAGGATTATAGGCATGAGCCATTGCTCCAGCTTGTACCTGTCTTTTGAGCTATTATGATCCTCTGCTAGGAGAATCCTACAAGTGTACTAATTATTACAAATGAGGGAAACCATGGAGCCTACGTTTCTTTAGGCTGGTTTACTTCACTTAATATTATTTTTTCCAAGTCTTTTCATTTCCTTACAAATGAGGTAATGTCATTCTTTCTGATGGCAGCATAGAATTCCACTGTGTATAAATACCATATCTTCTTGATCCATTCATCTACTGAGGGGCATCTGGGTTAGTTCCATAGCTTAGCTATAGTAAATAATGTTGCAGCAAACATAGTTGTGCTAGTAGCTTTAGTATGTCCTTGTTTATAGAAATTTGGGTAAATGTCCAGGAGTGGGATTACTGTGTCATAGGATGCTCTATGTTTAGTCTTTGAGGAACAGCCATACTGCTTTCCAGAGTGGCTGAACAAGTTTACACTCCTACCAACAGTCTAGTAGCATTCCCTCTGGCCACAATTTAATTCATTTCAGATGTCATTCATCTGGAGTTGTTGTCAGATCCCTGAGGTTATAGGCTCAGTTCCATAAGATTGCCCCACTTCAGACACCGTTGTGGCTTTAATGTTTGTATTTGTTTGTACCTTCTCGGGGCATATCATCCTCCCAGTCCTTCCGTGAGTTCAGCAACCACACAGCTCACAAAGTCTCCACAACTTGTCCTTTGCATTTTTATGGAGGCTTCATTATATAGGCATGATTGATTAAATAATTGGGCAGTGGTGATCAGGCTTTAGCACTTCTCCCCACCCAAGGTCAGGCTGGAAGTCCCAATCCCCTAATCATGATATTTGGTTTTCCTGGCAAACATCCTCCATCTGGAAACTATTCCAAAGTACCCAGTTATCACTGTTTTAATAAGCATACAAGGGGTTGGAGGCATGGCTCAGTTGGTAGAGTGGCAATAAGCAAAAAAATGTCAGTTACTGAGTTCAAGTCAAGTAGTGGACACCCCCCCCAAAAAAAAGTAATAAGCATACAAATAGATGACAATTTGGAGATTCTCAGAACTTATAGGATCCATTACCAGGAAACTGGGGGTGTGTATGTGTGTGTGTGACAGAGAGAGAGAAAGAAGAGGAGAGAGAGAGATACAATATCACACATAACACCACAAAGCTCTATATAATATATGGACTTCAACTAAACACATTTTGAGTGTGTTTTATAGTAAGTAATACAGTATATATAGATATAGATATATAAGTATATTCATAATCTGATATTATTACAGGGAGCCTGTCATATAAGTAGAGCAAGGCTCCAAATTATGAACATAATCTAGAGATTTTGTGCTAGGGTTAAACCTCAAATTGAAAATACTTTTCTTCAAAAACATTGGAAATTGTTAAATAATCCATTGGAGAGTGTATATAACAATTCATTCATCATTCCTCAAAGATTTTACAGTACAATGTATTGTACTAGTTGCCAGGAAGAACATAGAGTCATTCAGAGATAAAATCTCCCTGAAGAAGCTTAGTTCAGTAAGTGAGATATGTTCATTCAAGTATATAAATAACTCCAAAATACATGGCAAAGTCACAGTAGTGATGTAAGAGAAATATAGGTAAAATGTCATGGGAATTTAAGGTAAATTAAGAGATCATTATTACAAATATGTATATAGAGTAAAAACAATCAAAACTCTTTAAAAATAAAAAAAAAAAGACTAATTGAAAGCAAAATGGAGATGAGGAAGGTGGGGACAGGGAGGTACTTGGAGGAGTCCAGGCCACAAACATATTATTCATCCTGACAGGAGCCAGAATCTTTCAGATCCTCCTATTACATCATGATGATCTGACTCCCTTTCCTAGGAAAAGGATTCTTGTACTGACTTGATTGGAATACTCATTTCCTCTCACAGTACCTTGCTCAGCAGTTCTTACTATCTCAGAACCAGAAGAATGCCACCTCCCTCACATTTCATAGCACCCTAATCTGTTCAGGGCAGTCCATGCTTTGTAATACCAACATTACCTTCTTGTGTTTGTCCCTGAACACTCTTCACTGCTGTCTCTGGCAAATGGCTTTGATTGGCTCCTTTCTTCTCACCCCAGCTACCTTTTGGTAGCTTAACTACAGAGCTTGGAAAGTTGAAAGGTCCTCTTATCTGACTGCCTACCACAGATGGCTCGTTGAAGGAACCAGTGTAGAGTTGTGAGCTATACACAGGGGCTTAGATCTTTGGCTGGGGGGGAGGGGTAGCTGGTGATTGAGAGGGCTTGGCTTTCTATGGGCAGCTGAGCAGAATCTTTGACATCTAGTCCTGTTGTCATATGTAATCCTGGGCAGGCAGCCACAGCAATGGAGTCTGTGTTGGAACTGTCTTGCTTCAATCTTGATTGTATCCCCAGAAAATTTAGTGTTTTACTTATCCAAAAGATTTTATAAGCTTCAAATATTCTACTTCAAAAATCTCCTCTTGCTAAGCTAGCCAGAGTGGATATTGTCATCATTAAAAACCTTCACTAATCTACTCTGACTTTCTACTCACCCAGCTTGCTTACTTCCCATATGAGCCCCAACCCAATGACTGGTCATTCCAACTCCACAGTGGGCTCAGCATCTTTATCCTTTTGGCCTACCTGTGCAGTTATTGCCTCTTGGACTATCCCTTACAATATCCTGCGTTTCTCCCTATATTTAGTAATAGGAATAACATTAGTCAACAGTTATAAGCCATTTGATAGGTCAGGCAAGTCTAAATGTTCTAATGATATTCACCAAATCCATACAACAATCCAGTAAGACATGTAATGTCCATGTTTTAGAGATATGAAATTGAGACCTACAAAGGTTAGGTGTTTTGCCCAAGGATACATAGAAAGTGATTGTGATTCACATTATCTGTGTTCTTAATAACTGTACTCTTTGCATTCCCTCATTCTATTTTCATCAAAGTTCAGTCATGCCAAGATATCTGAATCATTACATGGAGACTGAAAATATTTCCCCTACTTGCCATAAATGATTATCTCATGGTTACTGTCACACACTACAGTTTCTCAAAGTACTATTCCATTAATTTAACCACAAAGCTTTTGAAATGAAAAATTGTTTTTCCTGTACTATTCTGATGTGCATCTCAATTATATCATGAAATACAGTGTAATACCATTACAGATAAATGTTCCAGGCTGCTTTTAAATAACCAGGCTGATGGAATTTCTCTATTACCCTACTGGTTCTTGATTTTCTAGCAATTCTATTCCATCCTTTCAGTAGGACATACACATAAACAAAGAATACCAACTTGGGATATTGATACCAGATCACTTTGGACCAGCACCAAACTACAAAATCTCAGCATATCACACATCCTTTTCCCCAGCAGGCCACACCCCTTACACAAATTCAGCTCCAAGAATTTTGATGTTACAATCTTCACTAAAGGCTTCATATTGGAACTGTGTAATAGATCACATTGTATATCCTGCCCTAAAGCAAATCTTTCCCCAAACGGATAAATTTAAAAGATACAAACTTAAAGAAAAGATAAAAATTATGAAGAATGGTGATATCGTGATGATGCATGCCACTAATCCTAGAGGCTAAGGCAGAAACTTGAGTTTGAGGCCAACCTGGAACTACATAGCAAAATCCTTTCTCAAAGTGAGAATGAATGAATGGACCCTACTTTTTTTATCCAATGGTAGCCTCAACAGCTACTTTCAGCTTTGATCATCACCCTCCAGGCCACATTGGCTTAGGCCGTCCTTAGTCCAGTTCCTCTCAGACAGGTAGAGGAAGCCTAAGTTAATCACTAAACAGCCTGTGTACAAACCAGCAGAGCAGCAGGATTTCACTTTTAAATAGACTTAGCATTCCTGTGAGTTGGAGATTCCTTGACTATTGTCAAGGGTGCTAGTGAGTCCACTGCAGTAGTTTGGAATGCCCTATGCTGCTGTGGAAACTCCTCCCAGCTCTGGTACCTTCTGTCCTTCATACTGACAACCTCTCCCACCAAGTTCTCATACTTAGATTTTGACTGAGTTTGCTGGGAAGCTGGGAGAAGGTTGTTTGTTGATACGTGTTTGTTTGTTTTTTTTTTACCTCTTTCCAGAAAATTGGGTTCATTTGCTGTCACTAGATCTACACTAATTTAAGTCAATTTCCTGGCTGTTTTCTCTCTAAAACATTTTAAGCTGTTCATCAAATTGACTAAGTAAGTCAACCTGACTCTTGACTAATATTTGCTGTGAAGAAGTATTTTTTTGTAAAGAAGATCTGCTCTGTCACAAGAGGTTTGAATGTGACATTGATCAACATGAAATTGTTTTTGCTTATAGAAAGGTATGGAGCAAAGGAAGTCAGTGATACCTAGTTACATGTTATTTTATTGGCTTTAGTGTTGATGCCTTCCTGTTTTTAGAGATTTAAAAAAAAAAATCTTACAAGTCTGATCACCTCCCTCTTTAATTTTCTTTGTATGATAACTCTCACTCAGCAAAACTGAAGAACTCAGTGTTGGAAAAGTTAAATGAAAATTCAGGAGTATTTATTGCTTCTAAGAAGGTTCTTCATTGTAGATTATCCAGGGTCCAGTAATGAATGTGTGTACTATCAGGGGCCAGGGATTTAGAGGAATGAATTTCCCAGGGTTTAATCATTTCATAAGGCCTCTGAGTGTGACTTTTTCCCCAATAATCTACTTATCTCAGTAATTTGCCCCTCCTACCACATTGCAAAGAAAATGAGTCTCCCAGGTTGTTTGCATGATAAGTAGCTGGGAATTGTGTGAGCCTTCAAGAAGCAGCCCTGAGTTAATTGTAGCAGCCTGAGCTAATGGTTTCCCATGTGAGTTGGCAGGTTAAGTGAAGAGGGGAGCTTGAAAACTCCCTTTATCACAAGCATCTTGCATTTGAAAAGCTGAAATTTTAAAAATGTCTGCTTCATGGAAGATGTCTTCCTTTTCAGCATAAGTGAATGAGGAAAAAAGTATATCTCTTGATTAGAACTCACAGTATTGCAAATAGCAGGAATGCTGGCTGCTTGGAAGAGTTTAGGGGCATTGCTGTTTCTGTATTTTCAATGGATCACATGGTTGCTGACCTTGTCCCCCCTGTACCCATCCCACCCTGCTTCATTTGTTGTTGTTTTGTCAGAATTCAAATAGGCTACTCCTTGCAAACACCTAGAATAGTCACTTCCAACTCATCTTCCTGCCTTAGCCTTCTAAGTGCTGGGATTATAGGCATACACTAGAATGCCATGCTAAGCATTTATTTCTTTTTAAAAATTACTATGTATGCCTTATCACTAAATATGATTGCAATATTATTAGGTTTTATTTTGTAGTATTGGAGTTCAAACCCAGGGTCTCACACTTGCTAGGCAAACACTCTACATCTGACCTATATCCTCAGTCCTTTTATAATTATGTTAATGCAAAACAAACTAATGTTAAGCAACAAACTAACACCTAATTTTCAAGATCAAGTTGGGTAGGTATAAATAAACTCCTTATGTCAGACCTATAAACTCAAACATCCAAATAGATGTCATCAAGCACAAAACCAGCCTGGATGAGGGAAGAGAGGTATAAGGTCTCAGCAGGAAGGTGTAAATTCTGTGCAGAACCTTTGAGGCCCAAGAGTGCAGAGCACTCATCACTATCTTGGTGATTGGACATTACTTTTAACAGATGAACCATTACAACAAGAGGAATTTTAAAAAGACTACCATCTGTGGCTTTTAGAGGATGGCCATTTAAGCACAGTTTGCAACTCAAATTATACAAGGAATATAATAAATGTATATAAGCTAGAAAAAGTAAACATAGATAACTTAAAGATTCCATGTAAGAGTTGAGATGGAAACAATTTAAGTAATAGAGGACCAAATTAAAAAATGAAGGAGGTCATCAGAAACATGACCAGTATATAAAAACTGACCATGTATGCAGGGCCCCAGTGGTTCACGCCTATAATCCCAGCTACTCAGGAAGCTGAGTGAGATCTGAGGATCCTGGTCAGCTCTGACCCCCCCCCCCCAAAAAAAAAACCCAAACAAACCAAAAAAACAAAAAAATCTGTGAGATGCTTATCTCTCCAATTAGCCACCAGAAAACCAGAATGGTATTGTGGCCAAAAATGGCAGTAAGAGCTCAGGAACAGAGCCCAGGCCTTGAGTCCAAGCCCCACAGCTGACCAAAAAAAAGGCTATTTAAGCAGGGCATGGTGGTACATGCCTGTCTTCCCAGCTACTCAGGAGGCATAGGTAGGAGCATTATAATCCAAGACCAGCCTCCCACAAACAGTTAGTCTGTCAAAAATAACTAAAAGCCACATGACACTAGATACTGTGTTGAAAGTGAATTGAACAGCTTGAGGGTGGAACTAGGAGGGAAACACTAGAAGACATGGAGGAAAGGGATGACACAGTACAAAGGAAATGTACTCACTACCTGACTTACATAACTGTAATTCCTCTGTATGTCACCCTTATAGTAAGAGTAAAGTATTTT
The DNA here is from genome assembly GCF_031878675.1 of Megascapheus bottae. Classification (NCBI taxonomy): domain Eukaryota; kingdom Metazoa; phylum Chordata; class Mammalia; order Rodentia; family Geomyidae; genus Megascapheus; species Megascapheus bottae. The sequence goes on along the minus strand of NC_143525.1, from coordinate 6,082,533 downwards.
TTTTTAAGCCACGTGGCTAGGGGAGTAGCTCCAGTGGCAGAGGACACAGATGAGTTAAAATAAGGCTGAGGCTGTGGTTAGAATGCTTCCCTAGCATGTGTGAAACTCACTACCAGCACTGCAAAATAAGGGAATACAATTTATAGTCTTATAACAGTTAATAGCTCAGTAACAATGATATTCTAGAAAACTATAAATTTCCAAAATAGTTTTTAAAAATTCCAAATAGTGTTAAAATATGGCATAATAACAGAAATAGCAGAGTTTACAAAGAACTATCTTCCCCCTAAATGCTGTAGTGAGAGGCAGTTTTATAGGCAAATTCCTCCACACTTTCCAGGAAAAATAATTTCCATGTTATATAAACTATTCTAAATACAGAAAATAAGTAAAAGCTTCCTGTTTCATTTTATGAAGTTAGAATGACTGATACCAAAATTCACAACAATAACATATGAGCACATCTATAGGACAATATCATTTATGAATATAATTATCCAAGAGAGAAAACTCTTAAACACAAGCAAATTGAATCCAGTTTTCTATTAATAGAATAAAGCCCTGTGCCCAAATTAATCTCAAGAATGCAAAGAGAGGTTAGTATTTGGAAATGTATTAGCATAATTCGTTTTATTAATAAATGGAAAAAAAGCCCTCTGACCACCTTAGATATTCAGAAGGGGTCTTTAATAGAATTCTGTCTGCTCCTAAGCCCTTTTTAACAAGGCAACTCTACAGAGACTAGAAATTAAAGGGCATTCATTATCATGCTAAATAATAATTATCAAAACTAAATGATACTATTTTACTTAATGATGAAAAATTAGAAGATGAGATCAGGGACAAAGTAAGAATGTCCCCTCTCCCCAGTAATACATATCATTAATTTAAAAAACCTGTCCTCTGTGGTATACAGAAAGTTAAATAATGAGAACTCCAAATTATCATAATTGCAGATATTTACAATTGCCTACCTAGAAATTGAAAGAGAATAAAATAAATATATAAAAACTGTTTATACAATGCCCTTAACCATTTCAAAAATTTCACAGGTCATATTGATAGCTACAAAAGCTCAAGGAATAGGATCAATCATGGAAAGTACAAAACATTCCTAAGATTCAAACTGAACCCATACTAGCTACAGCAAAATTAAGGAGAGCAATTGTCATCAAAATGATGGAATATTATATTAGAAGGATGTGTTTGATATAATGAACCATATATAGTAACAATAGCTCAGAAAATTCTGCCTAATGAAAAGGAACCACCTTAGTTTGTATATTTAATCCAATATAGTGATTTTGTCATTTATCCCAGGCTTCAATATGGTTCCTTTGTCACCTTCAGTAGCAACTAACTTTTAAAATTCTTTCTCTCTGAGTAATTTTTATATAACCCAGTGAAGTTCCTGAGTTAGGTGTACAGGGGCCTAACATCTGAACTCTTTCAACACTCAAATTACCTTAGTTGCTCACTGAATACAAGAGAGCCTGAGGTTTCCATAATCATAAAAGACAAGTCTCTTCTCCTTCATTGCTTATGCTTAGCCTTCCCCAAAGCTGGACATTAGACATTATAAGTTTGTTATTCTTACATGAAATTTGGGGGATAAGTTTTCCAAACTTATTGGAAACTTAGTTTCTGGGCACTAATTCTTGATCCTACTCAGGAGGCTGAGATTCAAAGATTATGGTTCAAAGCCATCCCAGGCAGAAAAGTCTGTGAATCTCTTCTCTCCAGTTAACCAGTAAAAAGTTGAAAGTAAGAACATGAGGTCCTGAGTTCATGTACAGTATTGGCATCCAAAAAAAAAAAAAAGAGTTGGTAAAGAACTTGAGCAAACTTTAGTACATTATACATTATCAGTGGCAGTGATAGATAAAATGGGTTTTTAATATATTTTTGTTGTAATGAATAGAAGGGTTACATTATATTCACCAGATAGAAGGTGCATTACTTCATAAACATTGATACCCTTTCTCATGTCTTGGTCCCCTTTTCCCCTCCCCCCACCCCTGCCCCCTATAAAATGGGTTTTGAATGTGAAGATGTTTATGAATGGTGTTATGAAAATTGGGGGCTTAAGTAGTAGCCTATTTGATTAACATGTACAAGATCATAGGTTTCATCCTATAGAGCGACACCAACAACCAAAAATGTCACACCTGTAATCTTAGCTACTCCAAGGGCTGGGAGTGGAGGTTTGAAACCAGCCTGTGAGCCTCTTATCTCCAGGTAATCACTAAAGAGCCAGAAGTGGAACTGTGGCCTCAGTGGTAGAGTGCTAGCCTTAAGCAACAGAAGTTCAGGGACAGTGCCCAGGCCTCTAAGGTTCAAGCCCTAGTACTGTCCTCCCCCCAAAAAAGATAGGGAGAAAATGTTGTTTTAAGAAAGGAAATGTTGTTTTAAAAAGTATTTGCATTAGAGAAAATGCTATTCAGAAAAATTGGCACTTGTGATTTTGTTTTGTGTTCACAAATGGCACTTTCTTGGGAAAGTAAACACATTTCTGCAAAGGAATGAGAATGTGTAATGCATGATAATGCCTTTGTAAATATGTATCATGTCTAATTTGTTTGGCTTGGGAAATAATTGGAAAATTTTCAACTCTAAATTTGTAAAAATAGGCGCAATAAGTGTTTATTTTGTGGATTTATGTTCATGCCATGCCTATGTTTAAAGATCTCAACGAAAGAACCACTTAGAGTTCTCTTCACTGTAGTGTTGGACGTTAGCTGATTGAAACAAAACCAAACTGAATGTAGAGGAGTTTACATTGCATTCAGAGTGCCAGATTAATGATGGAGGTATCACTTGCTCCATTGCCCAGAGGCAAAGTGCTGGTTTGATCAGCCTTCAATGAATGAAGACACACACAGGCAGCTCCTTTCCTTCACAGATCATCTGAACTTCCTAGCAGAAATTCAGTTACTTAGCTGGGTACCAGTGTCTCATACCTGTAATTCTAGCTTTTGGGAAGGTTGAGATCTGAGGATCAAGGTTTTCAGGCAACTGGAAAGGAAAGTCGGTGAGACACTTAACCTCCAGTTAACCACCAAAAAAAAACAGAAGTGGAACTGTGGCTCAAGTGATAGAATACCCAATTTGAGCAAAAACTGAGAAGCACCCAGCACCTGAATTCAAGCCTCAGAACTGGCATGCATGCCACACAAACGTGCGCGCGCACACACACACACACACACACACACACACACACACACGAAATTCAGTTCCTTAATTTGCTTTGCAGATAAGGGTAAACATCAGCATTCTGTATAGCACATGTTCAGAATTAATCATATGACCACATTTATACTAGCTGGAGTCAGACCCACACACATATGGAAACTTGTGATGAGATAAGGATCAGAGAAAATGTCATGATGACTGTGTTAAATGCATGCTGAAGAAGGCTGGTCTTGGTTACCTGGGCCATCAGAAAACAACATATGTGAAGACATGATCGCCCTTAGACTTCATTCAGCCCCTCCCTATTTGAGACAAATAAAATGCCCTAGAAGGAATAGAGAGGGAAGAAGTTGAGGGGACACCTGCAAAGCTCCCACAAGAGAAAAACCAGGTAGTTAGGTGGGCATATCTGGCTGATTGGTCACAGATTGTAAATCCCCTCTAGCATCTTTTCTTCCAGTCACAACTGCCCTTACTTATCAGAGGGCTGCTGTGTCTTCACAGGAGTGTACAAGGAGTGTCCTTAGGGCAAGAGGACACTCAAGGCCTTTTGCTCTTCAAAGTGGAACAGAAGAATGTGTGCTTACAGAGTTACTTGGAAGAGGGAAAGCTGAGTAAAGAAGAGGGCTCTTTTTTCTTTTTCTTTTTCTTTTTTTTTTTTTTTTGCCAGTCCTGGGCTTGAGCTCAGGGCCTGAGCACTGTCCTTGGACTTTCTCAAGGCTAGAGCTCTACCACTTGAACCTCAGCACCACTTCCGGCTTTTTTCTATGTATGTGGTACCGAGGAATCGAACCCGGGTATTCATGCATGCTAGGCAAGCACTTTAACCACTAGGCCAAATTCCCGGTCCCAAGGGCTCTTTTTTCATTGTTAGGATCTCCTGTGCCAAGTTCCAAGGCTGGCCTTTGGCAAAGATGCAGAAGTCAGAAGGTTCCACATACTCCCAACTAACAGTCTTAACACTTAACACCAACTCTTTCTCCAGCTGTTAGGGTCCTTTAGCTGCCTTTGCTTCCTAGAGTCCATCCTGCTCAGATACCAGAAGTGTTTTCCCAGTTAGAGATATCTATATTCTAAATAGGGACAGAAGAAGAGGAGTTCAGCTCAACAGTAATCCACCTGTATTGGGATCTTGGGCTCATTAAACCTTGTGTACTTGGAAGACACTGAGAAGAAAAGACTTCTGACTCATCTAGATATCCTTTTTTAGGGGACCACTCTTCTGTCTGGCTTTGTAAAGTTCATGGAGGTAGCTTTGCTTCATAGGAATGCCGCTTAATATCTAATGGGGCCCCAGATCATGCATTTACAAATTGCTACTGATTGCATCCCAGCTAGCAAGGATTTTTTAAGTTTTCTTTTTGAAGGTATTGGGGTTTGAACTCAGGATAACTTGCTAGGCAGGCACTTTTACCACCTGAGCCACATCCCCCAGTGCTTTTCTCTCAGAGGAACTTCTTCAAGGAAAAAGTGATAGTGAATGAAAAAGTCCATGATAGAAGAGGTGATTCTGACTTCATTAGCTGGGGGCCTTAGTCTGCTTGAATTGCCATAACAAAATACGGGATCGGATGGCTTTAAAACAACAGAAGTTTGGGACTGGAAATGTATTGATGTGATGGAGTGTTTCCTTAGCATTCACAAGGCCTTGGGTTCAGCTCCCAGCATGTAAAATAAGCAAACAACAGAAATATTTTTTTCACAGTTTTGGAGACTAGAAATCCAAAATCAAGGTGTCAGCAAAGTCTGACACAGGTCTGGTGAAGGCTCCTTGAGTTTTGCCTCCTTCCTCTGTCTCCTGTCTTCCTATCAAAATGTGTGTGTGCAAACACATATATGCATGCATGTATGCATGTACTAAGAAAGCCCTCTCTGTCTTCTCTCACTCACTCTCTAATTTGTGTGTGCATGTGTGTGCTGGTATTAGGGCTTGAACTCAAGGCCTGAGTGCTATCTCTTAGCTTTTTCATGCAAAGCTGGAAATCTGCCACTTGAGCCACAGCTCTACTTCTCACTTTCTGCTAGTTAATTAGAAGTAAAGAACCTTACAGACTTTCCTGCCTGGGTTAGTTTCAAACCATGATCCTTAGATTTCAGCCACCTGAGTAGGTAGGGATTGCAGGCTTGAGCCACAAGCACCAGACTATTCCCTGCCTCTTGTTACAAGAACACCAGTCCTGTTGGATTAGTACTTCACTCTTAGAATTTCATTTAACCTTCATCCTTCATTCCCTTCCTAAAAGCCCTTTCTCTAGATTCAGCCCCATGGAAGACTAAGGGCTTCTTTTTTTCAGTCTAAAACAACATCTGAAAATTCCTAGTCTCCTGATGCTTATCAGTTTTCTCTCATGCTTTTTTTTTTTTTTTTAATCTGGCCAGTCCTGGAGCTTGAACTCAAGGAAGGCCTATGCAGTATCCCCAAGCTCTTGTCTTCAAGGCTAGCGCTCTACCACTTAATCCATAGCTCCACTTCTGACTTTGCTGGTTTATTGGAGGTAAGAATCTCAGATTTATCTGCCCAGGTTGGCTTCTAACCAGAATCCTCTTATATCTTATCCTCTTGAATAGCTAGATTTACAGTGTGGGTTATAATATAGGTAGCCCTTAGAACAACAATACTTGGCATATAGGAAGTATTCAACAACACTATGTTTTCCTTTATCTACTTACTAGACATAAAGACATATGGGTATCATCTTCCAAGGGTTATTTAGTATGTCAACCCACTTTTGTAATATTAATGAACTGAATTTAATGTGCTTAATCAATCAGTAACCATGATAAAATCTATCATACGTTTTATATTCCTCTGTCTATTACTTGAATCTGTCTTGCAAATAGCCTCCAAGGAGTCTGCTTACTTGTCAGGTGTAAGGGTGCTAAGGCAGGAAGGGGGCTGCTTTTTCATTGGAGGTGGGTAGAAGAGACTTCTTCCTGTAGGCCTCAGAATAAAGCATGTTGGAGATTGATCATTAAAGTTAGCTAGGGAAATATATGTGGTCTTTCTCTTTTTTTTTTTTTTGCCAGTCCTGGGCTTGGGCTCAGGGCCTGAGCACTGTCCCTGGATTTTTCTCAAGGCTAGGGCTCTACCACTTGATCCACAGCACCACTTCTGGCTTTTTGCTACATATGTGGTACCGAGGAATCAAACCCGGGTCTTCATGCATGCTAGGCAAGCACTCTACCACTAGGCCAAACTCCCGGCCTCTTTCTCTTATTTTGACCTCTATAAATACATCTTTGGTAAAGTCTGGTTTATATTATAAAGAAGACAAGTTTAATAAACTATTTTTGTTCCTAGCTATGGCTTGGAAAAAGCATTCTAAAATCCATTGAACCGAACCAAGCTGGTCCTATGTGTCTGTTATTCTCTCTCCCACCACACGGTGGTGATACCCTTAAGCTGCAGGGGTGGGCCTCCATAGCCAGCCAAAGCCCCACTGGTTGGCACCATGGTTGAGACTGAGTCACTGGCCTTATTGTCTTCATAGGATTCATATATTATCTATTTGTCTGATGTTCTTCTTTGACCATATAAAGGATTTTACTGCATCTAGGGACAGCATCCTTTACATATGGGCCAGTTCTGTACTTTATGGATTCATAGTCCCTCTGCCCACAACTCTTACAGGCTCTAGTTAGGTGGCAATACCACATCCTATGCTTAGGAATACATAGTGCATGAGAAAAACAAGCCAAATTCCCATAGTTAAACTAAGGCAAGATTCAAAAGATTTAAAAAATTTTTCTTAGAAACAGCAGCAAAGATATTACCTGTGATTGTTGTTCTTAATGTACTATGTTATTTCTCATCTTTTTTGTTGTCTCTTGGTTTTTCTCATATTGTTACAGTATCTTACCTTTTTATCTGGTATATTGTATATACATTTATTTATTTGAAATAGAAAAGGGAAGGGGGAAAACAAGATGAAGGGAGGGGATGAGGGAGGGAAATGGGAACAAAAGCATGAGAAAAGGGGTATCAATATGTGTGAAGTAATGCACCCTCTATCTGGCGAATATAACTGTAACCCTTCTATTAATTACAATTTAAAAAAAAAAAAAAGAAGAAGAAACAGCAGCAAAGACCTGGGAATGTAGCTTAGTGGTAGAGTGCTTACTTAGTGCATGAGGCCCTGGGTTCTATTCCTTAGTACCACATAAACAGAAAAGGCCAGATTCGGTGCTGTGGCTCAAAAGGTTGAGTGGTAACCTTGAGCAAAAGAATCTCAGGGACAGTGCCTGTGCCCTGAATTCAAGACCCAGTACTGCCCCCCCCAAAAAAGGTAAGTATACATACATAAATTCATAGATGAATCACTAAGTTTAGCCTATAGATCAAGACGTAAGCAAGGAATAGAGATTAACTAGCAAGGTTTGCAGACCAAGACTTAAGGATACAATAGCAAGCAATGGAGATATGGAGCAAATTTCAACAAACATAGCTAGCTTTTACCCCAAGATAGATTTGACTTGTAATTAATATATTTATAATTTACATAGTCTAAAAAGGATATAATTTATGATAAAGGATGTATATGTAAAAATTTCAAAGCCATTTAAAAAATAGAAAATGTTTACATGTAGGAGAGAACATAAATACATTAAATCCCTAAATTAATTCTATGTTAAATTTAGTACAAAAATAAAACCCTGAAAAAGGAATATAGTGTATTTCCCAGACACAAGAGAAAAGGGAAGAAACATTTTTTTCAAGAAAGGCAAGCTTCTTTATGGTGTACTGAATATTTATAATGATTGAAGCATTTTGCAATGATTTTAAAAAACACAAACCATCTCCATATGGTTGATAGATAGCAGTGTTTGTTTGGGTTGATCCTACTTCTAGAACTGATGACCTCCTCATTTCTTCCCAGAATTTCTTCCCATCTTCACAAATTTGCTCCATTCCTTCTTGAATCTAATCTTAGGTAACGTTAGGATACTGCCTCCCTAAGACTTCCTAAGCAGAGAATACTGCCAGCAACAAGCTTCTCAGGGAACACAGTTGTAGTGAATTAACAACCTAACTTTATGTGCAAGCAAGTTATAATCGAACTTAAGTGTGCTCTTGTAACTATGCAGCTGAGGTTGAAGATTACTGGATTATACCCAAATAAGGCAAAAGCCAAAATATACCAACCAAGGAATTCCTATTGTCATTATAAATGTAGCTTACGACATTGCAGAAGAGCATCCAGGCCAGTATAGATTGCTGTTTATAGAACCTTTTCCTTGCTCACTCAAACCTTTATTAAATTGAACTGGTCAGTTTTTCTTTTCATGACTTCGTGTTCTATATACAGTAGCAAGATGTGATTTGAAAACTTTCTCCCTTTGGGAAGAAAATGAACACAATTTTGGTTTTATTTTTTTTTTTAGAGAATAGGATTATAATAAACGTACTGTTAGGTGCACACATGCCTCCTCCTCAGTCTCAATAAACCTATGTGCTTGCTGGGCCCAAGGGGAAGTTGTTGCAATGTGTTTCTCTTTTCTCTTTCATGTACCTTCTCTGTTCTAGTACTTCTCCCTAGTATCATCTTTAGAACTATGCCACCTCTGTCTTCTCTTGGAGTGTGTGTGTGTGTGTGTGTGTGTGTGTGTCTGTGTCTGTGTCTGTGTCTGTGTCTGTCTGTCTGTCTGTCTGTCTGTCTGTCTCCTGGAACTTGAATATGCTGATTCTGGGGCTTGAACTCAGGGCCTCAGCACTGTCCCTTAGCTTTTTTTCTCTACCCTTTGAAGCACAGCCCCACTTCTGGTTTTTTTTGTGTCTGTGTTTGTCAGTCCTGGGGCTTGAACTCAGGGTCTGGTGCTGCTTGCTACTTGAGCCACAGCTCCACTTCCAGCTTTTTTGGTAGTTAATTGGAGATAGAGGTCTCACAAACTTTTCTTTGTGGGCTGGCTTGGAACTGTGACCCTCATATCTCAGCTTCCACAATTACAGGCATGAGCCACTGGTGCCTAGCACTTTTTGATTTTTTTAATGTTACTCAGTTCTGTTTTCAAGAATGAAGCTCTGGAAATGCAAATCAAATTCCATAGGTGTGAAGAGTGTAATTAGGAATTTTACAGAAGGGTTTTAATACAGTACTCATTATTGGGGATCTTCTAGTATTAGTATGTTAGTCTTTTCTCTTTGATTAGTTCAAATACTGAGAGGAGCCCTGTCATCCCTGCCTGGTGAATGGAAGCTCAGCTTTAATGTCAGGGACCCAGAAGTCAAAACAGGCCGGGAAGTTGACATTCCATGTGCAAGTCTTTTAATTCTCCATGTGAACCTTTGTTTTTCCCTGTTTTGAGCTTCTGTGTGCCAGTGCCTCATGTAAACTGCTCCCTAAAGAATAGAGGGCAGAGAGGGCAGAGGTAGATTGCCAGTTGTGAAGATGCCAGGAGTCTGCAGTAGAACTCCGGTCCTCACGTATTTCATTATTATTATTATTATTATTATTATTATTATTATTATTACCACCACCACTACTACTACTACTACTACTACTACTACTACTACTACTACTTGCCAGTCCTGGGCTTCAACTCAGGGCCTGAACATTATCCTTGGACTTTCTCAAAGCTAGAGCTCTACCACTTGAGCCTCAGCACCACTTCTGGCTTTTTTCTATGTATGTGGTACCAAGGAATCAAACCCGGGTCTTCTTGCATACTACTCAAACACTCTACCACTAGGCCAAACTCCCATCCTCCTCACATATTTCTTAACCTGTATCCTAGGTTTTAGCCACACCATGCCCCTTCCTCCCATCTCTGAGCATTCGGAGAGACCTAAAATACTAATTTTTTCTGCTTTGAATTACCACTATTAGTTGTTTAGACTTGGTAACTTTCTGGAAGTCACTTCCAACTTATACATTTGCTTTCCAACCTTGTACTGCTATATCTGGTTATGTGTCATTTTTTTCCTATTTTTGATTTGTAGATTTCTACCATAATTGCATCCTGCATTTAGAGCTTAGGAAAAGAAAAGAGATAAGTGTAGGTGTGCAATTGGCTATGTTTAACAAAACCAGCACATAATACTCAGCCCTTAACCATATCCCCTGTTTTGTAGGTATTGTTATTACTCTGCTACAGATGAGGAAAGCCCTGAGAGGTAACAGCTCTGTCTCCAGGTCTTTCACTGACTTGTGACAGAGATGAGGTTTGAACCCAGGCCCACTTCTGAAGCCCACTCTCTTCTTGCCACACCCCACTCTTTCTGCTTCTCTGGGATTGCTCAGAGATTCCTTCTTGCTACACCAAGCAATATTAATCAGGAATACATACCACACACAGTCCCACGGGGCCAGGGAGTTCAGCTAACAGCTTTTCTTTTTCCTTGCTTTTGTTCCCTGAAGCAATTATTTCTTGATTTCATTTAAAGACTCTCTCTCTGCAGCTGCCATGGGCAGCTTTCAAGTTGTCTGAACATCGAAGACAAGAACCAAAGCCATGAGCTTACAGGCTATCAAACTTGAAAGATGCATTGGGGTGAACTACCACTGCCAAGCCTCCCCACTAAACCTTTTTAAAAGTCCTTTTTCTTTCCAAAATGCAAAAGAACCGCTTGTACTACACATGCATAAAATTGTCAGGTCTGGCATAGTCAAGACAATTTTTTTTTGGTAATTGCCCACCCCGGCACAGCAGACAGTCAAAGCCAAAATAGCCCTCCAAAGCCAAAATAACTGTGTTGTACACCGATAGTTACATGTCAAAGATCAGTGTGTGTGTGGGCCAAAACATGTGCATTTCTTCTTTTTTTTGGAGAAGAATCTTGTGCTAACAGTTAAATCACTTTGTGCTTATGCTGTATGTGTCAGTTGCAAGTCTGAGCCATGTGGGCAGGGGTTTGAAATGAGGACAGCTGAACTGGTGAGGTGCTTTTAGAGTTCAACTATTTGAGTGAAATTTTTACACTGAGTTCCTAGGGAAGCATTCAAGTGGAGATTTTCATCTCATTTATGACCTAGCCTGACTTTTTTTTTTTCCTCCAAGCCTAACCAGTCTGATATTTCCCTTGGCATTTCCAAAAAGGTCCCTATAGTCATTGGCAAGTGTAAAGTGCCATAACGTGGAAGTTCCAGAAGTCAGCTACAGCTTTTTAGAAGTGTTTAGTCACTTTGGAAGGGAAAATATGAAGGTATTGTTTGTCTTTAAAGTATTTGTTTTCCTAAGCCCAAGTGCTTAGCAACTGAAAATGAAGACAGGTTTATTTCAGCAGAATTTGTAGTAAACAATGTGTTCATTCAAAACCAGGAGTGGATGGTATATATAATCATTTCATTTGCAATTTTCAGGCATGATACAATCAAAACTATCCCAAAAGATCTGCCCCAAATACATTCTCATGGATATATGTGTGTGAGTGTGTGTGTGTGTGTATGTGCACATACTTGCCAGTCATGAGGCTTGAACTCAGGGCTTGCACACTGCTTTAGCTTTTTCTCTCAAAGGTGGTAGTCTACCAGTTGAGCCACAGTTCCACTTCCAGCTTTTTGATGATTAATTGGAGATGAGTCTCAGTTTGTCTGCCAGGAATACAAGGATGAGCCACCAGCTGCAGGCTCGCATGAGCATCGTATCTACAATACTTTGGGCTTGACTCTGACTTTGGAGACAGGCCTTAGAGCTGTCTAAGACAGCAAACAGTCCAGGGCCACATTAAAAAAATTTTTTAATGAAATACTTTAGGCCTTTCTGGCTTCAAAACAAGATTCTTTAATCTCAGCCTCCTTAGTAGCTAGAATTAGAGGTGTGATCCACCAGTATCCACCATGCTTTCTCCTGGTTTTCTGTAATTTATATTGAACATTTACAGAGTAGATTTTGGTGGCTTACCCCACACCAAAAACAATGTTTTGTCAACCAGATGCTACTGAGATGTCTATTTACAATGCAAATTCCTAAGCTTCCTGAATCTGATTCTCTGGGGTCTTGCTTGGGGCCTAGGGACCTACTTTCTCTCAAAGGGCCATTCTTAGCTTGTGATTAATTAGCATGCCATATTATCCAAATTCATACTTTCCAAATGTACCTCATGGTAAGAAGCAGTTCCTGCTAAGCATACTAATTTCTGGGATCCATCCTAGAACCAGCGAATCAGAGTTGTTAGATTGAAGTATAGGAAGCTGAAAGAAGGAAAGTTAGAATCCCAGGAAACTTAAGATCCTAAGGCCACAGTTGCCTGCTGGAAACCATCATAGGAAATAAGCCAATCCTTACCTTGACTTTGAAAGACTTTACACCTGTTAATTAAGACATAAAACTAAGGGAGAATGAGAAGGACATAGGGTCTTTGGGCCCCTTGATCAAGGCAAATTGAAAACTTGTTTGATGTTAATTTTACCCATTTATTACCTTTCTAAGAATTTTAAAGATTTCTACTTCTGCTAAGTTGAAATCTACATATAAACTCACTCATTCTGTTCTATTGATTAAAATGTCTAGAGGCAATTACTGTATTCAGCTTCCTTCAGTTTCAGAGTTTTTAAAGAGTTGGGATGCAGTGCTTACCTAGCATGCATGAGGCCTTAGATTTGATCTGTTAAACTAAACACACACACACACACACACACACACATACACTTTTTTTTTTTGCCCTAGGTTTTTAAAAGCAAGAGGAGCTTTATATGCTTTTAAAGAAAAAAATATTTAAACAACTGTCATTTCTTAATTCTTTTGAAATTTTCTACTTAATCTATATGTAAACTGTGAGCTGCTAAGTTCCAAAAAAATATGTATTGTTTATCCATGTATCCCCAGGGTACAGGTCAGTGCGTGGCACATTAAATAAATATTATATGCATTGAAAGGAAAATATTTTGTCTCTGGGTTAGCTTTCTTTAGCTAAAACTGTTAGAGTTAAACCTTTTTCCTTCTCTTTTTCTTGTTTTGTGCCTCTCCTGGGTCTTGAACTCATGACCTAAGGGACCTATGTTCCTTAGCTTTTTCATTCAAGCCTAACACTCTACCACTTGTGTCACAGAGCCACCTCTGACTTTTTGATACTCTTTAGAGATGAGTCTCATAGACTTTCCTGTCGGAGCTGGCTTTGAACAGCTACCTCAGATCTCCGCCATCTAAGTAGCTAAGGTTGGATTATAGGCATGAGCTACTGGCACCTGGCTTTTTAATCTTCGTTTGCTTGTTGTTTTGGGTGAGCTTTTCAACAACTGACTGAGTATTGGTTTATTAATTTGAAGATTTATGAAGGGCAAAAGGTATATTAAAAAAAAAACATAAAACTGAGAGACAAACCATGCATACCTGAAAAGAGTTGTCCAGATCCCCTATATCCTGCTGAGGAAATTTCATTGCATAAATGGGTTACTATTAGTTGATGGAAAAATTAAGTTAACTGGAATCCCCAGTTCACCGATCATGCCAGTTAACTGAGGTATTAGTGTCCTGTTTAAACTCTCAGAGCTATTAAATTAAATGGTCATGACATGAGACCTCAGAAAAGTCTTATTGTTGTCTAGGAAGATTGTATACAGGTGTTGCTAGCCTGCTTTAGAATAAAAAAGGCTTCAGTATTCTCAAAAATCATTTCCTCCTGAGGAAATGCTGCATGGGAAAAATAGCCTTTTCCAGTACTGTAATTGCTGGCTTTCAGCTTCAAAAGAAAATCCTCAAATATTATTCAGGTTACAATTTCTATCAGACTTTTGAGGAGACTATAATAAATTTGTGCTTGGTTAATAATTCCAAAATTAGAAAAAAATTATAATTTAACCCATAGAGACCCAAGATGTTGGAAACAGTTGGCTAAAAAATGCTTTTAATTTTAAAAGATGGGTATAGCTTAAACTTACTAAAAGAATATCTTTCTATTCCATATTGTCCTAGTGAGTGCTTCTCTTGAGTCTATATGTTAATATAGTGTTGTGAAAATGCTGAAAATTCTACCTCAAACACAGAAGATTAAATAGTTTATACAAAGAAAAAAATTCATTTATTCATTTAAGAAAACTTAATTTGTGTGTGGGGGTGTGCGAGTGTGGGTGCTCGAGATGAAACCCAAGACATGCATCCAATACATCAACTCAACCCACTGAGCTATCCCTCATTCCAATAAAAGTAATTCCTAATTGCCCCACTAATTTTGTTGGAATAAACTTGACAGATAGGAGATTTACAATTGCTATGAGCATGCTGTGAATGTCCTATGGTATCTATCAGATACTAATTACTTGTTCTGTAATTGTGAATGAATTTTCTCCCTGGAAGATTATTGTCATGTTTTCTGGTCTGTGATCCCCCGCTGACCCCTGCACCGTATGGCAAGCACTTTTCCCCTATGACATCTACCCAACCCCTGCTTGTGTCTTAGCTCTTCATCGGCTGGGGGTTCCATCACTACTGCCTCCAAACAAAACAGAAATGGTAAGAAAATATCAAATACACACATATGAAAGAAAATGTGTACCTGAGAGGCCCAAGGAGAGAGAAAATAGAAGAATGACATCAGATTTGATTATTGATGAGAGTGGAAAGAAGACTCCAAGAATGGTCTATCGGGGAGACTACCAGCTTTCTGTGCTAGACCCCCATCTGGGCTCTTCTAATACATTTGTGGGCCCTATGTGCTTCGTATCCAGGATGCTCATTGTAGATGTAACTCTATATGTAATCCCCACCAAGACAGCAAAATTTCTGTGCTATCAACCCTAGCTTGCAATAATACCAAGATGTCCAGAACTGAGCTTACGATCTTCTCTAGCCCTGCTTTTCTTTTTCCCTTTTTTTCTGTTTGAGGAGCAAGACCACCAACTACTCAGTGCATCAAGCCAAATCCCAAGACATCACCTCTGATTCTGCTTAGCTCCACATCCTGTCTGATACCAGTTCTCATTGATCGCACCTCCTTCATTTCTACTGGAGTCCATACGTTTTCTTCCCCATTCCCAACCTTCCCTCAGCCCCCTTCATCCTGTGCACCACTCGTGTTGTGTTCTAACTCCCTCCCTCCCATCAGTTACATACCTATCAGTGTAT
Organism: Megascapheus bottae; assembly: GCF_031878675.1. Lineage (NCBI taxonomy): Eukaryota > Metazoa > Chordata > Mammalia > Rodentia > Geomyidae > Megascapheus > Megascapheus bottae. Next base: position 6,067,344 of record NC_143525.1, on the reverse strand, counting down.
TTTTAACCTCTCTACTCTTCTGTTGACCATATTTTGTTATTCCAGATCAAGCCGCCTTGTTATCTACAAATGTTTCTTCTAGCTCTTAAAAGGGAAATGGAGGAAAGATGTGGTTAAGCTTTAGTGTTTATAGGACGAAGGTTGACTTAGGCAGAAAAAGGGAGACCTGTTGATACTGGGGTTAGTTAATCTTTGGTCAGGAACAGAGTCAGGTGCCAATGGCTCATGCCTGTAATCCTACTCAGGAGGCTGAGACCTGAGGGCCATGGTTCAAAGCCAGCCTGGGCAGAAAGGTCCCTAAAGCAGTTACTTCCTGTTACCCAGCAAAATGCCAGAAGTAGAGCTGTGGCTCAAGTGATAGAGTACTAGTCTTGAACTAAAAAAGTTCAAGGACAGTGCACAGGCCCCAAGTTCAAGTCTAGTATAGCATTAGACTCCTGACTGTGAAAGCATGATTGTGTTATTGGTATTTGTTGTAGACCATGTTCCGTTTGTGTAACTAAAAATGCAGACTCTGAGTTGTCTTATAAAGACTAGAGATTTATACAGCTCACTATTCTGGAAACTGGGAGGCCCCAGGTGAAGGATTGCGCATGGTATGGGATTTCTTGTTGGGGGCAGGGGCGGGGATGGACACCTAGTCCTGAAGCAGAGCAGGGCATCATGCAGTAGAAGCACAACTAAGAGACAAAGCCAAACTGACTAATCAGGTGGTGACATCCCATCTATAGCAATGTTGTTAGGCATTTTTTGTATATACAAAACTTACATTTATTGTGGACTCTTTATGACCATCAGAGTGCAATAAACCTGGATTCAAATTCCAGGCTCCATAATGAAGAGAGAATTGAAACCTTAGAAAAATTTATTAATGCCTCATCTTCAGGTTCAGTAGTGAAAGTAACAACAGGGATGGTGATGATGCTAAAGGATTTGAAATGATGCTGATACATAATCTTTATTTTATAAGTGAGGCCTAGATAGGTTAAATTGCTTGCTCATAATCATACAGATGAGAAATGGAGGAAGCGGGAAGATTACTCTGGAGCCATGGACTTCCTAACTACCTAAATAAAGAGAAGACGATATGTGCAAATAGATAATGGTGGGAAAAAAATGAGCTCTGCTAACTAGAAAAAGGGCACTAAAAGTGCTATCAGATGGTAGTGGTGATCTCCCTGGCAGCTCTCTATTTAAAGGCAATGAGGAGGTGAGGAGGGGGAATAATTCTGTCTGGAGGCTGTGACTCAGAGGGGAAGGTTCTCATAGATGAAGTAAGATTGGAAATACACCAAGAGGTCTGGTTAGGTGAACCCCCGCATCCTCCCCCCATAGTCCAGAGCTTAGAAAATAGTGTGTCATCAGAAGCAAAAAGGAAAAGGTATAATAGTAATAATAGAGACAGATGCTGGTGGCTCTCACCTGTAATCCTAACTATTCAGGAGGCTGAGATCTGAGGATCACGGTTCAAAGCCAGCTAGGGGAGGAAAGTCTGTGAAACTTTTTATCTCCAGTGAAACACCAGAAAGCAGGAAGAAGCGCTATGTGCAAAGTGGTGAAGTGCTATCCTTGAGCAGAAAAGCTCAGGGACCATGCCCAGGAGTTCAAGCGCCACAGCTGACAAAACGTCAGATTGTGTACTGACAAAAATGTGTGGGATGTAATTTTCTTATTCATCTTCAATCAATATTGTTTAACAAAAATGGAAAAGTAGTAAACCTCATATGCAGGAAACTGTCAAAAGGGACAACATAAAGCTGAACAAGTTAGGCTTTCCACCAACAGAGCCACCAAATCAAGTTCTCGCCATACAAGGCTGAGCAGCTGAGATTTCCATTCTAAACTTCAGAATGGGTGGGAAATCACCAAAGCAAGAAGGCTTCAGGCCAATTATGCAATTAGCCAATGGCCTGTGCTGAGTGCCATACTCATTTAGATAAATTCTGAAATCATCAGTGAGCCCTAGGGCCAGATCCTTTCCTTGTGAGGAGAAAGGCAGACTGCATAAACATGCTGTGTGCAAGGATGGGGGACAAGTTCCACTTTCCATCCCCAGCAGAAATAGAATCATCTACAAATTCCTGGCTGTGTGTGGCCTGATGTAGTCCTCACTAGCAGTGGGGGTGAGTATCTACTGAGGGAGGTGACTGGAGCTGGGACTTAGGGAATCATGCTATGTGCCCTCCTCACCCGCACCTTAGAAGTCTGTAGAGGAGTTGCTAATTAGCAAAGGCCACAGCTCCAGGAGAGGAAGGGTCTTTGGCTCTCTCCATTCTAAGATGACCTTTGGGACCTAGAAAGGAGAATTGGGCTCCAGTTGCTTTTATTCCAGGCACTGAGTGCTTCCCACGTATCTCATTTATCCTCATGACACCCCTGAGAGGTAAATTTGTTTGAAATTTATACAAAGTTATGATTATGCTTATAGATTTAAGTTCCCAGCTCCATGTCATTCTAAACCTCCAAGCTCATCCCCATCTCAATTTCCCTAACATAAGGAAACCCTTTGGGGAATGAAATGTCTCAGGCTTTAACCTCGCCAAAAGGTGATTTTTTTTCCTCTTTTTCCTTATTGTTGTTGTTAAGTTTGATTTATTACTTTGCATTCTAGCCAAGCTCAATGGATGCTCTGAATATTATAAATAATATGGATTGAAAAGGTTGTGCTGAAATGTTTATTGCATTCTTAGAAAGAGAACACCGAATGGTGTGGAGAGTGTGGCAGTGGGGAAGGAGGGATGTGAGCAAAGCTTGCTCCTAGGGTATTTTAGTTTGTCAGTAAAAGACAGTGCTCAGAAGGGAAAGAACTTATATTGCAAATCCTGCCATCAGGAATGCAGGAGTGTTCCAGTAGATGTAAAGAATAGACTTCAAGAATGTCAGGACCATACGGAATTAATCACTAGACATTCCCTCTCCAGTTTCCTCACCCACACAGCTTGAAGAGAGGCTGCCTGTTCCTGAAAATTAGCTCTCCAGTTGCTAGCTGGAGGTGTCCTCTGAGGTAGCAGGCAGCTATGACTAGTCCCATGTGCATGGGAAACCCCTGCCTGCCCACTGCTTCTTCCTCCAGTGACTTAGTTTATACCTTTAGAATCTAGAGTCTTTGTTCTTCGGGTACTCTAGAAATGCACATGCTGTTCAAGATAGGATCCCAATATGGAGACACAGTGATCACAATGGTCATTGGCATGCAGCCATCACATCTGAAGCTGAAAGCATCCCAGCTTCTTCCTGCCAGGTAGTCCTCATCTCTATCCTTCTTCCCCCTTAGGCCTTTCCAGACACTGCATGGGGGAGAAAAGACAGTCAGCTCTCTGCCAGCAAGCATAGTTGGTAGAAAAGTCTGGCAATCTGGTAGAGATCACTCCTTGAATCTCTTTTTTTTTAAGTAGAATCAGTCCTTTGGGACCACTCTAGATGTTGTTCTGGGCCCTACAGGCCTCATAGCAACACTAGCATTTTCAAGAGGAAAAAAGGCCAAGAGATATCAGCATGGGACTAAGGGGTGAATTGTGACTTTTTGTGTTCAGGACATTCCAAGCTGCCCTACTTGCCACAGAGTGAGTCATCAGCAGTAATAGGCATTGGGGCTCCTCTTGCCCCCAGGACAATGGCCTGCCTGCTGTCTACCTTGTAGTGCCACTTTTTAGTACCTCAGTCTTTCCGGTCACATTTATGGGTATGTTGTATAACTTTTGAATCTAACCTCTAACCCAATGATTCTTAAATTTCACACAGAAGAATCTTCTTAAAATACAGATCCTGAGTAGGACCCTTGAAGTTGCACTTCTCTCTTATCTGGTAACAGATAAGCATGGTGTCCAGCACACTGCAAGCAGCAGTTCTCTCAACATCCGCTATTCTGTCCTGAGGGAATCTTCTGTAACTTCCTTGTCGAGAATGTATTCAAGTCAGGCATTGGTGGCTCATGATCTCTAATCTAGCTACTCAGGAGGCTAAGATTTGAGGATTCTAGAGGATGATAAAGAGTTGCAGGGGATGAATGAAATGTAAACCAGAGCCATTCAATTTAAGTCAGAAAAGGGCTGGAAATTCTGTGTCCAAATTATCTCAGAAAGAAACTATGAACGTCCAGTGAAAGCCCAAACTGTGTTCTCCTAGAATTTTTTGCTATTTCACTATCATAAGTTGATTTTAAGTTTGGGACTACTAGCTATACTTATTAGTTGAATCCTTTTATAGTTCTTTAACACTAGTGTATCATAGTTAGCCTAGCTTATGTACTCTCACTCACTCCTTATTCATTTGCTTAGTCCGTGTGTTTATTAAACACATATTATGTGCCAAGTAATGTTGTATCATTACAGTCTCTCCTTATTAACACCTACTGAATGGGAAAATCATTTAAAATCTGTGCTACTGGTTCCTAATATTCCAAGCAGTACTTAATTCTAAATTATGGACTATTCAACCCAAACCACAAATTATATTGGATATATGCAGTCACAAACTGTACAATTGTCATTCAAGGATGAACATACAATGGTGGTTCCAAAAGATGATGTCACCTAGCAATGCACTGACCCATCCCAATCTGTACACATATACTCCATGAGGTTTGGACAGCAAAATTGTCAGATGACAGTTTTCAGAACACAGCCCTGTCATTAAGTAATGTGACTATCACAGGACCTGTCATTGGTAGACACAGGTCGTAATGTGGACAAACACAGACTCGGAGAACAACCCTTTGAAATAATTTACAGACTCCCATGGATGGTAATTCACAAACCCAACTAATGGTTACTTTGAACAAGTACTACATTAATTTCTGTAAGGTGTGGGTTGGATATGCATAGGAAAGGCATTTCTAACTCACTTGTGGGTAACTGGGAGCCATGTCCCTGGAAAGGGAGCAGTTTGGAGCTGAAGGCTGAAGCCAGTGTTGTGAGCTGGGTGTGTGGAAGCCGCCGGAGGCTCTGGAGCAGCGTAAACATTCCTTGCCAAGACCAAGGTGTGGGTGAGCATAACATGTTGAGAGTGGAGGCCAAGGTAGGAAAACTGGATCATTTCATCAGCAGTGTGTCATAACTCACCTTTTTTATTTTTCTTTGAAATGGCTCTGAAATATCTGACAGATCATGTTTAACCTAAGCCAGCAAATATTTCAAAGCCAAATCTGACATCCTAATAATCTTTCTACTTTTTTCCAGAAGATTGGATAAGCAGGAACTGATGACATCATTTTAATGTTATCCTCACACACCTTTATTATTGGCACTAACAGCATACATTCAGAAGGCAAATACTTTCCATGATATGTGACAGACAAATCCCTAGTGTTGGCTTGATAGGCTAATGTGGAGCCCTTGACATTGACTGGAGTCATCAGTACACCTTTGCTATGGATGTAGCACGGCCCCTTACATGCTGAACAACTATATTTACTTTTTTATTCATGTTCTATTTTCGGAAATTGAACCCAGGACCTCACATATGCTAAATACATGCAGTACCAGGTGCTTCACTCCAGACCTACAGATTGAACATGATAAGAAGAGGAGAAATGAGAAAGGCTTCTTTCGGTCTTGGTTGCCTTAGCCTCAAGTGGTTGAACTATCCTCCTGGCTGCTTCCCACAGATGCATCTCCCAACTGCTGTGGTGAATTTTGGGGTCCTGGATTCTTAGGTTCATCTATGCCAATAGAATTTTAGGCTAACTACAGTCTAGAATTCAGGGTTTGATATCTTATTATGTTTCTAGTGGGCTCAGAGGTTAAATTGTGAAATCCTCTCATAACACCCATAGAACTGTATTTAGGGATATGAAGTGGGTTGGAGGGCCCCAGTTAGAGTAAGTTTTCACAGGGCGTAACAAGCATTTGTTCGTATATTGATACAGACTGTAAAAGCAGAAGCCTCCCTGTGTGAAGGTCATGTTTCATAGATGACATAATGTTCATAGAAATGTTTTGGGGGGTGATAAAATTGAGTGTAGTAGTAAATGGAGTGCCAGCATTGGAGGTTTCCCCATGACAAGGGACATATAAGCTCCTTCAGTCTGGTGACAAGGTCTACATTCATACCATGCGTTCTCTGGATATATAAGCTTTGTAGCCTGCCTCATTGCTACTGTGAATTCCTAGACTGGCTGACCCTAAGCCCAGCTGCTGCCTTGAGTACAAGACCCTTCTGCCATGATCTAGCATAAAAGTGCTTCCCAATCTTCTTTTTTTTCTCTCTCCCTCCCAATCTTGGTGAGCCCCACAGGCTCACAACTCAAATGGTTCTCATCTTGCTATTAGTGACCAGTATGCCTGGTAATTGCCATCCTTCCCTGCCACAGAACACCATGCTGCAGAGGTAGCATGACGTTTCTGTTCCAAGGCCTAGGGAGTAGAGTATCTAGGGTGCTGTGGGCAGATGATACACCCCCAGAAGGGAAGACAAAACAAATGTGAATTGCATTGGATCAATGTGATCTTTTTTTTAAGGTATTTTTTAAAATAGAGATATACAGACTTGTTTGAGAACTTTGTGTGAATATAAATTTCAAAATCTCTTTTTATGCTAGAATATTGCAAGGGCAAGAGAAGGTTGGTCAAGGAAAGTGGAGTCGTCATATTGGTCTTGCTGAGAATGGTCAATCCCACAGGCAGTTGACCGCCTAGGTTCTCCTCAGAGGTCTTGGTTCTGCTAGTCAGGTGGTACCATGGGGAGGGTGTGAGCTACACTGAAAGCTTAAGCTGGTCACAGAGGGAGTGGATCAGCATGTCTTCTATCTAAGGCTTCACCATTGTGAATGCCACCTCTGTAGCCAGAGCAGTTACAACAGTAGCACATGCCAGATCATGTGCTCAGCACTCAACATTTTATCTTCCTTCATCTCTGTGGCAACAGAGCCAAAGGTTATTATTCTCCCAATTTTAGGCTTAGAGTTGGGGTCCTGTACACAAATGACAGATCTAAATGCAAGCAGTCTAATTTCTTTTTTTTTTTTTTTTTTTTTTTTTTTGCCAGTCCTGGGCTTGAGTTCAGGGCCTGAGCACTGTCCTTGGACTTTCTCAAGGCTAGAGCTCTACCACTTGAACCTCAGCACCACTTCCGGCTTTTTTCTATGTATGTGGTACCGAGGAATCGAACCTGGGTCTTCATGCATGCTAGGCAAGCACTTTAACCACTAGGCCAAATTCCCAGCCCCGCAAGCAGTCTAATTTCTCAGTCCATGATACAACTTCAGTTATGGACCACACAGGCTTACCAAAGAGAGAAGCCGAAGTCCCGCATGCATGAGTACATTCATACGTCAACATCTCTTGTCATCTTACTGAATGTGTAAGAAGGGGCATACATGTTGGAAGTTTGTGGACAGAAGCTTAGGAAGGCTGCATGGTGACCACTTGAAAACAGAGATGACCTTTTGAACACAGAAAAGCCAATTTTTGTTTTGTTTGCCTCAATGATGAAGAAAGACTTCACAGCCACACCAAATAATTATGACTTATGTTTTGGCTATTTGGGAAACGATTCTTAAAGTGAAAGCCTACACTTGGCTGCTCTCTCGCCAGCTCTTATTTTTCTTTTCTCCCACAGCCCCTGACAGTCATCTATCTTCTGCCCTTACCACTGTGGCCCTTGATTATATATTGTCTGTGTCACCTTAGAGGCCAAAGGAATGCTGAGATCGGGTTGGGGCAGATATGGCCTGCAGAATGACAGCACCCCAGAAGTGGGCCAGCAATCCCACCTTTATTAGAAATGTATTTATTCGAATCCTTCCAAACTCAGGGCAACATCTACATCTTCTGTTTCATCCTAACTTCTACCATTGCAACCTGGCTTCCTCTCGACTTCAGCAACCAGCTGGTGACCAGCATTTCACAGCTCTCAGCCAGCACTGTGATGAAGTAAAAGGGCCCCTAAGGCAGGCAGCAGCCATCAGTTTAAGAAATGTACTTTTCATTTGGGCATGGAACGTCAAAACAGGCCTCTTGATGAATAAGAGCTATCACAGAGGCAACATCACATGACACATACACATTGCTTCTTACTTCATTTGAGACCCTACATTCCCCACTGACCGAACAGGTACCAGTTCACTGCCCAAGTATCCTTAGCCTGGGAAGTTCTGGAACCCATTGACAAATTCTTTCTCTCCAACTCTCTCCTTTTTTTATGCTCCATAATAAGTCCCCTGTCTGCTTCCAGTTGTCATTACCTCACCCTTCATTCCAACAAACTTGTGTAATGTGTTATTTCTAAGCTTACATATTATTAACATTTAAAGATGGCAGTTTCCTAATGCCATGTAGGAAGGCTCCCTAATCTTATCCGCAGTGCATTTCCAACACGACTGAAGAATGGTTGGTTTCTGGAATATATTAGCACTCTCTCCCCTGCAGGCTCCTCAAACCTGAGAGAAAGGGGGTGCATGCTGTTGAGCTGCTACCTAGGATCCATACCAAGAAGAGATAAGTTACATTTTTCTTTATGGCACTTAGCATTTCTGGTACATTGTATCATTTGCTTATTTTTTGTGTGTTTTGCTTCCCCTCCTACCCCCATCAAGTGAATGAGAGCATAGTGTTTTATTCATTGTCTTAGGCCTTCAGTCTATGCCTGCTAATTCTAATGCCACCCTTAAGATGCAGAATGCGTAGGATATTAATAGTTTTTGCTTTTCTGAGCTTGTGAGAGAACCTTGTACTTCATTTGTTGCTTAAGCATTTATCAAGCAGCTCAGTGTAGACTATCTGTGCAAAGTGTACATAATAAAGTGTTTGGTGCCAGTAATGGTAATGGAACTGTCTCCTGTTAGAAACATGGTGGTAGCAGGAATCTTGTACGTGTGCCATAAACTTGCCGGAACCAGGCACCCAATGGGCCCTCTACATGGCTGCCTTAGGGAAAGAGGGATTCTTAGCAGGAAAACTCCAAACAACCGATTTTCCCCTCTACCATGTTTCTGTTTGCACAGGATGAGCTATTCTGTCCCTGTATTTGTTCCAAGTATCTCTTACCTCTTGAGTTCATTTTTTTATATTCTAGGACAATATCTGTAGCAGTAAGCTAATAATACTTATAAGTAAGGTATGTGGATGTTAAAGGGAAGAGTTTGGTAGCTGGGAAGGCTTTGTAATACTGGTGACAATTTCTGTCAGGACATAGACAAGTTCAGAATGAGCTCAGGGCCACATACCCAAGTGCACTGCCTTTAGAACTGGCCTTTCAAACTAAACTGGGAAAATTAATTCATTCTCTTACACTTCCTCAAACCATGAGACATGGTTACTCTTGCATGGTTGTTCTCTACTAAAACTTTGATTACAAAGAAGAGGAAATGACTTTGGTTCTTTCAGATTTAACACAGCAACAACATAGGCCATGTTGGGTTACTTGCAAGGATCTATGGGTTGATTAAACCGGTCAAGTCTATAGAAAGGACAGAACTAAGATGGGACCATCATGGTTTGACTGAACCCCAGCTGTGCTCAGTTCAGAATCCAGAACTGACTTGGCCTCCCTGGGCACCATTACTTCAGCTGGGTGTGACTGCCAGGCCACAGCTATCTTACATTCTGAGGTACAAAAACTCAGCGACTCTGTTCAGAACTACCACCTAGTAACTTGTGGCATATTGGTTAGATGATTAGCTTTTCACAAGTCAGACTCATAAGCATTTGGTAGGTTGACAAAGCTGCTTTGAGCTTTGGCAGCAGTGCCCTTGGGTCACCTGGCCAGGTGTTCCTAATTGGTGCCAGGTGATATAGCTCAGTCCAAGCAGGACAAATGGAGAGGTTTGCAGTGGTGAAGCCATAGCCTGCCTGGAGTCGTCCAGAAACTTTTGACACGCAGTCAAGAGGGAATTGTCAACACAAGATATCCATAGCAGAGTTCCTGACTGGCTTTTCCAAGACACTTGACTTCCTGCCAGATTCCAGACAGATCTGCATTCCCAAGGGTAAGACATAGAGCAGGGAGGGGATGTTTCTTAGCAAATATTGATGCACCAGAGAATTGGCATTAAATTATTGACTTGACAACTCATGCTATGCTGCTTTTGATTGCTGATATGAAGGATTATCTATTTACAATTGGATTCTGCTGTTGAATTGTGGTGATTGCTGAGCCCAACTTATTTTGGGGATGGGAAATGAATAATACGTTAAGAACCCAGATGAAGCTTAGGAACTACTCAGCACTTTCTGTGCAGAAAACAATCATAAGGACTGAATTTTTTCTTACTCCCTGTAAGGAAAGTTATCATCTGCAGGGTTTTGTTTTTGTTTATTGGTTGAGTAGGCCTGGGACTGATTTTTCTGCCTCTCTACTGAGATTGGCAGACTCAAAGAGCCAAAAATATGTTTCTTTGCCATTTGGGCCTAACACACAGTAGGCATTCAGCAAATGTTTGTTGAGTCAGCATCTGGTGTGGAGACATATGCCTCTCCTAAGTTCTGTGTTTGTGTTCAGTGCCATTATTGGACTTGATTCTTACTTGGCCTTTTTTTTTTCTTTGCAAAGCTGATATTCTGGTACTTGAGCCATACTTCCACTTCTGGCTTTTTGCCAGTTACTTTCAGATAAGAGTCTGATGAACTTTTCTGCTGGGGCTGGCTTTGAACTGCCATCCTCAGCTCCAACTTCCAGAGTAGCTAGGATATATCACCCACCAAACCTTTGTTCTGATTCAGTATCAGAACAGTTTGACAAAATGTGACCTCTTATTAGGAGATGATTTTCTCTGGCTGAGGAGGCGAATGCCCACAGGGATCTGTGTTGACCAAGTGTTCTGATCATGACCCAGAGACTATGGCTGCTGTTCCACAAACAGCAGTACCCGACTAGGTGCCTGTGCCTCGGATCCCCAAGCCAGACTCCAGAGCCTGCATTACACTAGGCGGCTGTCCAGCTCCTCTGCCCTGGCTCTCTTAGTCTTAATTCCTTTTAATTTCCTGTTTCTAGGCTAGTCCTTTTTCCCCTTCATCCCAGCCCCCACTCCTTTCAGGTCCCTTCCCCTAATTCCTACTTCTTGCTTCGAGTGTTTTTGCTCCCTCTGGCCCCCAGATGTCTCCCTCTGCACCACAGCTATGGCCTTCTTCTGTTACATATTGCCACAGAACTTGCTTCACCTCTTGTCAGTGTTGGAATGGCCTGCAAAGTAGCTTCTCTCCAGGTGGGGCTGGACCTTCAAGGAGAGGGCAAAGTGGCTGTACCTTCCCAAGTCACCTCAGCACAAACCAGCTCCCCTAGTCACACTGGCTTGGCCATTCCCAAGAAGCAAAGACCATCATCTTTGCCTCCAGAATGAAGAATGCAGACACCAGTTAGTCAGCTCCAGCCATGCACCAGGCCCTGGGTTCTGTCAAAACCACATACAGTCCCCCACAGCCTTGAGAAATGTATGCATTGTCCTGCATGGCCCAGAGTCAGCTGCGGGCAGAAGTATTGGGTAACTTGGCCAAAGAGACTGGAGCAGGGCCAGATTGGGCTCTGTGGGCCTTCTTCCCAGTGCTCTGTGCTCTCAGGCAGTGATCTGCTCTGAAATCACAGACTATTGATGATATTCAGTTGCTGTGACACAGATCGAGATAAAAGATCTGTTTAATTCTAGTGTTGCTGTTCTCATATGGAACCTATACACAGGCCGGATACTGTTTGGTGGCTGACTTTTTGGTCTTGCAGTGTGATTTGGAGTCTCACAGCATGTAACTTGTGCATCACAGTCCGTGGTTTGCCAGCTTTATCCTGCAGGGCTCCAGCTCAAGGGTGGCTGAACCCCATAACACTCTCCCCCAAAATGTATCCTGCTATAATTCCAGCTCTTCTCATCACATGTGGCCTCTGATCCCCAATTTTTTCAACTGTGGGTGGATCTAGGCTCTGTAAACTTTGTGAGCACATATACTTACCCTGTGGTACTCTCCTGTCACTTCTTCCCTACCCTGCTGCTAATCTTCTTAGTGTTGTTAGTTTGGCCCTGGTCCCCTCCCACCCCGGCACAGCTGAATGTGAGCTCACGTCTGGTTCCCCTTTTTGTTCGCCTTAACCTTCTCCAGCCTCTGACCCCATCCTCAGCTGTGCCCCTACTCTGACCTCTACTTCCTCAAAGGCTTTCACGTGTCAGCTCTTCACAGCTCCCCTCACCTGGTGTCCACTTGGCTGGGCTTCACTGGCCTTTCGCCTCCAGCCAGACTTGCCCAGCACAGCTGCCCTTCCTGTAGCTAATAACCGAAGCGGATGCTGCCAGATACTCCGCTCTGAACTTCCAACCTTTCCAGGATGCCCGTTGTCACCACTGGACCTGGCTAGAATTGGCCTCTGTTACTATACCAAATGCCACCCAGGTTCTCCTCTGTGTTCACTCCTGTTCCTTCTCATTTGGGTTGAATGACACATTATTGGATGGTTGCTCTGAGAGACTCGCAGGATAGTCATGTGTGTCCAGTGTGCAAAAGGCACTGTTCCTGGGCAGTGGCCAGGTGGGAGTCATTGATACTGTCAGCATGGCTACCACTATCAAGAGCCAGTTATGGCCTAGAAGTTACCATTGATTTGTGATCTTGAATCCTCACGAGAAACCTGTGAAGTTGAGGTTTCTTGATCTCCTGTGATAACTCAAGAGAGTTAAGAAACTGCCAGGCACCTATATGTCATCAATGTCGCATACCTTTAAATCCTAGCCTGTAATACACACTTGTAATCTCAGGAATCTGAGAGCCAAGGTTTGAAACCAGCCTGAGCAGAAAAGTCTTTGAGAGACTAATCTGTAAATAACCAGCAAAAGAAAAAAATGGAGGTGTGGCTCAGGTGGAGCTCAAACCTTGAGTAGAAAAAAACTAGGTGAAAGTGCAAGGCCCTAAATTCAAATCCCAGTTCTAACACATGCACACAAACACATACAAACTTTCTCAAATGTCTCCTAGCTAGGAAGTGGCAGATTTGAAATCCCTTGTCCCTGAGTGTAAAACCTCTCTCCCTCCTCCACATCAGATAGCATGACCCTGTTTTGGGAGATCCTGGTTGTAACATAAGAATTTAAAGAGGAAAGATGACTGTTTGCCAGTCATAGCCTTGTTGTGGGAGCTTCTTGGTGTCCAGAGGAGGCAAGAAGTATAGGGTTGAGCACCGTGTGTGGAGGGAGTGAAGTCTAAGTGGAGCATAGAGCCAGGGCCCTTAAGCTCTGTGAAAACAGCGTGAATCGTTACATTTGCTACACAAGCACTCTACCTCTTGACCCTGCCGTCAGCCCTTTTTAAAAAGCTCTAGTCATTTTTGAATAGGGTCCAGACCTTCCAGGACCACAGTCTTCTCAGTTTATACTCTCCATTATTTTATACTTCCCACTATAGTGGAGACGACAGGCACGTACCACCGTGCCCAGCTCTGTTGTCTGTTTAGATGAGATCGTGTGAAATCTTTTGCCCAGGCTGTTCTGGAACTCCCATCTTAGGACCTTCCATTTCAACCTCCACATAGCGGGAATCACAGGCATGCATCATTAATCCGGCTATTGTCTTAGGAACCTTTGGGCCTTGCTAGCTTTGACCCACAGTTCCCACCTCTGCCTCTCAGATAGCTAAGATTAGAAGCATAAGCCACCAGCACCTGGATAGTTTGCCTGGAGTATTAATAAATACATTATTAGGAGGGAATGAGCAGAATATAAAATAAAGCAGATTCTAGAGGGTTGAGGACAGAGGCAGGTAGGTGCCTTTCTTCCCACCCCAGGGGTCTTTTTTTCCTCTGGTAAGAGGCAGGAGGAAGTGGAGGCAGGTGACAGGTGTTCACGCCACCAGCTGCTGAGTAGCGCAGACAATTCCAAATGGAGTAACTCTGCTCTCCCCAGTTCAATCCAGAAATCAGAAAGCAAATACCTCACCTTCTCAAGTCTACTCTTTTTTTAGCGTATTTGCCCAGCTCTAGGATTAAAGGGGACATTTACATGAACTTTTGAAAACAAATATTCCAGTTTTGTCTCTTCTCCTGCTCCTTTTCCACCTTGGCTCAGGAATCTACTGTAAAACATCCCGGTTTGATCAGCAAGATCCAGCTGATTAATACTTAAGCAAATGTCACCTACAGAAGCACTGAAGGGAATATCCAGCAGCACTGGGCCACGTAAATGCTGCTTCTTCCTTGGCCATGTCAATAAGTAGCAAGAGCTGCGGCCTGCACTGCACTGTGACAGAAGTGCTGGCTGTGATATGGCCAGTTAATCCCCATGAACCATCCAGAAAACACACCCCTGTTCCTGAGAGCCTGGTCAATGTCCCTTCCCAGTTTGAAAAAGGTTTTCTTGCACCACCTCTTAATTGCCATGGGCTGGATTTGTAAATACCATACATGGCTGAGTAACCCTCATCTAGTAAACTGACCAAGGGAAATGGATGTTGCTGGGGGTTTACCCCCCCCCACTTTGGTAACCCTGGCATCCTATATCTGTCTCTGAAAGGGACTCTTGATCCTAGGAGAGAACATCTGCCCTACCAGGTACCGATGGTACCAGGGAAGGAGCTGAGTGAAGCCTGGAGAAAACATGACTCTAGAGTCCAGAGCCTCCCCAGGTGTTCCATGCTAGGGTCGGGGCAGAGAACATTCATTGTTGAGAAGTTGGCAGCTTTCCAGAAGTTCAACTGTCTTTTTTGTTCCCAAATGTCAAACATTTCCTTGGCTAAGGGATAGATGACAAGAGCCCCAGAGGCTGCTTGCTGGGCAATTTGATCTCTCACACCTGATGCAGCCCAGCTCAAGTTCTTCCGGGACCCTCCAGCAGGATGGCCTGGAATCCAGAAACTCTTTCCCAGGTCTGCCAAGAGCACTGTCTACCCCTGTCTCAAGGAAATAGCAAACTTCCATGTCAGCACTATAGTGCATCTTGATCACAATGCTGATTTTTCAGTGACATTCAGGGAAATTAGCTGGGATGTACTTCCAAATTTAGTCCACTGGAGATGGAGTGGGCAAGGGTGCAGATGCAAACAGACAGGTCATGAATTTGACCCTTGAAGAGCTGAATGAAGATCTGTCATGATCAGCATGGCCTTCTGTCGGTAAACTACTATAAAAAGTGAAAAGGGAGGAGAGAAAAGAAGCCACATCCCAGGTTTTCAGTCCCTTGGAGTCTGGGCCTTTCTGCCTCAGGACCCCCAGCCGGACTCAGTGGTACAGGCTGAGTATTATACCTGCATTTCCATGCTGGCTTTCCAGACCTCTGCTTATGCATGTAGTAAACAGAACTGAGCATGGCCAACAGACTTAGCTTTCTCTACTTTAGAAAGACCCTGCTTTATGCTTACTTAAAGTATGTCTAGAGAGATTCCATTCAGGTGCCTAAGCTGATGGCATCTCAAGAAAGTCACACTTCAAGAAAGGAGAGCCCTGAAAGGGTATCAATATATGTGAATGAATGCACCTATCTGGCAAATATCATATAACCCTTTTATTAATTACAATAAATAAATAAATAAATAAAAAGAGTTTCAGGTCCAAGGAAATGGAAAGACTTAGAAAAAAATCATATTAAGTGAAGTAAGCCAGACTCAAAGGAACATAGGCTCACTGGTTTCCCTCATTTGTCCTAATCAGTAGAAACCTTGGGTTCCCCTTGCAGAGATTTACAATAGAAGAAAGCCTAGATATACAAGGCCATATAGTATGACTCTAAATGAAAGGACCTCTAGGATATAGAAACAAAAGCCATATAATGAGTGATTCTTGTCCTTAATGTACTATG
The DNA here is from genome assembly GCF_031878675.1 of Megascapheus bottae. Lineage (NCBI taxonomy): Eukaryota > Metazoa > Chordata > Mammalia > Rodentia > Geomyidae > Megascapheus > Megascapheus bottae. The sequence goes on along the minus strand of NC_143525.1, from coordinate 6,051,644 downwards.
CCATCTCTCATCTATTTTGCTGTCTCTTGGTTATCTCATCTTGTTACAGTATTTCACCTGGTTATCTGATATATTATATATATGCATATTTGGTTATTTGAAATTGGATAGGGAAGGGGGGAAAACAAGATGAGGGTGGGGGTGGGGAGAGGGAAATGAGAACCAAGACATGAGAAAGGGTATCAGTGTATGTGAAGTAATGCACCTTCTATCTGGTGAATATAATGTAATCCTTATATTAATTACAATAAAAATATATGAAGAAAAAAAAAAGAAGAGAGCCCTGTGGGGATGGAGGCATGGCTCAGTTGACAGAGGACTGGTTAGTGAGTGAAAGTGGCAGGTACTGAGTCAAGTTCCAGACTCAGATGTGGGGGGCGGGGAGATAAGGAAACACCACCTCTCTCACCCAAAGAACCCCCAGGCCTCTGCTTGTCCCTATCCTTTGTGTCAGGAAATGACTTTCTCCTTGAACCTGTTGGAAATCTCCTTCCCAAGAACCTTTGTTTGTTCTGAAATAGATTAAAATGACAAAATCTCATTTGTCACTATTTTTGTTTTTGAACAAACACCAGTTTTATCAGCTGTTACTATTAGAGACACAACTTGTGTAAGTCACAGTGCCTATGCTAGGGAAATCAGATTACTATATTATTATTGTGATAGACCCATCCACCCTTCAGCTAGAACTGTTCCAGACGTGGAACTCTGTCTGCCTTCTCCTCATGTGTGCAGTATTTGTCCTTCCTTATTGATGGCCCTATCTTTTTTTTTTTTTTTTTTTTTGCCAGTCCTGGGCTTGAGCTCAGGGCCTGAGCACTGACCTTGGACTTTTTTCTCAAGGCTAGAGCTCTACCACTTGAGCCTCAGCACCACTTCTGGCTTTTTTCTATGTATGTGGTACCGAGGAATTGAACCCGGGTCTTCATGCATGCTAGGCAAGCACTTTAACCACTAAGCCAAACTCCCGGCCCCGGCCCTATCTTTCTTATATGTACTTGTCCCCTCCAGATATTTTATATATTTCTTTTTCTGATGTCATAGTACCAGGCTTGACCTTAGCACCTTATGCCCTCCATCCACTCATGGCTAATGCTATACCAGTTTAGCCATACCTCAAGTTCAAATAACATGTGTTGTGCATGTGTATTTATGTGTGTGTATATACATACTACTAGTCCTAAGGCTTTAACTCATGGCCTGGGCACTGTCCCTGAGCTTGTTTTGCTTAAGGCTAGCACTTTTATCACTTGAGCCACAACTCTACTTATTTGGGGGGGTGGGGGTTGTGGTTAGTTGGTAATATATCCCACAGACCTGTCCTGCCCCTGCTAGCTTCAAATCATGATCCTCAGATCTCAGCTTCCTGACTAGCTAAGATTACAGGCATGAACCACTAGCACCCAGCTTAAGTCAGTTTTATAGTGCTACGTTTTGTGTGTGTATGTATATGTATGTATATGTTGGTACCAGGACTTAAAAGCAGGGCCTCTTGCTCTCACTCAGCTTGCTTACACACAGATGGTGCTCTACCACTTGAACCATGCCTCTAGTTCTCAAAGTATAGCCCAGGCTGGTCATGATCCTCCTGCCTCACCCTCTTTTTGGTGTGTGCCTTTCTTCATTCTGTTTTTGAGGACCCTCTTTTGTGTCTGCTTTGCGCTTGGCAATGGTATGTGGTGGGGAATGAGGACTGTCCTTATGTAAGATTGTCATGTGGCAGGAACAGGCTCCTGCTCAGCGATGGTAACGCAGTTCACTCAGGAGACAGGGAGGAAACTGTCCCAATTAGCAGGAGTTTAACAGGGCAATCTTCAAGGAAGCCACATGGATGCAGAGATTTGGAGGACTAAGTAGGCCCGAACAAGAGGCATGTGTAGAAGCCAGGGTGTGGGCAGAGCAGTGTTGGCTAGAGTGCAGTGGGAGCCATTAGAGCCCTGAGAGCCTGCCTCCCTGTTGTGAGTCAGTCTTCATGAATATAAACTAAAAGCATTTGCCACTGGTTTTTTTTTTCTCTGTGATTAGTTCTTGATTTATTTTATCATTTTTTATGCTTTTCCCATCATCACCCTGATTTGAAAATTGAGTGTCTCTTGAAACTGGGCCATCCCAGCCTGGAGTGCTCACTATCACGTGCCTGCCTTAACTGTTTCCTAAACTCCCTCTGTTTATCTCTAGATTTCTCAAGCAGCCAGCTCCTCCCCTTGCCATAGGGTGAACCAAGGCCCTAGAGTACCAGGAATAATGCCCCCCCCCCCCGCATATACACTTCTGTCTGTTCACCACCCCCAAGCCCACTGTCTTCTGTCACCAATCCACATAACCTTCCCTTCCCCTCAACCAAGCGCCACACACATCGCAGAATGACCGGAAATAGGGGGACTTCTTCCCGTGGGGCTCTGAGGGCCACCATGATGGTGCTCTGGAGATAGAAATGGGTGAAAAGACTTGCTGCTCTGGTCTGGTAAGAAACTGGCCTAAAACAGAGATGGTACTTAGGTACTACACATCCCTTTCTCACTGCAACGATCTTGAAACTGCTAGCTAAAATATTATAACTACCCCCCAAAGAAGATCATAGAGATGTTAACAAGAAGGAAGACAACCCTTTGCTGGACAAAGTGGTACATGTCTGCAACCCCAGCTACTTGGGAGGCGGAAGTAAGAGAATTGCACATTCAAGGCCAGCCCAGGCAAAAGTAAAAGACCCTGTCTTAAACTTCAATACATAGGACTGAGCTGTGTGGCTCAAGTGATAGAGCAAACTTGCTTAACAAGCAAGAGGTCCTGAGTTCATTTCCCACCGCCACCCCTGCTCCCCATCCCTCAAAAAGGAGCTTCTTAGATGAAGTAAGTGGAGAGAGGAGCAGACTAGTGCCACAGCAGAGTGCAGTTATTATGTGCAAAACGTTGTAGGGTTTGCAGACCACACACAAAACATGTCACAGCATCTTCCACTTTCTTGACAACTCTTTAAATATATAAAATCTAGTCTTGGCTCATGGGTTATACAAAGAAAGAGACTTCAGCTAGAATTAGTCCATGTAGGTATGTAATATAGAGGCTTAGGCTGTGTCTCCTGAAGACAGAGCCAGAGGATGGAGCAGAGACCCTGAAAGGTTCCCTGAGAGGAGGGACTTATGTAAGATGGGATCCTCTGGGTGTGGAGATGCACAAGTGGCTGAGTGCCTATAATCTCAGCACACTAGGCCAGAGGATGGTAAGTTTGAAGCCAGCCTGATCTATGTAGCAAGACCCTGTCCCTCCACACTCCTCACCCTATAAAAAGAATCTTTGTTTAAACAACTCTCTTACCCTAGTCAAATGACCAGGAGCTTACCATTTGTTCCAAATCCTTTTCCAGTGTTTGAAACCATCAGTAAGCTATGCTCACAAGGTGGGTTTAAAATTTCCACCACTCAGTGTCCATTGGACCCTAGAACTCTGAGAATCTGTGGGATGGGATTCAGAAAGTCTGTGAAGTTGGCTGGAAAGGCACTTTGCACTCTTCACTATTGTCTTATTAAGCTTGAGGACAAATCAATAGCAAATCACAGTATTTTCATTAGTAGGATTTGTGACCATTTTGTCACCAGGAGAAATCTAAACTTTTCAGATAAAAACATTACCTATGTATTATTAACTGCCAAAGTGTGTGTGTGTGTGTGTGTGTGTGTGTGTGTGTGTGTGTGTGTGTGTGTGTGTGTGTGTGTATATATACATATATATATATATATGTAAAGTCTTTTTTTTTTTGCCAGTCCTAGGGCTTGAACCCAGGGACTGGACACTGCTCTTGGACACTTTTTGCTCAAGGCTAGCCACTTGAGCCACAGAACCACTTCCAGCTATTTCTGTGTATGTGGTACTGAGGAATCAAACCCAGGGCTTCATGCATGCTAGGCAAGCACTCTACCACTAGGCTACACTCCGGTCCCCCAAACTTATGTCTTACTGTAGTTGGAAATGTTAAATCCTACTTCTACAGGCCTGGAGATGCTCAATATAGTCTCATAAATTCAACACAACACCATACTGAGGCTCTTCTTCCCACTTTTTTTTTCCAGTGTCAGTACTTGAACTCAAGGCTTTGCACTTTCTTTTGCTCTGCCACTTGGGCCACGGCCCCATGTCCAGATTTTGCAGGTTAGACATAAGAATCTCACAGACTTTTCTGCTGGGTTGGCTTTGAATCAAGATGCTCAGATCTCAGCTTTTTGCGAAGCAGGGATTACAGCTGTGAGCCACCAGTGCTTGGCTTGCTTCTTTCCACTTGTAATCACTTACCTGGGCATTCTCTTGCATGGCCACCTAGCTAACCGCACCTGTATTTCTTTCATTACTCCCTTCACAGCAACATTTGTCTTTGAAAATCTCTCATTTCTTCGTTTTCTGCATTTATTGTCATTACTCCTATTAATAGACTTTGGATTAGTGTTATTCTTTCTCCAACTTGTATTGAAAATAATTCATTTTCCATCTGTCATGTAACTATTACGTCTATTAGCCCTCATTATTGGAATAACTTCCAATATTTAGAGCGATTTCTTCACTGGAGAGCCACTGTAGATAGCTGTTGATAGCTGGGATCAGGGAACTGCAGGAGTGTGCGGGTTCCACGTGCTCTGCCGGCCACGTGGCCTGGGTGCCTGGCCCTCCCTGTTCCTCGGCATTGCCTCATTTGTGCTCACTGGCCTCCATCTGTAGGTCCAAGAGTGTGGGGTGAGCAAGCGCTTCCTGCTCTTGCTTTGGAGGTGCCCACACTGGCTACGCCAGTGTGCCACTCGGATGCACAAGGCTTGGTGTTTCCTACTGGGCCAGGGAACATGGAGTCTGCGCTTCTCCCGGTCCACGTCCTCAGCGTCCTGTGGGAAGTGGGCAGTCTGGCAGCCTCAGGAGGTGGGGTGAGGCTGGCAGAGTGAGACTCGAGGTCACTGGCTGCAAGGTCCCTTCGTCATCTCTAGTCCCAAATGCTAGAAGCTACCAATCCAGGAAGGACTGGCCTCTCAGGAAGAGGCTCTGCTTCAACAAGGTGAAGTGGCTGTCCCATGGATGGAGGAGATCGTGAAGTCTGGAGCTGAACTCTAAGCTCTGTGTGTCAGGGCAGGATCCAGCTGGGCAGCAGGGGTAGCCATCTCCCTACCGTCCACCATCCTGGGGGTGTGGGTGGCCTGCCTGGGCTGGAGCTGTGAGTCAGCATACCTCTGCCTCCAGAGTGAAGAGCACACCCTTTCTTCCTGGGCCTCTCACCTGGCCCCCAGGATGCTAGTACAGTCTGCACACGGCAGTGAGGACTGCTTCCAGGTTTCTTGCCACACCCAGCAGCCTGCAGGTCACCCATGCCACCACCTGCGCTGCCATTCTCCACATTCAGTGCAACACTTTTCTGGTCTGAATCATTAAGAGGTGTGTTTGGCTTCTCTCTTTCAGGGATGATAATGGTGATTTTATTGCTGCTTGTGGCTATTGTGGTTGTCGCAGTCTGGCCAACTAACCGATAGCAATAAAGGGACCACCCGCTGCGACACCTGCCAGTGACGAAAGAAAGCCCGCACCCTTTTCCTACACAACACCTGCTCTCAATAAACTCCTCCAAAGCTCCGAATGAACTCGACGTGCATTGCTTCAGGAGGGCCTGCCCAGCTGAGTAGCTCTGAGAGCTGCCTGAGCATCGCATCGGCCCTGTGCAGGCCTCTGGTTTCTACCTTGGTTGTTGTAGTCCTCGTTAAATGCCCCTCAAGTGGTCACCCCACAGTCTGTTGAGTATCCTCTCAACTGTGTCTGGTCTGCTGGGGAAGGTTATGTGGCTTGTTGTGTGTCTAGGATGTCTAAGTGAATGAGATGAGGGCCATGTGGAGAGGTGGTCCCTTAGGCGGGTCTGAGTGTGTCCATCAGGCACCCTGCCCCACTCGACCTCCCCACCACTGGTGCTGTAGCTGTGAGCTGTACCTGCTCTCAAATAGTTGTAGGATCTTTGGGCCCTACCTTCAGACCCAGGAACACATTCTTCATTGTCTCCATCCCAGTCAACTTCTCTAGGTTGAAGCATTTTTCTAAGCAGCTGGAATTCAGTCTCTTGCTCAAGTGGGGACTGGGAGAGCCACAGATAGTAACATTTCTGTTTAGGGTTCAGAGGAAGGTGGGGTTATGTCTTCTTGTATGCAGCATGTGTGTGTGCTCTTGTACATATGTGTGGGTCTCAGGCCTGGCTGATGGTGGGCATGTGAGGGATGTCAGGCCATCAAGAAGATGAGTTTGAGTGAGAAGGGCACACTGGACCAGGCATGGTGCCCTCTGCTTTCTGTATAGAAAGCAAGGTGGGCAGCTGGCCTGGTTTTGCTGCCCCTATTAGGAGGAGGGACAGGATTAAAACAGCAGAGGCTGTCTCACGTGGTTTTTACTGAGGACAGAACAAGTCTGTGGGAGGAGGGGTCCTGGGCATTTACTGAACGCAGCACCACCCAAGGCCCCCACTAGGCAAAAGCACCAGGAAGATAACCAAGGTGCAGCGGGCCCTGCTGTTACTTCCCGGGATCCATGAGTCTAGACACTTGCTTGACTCTGACTCCATCTCCACACTCTAGTACCCAGGCCAGTAGACAGCCACCGAGGATGCTGGCAGAGGTTAGGGGACTCTGAAAGCTCAACAGGCCAGCAGCCCAGAAGCTAGCCCACAGTCCCTGCTCACAACTCACTGGCCGGAACTGGTCACCTGACCCTGCTTCACAGAGGAATGGAGGTTCTAGAAACTGAAATACAGTGAACAGCAAGGACAACTTCACCACTTGACAGCAAGTGTGACCATGGGCAACTTATCATGTCATGTGTGTTCCTCATCCAGAAACAGATGAACAGATCCCCTACCCTTCATGGAGAGTGGCTGTGAGGACTGGGGGACACACCTGCAAATGCATCCCTGGCCTCAGCGTGGGCAGGTGACTGGGCCTGAGAACAGGGTCATGCTACCTGCTTTTACCAAGTGCAACTGGACAACTTGTGAAGGCATGAGAGTGAGCCAGGCCAAACCAGATGCTCTCCTGCTGCCCAAGGACCCCACGAACACACTGAGCCCCCAAAGCAGGCTTTACAGGCTCACAGGGGCCAGGTCCTGGCTGGAGTGAGAGGGTGAGGAGCAGGACAGCCATGGGGATGAGCCACACTGTCAGGAAGCCAAGTGTGCCAGGCAGGAGAGGAAGATCTGGCCTGCTTAAAGGAGGGGGGGTGGATGGGGGGTTGTGCTGGCAGGCGGGGGCTCTTTGGAGGTAACGTGCGCTAGGACACGTTTCTGAGGAGAAGTGGTTACTAATGGATTGCCCAAGGGAAGAGCAAGAATCCACAGAGCCACTTCTTCCTGTCTTGTGTGAAACTCCAAATCTGTACAAACAGTATCTTCTTGGACCCCCCCGCCCCCCGCTCTGCTTTGGGGCTCTGGGGAAGCAGCATTGATGGTCTGTTTGACTTTCTCACCTCCTCTTGACTGGCTCAGCACGGAGCCCCAGCAACTCGTGGGGCGTCTTTGAGCCAGAGCCACAGAGCCTGGCTCAGGCTCACTGAAAGGCCTTTTCAGGAAAACACTGGGCCCATGTCTGCGCACAGCAGCTTCTGTTCTTTGGGCGAAATGGGCTCTGAGCCCAGACTCACGTTGTTAGCTGTGTAACTTTGGACAAGTTACTTCCCTTCTCTGGACCCACGGGCAGGGAGTGGAGAAGATAAGCTGCCTGCAAGATTGGAATACAAGCATCTCCATCCAGGCACAGGACAGCACAGGCCAGCCTCCGAGGCTCGGGACATGCCTGGCAGGAGGCCCACGCCCTTAGTCTTCGTCAAGAGTGATTTTCTCAGCTAAGATATTTACTCACTCTCCCAAGAAAGATTTACCTTCGAGGCTGCCACGCAACACCTTGGAGCCACTTTAGAGTTATGTGGTGTTTCCTAGCATGATTTGCAAAGCCTTGTTTCTCCATTGTGTCAGGCTCCCAGGCCCAGCAACCTGTAGCAAGCTCCTGCCATGCTGATGAGTCTTAACCTGCACAGAGAGAAAGCCAGCAAGGCAAGGCTGCAGCCCTCATCTCCTCAAGTGCTCTCTCAATGAAAATAAACCTTATTCAAACAACAGCATGAGAACTGTTTAACTTAACTGAATATTAATTATAAGCATTTTCAGTCTGGATACCATATAAAGAAATCCAAAATACCAAGGTACAACTGTGGTACTTGGGTTCCATTTAGACTTCATAATAACTCTACTAAACCTAACTATCATTAGCCTGAGGACAACCTGCTCCTTTCAAGACCAGCAGAACTGGAGCCTGGATACAGCCTTTGTGGCTTTGATGCCTAAAATCCTACATGTGTCTTTTCTCTGTTTCCTGCAGCCAGCTTGCTGGCTTTGTGCTTCTTGAGGTCAGATCCCAGAAACTTCCCTTCCTTGGGCCTGCTTAGAATTGCTGACCAGCCCCCTGGCTTCAAGAACTATAGCTGTGTCTTCTTCCCTCTCTGTGGGAACTGTGTCTTTGCTCCTTCCCACCCTATTTCCTCCTGTCACTTCTCGCATAAAAATCATCCCTTACCTAGTTAGTTCTACCTAGTCCTGCTGAAGTTCACTGATTCCTCTTGCTTAGGAAGCTGAGTCCAAGCGGCTCTTTACTCTAACTGTGCCACTGATTTCACAGGCTTCCTCCCTGCTGTGTGCCAACAACAAAAGACATTGACCTCCTTCCAGAAATGACTTGCTGTCCTCCAGTTGATAAAGCAGTGAGTTAATCCGTCCATGTACAGTATTTCTTCCTTTCAGTCCCAGCTTTTCTTGGCGCATTTCTTCTATGTCTTTATTTAGTATTAAAAAACAGCATGGAAAAAGATGTCTGTTGAAGGAAGTCTGAGGTTGAGGAGTTATGTCTGCCACAAGTGGCCTTCCCCATGCCAGGCAATGTGCCGGGAGATGCAGGGGGACCTCCTCCAGACCCTGGGCTTTGGAGTGGACTGATGGCTCCTTCAGCTTTCTGATGCCTCACCATTCAGTCTCCAAAATGGATCAGTGCTTAACAGACTCAGCCTTCTTCCTGTATTCTCTAAGTTGGATGGATGTCAACACCTAGTCAACCCAGCCAAGGCAGAAAGCTCTGGAAGGTGGCATGCTGTTCATAGTCCTGTTCTAATGTATGTGTGATCAACAGTGTTTTCTGCAGGCCTTGGGCAGAGGCTACAGCTGCCAACACAGGGCCTGGCTGTGATGGAATCACAGCTCAATCACAACATTATGGAGAGATCAAAGAGAGCCACATCATGAAAGTCCTTGTGAACTAGATCCTTGATCTAAAGTGACCAAAGCTAAGAACCAAACTGCCAAGAAACCCCAATTTTCAATGGGTCTATAATCCTGCCAACAGTCTATCCTGGGGAGTGCCTGAGACTACTGACAGGTCCTGTTTGCTCCTTCTGCAGCCTTTCCTCTGAGACCTGCCTCTTTTCCTCTGCTGTCAGGTACTGTTGTTCCACAGAGATTGTTCCTGAGATAGATTAGGATCACAAGCGTCTACTCAGGTACCTACCTAGCCTGGTTTAGAGCCCTCCCTGGCTCTGAGTACAGTTCCTGATCATCACAGCCAGGTCTCTACACAACAAAGGAAGCCTTCTGCACCTTCAAAAGAGGGGGCCTGGAATCTGTATTGACCAGGGGATCAGACCAGGCCTGTGGCTGAGCCCCATCTGAGAACCCAGTGTGAAGAAATGATTTCCTTGTGTTGCTGGGCTCCACTCTGCATGAGAACACAGTAGGCTCCTAAGGGCTATTTAAGAAAGGAATCACAGGGGCCAGGAGTTTGGCCTAGTGGTAGCGTGCTTGCCTAGCATGCACCAAGACCTGGTTCGATTCCTTGGTACCACATACATACAAAAAAGCCGGAAGTGGTGCTGAGGCTCAAGTGGTAGAGCTCTAGCCTTGAGAAAGTCCAAGGACAGTGCTCAGGCACTGAGCTCAAGCCCAGGACTGGCAAAAAAAAAAAAAAGGAATCAATCATTTGGAGGTGTTAGTATAGCCTCTACAATCCAGTGAGTTCAGCACCTGGCGACTGGTCCAGTCCCTACCCTACACAAAGCCTTGAGCTATAGCTTGGAAAACAAGTTTTTGTAAGAATCCCTCTTGAGTCTCACCAACTCTGCTGCATTTTCTTATCTCTACTTGGCTTTGAGTAGAAGAAACGTGATGAAACAAGTTCTGAAGGTAATGGGAAGGTGGAAGGGTGCTCTGTTAGCTACGTGTAGGGAGAAGGAGAGGGAACTCCCCTGGCCCCCCAAGTTCCTCTTGTGTGGAGAGTTCCTATCTCAGAGATGTGTTTTTCCTATTTCACAGCCTTTTAAGCTTGAAATTGCACTCGGAGCCAGCAGGCCCCCAGGACTTTACAAGCAAGGCTATTCTTTTCCTGCTTTTTGGGACAGTGTGCCATCAAGTTGGGGCGTTCTAGAGCAAGCAACCATATTCCTATTACCTCCCCACCCCCCACAGCTCAGGCTACCAAGAAAGAGTGGGAGACAGGACAGTATACAAGAGTTTATTGAATGATATCTGAATTTAGTTCTAGTGTGTGGGGCCCACATTACAAGTTCCTTCTGGGTCCATTTCAACTCTAACCCCCCCAAAAAAAATCTTTAAAAAAATCCACAACTTTTTCCATGTCATTAAATATATTCATATATAATAACCATAATATATTAGTATGCATTGGAAAGGAACACTGACCCAAACAATATGTCATGGTCACAACTAAACATTTACACTTCTGAGTGAACAGAAGTCCGCAACACGGGGAGTCCGGGAGTGGGGAAGGGCCTGGCCAATGACATGAGGTGGCACTGGCTTGGTTTTTGGCCGGGGCAAGGCCCCACAAAGACAATTTTGATACCCCTGGGGTATGGTGTGGTGGTGGGCCACAGGAGCCAGGGCTTATCGGTAAGCCTGGTCTGTCCATGCTGTAGGCTCTAGGATGGAGGCTGGGGGTCTCTTCTAGATCTCAATCTCCTTCCAACCTGGAGCAGCTCCAACACTGGAATTCCTGTGTGTTACTCCTGCGGCAGAGTTCCAGGAGGTCACACAGGGCCTCAGGCAGTGCCCTGCCTCCAGTCTGAGGTTGCTGCCTCCTGTCATGCTTTCAAGGACGGATGCTGTGGACAGAGGCCACAGCCTACAGGCACACCTGGGAGGCGCCCCATGTCCCCCCCCCCCATCCCACCTTTGTAGGACTGTGCATCAGCAAAGCAGGCACTCAGCTGGCAGGGCACCAGACCACCCAGCTGAGAAGAAATAGCTGGAGCATCTGGATGAAACACAAAGACTAACCTGGTATGGTTTTCTTCAAACACCTACATATCACAACTCTGGTTAATATACTCTTCAAAAGCAAATCCTACTTCCATTTTATACCCCTTCCTAACTGTACAAATCAGAAGCCCGCCACTCACATTTCCCTCTCCTCCCTGGAGTGGGGTCAGGTGGGGGGTTGGTTTCAGTCTGGGCCCACAAGAGGCACTGTGGTGAGCTCTGTAGTCTGGTCAGTGGCCCCCCTCCCTGACCTAGCCCCTCAGGCCCCAACCGCCAGTGGAGAACTGAGGTGGATGCTGAAGCTGGTTGGGTTTTTAGGACACCTTGATGCTGCCAGGCCCATGGCTGTCTGACAGGAGGTCTCAGAGGACACCAGTGCTAGCCCCACTTGACACTGGTGAGACTGGAGGGCAGGCAAGGACGGATGGTGTCGTGAAGCTGGCGTGGTGTTTCTGGGCAGCTTAGAAGCTATGCAGACAAGAAACAAGACCCCTGCCCTGTGGTGCCTCTTGCTGCTAGAACTGCTCAGCAAAGCATGCTGATGGAGTTTCAGAACCGGGACCAAGGTTGTGTCCGTTGCCAGGACCAGGGCGTCTGTCAGAATCCCTTCAGCCTTCCTCCCCATGCTTGGGCCAGCTAGACCACCATTGTAGGACCTCTTCAGGAGGGCTGAATGCTGCTGCGTGGTGAGTCCCTTCCCTGCCCCTGCTGCCCTCTCTAGGTGTCAGTCCCAACCCCACCAGGCTCAGAGCAAGGTCCTGAAGCAGCCATTGCCTTGCTCGTGTCTCCATGGCCATTGCAATGGCACCCCTCCCCCACAGCCTGCTGCAGGAATTGCTGGGGTAGGCTACACAGCTGGAGCCCTCAGAAAACCCACCCGAGGGTCTGAGTCCCAGTTCTGCCACATATCATGACAGGACCTTTACTTTCTGGCAAAAACCAGTTAAGCCCTGTCCTGAGAACAGGCTGGGAGTACGCGGGTAAAGTGCCTGGCACAGAGCAGGTGCTCAGTGAATGGCAGTGGTAGCGTAAGCAGAAGTGAGGGACACAGAAGGAAGCCAGTTCCCAAGGCCAGAGCTTCCTCTTTGGGCAGGGAAAACAAAAGCAACTTCTAGAAGGAGAAGCCAGAGGTTGCAAGGGCAGTGCAGAGGTCAAGGAGGTGGAGAGCCAGGACAGGCCTTGGGGAGTGGAGGTACCTGTAGGGGTCTCTAGGAGGCTGGCACCACAAAGCTAGCCCAAAAGTGTGGGCAGTGTGTGCTGTTGAGCTAGATAAGACAAAGGTGTAAGTGGATGCAGCAGACGTCCTATGTGTGTCCCTTCCCTGGTGTCACCAGTGGGGACAGCAGTGGGAAGTGGTCATGGCTTCATTGGTCCCTGGGACCTGGCCCGGCCTGCTAGAACACCCACTTCCCTCCCCAGAATTCTCTAAGCCAGCAAGCCCCTTCCCCCCAATCTTGACTGCCTGCCTTGGCATTCTGTGCCCATTCAGGCCCGTTCCAGCTGTTGACACTTCTGAGGGGCCTTGTGGGAGCTGATGTCATTACACAAATAGTGTCACTGCCCTAAACCCAGCCAGTGCCTCCGCCCCCTCCCCTGGAAAATGTCATAAAAGGGGCTGTTTCCAAGTTTCCACAAAGGAAACGCTCTGGGAGGTTTTGCAGTTGCAACGCCTCCTCCCCCTGGCAGTTCCAGCGGGAGGTGTGACCACCAGGCAGGCTTCTCAGGGGTGTCCTGGAGCCCACTGCCCTCCGGATGGGCCAGGCCCAACCCGGTGGGGGCCTCCTCTCCTCCAAATGGTGGAGCCCTACCTCACCCACCCCAGGACCAGCCCAGCAGGTGGTCGTGGAGACCCGGGTCCACATGAACGCTGGCTGGAGCGTGGCTTCCCACAATGCCATCCAGCCCCTTCCACAGGGACCCGGCCATCGGCGCACCCACCAGGGTCCAGGAGAATTCCTAGACAGAAGGTCAGGGAGAAAGGAGCTTGTCTTCCGTGTCTGGGGTGTGGGAGGGTTTGCTCAGCACCCCTGCCCTGGCTGCGGACCTGAAAATTCACAGTTCTCATATCCTTTCTCCAAGACCATCTATGGCCGGCATCTGCAGCCCCCGCCCCTCCACGGCGACCCCACCTAGCCCTAGGGAAGCGCATTTGTGCTCTGGAAGGAGCGCCGTGAGGTAGGTACGTCTCATCCTCATTTCTGCGGGCGCCTGTTGGGGGCACACAGGGTGGGGCAGGGGGAGGGCCCAAGGGGGACCCTGCTCCCGGGCCAGCTGCGCCCCGCCCCACCCTCCCCCCAACCTGGGAAAGCCCTAGCAGGCCCAGTCCAAGAGCCCCGCGCAGGGGCCCGGCCGTGGTGCCCTGCGCCGCAGCCTCCACGCTAGGCCTTCTTGCACTTGCCCTTCTTCTCGCGCTGCTGGAACTTGCGCAGCCGCCGCGCCCACGTGTCCCGCCACTGGATCACCAGGCTGCTCTTGTCTGCCACGATGCCACTCTGGTCAGGCGAGTCCTCCGCGTTGCCCAGCAGCAGGTACTTCTTGAGGGGCTTGATTTTGGGACATTTGCAGGCAATGTCCCGGGAGCGTATCCACAGACTCTGGTCACCCCGGCGGATGCGGCTCGTGCCCTGCTTGTACACGGAGATGATGTTCACTGTGAACTTCCACCAGTCCCCGGCCTTGTCCGCCTTCAGGATGTGGATCTGGACGGCTGCAAAGAAGCACAAGCAGGCGGGTGGGCCATAGGCTCCGCGTGCAGCCAAGGTCCCATGGAACACCCAGAGCAGGGAAGCGACTACCTCGCACTCAGAGGCCACCTGCTCATCCCTGTGCCAGGGCCTCACTTCCACGAAGCCTGGTGCCTTTGGGAACAAGCCTGCTTCCCTCTTAGGAAAAGAAAACCTGCAGAGACTACACCTGGGCAAGGTCCAGCTCCCCAGGGCAGGTGGCCTCAGGGACAGCAGTGCCGGTCCCTGTATAAGCCGGATCTCCCCATCATTTCACCTCAGGCCTCATGACACCCCCCCCCCACCATAGCCCAGTCTCACTTGGCTTTAGTACCTTTGCACCAGGACAAGTTGCCTCCTGGCAGGCACAGTGCTTTTCCTAGAGACCGGAGTCTTGCCTACTAACTCATGTCCCCAGTCCCTCCAGCCGCAGTGTACATCCAGAACCTCGGGGGCTGGAAACTTGTGCTGGGGATGTCCCGGAGAGTCTGACTCAATAGAACCAGGTAAGGCTTACAGTTACAATCTCCATTCTCTCTCTTCTCCAGCCAGTGACCATATATATATAATATATATATATTGCATATATATATTATATATATAGTAACAATGTTACTGCCACAGGATAAAAAGTTTCCTCCATGCAGGGCTATTCTGAGCTTTCAATCCAGAGGTACTGTGCCTGTGTTGGTTTCTGGACCCTTACTGTAGAACCTTTCAGTTGAAGAATCTCAAAGTCCACTCTTTGGGGGACTTGGTGGTGAAGCACATGATTTCTCCCAGTCTAAGAAGCCTCAGCTCCGAGACTTGAGGAACACGGAGCCCTCGCCCTCATCCTGCCTGGCAGAGCCTCTTCCCTCTGCTGGTACTCTAACGACCTTGGCCACTGCCCTCATCCTGAAGAGACACAGCAGCTTAAACCCGGAATGTGCTCCATGGCTCCAGCAGCCTATCACAAAGACAAGTCCTGGGGGAAGGCCCAGCAGGTGTCAGCCCTTGCCAGCTCGCCAAGGCCTCCGGGGTCAACTCTTACCACCTCCACTCCCAGGACCTGCCTGTGCCCACACTGGCCCATGGGGGTGGTAGGCCATGTGGGATCACACTCCTGAGGGGGGCAGGGCGGGAAGCAGATTTTTTTCCCCCTATTTTTATTAAGGCTGTTCCTGGACATCATGAACTCTGCACCCCACTCTGAGGGCTCCAAAGAACAGCTGCCATGGCAACTGTTTCCATGTTTTTGTCACCAAAGGACCCAGTGTAAACTGAGGGGTGGGGAAGCCCTCCAGCCCAGAGAAGTGGCCAGGCCATGTGTGTCTTGACTGTGCAGATGGGGGTCACTGTGGCAACTGAGTACCCCTCAACCAAGTATGAGGGAGCCACGCTGGGCCTGCCTGGGAGCCCTGGTCTCCTCTACCCCAGGACTAAACTGCATAATGAATGAGCCTCCCTGGGGAAATGGCTGTTTCCCTGTGTGGCACCCCAGTTCCCAGGGCCAGCTAGAGACACCTCCCTCTCACCCCTCCAGGAAGCGTGGAGGCTCTCTGGCCCTGGCAGGTACAGCGTCAAGAGCTGAGTGATGCACATATCTCCACTTCACATACAGGGTTCCGGTGTGTTAGAGTAAACGGGCCCCTAACATGAAGTGCTAAGAGCGGGTCCTAATCAAACCCGCCCTGTAAGGTTAGGACACAGCTCGAGGCCCATATACAACATGGTAGCCAGCCACACACCAGAGCCTTGATCCCTTATCTGCCAAATTGGGAGAAAATTTGTTACCTGGCCACTCTAAAAGTTAATTTCAAAGATGGGCAGGCCTGACTCCTAACTTGGCTGTGCAAAGGCTACTGCAGAGTGAGAGCCGGCCCACCAGGATTGAGCCTTTGCCTACACATCTCAGCCGCACCCTCCCTCATCTCTCTCCCTTAAGAAAATATTCCAGAATTGTAGTGTGGGGGGGGGGTGTCTCCCAAGCAGAGCCAGCCTCTTCTGGAGGATCCAGCCCTGAAGGATATCTGCCCCGAACACTGATGTCCTCCCGAATCCAGAAGAACAAAGCACCTGGCCCCTGTCCTCTGCTCCTCCCAGGGTGGAAGCTGCCTCGGCCACAGCATTAGGCAACGACGCAAGGCCGGGGAGGGTGGTAGCAGGATTTGTGTGATTATGCTGGAAGAATTCCACGTTTCCGCTGCCCTTGGCAACGCCTCTGCACATTACACAGCCCACCAAGTATGAGCTGCACACGTGGTGCACGGGCCAAGTCCCCTTGCTGCGCATACAGCTGAAACTATTCAAAATACACATTGCAACAGTGACCTCAAACAGACCCACACCACATGCCCCGAGAGCCACGTGGCACATCACGAGGTTACTGCCACCTCCGAAGAATCAAAAGTCTCCACACACCGCCTGGGGTGCCACCAGCCCAGCCAGATGTGCATATGAGTGATGTCACCAGCCCAGCCACTGGCTAGTGAGCAGCAGGCAGCTGTCCTCATGATAGGACCACACCCCCAAAGATAGGCTTCTTTTGTCATGCTCTAGGCCTCATGCTGGCCTCCCTCCCAGATTCAGGTGCCAGAAGGGAATACCCTGGGCAGGCAAGCGTGGTAGGAGGTGGGATCTTTAGGCAGTGACTAAGTGGTGAGGGCTCTCAGGAGCAGGATTAGCACCCATATGAAAGAGGCCCAAGTGAGCCCCAGTCGCTTCTCCCACACCACGGCAACAAGGTGACACAGTAAGCAGAGGGAGCAGAGCCCTCACCAACACTGAATCTGCCCGTCTTGACCTTGTACTCTGTCTCTAAAACTGCAAACAATATATTTGTGATTGTAAGTTACCCAGTCTAACGCATCTTGTTAGAGCAACGGGAATAGAGCCTCACCCACACATTGACACACAGCTCAGGTCAGACCTCCTATGCCGCATGCACTAGCTTCCCCACTGGGAGAGGGAGACAAGATGACCCACAGCAAGGTTATCATGAAACCAGGCGGCAAGAGCTGATGAGGCAGACACTAGCAGGCCCTACCATCCATGACAAGTGGTACTGTTCCATTTCGGGGTATACACTGCACCCACCCTGAGCCCCACAAAAGAAGGGATGGGTCAGGCCACTGTGCTGGTATGCACCACCTCTAGTACTATACCACATGCAGGATGGAAGTGGGGGGCAGGGAGAATGCACCTGCAGAATGAGGAGGGACACTATCAACTCGATTCCTTGGCTGAGCTTTGCTGTGGCTCCAGGGTGATATGGAGCTGGACCCCTGGGACCAGACTTGGCAAGGGCCACTTTCCTCTCGGGAACAAAAGGCAGAATCCAGCCTGCTGCCTGTGGTATACCTGGCCCTAAGGAGCAGGCATCTGGCTGTCCTCCTGAGTCCAGTGCCATTAGCAACACCCAGAAGGGTGGGAGTACCAGGCCCCACCATGTGCTTGGAGCCTTCACAGGGGGACCTGCATTCCCTACAACTATCTTGTCCTCTGCCCGGAGCCCCAGCCTACTCAAAACACTCCTTCCTCCCTGTCTCCCTCCCTCCCCCAGCACCAGCGCTGGCCCAGGCCTGTGAGCTCCTGCCTTCGGAGAATCTAGAAGCTGACCAAAGCACAGGGGTTTTGGGGGATCCCTGAGATCAAGGCTCCTCACTGGAAGCTGGGCTGGGTTCTAAGATACCTTATTCATGGCCTGCTGGGAACAGGCAGGAGGAGGGAAGACAGCATTGAACAAACCACCTGCTTGATGGGCACGAGGGCCCAGCTGGCTGTTCCCCACTTTCCAGCAGAGCCTGAGCATGAGGACATTTTTGTAGGGAGGCTTCCTGCCTCTTGGAGGTCTTTGAGATTTATGGGCCTCCCAGCCGCTGCTCCTCCCAAGGAGGCTTGGGTGGTCGCCTCTTGTTCTCACTCCCCTCTTCACCCAGCCATACCTTCCTGTTGGGTCAGTCCAGCGAGGGGAGGCTTGTCACCTATCTGCCTGAGAGACAGGAGACGGGGGAGGACACGAACCCCACAGAAACCATTAAAACTATGGAGCCCCGTAAATCTCCTAGCATAGGGAGCATGTCCTGAACTGCAGCTGCTTTCATAAAATGTAGCTCAGCCCACATGCTTCCCTAGCCAGAGCCCAGCTCTGTTTCCAGGGCTGCTAAGCTGCCCACAGAAACATGGAGTCCCTGCTGGGGAGTGCACAGAGTAGGCGGCAGGCCTGAGCCTGGCTGAAACAGTGGCCCTACCTTGTATTCATCAAGGCAGAGGCTCACCACAGCCGCAGGAGCTCCGGGTCTCCACATCCCTCACGGCACTGCTTCAGGCCTTAGATACTAGCTAGCTTAGAAGTGCCAGGTAAGGTGGGGACACCTAATTCAGAACTGATTGCGGGTCTTCCCTACTCAACCCAAGTACCACTATACTGCCATCTCAGCTACACAGATGCTGCTTCAATTTCCCCTGCTGTATCTTTGTGCTTGGACTCTGCTTGGGAGAGGAGATAGGCTAATGCCTGAGACCATCTGGTTGTTGGGAGAGCTACCTGGAGGAAGGGACTTGAGGGGAAGTAACCTTGTCTCCTAAGAGGTGGCCAGTCTGGCCTAGAATGGTCCACTCACTGTGATAAGCTCTATGATTAAAAAAAATTAACCTAAAGAAAAGCTGTGAACACCACAGCTCCAGAGGTCTTAGCCCATAGTCAGCTGCCTCCACGCACCTCAAGCAAGGCCAACCACTACAGTGGTAGAGCAAAGCTGCTGGCCTCATGGCAAGTGGAGGAGGAGCCAGGCACAAAATACAGTTCCCAGGGAACTAATAAAGCCATTAGAATCCAACCACTTCCTCAAAACCCCACCTCTGAAGGCTGCTGTCTTATACCAAGGTATAGGACACCTCATGCCCAATTAATACCCGCCATATTCCAGCTCACAGTGAAAAGAGGCTGGGGTGCCTGCCACCACACCGTGCAAGAGGTCCAGGATGGAAAGGAGACCCCGGCCTTGCCTAGCCCCAGCTGGGGCTTCCACACAGCAGGGCAGGAGGAGAGCTGCTATCCAGGGAGGGAGCTGGGGACCACTTCCCTCTCTCTGTGAGGAGAAACAGAAACAATGTGCCTTGGGGCACGGGTCCACTCCAGGCAGACTCCAGAGGTGGCCCACAGGGCTCCACAGCTCCCTCCACAGCCTGATGAGCTGCTTCCCCCACTGTCCACAAATGGCAGCAGTGAGGAAGACTCAACTGGACGGCTATCCTGAGCCGAGAGTCCACCCACTGAGAGCGGCGGCCAGGAGGCTCCTCCCACCGCCGTGCCAGCAGTCCACTTAGTGCATGTCTATGTCACCACTACATAGCAAGATGGCTATGAACACCTGTCAGCCTTGAAAGCAAACACCACCCTCAAAACTGGTTTCCTCTAGGAGACATTTTTTTAAAAAAAAGTGCTTCAGGGCCTAGATATGGATCCAAGCTGTACAGAGCCCTAGGGAGGTGCCACTGGACACCCCACAGTGGCCGGGGCCCCTGCCACCCAGAACAAACGAAGGTACTAGGTATGTGAGGATGACAGGGCAGGCGTATGAACATGGACTGCGTGCTGGGGTCCTTAGTGCCAGGGGCACTAATCCCAGGGCACGTCCACCTCGTCCACCTCACTGAGGAAAGAACCTTCTCCTCCACCCCACCCCCTCAGCACCATGGGGGCTCACACCCCCAGCCCAACTCTGCCCCTGATTGAGTAGGCTGGAGACTTCTCCACCCCAAGCCTCAGTGGTCCCCTATGTGAAGTGGCCCGAGATCCCTACCTCCGAGGTCCGTCAAGCCTCCTCCCAAACAGCAAGAGAAAAAAGAATGTAAGGAAAGGCAAGGGGCAGTAGAGGAGGGCTGAGAGCTGACCAGACCAGGACAGGCCTCTCTAGGGCGGGACTGCTCTCCAGACTGGCTAGAGGAGCAGGTATGGGGAAGCAAGCTCTGGGCTCCCATCTTTGGGTATGGGAAAGCATGAACTGGGAAGGGCTGCAGCGCGCCCACCCTCAACAACATGGCGCCTGCCTGGGCTCTCAGCTGGGGGAGGGGGCATTCCTGTGGGCACAAGGGCATTTCTGTCCTGATGACACTGGGGCCAGCTGGCCCTCCCTGCCCAACCTGATGGTCACCCACATTCCACGACCTCAGGCTGACTCATGCAGACCCAGCTCCACATCTGGCCTCCATATGGGTCTGGCACTCTTTGGGGGAGGGGGGTCACATCTGGCTGGGGAAATTGGAAGCTCCCCAGGGGTCCGCTGACCCCACAGAGGGTCAGCAAGCCTCTGAAAACACCATGCCACATGCTGCTGGCCGCTAGCATCGTCCTCTGAAGGGGAGAGGACGCTCAGGAGACATAGCCCTCAGATGGGGCACTGCCCCCAGGGCACACCTCTTAATACCATTGCCCACAGCCACGCCCCTGAAGTCTCTCCACAGTTACCACTGCAGTAAAGCCATGACATGGCAATGAGCACCCGGCTCTCTGCACTCGGAAGGGTTGAGACTGTCTGCGATAGCTACTGACCCCAAGGTCAGTGCAAGGAAGGGCAGGGGTACTTAGGAGGGCAGAGGCCATTGTGTGCCTAGAGGCCCCACATCTCTGGGGGCAGCTCTGAGACACCTCTCCCCTCCCAGCCCAAGCCTCCAGTCCAGAGCTGAGCAGGGACTGGGGTCAGCCCGCTGCCCAGCTACCACCACCACCACCACACTCTCCGCAACAAAGAACCCAGTCGTGCCCATGGCCGCCTCCCTGCGTGCACCCACCACTACGGAGCGAAGAACCTTCTTCCACCAGACACGCCCATCACTGAACAATCCTGATAATCCCAGCTCTGTCACCACCACCAGCACCCATATCCTGGTCACTACCTCGGGCATACCCCCAAACCACAGGGACACCTCCTCACGGCTCACAGAGATAGCGCTCCTTTGAATTTTACAAGGGTCTGAAAGAGAGGTCCTGAACCTTCTGACCCACACAGTGCCTGCTCCATCCTCCCTACAGCTCAACTCCCTGGCCTGAGGGAGAAGAAAAGCCTCCATCCAGACCTGGAATGGATGCCAGGGAACCCGGCCTTCCCTGTGCCCTTGTGCCTTGATAAAATCCCTTCTGAGGAGCAAGTGGCCACAGGAGATGACTGTCGGGCTGGTCTGGGGCCAGCAGGAAAGGGCACAGTTGACCAGCAAGTCCTCTCCCCTTGAACCTTGTCTCTGGAGACCCCAGGGGTCCCCAGGGAAGGACACGTCACATTCCTACACCCCTGGCTGGGCTCAGCCGCTCCCCACAGATGCCACTCCGCCTGGTTCCATCCCCTGAAATCCTCATCGTGGGAATCCAGGAAGCACAGATCCTCTCGTGGAAAGCATTCTGATTTTTCCATTCCATGGTGCCAAAATATCTTTCAACAAAAGAGATGACGAATATGCATTTCTGAGAATGACACGTTCTTCCCGGAACTGATGGAGGGAGATGGCTTCACCTTTCAGAATGGGTGCTGCCATCTCTTGTTCCTGGGAGGAAGCAGAGGGGCAGCAGCACCCAGGCCCTACTACGGCCGCCAGGGACGTGGGGTGTGCTCTCAGTGGAGCCATACACGACCCAGGACACCCGTCTACCCCACTCTCGCCTGCCAGGCTGCCCCCTTGCATCTAGCACCCCACATTCTCTTCTCCAATCCCATTCACTTTTGTCCAGTTTCTGTGCCTGAAGACTCCTCTCCCTGCCTGTGAGATCCCAGTGTCTGACTCCCTCTTCCAGGAAGCCTTCCACCCAACCCCTCCAGAGGATGGGCCACGCCCTGTTGTAGACCCACTTAGGCTGGAGCAGGACCACGTGGTTGTGTATGTATTGTACATTGTGTGTGACATGTCGAGCATGGCGTGAGCAGCAGCCATGCAAAATGAGGGAGGCTGTGCACACATGGGGTGTGCTGGGACCATGTAGTGGAGCCTTTGCCTAAGGGGCAGAGGGACAAGATGGCGTAAGGAGAAAGGAAAGGAAGCCCCGTGCCACTGGGCCAGACAAGAATACACTACTGCTTCCGCTGTGACCTCCAGGTGACCATGTCACAGAGCAGCTGACCCCAGCCAGGAACATGCTGCTGTGTCTGAACCAACAGGCTGCGGGCACGGTGGGAAGCACACACGCTCTTGCCCACATGCACACCGTAAGTGCACACGTTGGGAGCACCCACACAGAGCCAGGGCCTTTCCAAGCCGAGGTTTTCCTGACAAGTTGGCCTGAGCCACTGAGACTCTTGAAAAGAATAAATCCTGCCTTCTGTGGCCAATGGTTTTAGCGTGTTGCCTTGCCTTGATGCTCTGTCAAGAGTTTGCAAGGTGAGTTCGATTCCCCTAGAGGGCAACAGAGGACTGATGTGTCTCAAGAGACAGAGGGGAAGAAGAGACAGGTGACCGCGAGGGCTCCCTCTGCTTAGAAATGGTGTGGAGCACACCAGGAGGCATGTTCAAGGTCTCACCCACGAGGGTATCATGTCCCCTTGACTGAACCTCATCTGACAGGTAGAGAAACTGAGGTCTCTGCCCCTTCCTTCCTGGACCCTCAAGCTGGGCCCAGGCTCACCAGCAAACAT
Organism: Megascapheus bottae; assembly: GCF_031878675.1. Lineage (NCBI taxonomy): Eukaryota > Metazoa > Chordata > Mammalia > Rodentia > Geomyidae > Megascapheus > Megascapheus bottae. Next base: position 6,029,001 of record NC_143525.1, on the reverse strand, counting down.
ACCAAAGAGGGGAGGCCAGCCACAGCCCAGAGCTGTCCCACAAGCCACCATCCTCCATCAGAGCTATCCCCCAATATCCCTGGGTCAAGCCTCTTCTGAGACAGGGGCTCTTTACTCAGCAGGGGCAAGGTTCTAATTAGCAGCTCTTGGAACATCCAAGCCGCCCTGGATGTGAAGAAATGTGTTTCCTAATTGGCCCCCTGCCAGGGTGTCAGTCAGAGAGCAGGCAGGGATTATGCAGTATCTGAATCCCACTCCCTCCCAAGCCTGGCCTGGCAACTCACCTGCTCCCCGATTCCCCAAGACAGCTTATCCTCCTGTCTGTCTCTCCTAGGGCTGGTCTAGAACTTCCCCATGTGTGGGACGTTCACCATCTACACATCCTGCATCCTGGGGTTCAGGAACCTAACCCAGCATGCATGAAGTCTCCACAGCTCAGCAGCAGGCAGAGACCTCACCCTCAGATCTAGAACCAGGAGAGCAAAAGCCCTGTCCTCATTCACTCATCACCCTGTGCCAAGCTTCTGTGGGAAGCTTGGCCCTTCTGAGGTGTCCCCAGAAGCCCATGAGATTACCTTCCAGGCACTTCAGACACTACACGGGAACTGGGAGACTCCTCAACTTCGAAACATATTTTCCAGGAACAATCATGGAAGCGGAGCGCACACCCTCACCCAGCTGTGATTTGAGTGAGATCTGGTCCCTAACGTGGTAGCACGTCAGAGGAGAAACTCAGCTCATAATGTAGTTTCTGCAAGGATAAGTTAGTTATCTTGTCCCACTTTCTTTCTATCTTCCACCATAGGCTGAGGCAACACCACAAGACCCTCACCAGAACCTCAGCCCATGTCAGCAGCACGCTCTTGGACTTCCACAACCATGAGCCAAAATGAAACTTCTTTTCTTTGTCATTTATCCAGTCTCACATATTTTGTTAAAGAGCCTGAAAACACAGGGACACAAAGGCCTTCCTGGGTAATGGAGAGGACAGTGCCAGGTGGCTAGGAGGACACTAAAGCTGGCAGTGTAACAGGCTAAGGCCTCATCCGCTTCTGAAGGGGACCCTTGCAGCCAGCCCCCAACCCCTCATCAACGGGCATGTGGACATGGGGCCCACAAACGTGGGTGGCAGGGATGGGGTAGCCATCATGTCTGGTTATGTGACAGCAAGCCACATCACCAGCACGGCCAGTCCCCAGCTCTGATCTGAGGGAATTCGTGCCTGGCACCCGCTTCTCTCAATAACCATAAGAAAGTCAGGGGTAGGCATGGGGGCCCAGTTAAGGGAGCAGAGGGCCACAGGGAGCCCAAAGACCACATACCATACCCTTCCCTTCCCTTCCCTTCCCTTCCCTTCCCTTCCCTTCCCTTCCATGAGACCCCCCCCTTCTCCTGAGAGTCAGCCTGAGAGGGAGTGTGGAAGCCAGGAAAGCACTGAGAATGGTGCAGTGCATCTGGATTTCCAGAGGTGAGAGAAACAGAGTTTACAGGAGAAAACAGCCAAAGGCAAGCACAATCAGACTGTGTCCCAATAGATCAGGTAGAAGCAGGATCCATTATAGTGAGTTGTTGGGATCAAAGAACACAAGGAGGTGGAGCTATGTGTTAGTACATCCCAAAAGGCCATTCCACTTCTCCCAAAACAGCTACCGACTACCTCCTCCTCCTCCCTCCCTGCCCAATCACCCTGGCCTCCAGAGGGGAAAGAAAGGGGAAGGTAAGACAGCCAGTGGCTTTTCCCTCTGCCAGCAACAGTGATCAGGCCCAAGGCCAAGGCCTGGGAAGGTGTGAAGTCCTGGGCCTGCAGCTACAGGAGGCAGGATGTGGAGGAGCCTCCCATATCCTAGGTCCCTGCAGAGGCCAGGGGCCCAGGGCTCCGGGAGCCCCTCCCGGGGTGTCAGCTTGCCTGAGCCATGGCGGGCACTTGTTTATCTTTAAAGACAGTAAGTTTGTTGTGGAAATTCAGAAGCTTCCCAGCGGTCCTGGAATACCTGCACTTTTAAGAGGACTGGTAGAAATCGTCTGTGGCTGTGCACCCTGGAAGGCAAGTTTTGAACTGCTCCTCCTTCCTCCTGGGAGGCCAGGCAGCCTGGAGCAAGGCTGGATTCTTGGGACTTGCTCTGGCTTCAGTGGGGGAGGGGGTATATATGGATATGTGTCCATTTGCAAACACATGCACACACAGTAAGAGGAGAAAGTTCTAGAAGTTCTCAAAAATTCCTTTGGATTCCTTTGGGTGTCAATTCTTTATGTTAAAAGGTCTGGGACCTTCTTAGAGAAACAATATCAAGTGCGGCTCAATCAGTGGGTCAAGCCAAGATCCCCAGAAGGCTGCTGGGGTCCTGAGGCGGGATTCCAGGGCCCCTCAGGATGAGCTTCCTCATGCAGACTCCCCCTCCCACTGCAGCCCAAGGGCCATTCTAAATACACAGGCGCTCCTGCCCCATTTCTGTCTCTTGAAGGATCTCACAGAATGTTAGAGAGAGCAAGTCACTGGCCTGTGGCCACAAAGCCCATCAGAGGGACTTTGGGGGCCAGAGCCTGGCTTGGGAATCCTAGCCTCAGTGGTCCCTGCTGGCCTGGATGTCTCTACAGGGCAAGGGAAGGAGGCAACCTGAGCTCCTGCAACTTTTCTGGTTTCCCGCCCCTGGACTAAGATGGAAGAGATGAGGAATTTCTGGGCATGAGATCCATCCATCCACAGGGAACCAACAGCCAACATTCACAAGGCCGCCTGCATCCCAGCCTGGGCTCTTCACTGATCCCCCCCCCCCCCCCCCCCGGGACTCTTACTCACGCACCATAGTCCTTCTTGCAGTACTTTTTCATGTTGATCTTCAGCTTCCCTTTGGAGGCCTTGCAGTAGGAATCACAGTCTGCAGGAGGGGGGAACACAGACAAAAACTAATTAGGCTGGCGATGAATAGGCTGGCGGACAGAGCGGGAGGCCACCCCCCCTAAATACCCAGAGGCCTGTGATACCCATGGGCCTTCCAAAGAGGCCCTTGGGACAAAGGACCCCCACCCGGCCTCCCCCTCCTCGGCCCTGAGGAATCCTTCAGCCGACCTGGCCTCTGTGAGGGACTCTGGGAGCCCCCATATCGTGCCACCCAGGGCCTCTGAGCACCACACAAATTCCTCCTGTTCTTAAGACACAACTGCAGCCTGATTAAAGCCGATAGAGGCCTCATTGTCACCCTGTGCTTGGGGGGCTGTGTCAGGAGCTGGTTTTCATGGCGCTGAGCCTCTGGCTGGGGTCAGGCCCTGACAAAACAGGTCACAGAGGAAATTAGCAGCCCGTGAAGCATTAGAAAGCCCCTTTGGTGTCCACTCCACTGGAGTGTTCAAATAAAATGCCCCACGAAGAAAAGTTCAGTTCTAATGGGCCCTACTGCTGAGAGGCGGGGCTGGGGCCTGGGCCCACTGGGTATCACTAAGGGGGCTTCCAGGCCCCCAAGCAAGAGGCAGGCAGGGTGTGCAGCACATCAAGGCATACCAGCCATGGGCTCCATCTCTCCTAGTATTGGCCTTGTCACACCACCGAACACTGACCCTAGGGTGAAGCCCTCTTCCTGCCAGGGGTTTCTGCTTCTTGGACGAGGCAGAGCCACCTCTTCATCGATCTGCCTGTGACACTCACATACAGACATGAGGCCCATCTGAGAGGCCCAGGAATTCTACCCATACCCGCCCTGCCTGGGGACAAGACATGCTGCACCTCACTCAGCTTTCTTTGACAGATCAATGTTATCCCCCTCTACAGACGAGAAAACTGACCTACGCTACTGGCTAAAGTCAAGGCAGGAGAAAGAAGTGATTTGTGCATGGACACGGGTCAAAACCAGAACAAGAAAGCCTCTCGGTTCCACCTGCTCCCGGCCTGTGGCTGAAACGACAGGGACAATTCAGAGGCTAGCAGGAGACCACTACTTCCTTGGAAGCCCAGGACAGTCTCACTGGTGATGCAATTCATAGGCTCAGCTCCATTTCCTTGCCTCTTACAGCCCTAAGTTTCGGGCAATGAGGAAGAAACAGCCTGGTTCACTGCTGCAACGCTGTGCCCCAGGCCCTTGGAGTCTCCTCAGAATGGCCCAACCCAGGGACACCAGAGGCCACAGTACTAGCTCTTCCTCCAGCTCCACAGCCACTCTGGATCTGAGTCCCCAAGGTACCACAGAGAGGGGCTTCCATTCCACTGTGACCAGGCCTGAGAGGTCAGGATGGTAGGAGGAAGCTGCCCAACACACCAGACAATGGCATGGCACCTGCAGAGCCACAGTGGCTGAGCCCAGGGTGTGCCCAATGTCTGTGCTCTACTTGGGGGTGGGGGGCGAAGGAGGTTGCAAATGATGCCAAGAGATGCTACTGCGGCAGCAGCCTGGCGTCCAGTGTCTTGGTGCTATGTCTGGGGAAATTCTAAGAGGGTGCTTTCATACTGAATCCGCCTCTTCTACACAGGCCCCGTGAGACCCGCCAAGCAGCAGCTGGGGGGCCGAGGGTACCACTGAGTGCAGTGGCCTTGTGAGCCCCTTACAGAAGGGGTTGCAGTGCTGAGCTTAAAGATGACAAAGGCAGCGCTCAGAGAGGTTCCAGGGCCATGGGTTCTGCCGTGGGGTAGTACACAGGCCGTGAGTCCTCAACAGTCCGCTCATACCTTCAACACCACTGTCTTCAGCTGGCCAAGCTCTCTTCAAAGCCAGTGTCCACGTGGGACAGATGCTGACCTAGAACATGTGACATCCATCATCCCCTAATGACATCACAGTCCAGGAGCCTGCTCACCCAGGCTCATCATGTACCTTAAAGGCTGGCTACATGCACCTGGCTACATCAGGAATACCCAGCAGAAGGCAGGCTTCCATGCTGTTCTGGTTTGTGGAGAGCCCCACACCTCAATTCTCCACGTCAGTGACATTTCACAGATGAGAACCCATGACATGGAGATGTTGCAGCCCCACTTGCAACTTGTAACCCCACTGGGGTCACAGGCCTCACAAGAGGCTGTCTCCTTGAAGAACTCAGTCACCAATACTGAGACCAGACCAAAAGAGTCTTGGCTTAGAAATTACAGACAGGCTCACGCCTATAATCCTAGCTACTCAGGAGGCTGAGATCTGAGGATCAAGTGCCAACCCGGGCACTAAAGACAGTAGACCCACAACCTATCACACACACACACACACACACACACACACACACAGAGCAAGGGCTGGAGGTGTGGTTCCAACAGTATAAGAAGCAGGCCAAGTGAAAGTAAAGCTCTGAGTTCAAATCCTAGTGCTACCAGAGAAAGAAGGAAGAGAAAAAGGTAGGGAAGGGGAAGGAAGGGGGAGGGGGAAAGGAAAGAGGAAGAGAGAGAGGAGAGGGAGAGAGGGAGGAGGAGGGAGGAAGGAGAAAGCAAGCAGACACTTGGGTAGGGAATAGTCCAAAATGTGTACACAGCACCCACCTTGTAGAGAAAAGGCCCAAACAAGTGGTTATAAACTCAGAAGACAACGGAAGTCTCTACATGTGTAGTTGTACTTGCTTTTTAAAAATCTTTCATGTCAGGTTTGTTGCAAAATGTCCTCTACTCCCTCTGCAGGGACTGATTCTAATTAAGTCATGCACTAGAAACACAGAAAGCCCAAGCGTGTTAGAACTCGGTGTAAAAGACAGGTAAGCAGGCCTGGCAAGAAAGGCGGAAGTGTCTTCCTTTGGGGAAAGCAAAAGACCTGTGGAGCACAGACTCTGAAAGCTATTTGGCTGCTTGTGACTATTTGGTTTATTTCCCAGATCGCTGAGGTCACTGGACAAATGGTCCCTGTATTTTCTTCCTTTTCTGAAGACATAGAAAGCTACAGACTGCTTCAAGATGACCAGATCATAGCTTTAAAATACAGCTGACTCCTGTAACATGGCACCTTACTTGGCCACCTCTTGTGGGCCTCTCCTTGTTATGTTCCAAAATCACTATGAAAAAAATGAAACTTCACACAAACGCCAAGAACGAAACTGCTAGATGACCCAATGCTGGAATCTGGGAGCAATCTCTACCAACTAGAGGCAGATGGATGTGGAAGCAGCAAAATCTATTTGGGTTTTACCTCAAGATGTATCTCTCTGATGAGCAGGAAGATGACAGAAAGGCAATCATCAGAAAACAAATGGGCGGGGCCAAGGGACATCTCCTCTCCTGGAAGGCAGTGGCTGGAAACAGCAGCTGTGCACTGCCTACTTGAACTGGCAGTTGTATCTATATCAATGAGGCAGAGGCAGAAAACCAGGCAGGCTTTAGCAAATGCAAGTAAAGCCTGGTAGGAACTGGGCACTGGCTCTCCACCTGAGACCGGGATCAAGTAACAGAGTTCTGCAAGGGGTTAAACATTCTCTGTCACCACTAGTCACCATAGCTGGAAACTATGTATCTGGGGCTGGGAACTGTGGTCTAGTAGTAGAGTGCTTGCCTAGCATGCATGAAGCCCTGGGTTCAATTCCTCAGTACCACATACACAGAAAAAGCTGGAGGTGGTGCTGTGGCTCAAATGGTAGAGCCCAGAGAGAGTTAGGGTCAGTACCCAAGCCCATGAGTTCAAGTCCCACGACTGGCAAAAACAAACAAAAAAACAAAAAACCCTACACTCAACAGTATGTTGAGTGCCCATGGCAGGCTAAAATACCACCACCAAACAACAAACTACAGCTGCTGGGTACGGGTGGCTCCCACCTTTAATTACAGTACTCAAAAGGCTGAGATCCAAGGATCGAGATTCATAGACAGCCCAGAAAGATAACTTGAAGAGACTATTACCTCCAGTTAACCAGGAAAAAAAAGCCAAAAGTAAGTATGTGGCTCAAATGGTAGAACATCAGCCTTAAGCAAAAAAGCTAAGCGAGACCATGCGGCCCTGTGTTCAAGCCCCGGTACTGGCACAAGGTGGGAGTGGGGGGGGGGGGAGAGAAAGAAAGAGGGAGGGGGGAAGAAGAAGGGGCCTGTGTGAACTAGAATAAGAGACAAAGCTAGAGTGAAGAAGCCATATATAAGAGAACACAAGAAACAAACTCTAGCTAAAAATATGCCAACGTAAGTCTGAAAAAATGGAAAACATACAAAGCATTTACGATAAATTAAGATCAGAAACTAATAAATATCCATAGCTAGAGCAATAAAAGTAAATGGATTCAATCCTCCTACTGAAAAACTGGTTTTAAAATATTATACTTCTCAATTAGGTGCTGGTGGCTTACTTCTGAAATCCTAGCTACTCAAGAGGATGAGATCGGGGACTCTCAGTTCAGAGCCAGGCCGGGCAGATAAATCTGACAGACTCCTATCTCTAGTGAAAAGTCAGAGCTTGAGGCGTGGCGCCACAAGGTAGAGCACTAGCCATGAGTAAAAAAAAGCTGAGGACTAAGCCCAGAGTTCAAGCCCCAGGATTGGCACCAAAATTAACCACATAAGTTAGTAAGAGGAATATAATTAAAGTGATTTTTAAAAAAAGAACTTATATTGTAATGAAGACATATCAGGAAATGAAAACGTTTTTTGAAACAATGAGGCAGAAATGCTTGTCAGAAATAGTAGGTTTCAAGGAAAAGGTGTTTGAAATGGACAAAGCAGCTCATCTCATAATTGTTTTAGAAAAAGAATTATTTGATAGATGTGATGTGATTATTTGACGGATTCTGAGCAGACTCAGCAACAAGACTGATGGGAATACAAAGAGAAGTAGACTTGCACACACAGTGAAGGAATGCTAAATTTATTCCAAGAAGCTGAAATTGCACCGGTCACATTTCCTGACCACAATGTAATAAATATTACTTGGTATTAAAGAAGAATGAAAATAAGCAAAGTGTATTGAGTACTGAAAGTTAGAAAATGAGCAAAACAAGGCCCAAAGAAAGAGGAAAGAAAACTAACAGGAGAAACAGAAATTAATAAAATAGAATACAGGGGAGAGAAAAAAAACCCTCAAAAATGTATAAATATATCCAAGCCCTAATTCTTTGAAAAGCTCCCAAACTTACAAAACAATAACAACAACAAAAACCAGACAAAACACTGTCATGTCTAATTATGAACAAAAGAGAGAAAACACAACATTAGGAAGTAATGATCTAAAGAACATTTGGGGAATTATAAGACTGTTGTATATAACTTCAGGGTAAAAATAATTTGAAAGAAATGCATTCTTTTTAGAAAATCTAAATACCAAGTGGCATAAACCGTCTTAAGAAATGTCTGGTTGGGATGGCCTCAGAGACGAGCCCCATGAGCGTTTAAAAGGCTCTCGTCTTGTCTCTAACACGCTCATTCTTCAGAAACACAAACACAATGCAAGTTATTAAGAGGAACCACGTGAAAGTGCCGAAGGCTGAACCATTTTGCAGCCGAAAGAAAGAAAAAGGGGCTTCGTACTCTTCCACCTTAAGAGTTGCTGCAGTTTACACACTAGACCCCACGGGCCAGCCGCTCAGCCTCCATGACAGGGCTCCATCCTGAAGCAGGACTCTGCTCTGCTCATGGCCAAGCGAACCCGGCACCTCCACTCTCTCAGGGGGCCCTTAAAGAGCACTGGTTGAGAGCCCAGGTAAACACTGCTGATCTGCAGGGGCTCCAGCTCCAGACCTTCCAGCCTGCCCTCCCCCTCCCCAGAGGCGAGCTTGCCAAGGCTGGACATGGGGGCGCTGCCCGGCTCCTCACTCGGGCGTACTCTGTCCCAGGGAGGCCGCTGAGAGCTTGAGGCGGCCATCTGCCCGGCCGCAGCAGGCCCATCCTGGCTGGCTGGCATCCTGGCCCCTCTTGGGAGCTGCCAGCCCTCCCTTTCATTCCTCCCACCTGCGCCCCTGACCCACCCCCAGCCAAGAGCCAAGAGGTGGCCCCCAGCCCCGATCCCAGCGGCCTCACTGGGCCCTCCTCCCCCTGAACCTTGGGTAGCTGGCCCTCTGAGCGGCCTCCTGTGCCCAGGTGCCAAAACCCTGCTGGGTTGGCCTGCCCGGCCGGCTCCAAGCTCATCTCGGAGCATATGGCAGGCAGAGCCCGGTGGCCTACCGCGCGGGCCAGGGGCACGGCATCTGGCACCTCCCCGAGGAGAGGAGTGGGGAGCTGGCAAAGGTCTCCTTGTCCCAGTCCTGGCGGCTTGCTGGCCACACCTCTGCTTCTGGGACACTGGCTTTGGAAGACAACCCCTGAAGGAGGGGTGAGCTTCAGACCCAATGCTTGGGTGCTGCGGGCGTGGTGGGGAGACAGCACTTGGGAGAGCACTGCAGCTAGGAAAGACACACAACCAGCGCCGTACCTCTCAAGCAGGCCAATCTGCTTATCAGCAGTGACCAAGGTAGGCCCAGAAAGCAGGTTTTGCTTCCCCCAGCCAAGAACAGCACCTACTCCTCTCTGGAATGAGCACTTCTGACCAACGGTCTGGGGGAGGTGGGCTGCAGGCCGGTTTTAGTGCCCTCCTATCATTCCATGGCTTCTCAATTTATCACCCCAAAGCCCCCCGCCAGCCTCAACTCCAAAAGGTCCATTTTACTCAGGGCTCCCAGAGGAAAAGGTAACATAGGAGTGAGACCTAAACAGTGGAAAAAAGAAGAGTAAGCAGCTCTGAAAGGTCAGTCTATGCAAAGGTTCTGAGGCAGGTACCAGTCTGGTGTCACTCACTAGGTCACTCTGCACAGAGGAAGTGAGGAGAAAAGGTCAAGAATTGACTTCCGTGTGTGGGGTTATTAAGTACGGGGAGTCACCTGTGGCCCACACAGTGGGCCACTCACAAGTACAGACATCAACCTTGGCCTCCAAAGCCTTTCCCTTGGTGACTTTTTACTTAGAAGTCTGTCCTTGGTCACGTTCCCTGGAAGACCTGCAATTTCCAACTTCTTAGCCTTTGTCTCACGGTCTGGAATTTTCTGTCAGCCTCTTCTCCCAGTCAAGTCAGAGCTTAGTGTCCCAGCACCTGAGAGGATTTGTCCCCACAGGCACGGATGAACAACACAGAACCTTGGGTCCCACAGGTCCCAAGAACATAACCAAATGGGCTCCCTAGCAGAGGTGGCTCCCCTTCTGACCTTGGCAGGCTGCCTAGCTGCGGGGCCGGGCAGTTGTAATGCCTGACAATGCAGAGGGCAGAAGCTGGGCTGGACAGGGGAAGGGGCAGCAGAGGAAGTTAGACCACTCTGCTTCCGTGGGGACACAGGCCCACATATGCCAAGAGAACCCTGGGCTGTGGACCTTTTCTGCAGTGACCAGTCTGCCATCTGTGGGGTGTGGAGCACTAGCTGGACAGACTGCCTCTAACTGGCTCCCAAGACATTAACGCGCCCCCCTCCATGGGAATGGACCTCAGACTTGCAGGAACTTTCAGGAAGCACGAAGGACCAACCAGGACAAGGGAATGCTGTGACCAACACTGCTGTGTGTCCTTTAGCATGCTGCTGCATCTCCTGAACCTCAGTCTCCTCACTGGTTAAATGTCAGCCTGACATATCATACGCCCTGAAATGAAATCAACTGCTATCATGTGTACCCTAAATTAGGACCCACAACAGAAAACCAAGTTCACAGGGAGTACACCACTTCAGCCACACCTCCAGTCCTTCGCCTTCGATTCTGGGGACAGTGCCTTATATTTAAGCCCAATGGGGCCTTCCCCTATAGCGGGGATGACAAGTGTAAACTGGCTTTAGGTTCAGATGAGGACTTACCACTTTTTGCATAGGCTTGCCTCAAGCCATAGTCCTCCCGATATCCGTTCTTGAGGAGCCAGGATTACAGGTGTGAGCCACTCGCACCAGATCTATATCCAGTCTTCTAACCCAAAGGTATCTCACTCTCAATTGTGCTTTTGATCGACTGAATATCAACTGACCACTGGCTTTCCCACCCATTTTTAGAGAATGCAATTCCTTTGGGATACCTGATATACCTCACAGTTAAATAGTTCTCAAGCCCGGCACTGGTGGCTCACGCCTGTAATCCTGGCTACTCAAGAAGCCAAGGTCTGAGGATGGCAGTTCAAAGCCAGTCTAGGCAGGAAACTCCATGAAACTCTTATCTCCAGTTAACCACCAGAAAACCTCAAGTGGCACTATGGCTGAGTCCAAACTCCACAACCAACCAAAACAACTACCACCAGGCCCAGCTGTTTACCACCATGTGGATTCCTACATCCCCACCCCAAGGACAGAAATCATCAAGGCTCTATGAGGAAGCCCCAGAAAGTAAAGCCTGGCTGGCTCAATAACAGAAAAGGTAATGAAAGGCTGGACGCAAGATTCCCAGTCAAAGGCAGGAGAAGCAAAGCTTGGAGCAGAGCGCTCCTCCCCTGGAAGGACAGCTTCCTCTCTGAGGCAGGTGTTTCTTTTTGCCTTTAACTACACAGACCCTATATTTATTTACCTGTTTGGAGATTTTTAAAATACTAGGCTTTGAAGCTGTCGAATTCCAGGGACAGTCATCACAGGTAAAGCCAGGAGGTCCTGCACCCCAAGAAGCCCCTGGGGCTGAGCGTCCCTCTCCTAGGCCATTACACCTGGAAGCCCATCCTGCTCCAGTCCTGCCACGCGCATCGGAACCTCCTTAGGGGGCAATGGGATTCCAGGAAGTTGGGGGGGGGTACAAAAGAGCCAGGCCTTGTCTCCCTTGGCTGGCAAGTGTCATGATCCCAGCCTCCTCCCCCCAGATCCAGGCTCTTGCGGCCTGAGTGGGGATGGTGGCTGGCGATGAGGTGGCTGGGCAGAAGAGGGTGGGGAGAACTGAACTGACCACATGAAGCCAAAGAAGCCCCTCTTCTCCTCTTGGAACAAGAGGGTGCAAATGAGTCCTCAGCATGGTCTTTTTTCTTGCTGAACAAGATGGATTGGAAAACAAATTGGCTCAAATAAAGCATGTAATTAGATTAAAGTCTCTTGCCCAGTGTCTTTGGGAGTGCACAGAGCTCTCCTGGCTGGAGGCAGGAGACCGGGCTGGCTGAAATGCTCCTGGACATCCAGAGTTTGGGGGAAGAGCTCAGGGTCAGTGCTCCGTGGCCGTCAGGTGGCTCATGGCATGGAAGACATAGGCTGGACGGCCCTGCGCTAGGAGGAGGGAGGGCGGATGGTAGGAAGCGTGCTCCTGGGGCTGGCAGTTTTCTCGTGCAGTGCTCAGGGCAATCCTCAAGCTGCTGGGTGTCACCTACTTCCTCATGGGTACAGGTCACCCAGACGGTGCGGGGGAAAGGCAGTTTGTCCCCTCCCAGGCATTCCCGCACGGGACAGACAGAGCTGCCCTCTGAGCCTACGGCAGCTTCTACAGACAGAAAGCAGGGTTAAGGTGTGGCATGAGTGACAGGGCAGGGACCGGGGTGACCTTCATGGCAGTCCCATAGCTGGCACCTGCTGGGGGAGGGGGGACCAGGCCCAGTAAGCAGGTAAGTAAAGGCTGACAGAAATAAAGGAGGTAATGTTTTCCTATTACCTATGTGCAGCCATACATTTTCACTCATTTCTAGTTTATTTGTAATATCTAATACAAAACAAATGCTCATGCTCTGTGACAGGGAGAATCAGGGCAAGAGAGAACTGTGTGCACGTTCAGACGGACAGAACGGTTCTGAAGCACTTTTTTAGTGTGAGGCGGGTGGAGTCCGTGCAAGACCGATATGGCTATGGAAGCTGAAGATGCTTCACAGAGACTGGCAGGAGGAAGGAACTGCCAGCAACAGAGGGCAGGGGAGGCAGAGGACATGCTACTATGGAAGGAAACGGAGTAAACAAGGGCCACTGTGGACAGAGGGAGTCCTCAGACAGCCGAGTCAGCCTTGAAATGCTGCTGCGTGACAACGCGATTCCAGCAGAGGAAGAATCATCCCAAAAGGTGAGTTTTGCTCCACATGCACTGCTTACAAAAGCAATAAGGCTGCTGAGATGTCCCGTGAAGATTGCCCATCTGGAATGCTTTCAAATGCGAATGAATCACGTCACAGGTATCTGGAAGCTATATTTCCGGAAAACCAGCTGTGATCCAACGGTGTCACAGGAGAGGTTGCAGCCCCCCTTGCCCCAAATGCCTGGAACCAGAGAAGCTTTGGAACTTGAACTGTTTGGTATTTTAGAAGGTTTGCATAAGTACGATGGCTTATTTGGGGGATGGATATAAATCTAAAGGTGCAATTCCTTTGTGTTCCCTGTATTCCCAGCACACACCGCGTGGGGCAATTTGAGGTGCAATGTTTTGTACACCTTGACTCTGATCTCAGCTGTGGCATGGTCTACTTGGGGCATTGTGTCAGTGCTCAGAATGTTTAGGATGTCAGAGCATGAGAGGATCTTTCCGATTAACCTGTACAAGGTTTGCTTTAAGGAAGGACACCCAGTGAACACCAGGTAACAGTGACACAGATGACTCTGGTCATCCACAGAAGATCCTTCACACACCAGGCAGGACACCACTGCCCTCCCCAAGTCACATGCGGGGTGTGGAGCAAATCCTAAGCTTACCCTGGTCTCGCTGCCTGCCCTGACCTCCGCAGGGGACAGTGCTGGGCTTTGACAAGATGCCACGTTCAGACCTTCCTTCTACAGTTTTCTGTCACTTAAGCACTTCTATTCCTTCCCATCCAGGACTCAGGTTCCCAACTGTGGTTCTGCCAGCATCTGTGTGTTCCTGACTCCCAGCCCTCCACAAGCCAACAAGAACTGAGTGGGGACTGTACACCTCAGGGGTGCAGGCCTGACTGCACAGACCCCCCCACACACACACACACCTGCCCTAGGAAGCTTCAAAATGGGCCTTCCAGAGAGGCTTCTAGAACAATTCTGGTAGACAAAGATTTAACCAGCCTTCCCCTACAAGCGAAGCCCATGGTGAAGATACTATTTAACGCACACACACCAGCTTGTTTAGAAGCTGGATGAGAGCAGCCTGGCCCCCTTGAGGCAGAGTTCACAGTGCAGCATGGGCCACCTGAGCTTACGTATCTCCCTTCTCTAGCAGTCAGACTTTCTGGAAGTCCTGAGGACCAAAGCTCCCGCCCAGCGCACTTCCTACTGTTATTGTTTGGCTCACCAAAATCTTGAACTGCAGAACAAGTTCCAAAAGCCGAAGGACTGGAGGCAGGACTCAAGTGGTAGAGCACCTGCCTAGCAAGTGCAAGTCCCTGAGTTGAAAGACCCAGTACTCCAAAACAATCAATCAAACAAACACAAAAAGGCTTTGTCTCCCAAGAGACAAGCTCTAAAAACCCTAGAGAGAGGCTAATAGAGATTTCTTCCGGGGAAGATGAAGTGCCTCGCTGGATGAGGCACGCTCACTGGGGGCGGGAGACATGGAGGGTACCAATCGTAGGGAGAAATGATGTACCGGTGAGACCTGCATCAGACCACAGAGCCATCAGCCTGCCACTGCTTAACACCTTTTCAAGATGCAAATTCTGCCTGGTAAGATGAATCATCTGGAATTTTTGCTTTGAGCACCCCAAATTTCTAGCCATGTCACCACTAGTTCTAAGTACAAGCAGTTCTCCATAACTTAGAATTCTATATCCCCCAAACTCAACAAACCATGGATCAAAAATATTTAAGATCAAGGGATGGGTAAGAATGTTGGAAGTGTGAGGGGGGAGTTTGGCCTAGTGGTAGACTGCTTGTCTAGCATGCACGAAGATCCGGGTTTGATTCCTTGGTACCACATATATAGAAAAACCAGAACTGGTGCTGTGGCTCAAGTGGTAGAGCTCTAGTCTTGAGAAATCCCAAGGCACAATGCTTAGGCTATGAGTTCAAGCCCCAGGACTGGCACCAAAAAAAAAAAAAAAAAGAATGTTGGAAGAGGTGACATCGATCAAGATACATTGTATTCATAAATGCTTTGTAAAGGGCCAGGAGTTTGGCCTAGTGGTAGAGTGCTTGCCTAGCATGCATGAAGACCGGGGTTCGATTCCTCAGTATCACATAGAAAAAAGCCAGAAGTGGTGCTGAGGCTCACATGGTACAATTCTAGCCTTGGGAAAGTTCAAGGACAGTGCTCAGGCCCTGAGCTCAAGCCCAGGACTAGCAATACATAAATTAATAAATAAATTAAATAAATGCTTTGTAAAATGGTAACTCTTGTACAACTACTAAAAAAAGAAAACAATATACAACTATAAAAATTTTTGAGGGGAGGCCAGGAGTTTGGCCTAGTGGTAGAATGCTTGCCTAGCATGCATGGAGACCCGGGTTCGATTCCTCAGTACCACATGCATAGAAAAAAGCTGGAAGTGGTGCTGAGGCTCAAGTGGTAAAGCTCTAGCCTTGAGAAAGTCCAAGGACAGGGCTCAGACCCTGAGCTCAAGCCCAGGACTGGCAAAAAAAAAAAAAAAAAAATTGAGGGGAAAAAAAACCCCCAGAAGTATACACAGCAATTACATCATTTCAGGCACTGCAAGTGATCTAGAGATGGCCTAAAGTCTACAGGAGGGCAGGGAGAGGCTCTGTGAAAATGCTGCACTTTTTAATATAAGGGCCTAGAGCATCTATGGATTTGGGGGTCCTGGGGACCCTAGACCCAGTCCCCTGCAACTGTGACTGCACAGAGACCCCTGTATTGTCCTCTTATCTACCATCTGTGCCACCAGGAAAACAGCAGCCCATCTGGAGAGCAGTGAGCCACCTTAAACTAGAGACTATGTTTATTAGGCAGCAGAAGACCCAGCCAGCTCTTAACAATACTTGCCAACGGCTAGGCCACAGAAGATGACTGAGTACATGTTATACAGGTGGACTTGGCTAAATGCACAACACAATCCTCCATTGTGCTTGCCTCTTTCTCACCCAGTACACCTGCAAAGCACGGTTACCCCAGATCCTAGCACTAGCTGTATGCAACCTCAAGGTACCTGCACACAGCAAAATGAATGCATGGACATTTAAGTGCACAAAATTCCCAGAATTGGTGAGAAGATAGGATCTATGAAAAGTCACTACCAAGCTGGCAGAACAAGAAATTCCCCCATTTTCAGCCTGTAGCCAAGATGAAGCCAGGGAAGGATTAATAGAGCACAGAATCTGTATTTCATAAGCCCTTCCAAATTGCAGAAAAGGCTGCACCTGCCTCCACCCGTCTGGGGCTACTAATCCTCTGTAACAACTCTGTGGCCCCCATTCTATCTCGCACTCGGTGGGCAGGGTTATCCCATGTATTTCCCTTTAATAAGCTGAAACCATTCGGGCACTGAATTCACTGCTGTCTGCTCCCACCGGGCCTGCCCCATGGGGTCTTCTTGTCAGCTCTCCCAGTGAACAGGGGATTTTGTGTTCAGCAGGGAAAACAAAGCTGTCCCAACAGGGATCCAGTTGGCTCTCCGTGTGCTTCTCCAGCGAGAGCCAACATGGACACACACTAGAACTACTGTCAGCACGGGAGGAGAAATTCAGATGAGCTGAGCCGCGGTTCCCTGGCAAGGAAGGCTGTAAGAGGGGAATGCTCGTGGCTCTGTTCAGCATCCTCCTGCATGACTGGCTGACTTGCTAGTTCCACTGGTTAAGCTAGTGCAGATGAGGTAGTGCCTTGGAACCCAGTGGTACCCTTAAGTCTGCCTGTACCCCAAACCTAGGCAGTTGTTGAACAAGAAGCATACTCATGCCCAAGGCTGAGCTAAACTGCTCTCTACATAGAGAAAAGGCCTCAAGACTCACCCTTGCCTTCTAGGTCCAGTTATAACAGTGCCACAGTGATACACGGTCACTCATGCCCCCCAAAGTTGCTATAGTAATCCAGGAAAACCGATGTGTGTGGTTATGAACCACTATATGATTTTGCTCCTGAAACCTGTAGACTGTTTTATCCAGCACTCACTCCTTGAAGCAATGAGGTATGATCATGTGATCAAGATCTGGCCAATAAAACATGAGTGATATTCAACACTTTTAGGCCCAACCCGTACGTCTCTTTAGAGTTTCCAAGGGGTAACTTTGAAGCTCCAGAGGATGGTACAGCCCCTTGTGAAAGGACCCTGGGCCTTGGACTCACTGCTGAGAAGCAAGTCACTCAACCAGGAACAGCCATGAACGATAGCTGCTGTATAAGCAAGTGGGGGTGTTAGGGGTGTCCACTACAGCGTATACCTTTGCCTGACTGATATGGGAAGTAGAGTATCTGAATTAGGACAGCGCAGTGGTAGTGTATGTGATAGAAGAGATGGAGGGAGGTCATGTAACACAAAAGTCCTTCCGTAGGGGACAGCATAGATAAAACACAAACTCACAGACCGTCCCCCAGTCGTCATCCCCCCTACCCTGTACTAAGAAAATCTCCTACATTGCTTACAATTAGCCCTCAGTATTATAGAGATACTGGTTCCAGGACCCCTACAGATATAAAAACTCAAGGACATTCCACTGCTTTATATAAAATGTCATAGTATTTCATGTAAGTTACATATATTCTCCTTTAAATCATCTCTAAATTACCTTATCATGCAAATACAATGTAAACAATTGTGGTTCTGTATTCTCTAGGGAATGGCAGCCTACAGAAAGTCTATATAGATTCATCACACACACAATTCTCATTCAAGGACGGCTGAATCCACATACTTGGAACCCTTGAATACAGAGGCCGACAGCAGCTGGCATGGTATGTGTCCTGCCCTGACCCCCTTACACATACCCCAGCACACACATACTTCACCCTCCACTACTGCTGGTGTTGGCCGCCTTCTCTGACACTTGCCTGTGGCTTCATTTGGTTGTTCATGTTAGTCCCTACCAGACACTTCATAGCCTACGGTCAACTATGTGAGGATAGAATGGCACCTTAAGTAGAACAGCTTCTCTAACCTGTCAAGTTCTTTCTAGGATTTTCCAAAGCTGTGTGCTTTCCCAGCTTCCTCCCCTCCCCTTTCTTCCCTGCTGCCCCTGGAAGCACTCCTTGGTGAGTCACCCACACAAGAATACCTGTCTCAGGCCCCAGAGGTTGTAGAGACCTCAATCCAAGTCACCAGGGCATCAAAATGTGTGTCTGTCTAGCATTCTTCTGCTTCATCCACCTACTGCAGTGAACAGGACACAAACAGAAGGACAAGGAATCCAGAATCAGGACTCCTCCTTCTTATTGGCTTCAAAGAGGCTGTAATGATTTTTAGGTGCAAAGGTAGAAACTCAATAGTGGAACTAAAGGAATGGCCTCCTGGGACAGAAGAATGTTTGCTCAGAGAACTAGAAGGTGTCCTACCCACTCTGGCCAGAGAAGGGAAAGGGAGAGAAATCAACAGGTTGGTGCCTAGCTGGGTCTAGGATTTCAGGAAAATCTTGAAGCAGTTTTCTCTTGAGTCCATTGCTCTAAACCTTCCATGAAACTAGGACTTGAACTTGAGGCCTGGGCACCAACCCTTAACATGTTGCTCAAGGGTGACACTCTACCACTTGAGCCACAACTCCGGGTCTGGCTGTGTGTATGAGTGTGATTAATTGGAAGTAAGAGTCGAATAGACTTTGCTGCCTGGGAAGACTGAAAACCAGGATTCTCAGATGCCCTTGGCCAGTACCATGCTGAGAAATATTTAACAGCTGGCTCTCTGGGGGAGAAAAAATAGTCTTGATAGGTACCATCGCCAGTTTCCAATGCGTGAATGACCCCACTGTGGCAAATTTCAGACTACCAGCATGATACCCAAATGCTAAGTTAGAAAAAGATGAGCACACCCTCAGCTGATGAGTGGATCAACAAGCTGTGGTATTTGTACACAATGGAATTCTATGCTGCTGTCAGAAAAAAACGACATCGACCCATTTGTTAGGAAATGGAAAGACTTAGAAAAAATCATATTAAGTGAAGTAAGCCAGACTCAAAGGAACTTAGGCTCAATGGTTTCCCTCATTCGTCATAATCAGTAGAAACCTTGGGCTCTCCTAGCAGAGATCTGCAATAGAGCAAAACCTAGATACATAAGGCCATATAATGTGAAGCTAATTGAAAGGACCTCCAGGATACTGAAACAAAAGCCATATAACGAATGATTGTTGTCCTTAATGTGCTATGTTGTCTCTCATGTCTTTTGCTGTCCCTTGGGTATCTCATATTGTTACAGTATCTCACTTTGTTATCTGATATATTGAATTTATTTGTATTTGGTTATTTGAAATTTGATAGGGAAGGGGGGAAAACCAAGACGGGTGGGGGGTGTGGGGGGGGGAAGGTAATGGGTACCAAGAAATGTGAAAGGATATCAATGTATGTGAATTAATGCACCTTCTATCTGGCAAATATCATGTAACCCTTTTATTAATTACAATAAAAAATATTAAAAAAAAAGAAAAAGATGAGCACAATTGGTTCTACAGAGCTTTCATGAGTATGTGCCAGGTCCCAGTACAGGCTCTCAGATAGCTAAGAGTCTCATCATTTCGGATCTCCGTAATCACAAGATTCTTTTATTTTTGTTATTATAGAGGTGATATACAGAAGGGAGTTATAGTAATATCAGTCATGAGATGAATACTTTTTGCGGTTTTTTTTTTTGACAGTATCACCCCTTCCCTTGTTCTTTTCTTCTTTGAGGTAGTAGGATTTGAACTCGGGGCCTTACTCCTAGTAGGCAAATGCTCTATGACTTGAGCCATACTCCCAGCCCACACAAGGCTTTCTCCTTCCCTGGATCCCACAATGCAATCTACCTTTTTTCTTTTCTTTTCTTTTGGAGACAGTCTTGGTATGTTGCCTGGACTGGCCTCAAACTCCTCCTACCTCAACTCCCAGGATTACAGGCACGACACCATCTCTGACTACACTTTACTCTGGCCACACCTTACCATCAAAAACACAATGACAGAAGACACTGGCATCTCTAGAGAAGGAAACAACAAGGGGATTTCCCCCCTGCTCTCCAGATGCAACCTTCTGCTCTTACTAACACCTGAGCTCTGACTTACACAGCAAACATAGGTCCACATTCTGCTCAATCCTATCTCTGAACCCAGCATGAAGAACAGGTGGGAGACCTGTTTCCTGTGGCCATAACCAGGGCTTAGGAATGGGTGGGGGGAAAGAGAGAGGATCGGTGACAACTGTTCTGCTCAGCCAGTAGGGCTGGGATAGCCTGAGTGTCACTAGCCAAGGAGGGGAGGCAGCTGACAGGCTCTTGTCCTCCAAAGTCTATCTAAAGACCTGTGTGCAACAGAGAGGTTCCCAGACTACAGTTCCCAGGCCTCTCTTCACCCCTTTCCTACCAAAGCCATGACCTCCTCGATGAGATCTCCAGTCCCCTCTACACAGCCCAGGAGGAGCCCTGCAGGCCAGCCTCTGATAGTGTGCCGGAGAACACATGGCTGGTTCTCTGCCCATTAGGTCCCACCCCGCTGCTGCCAACGCAATTCAGGAAGGAGGGTGGCACTTCTAAGTGATCCACACAATTGACCTCCAACCAAGCCCCACAACCTTTAACTGAGACCACTGTAGGTGCTGCTACCCTGTCACAGGGTTGGAGGGGACATTATTTACTCCAGTTCCTGAGCAAGCTGGAGAGCAACAGAAGAACAGGAGAGATTGGGCACAAGAGCCTCAAGTCAGGGTATGGTGGCCCCTGCCACCAAGCCCAGTTCAGTACTCTACAGGAATCCTGAGGGGTTTGAAACAGAGGTCTGCGCAGACACCGCCCAAGGGTGGCCTTCTCTCCGCCTTAGCCTGGCTCTGCAGTCTGCATCCCACCACCCTCTGCCAGCAAAGGCCCACGACAGCTGTGTGACATGGTGTACAGGGATGGAGTCTCCCATCCTCTCCCCAACACCTGTCACTTGTCCCATCAATCATTCCCCTTGACTCCTCAGTGGGAAGAGCTCCCGGGAAGCGTGAAATATTCCACCCCACTTGCTCCTCTGGCCTCCCAGCTCATCCCTTTGTCTTGCTCCAGGCTTGGGCAGCTCCACCTGCGAAGGCCCCAGGACAGCACAACAATGGGGTCCTGAATCCTGCCATGCAAACAGCTTCCTTTGTGCTCCTTGGGGTGACAAGTCCCTAGCAGCAGGGGTGAGGGTTCCCTGTCCTGTTCACCCCAGCCTGACCTCTGCCCCTATCCTTTGTGCAGGCACCAGAAAGGGTGGGAAAAAGAGGGAGAAGAAGTGGCCAAAAAAAGGAAGACAAACAAGGTAGGTGGTAGAGTGGGTTATAGAAAAGACAAAAAAAAAAAAACACTAACGGGAAGACAGGAAACACATAGAAAAGCAGAATCTGAGACAGAATCTAGAGAAAGGTAGCCCAAAGAGATAGATGGAAGAAAGAAGGAGAAGAGATGCATTCCAGATTTCAGGATGCCCAGAGGCTGTTGAATCCATACCAAATTGTTGTTTGGGATCCAAATGGTCACATGTGCTGACAAAGCCGTAAAGTTCAGCCTAACACAGATGGGATCAGATGAGGCCCCTCTCCCGTTGTTCCATCTCTGGATTCCTGAGCTGATGATGTAGGTTTAGCTCAGTGGTTCTCAATCAGGGACTGCTCTGTCTGAGGGCACTGATTATCGCCACTGGCTGCAGGGAAGGTAGTGACAGGTACCTAGAGAGTGGATGTGGCTCAACATCCTACAGCCATACCACAAAGAATCCTTCAGCTCACATGCCAATACTGCCAAGGTAAAGAAATGCTGGTTTAAATCTTGGTTTAAGGGGGATGTAACTCTGCGGTATAATCTTCCTTTAGCATGTAGGAGGCCCTGGGTTCCATGGCAAGAGAGGGGAGGAGCTGGGATTAAAACACAAAAAATAATTGTTTGGTATTTCTCAGCTTCTACATGCTTTGCGCTCACCAAGGAGCTTTAAGCCAGTCCTGATCTTTCTCCTCCTCTCTCTGCCTGAAGAGGCCCTTCCAAGATGCTCCTCTCAAGGCAGCTCAGAACTCACAGGCCTACAAATGTGGGTAGGCTGGGTTCTGACTGGCTCAGAGCACCATCTCCCCTAAAAGGGCATGTGAGAGTGCTCATTTCTGTATTCCTAACTACTCAGGGGCTGAGATCTGAGGATCAAGGTTCAAAGCTGCTTAGGGCAGGAAATTCCATGAAACTGTCACCCCCAACTAACCAGCTCTGTGTCTTATGTAGAGTGCTAACCTTGAGCGAAAAAGCTAATGGACAGTCCCTAGGCCCTGAGTTCAAGTTCCAACACCAATACCAAAAAGAGAACAAAAAAGAAAAAAGAACATTACTCAGTAATTTGCAAGTATGAAAACAAAAACAGAACAACAAAACCTGCTGACATGTGTAGAAATGTCACAATAAAACCCTTTCCATATATGGAATGAATGCTCATAAAAGGAGAAAAAAGAACGTTGTTCACAACTCTGTTCTTGCTATTTCTCTGAACTTTCTCGTAATAAAAAGTTTAACAATACGTTTACTCATGCACTAATTGAAAACATACTAAAATTTGCAGTCAAGCTCAAAATGTGGGATCACTTTCATTTTAGGATGAGCTAAATTTTACCATGGGAAGAGGGATAGGCAAAAGAATAGCTAAATAGAGCTGTACTGGAAGACACACGGCCTTTTTATTCCTCGGCTACCCTCACAGCCATGTGACGTAGAGAGCCACTGACAGGGTCCATCCAGAAATGCTGCAGCATCTCTCAAGGCTTCCTGAGAGAACACATGGGTTTCAGCCACTGTAAGTACTCCAGAGGTTCGCAGTTCTTCCTTTGGGGGTGGGTGACTAACTTTGTTGTTGGGGCTACCCCATGAAGTACAGGATGTCTGACAACATTTCTGGCCTCCACCCACCAGATGCCTGTGGCACATGTGCCCTAGTCGTGACAACTGAAAACATCTCCAGACAGTGCCAGATGTTCCCCGAGGGACAGAATACCCCCTGGTTGAGACACTGAAATATATAGACAGAACACAAATGCTCTCTGTAAGCCAGTCTTTGCACCAGTCCAAGTTTACCCTCCATGTGTGATCTGTTGCAAACTGTCTTGATGGCTTGGTGACACACTGTATCTTTCCACTTACATATTCTGTGATACAATTATGTGACTACACCCTTATTAACTCTGATAATAAGAAAAACCCATAGGCTGCTTCCCTTGGGAATTATTATAAACATCCTTTGTTTCCATGGACTAAATTCCTAGAAATGAACCAATGGAACCACAGGTATTTCTGACTATGTAATACTTTCCATGCAGAGAAGGCACCAAGCATCTCTCTCAGTACCAGACTGGGTAAGTGCCTGTATCCTCAATCCTTTTCATCACTGGAAATCTCTTTTTTATTTTCTGAAAACTGTCAAACTCAGGTTTTTAAGATAGTATTTTTGTTGATGTTAGTTTATAATTAACAGTAGATATATTCTTCATAAACTCATTGCATTTTTATAACTTCTCTGAATTTCTAGTTTTTCTTTTCTTTTTTTTTTTTTGGCCTGTCCTGTGACTTGAACTCAGGGCCTGGGCTCTGTACCTGATTCCCTGTGCTCAAGGCTAGTGCTCTACCACTTGGGCCACACAGCACCACTTCCAGCTGTTTATGTGGTACTGAGGAATCAAACGCAAGGCTTCATGCATGCTAGGCAAGCACTCTAAGCCATATTCCTAGCCCTTCTAGTTTACTTTCTTCAAACTCTTTATATTAAAATCTTTCTCTCATTTTCTGCTTATAGCAGAAATTTCCCTTTGTTATTTCTACTTTTCAAATCAAATCTGGAAAGCTTTCTTCTCCTTTTGGTTACATATATAATGATATTGATGTGATACTAATATATTATCATGTTTTGATATCATATGTATGCTACAGTAGAACTTTAAAAGATTCATTAGATATCTATAACCTTTTAACCCATTAATGATACACAGCCCAAAGAAGAAATCTAATTTTGTTATTTTTAAATTTATTTTGCCAGTCCTTGGTCTTGAGTCTGGGCCTACGTGCTGTCTCTAGGCTCTTTTTGCTTAAGGCTAGTGCTCTACCATTTGAGCCACAGCATTACTGCAGGCTTTTTCTGTGATTGCCTGGAGATAAGACTCTCATGGACTTTCCTGCCCGGGCTGGCTTTGAACTGTGATTCCCCAGATCTCAGCCTCCTGAATAGCTAGAATTACAGGCATAGCCACTGGCACTCCACTCTTTGTCATTTTTAAAGAACCAGTTTTCCCAGCCACATTTGTTGCCTGCTTTTCCATTTTCCTCTCTGACCATATATACAGTAAGCTCCTCTTTCTGGGCTTTATGCTCAGCTTTGATGATCTTTCTCCTCCCACGACAGTACCACATTCATTTCAATATCCTGTTCAGAATATTAAAAAAAAATCTGCTATGGCTAATCATCCTTCTTTAGTCATCGTCAAAAAATATTCTTGTCCATTTTTGCACATTTATTTTTATAGCTAAACTTTAGATTCCTGTCCTACTATACTGTGCTTTTGGCCAGGAATTTTGCTAAATGTATAGGTTATTTCTGAGAGAACTGACATTTTAACAACAAAAAAAATGGGAGTCCTTCCTGGCTAAAATATGACAAAGCTGTTTTCTCTGCTCTTAGTGTCCTTTGGAAAAATCTTGTCCTTTTCACATACATTATATACTATATATACTTATGTACATTACATATACATATTCATATGTATTATATATAAACATTTATTTCTATGTTTGCCATTTTTATTACTACTCTAATTAAAATTATCTTCCATAAATATTAAAACAATGCCTTCAATGACCAACTGCTATAGGCCAGATACCCTCCCAGGCTGGACAGAGAACCTACAGACATTGGGCTATGTTCAACCTGTCATGTGCAGGTTACCACTTAATCCAAGTCTTTATGTGAGTCACTTTAATGAACCCCCAAAATAACACTGAAGTGGGACTATTATTGTTTCCCAAAGCACCACCAGAATTCAAGCAAAACCTGTTCCCAATGTTAGTACCTCCTCTTCTCTCCGATACTTCACTTTTTTTTCCAGTCTTACAGGCATGCTCCCATTTCTCACTAACATGCTCCCCATCTTCAGAGATGGAACAAGTCTCGCTACCCAGGTGGCAAGTCTATATGGTCCCACTTTCTTCTGGGTGTGTTAAGAAGCCAACAGAAAAGAATGCTAAGGTCGCCCCCTTCCCCAAAACACAACTACTGGCCCTGGTTGAGTTCTTGCTGCTGCAGGTCTGGTGCCTGGCCCCCCAGTTCTCTCTCTAGACTCTCCCAAAGGGCTGCTGGCACCTGTGGAAAGTATCCTCAGACTGAGGCCAGGGGAACAGTTAATGAAATCAAACAGGGAGAGCACAATGAGACAGGCTGGGAGTAAGGGCCCAGGACCCCTGATGGGAGGCCAGGGAGCCCAGGAGGCTGTTGTCTTTGTACCTCAACCCCAGGTACAACTTTTGCTCCAAGGCATCTGTGTTCTTCAAGCAGAAGAGGCCGACAAAAAAGCAACAACTAACCAGCCAGGGTGGCCCTTCCTTTCTCCCCAGTTCTGTGCCCACTGCAGAGAAGGCCCACTGCATGGGTAGAAATTTGGCTTGGAGCCCGGAGATTGGGGCTGGTGAGGTAGGGCTCACATGGGCTCTGAATGCCAACCTGCTCATCTCTTCCCAACTCAACCCTTAGGGCACAGAGGAGCATGAAGGATGCAAGCCTGGCTACAAATCAGCCCATGGGCATCCTGGGGAAAATCCCTAGATAGTGTTATCTGTCAGAAGTAGAAGGGGTTATGGTAGGCAAGCAAGCAGGTACATAGGAAGAAGCCCTAGCAGAAGATAGCTCCTGCCTCAGAGCCATGCTGGGGTGCCCCGGTCCCATCCCTTCATTCTTCAAGTAGGAAAGGCTGCCATACTAACCAAGCTCCTCCCATTGAGCCAAGTGACCTCCACAATCAGCTGATGCCTGTCAGGAAGCCTTGGGTACCACATCCTTTTTGAGTGTATGGGGGAGGTGTCCCTCCTGGCTTTCTTTGCCACAGACCTCCTATGGCACCGTGTTCCTGGTCATCCTGCCCTGACAGCTCACCAACTATGTGAGGGAGCAGGTAAAGAACACTCCCTGCAGGCCCTTCAAGAAGATGAGTTCAGGGTGAGGTTATGTCCCCCAGCTTTCAGAACACATTCTTGGCTTATTCTTTCTTCTGTTACACAGGCAAAATAAATAAGCTTTCTCAGGCAGCCTCACTCAGGGGCCTCTGCCACTCAAACACTGCAAAGAGCTAACAGGTTTAGAGGTATGTAGAACCCAGACCCCTCACTTCCTACAGAAGGGAGCTCCTGGCCTCTAGCCCAAAGCATCTCAGCCCATGCAACAAGGCTGGGCAGGTCTGTCTGTGGTGGTAAACCCCATGGCCCAGCTCAGAGCCAAGGGGTGGCTGGGGCTTTCCGGAGGCCACCAGGGCAGGTCAGCAAATGTCTGGCCAAAGCTTCAAGCCTCTCCAAGCCCCAAACCAGCTCGCCCAGCCCTTCTGTGAGGAAAGTACTTGCTAAGAATGTTTATTTACTGCTTGCTTCAGCTTAAATCTTATTTGCCAAGGTCTGGAATAAAGAAAATAAATAGCCCCCAAATAAGAGTTAGAAAAGTCAATTAAAAGCCAGGCGTGGTGGCTCACGCCTGTAATCCTAGCTACTCAGGAAGCTGAGACCTGAGGATCACGGATCAAAGCGAGCCTGGGCACTGAAGTCTGTGAGACTCTGATCTGTAATTAACTGCCAGAAAACCAGAAGTAGGGATATGACTCAAGGTGTAGGATGGTAGCTGTGAGCTGAACAGCTCAGGGACAATGCCCAGGCCCAGAGTTCAAGTCCCATGACCGACAATAAAAAAAAGTCAATTAAACAACCTAAGACTACTCAATTACAAGCAATACATTTCCAAAGAGGATGCTGCAGGTGTTTAGAATTGTTGGAGAAGTCCTCAACCTGGGGGTATGGCATAGTGGAAGAATACATACATATGGCTCAGGAAACAATCCCTAGCTCCACAGAATTAAAAAGATCTCAGGAACATCTCCCACACTCTGAGTTCAAGCCCCAGGATGCCCCCCCCCCAAAAAAAACCCCACTTCATAGCGTCTACACCAACAGTAACATGATATGAACCCAGCTGTGGTAACTACTGGTGACCATGTCACAAGCAATGCTGATGGAGGGGGAATCCTAATGAAACAATTAGGGTAAAAGAGTGTGAGGACAGGACTATCTCCACACCTCATCTCACAGGAACTGAGAGCTCTGTGACCAGTTACCCATTCCCCAGCCTCAGCACCCTGCCTCTTCCTCCCCAGAAGGCCCAGGAAGGAGCGGTGCAGTCCTGGCCTTTGGAGACTTGGTCTTTGGCACCAAATATCCACTATTTTGTTTGTAGGAGGGAGGTCCAAGAAAGTCACCTGTGGCTCCATTCTCTTCAGCATAGCCCAGGGAGTGAGGCTGCTAGCCACAACTAGTAGAGCTGAGATATAGGCCACGGGAGAGTCTACACTCCTAGTCCCTCTTCTCCCTCCCTGCCCTACCCCCTACTACAGAGCTAAAGTGTCAATTGAGAAGACACAAAGACAGCAGCTTACCTTCCGGTTCCTCCATGCTGGTGGCTGCAGTAGTTGGTGGTGCTACAGGGATCTCTGGGGTTCAGGACAGGGAGGAAGAGAAAACAAAGAAAACATTATTTTTGACCTTGGAAAGACAAATGAGCTTAGCAGAGACTCTTCTCAACCTTTCCTGAGATGTTTCCCTCAGTTTAGGGAAAGTCAGGGAGAAAAAGAAAGCCAGTAACATCTTATTCTCCTTGCTCTCCTGTCCCTTCATGTATGGGCCAGGGATATCACAGCTCCCTAGTGTGAAGGAGGGATGGGATAGGGAGGAACAGGAGAGAGCTGAGCTGGCAGCCCAGAGGGGTGTCATGTGCCTCCCTCTCAGTTCTACTACCTTAATGTAATCCACTCAGCTCATCCAGGGACAGGGGAGAGGGACTGCCCAGGCTCTCTTCCCATCCTGACATGGCTACCTGGGCTCTGCCCACCTGTAACCTCAACACATGGGGGCAGAGGGAGCAGGCTCTTGCAGCAAGGAATGGCTTGCCAGGTGCTAGGAACCTGCCTATAAGGCAGAGAAGGATATGTGGCCTTGACTATGGTTCCAGGGGCTCCAATCTCATAAACTAAGACTTTTTCTCAGCAGATAAACTAGCATGAGATTGCCAAGTAAAGGACCTATAAAAAGCAAATTTACAAAAAAAAAAAAAAAAAAAAAAAAAAAACGAGAAGGGCAGGCTCTGTGGGATTTACGAACTCTACTGAAGCTCTTCAGTTCTGCTGAAGACAGACAGAATCCGTCAATAAAGGGTGTGGCTGTATTACAATAAAACCTTACTGTAAACATTGATGTTTGAATTTCATGTGACCTTTTTTGAGGGAGGGTGGTCCTAGGGCTTGAAATCAGGACCTAGGCATTGTCTATTAGCTTTTCTGCTCAAGGACAGCACTCTACCACTTGAGGGACAACTCTGCTTCTGGCTTTTTGGTGGTACTGGTAGTAAGTCTCACAGACTTTAGTGCCTGAGCTGGCTTGAATCTACAATCTTCAGATCTCAGCCTCATGAGTGTCTAGGAGAACAGGCATGAACCACTGGTGCCCAGTTTTACATGACTTTGTATGCATCATAAAATATTGTTCTCACCAGGAGCTATGGCTCACGGCTGTTATCTAGCTACTCAGGAGGCTGAGATCTGAGGATCTCAGTTCAAAGCCAGCTCAGGCACTAAAAAGTCTGTGAGACTCTTATTTCCAATTTAATCACTAGAAAACCCAACAGTGGCGCTGTGGCTCAAGGGGTAGGATGGTAGCCTTGAGCTGAAGAGGTCAGGGACAGTGTTAAGGCCAAGAGTTCAAGCCCTAAGACCCACAAAAAAAAAGTCAAAGAGAATGTGTGTGTATGGCTTGAACTCTGGGCCTGGGTGCTGTACCTGAGCTCTTCAGCTCAAGGTTACTGCCCTATCCCTTGTGCCAGAGCCCCACTTCCCCTTTTCTAGTGATTAATTGGAGAGAAGAGTCTCACAGTCTTTAGTGTCTGGGCTGGCTTTGAACTGTGGATCTTCAGATCTCAGCTTCCTAAGTAGCTAGGATTACAGGAGTGAGCCACTGTTCCCGGCTTGCTTTGATTTTTGTCTCACCCATTAAACAAAAAAGGGTACAAACCACCGAGCCACATAAAAGAAGGCAATAAGTCAGCTTCATGGGCCAGTTTGCCAACCTTGTTCTCTAGAGAACCCAAATTTGTTCCTTGGATTCTGCCCTGTTTGCTGGAATTTGTTCCATCTCCTGCCCTCCTTTCTTGGCTTTGTCAGCCCCACTCAAGGATTCAACACAGCTGAGGATAGGCTAAGGCTGAGCCAGCTCCTATATGGAGCTCCCTAGCTAGAGCTAATTCTCTGCTCTCAATACCAACCTGACTACTACATGCCAAATATCAGCCTTTAAGTGACCCCTGCCATCCCGCTCACCCTCTCTCTCCATGTTCCAGCAATTCAGGAATGAACAAGTGATCTAACACCAACCTCGGACACCTCCCAAGACTGCTATTAATCCTTCACAGGACCATGGGCACCATGCACAGAGCCCTGGCAAGTTCCTCTGAAGGGTCCTGAGCTTTCAGTCTTTTCTGATATCACTCTACCTAGTCAGAGGAAATAATGGTTTGCAACATCAACCTGCCCCCCAATTCTGGAATCAATTTTTGAGAAGGGGCTCATACTGGGGAATGGGGCTTTCTCCCCACCCAGAAGTCAGGACTATGGGCTACAGATAGGCTGAATCAGCCAAGCACCCAATTACATCTGCAAGAACCAGGCTTGGGGGGGGGGTGTCCTCCCCAGGGGACTCACAGAAAACTAAGTACTGAGTGCAAAGATGCCAACCAGGCCACAAGCTCCTCCCACCCACAGAACTGCACGTACTGATACAGGGGGCGATGGGAGAGCGGCTCTGCTGATAGCCTTTGGCGCAGCGATTGCAGGTGATGCCGGTCACGCCGTCCTTGCAGGGACACTGGCCAGTGGTTTGGTTGCAAGTCTTGCCAGCAGCACCCACAGGATGACAATCACAGGCTGTGGAGAACAAGAAACAAGAGGGTCAAGGACAAGGAGATGGGACCCTTCCCACTCGGTGGTGTCCCATGGACCCCATCACAGGAGAAGAAAAGAGACAGGGGGAGCAGAACTTGTGAGAGGGGGAGTTTGGCCAAGTCCACAGGTTTCAGAAGCTTCCTGACTGGCTATCTGGAAATGAGGAAGAAAAGACAAATGGATCTTTTTTGAAGAAAAAATCAAATGGATCCTTAAAGGGCTTCTTTGGCAGCAAGGGAGGGATGCCGGAAGGCTTCCAAGGTCCAAGAGGATAGCTTGCACGCAGGCCTGGCTGAGAGGTAGAACTCAAGCTTAGCATGTGCGAGGCACTGCATTGGATTCCCCAACACAGAAAAAAAAAGATGAAGATAAATCTGATTTCAAGAAGGCAGAGCCTAGAGATCATACATTAGTAGTGGTGGTAGAGTGAGAATTTGGAGTTGTACTTTCCTTTAATAAGTCTATGTGTTTTCCCCTTCTTCTCTTGGCCTGCTCTCAAGCCCCAGATTCTTTGTGGATCTCCTGGTGGTAATGCAACGTATGGAGCCTGATGAAGCCCAGGAGTCTGCAGGTCACATGGAGATACAGAGAGGAGGCCCCTACCTGTTTGGTAACCAGGGGTCTATGGTTCAGGCTTCTGTGTCATAAACCCATACCATGTACACAGCACTGTACAAGGAACAGATAGGTACAGGCACCTGCTGAGAATTCACAGGAAAGAAGACAGCCAAGTGGAGAGGTAAAGCTACACACCTGGGTTTTAGGTTACTGCACAGATGAGACATGACATTCTCCTCCTGATTTGATAAAAACGAGAGCTGGCTCAAGCTCTTCAACAAATTGAAAATGAAGGCTCTTTGCCAAACTCATTCTACGAAGCCACTATAACCCTCATCTTAAACCAGACAGAGATTCATCAAAGAAAGAGAACTACAGACCCATTTCTTTGATGAATATTGACGCAAAACTTCTCAACAAAATACTGGCCAACTGTCTTCAGAAACTCATCAAAAAATATACACTATGATCAAACAGGATTCATCACAGGGATGCAAAGCTTGTTCAATATACGCAAATCAATTATTATAATTCAACACATCAACAGGAGCAAAGAGAAGAATCACATGATTGTCTCAATAGATGCAGAAAGGCATTTGACAAGATCCAACACCCCTTTATGCTAAAAGCTCTAGAGAAACTAGGAATCCACAGAACATTCCTCAGTATAATAAAGGCGGTATATGACAAACCCACAGCTAGCATTATATTTAATGGCAAAAAGCTAAAGCCATTTCCTCTAAAATCAGGAATGACACAAGGATGCCCACTCTCTCCACTTCTTTTTAACATAGTTTTAGAATTCCTAGCCAGAGCAATAAGGCAAGAAGCATAAAGAGGATCCAAATAGGAAATGAGGAAGTGAAACTTTCCCTCTTTGCCGATGACATGATTCTGTACTTAAAGAACCCTATAGACTCCACTCCCAAGCTGCTTGAGCTGATTCAAAACTTTGGCAAGGTAGCAGGGTATAAAATTAATCCTCAAAAATATACTGCCTTCCTACATGCCAACAATGAGAGGAATGAGGCAACAATCAGGAAAGCAACTCCTTTTGTAGTAGCTTCAAAGAAAATAAAGTACCTAGGAATTAACTAAGAATGTAAAGGACCTTTTTGATGAAAACTTTAAAACCCTGAAAAAGGAAATTAAAGCAGAACTGAGGAAATGGAAAAACCTCCCATGCTCCTGGATTGGAAGAATTAACATCGTGAAAATGGCAATCTTGCCCAGGGCTAGCTACAAATTCAACGCAATACCCATCAATACCTCAATGTCATTCTTTAAAAAAAATAGAAGAGGCAATCCAAAATTTCATACGGAACAATAAAAGACCCCATACAGCAAAAACAATTCTTAGCAGAAAGAACAACCCAGGAGGAATTTCAATACCAAACTTTAGATTCTATTACAAAGCTATAGTGACCAAAACAGCTTGGTACTGGCACAAGAACAGGCCCGAAGATCAATGGAATAGAACTGAGGACCCAGATATTAAACCACAGACCTATGGCCATCTAATCTTTGATAAGGAAGCCCAAAAAATAGAAGGGAGGAAAGACAGCCTCTTCAACAAGTGGTGCTGGCAGAACTGGTTAAGCACCTGCAGAAAACTAAAGTTGGATCCTTCTTTGTCACCCTGTACTAGGATTAACTCCAAATGGATCAAAGACCTTGAGGTAAAAGCAGATACACTGAAAACTTTACAAGAAGAAATAGGAGATACACTAGGTCTCTTTGGCCCAGGTTGTAACTTTAATAAGGACCCAGAAACACAACAAATCAGAGAAAGTCTGGATATGTGGGACTGCATTAAACTGCAGAGCTTCTGTATGGCAAAGGATATAGCTAGCAAATTAACTAGAAAGCCTACAGAGTGGGAGAAGATCTTCACTAACCATACAATGGACAAAGGCCTCATATCTAAAATATATCAACAGCTCAAAAAATTGAATCACTCCAAAACTAATCTCCAAAGAAACAACCATCCCACTACAAGATGGGCCAAAGACTTAAAGAGAGTCTTCTCTGAAGAACTAAGAATGGCATATAGACACATGAAGAAATGATCGACATCTCTGGCCATAAAACAAATGCAAATTAAAACAACTCTAAGATTCCACCTCATTCCAGGTAGAATGGCCAGGATCAAGAAATCTAAAAACAACAGATGCTGGAGGGGATGTGGCCAGGAGGGATTACTACTACACTGTTGGTGGGAGTGCAAACTCCTTCAACCACTATGGAAAGCAGTATGGCAATTCCTCAAAAGACTAAACATAGAGCTCCCCTATGATCCAGCAATTCCACTACTTGGCATTTACTCAATCATCCAGAAACAAGGACATACTAAATCCACTAGCACAACGATGTCCACTGCAGCACTATTTATCATAGCAAAGATATGGAACCAACCCAGATGTCCCTCAGTTGATGAGTGGATCACCAAGATATGGTATTTATACACAATGGTATTCTATGCTGCTGTCAGAAAGAACGACATTGCCCCATTTGTAAGGAAATGGAAAGACTTAGAAAAAAATCGTATTAAGTAAAGTAAGCCAGACTCAAAGGAACATGGGTTCAATGGTTTCCCTCATTTATCATAATCAGTAGAAACCTTGGGCTCTCCTAGCAGAGATTTACAATAGAGCGAAACCTAGATATATAAGGCCATATAGTATGACACTAAATGAAAGGACCACCAAGATATGGAAACAAAAGCCATATAATGAGTGATTGTTGTCCTTAATGTACTATGTTATCTCTCATCTCTTTTGCTGTCCCTTGGTTATCTCATATTGTTACTGTATTTTACCTTGTTATCTGATATATTGTATATATGCGTATTTGGTTATTTGAAATTGGATAGGGAATGGGGGAAAACAAGATGAGGGACAGGGGTGGAGAGAGAGAAATGGGGACCAAGACATGAGAAAGGGTATCAATGTATGTGAAATAATGCATCTTCTATCAGGTGAATACAATGTAAACCTTCTATTAATTATAATAAAAATACATGAAAAAAAAGAATGAGAGCTGGGTGGTGCACCCATCATGCTACATTCTGTGCAGCTGTGTCCAAAAGACCCATTTCTAGCAAGGAAGCAGTAAGGACTTTGGGGGACATGTCCCCCCAAACCATGAGCCTCTGGGCAAGAATAGCCACTCTAGAAGGAAGGGAGCATCCATGAGCTCATAGTGTAAAGAGAGGACAAGAGACGATGTTCTGTTTATCTCCTTGTCCTGAGAAAACCCAGAGAGCGTATGCCTGGGGTATGGCAAGGCATCCTTCAGACATTTCTACTCATGCTACAAGCTGATTTTATGTTTCTGCAGAATAGCCAAGAAACTACATGAGAACAGACATTATCAATGAGCTATAGCAGAATTTCTGAGCAAGCACAGCTCTGCACAATAGCATGAGTCCGATATGAAAATGCAGCCTCTCCTGAGGAAAGTCCAGAGAGAAGATATAGAATAAGGAGGGAGGGAAAGAAAAAGCAAAACAAAATGTGAGCTATTGTTCACCACAGTTATCCTAGACATGTAGGGGCTTCTGGAAGCACTGGAGTGAGAGTTCAGCCTTGGATGAGCATCAGGCTGGAGAGCAAGCCCGGGATCTGTGGGAAGTGATGGAGTGTTTCAGTCTTGCCCCTCACAAGAGAATGCCTTTTGTGAGGACATTGTCTTCTAGCTAGACTCAATTCAAGTTCACAACCAATGGTAGGCTGTTTTTTTAAGCCAGTGATGAGCCTGAGCACCAGAGGGAATGTGCTGAGGATGACAATGAGGATATGATAGCTGGAGGGGTCTCCTGATTCTTCTCAGTGGCTTCCAAAGCCCATTCCCATGATGGGAATGGTGATCGCACATGGCCACATCTTTAATTTGGCCAGGTGAATGACAATGAAGGCCCAGGATCCCACAATCCAGCCCTTACAGTGGATGGCAACTCTAAGAGCTCCCTTGGCCTGCTCTGCAAGTCTGCTGGTAATGCTAAAATTCATGCCAAGACCTTCTCCCTTGGGTGCGGATGGAACACAGCTGTGTGCCAGTAACTTCTGGATCTTTGAACTTGGCTGGAGGAAGGTCATAAAAGGTTTCTCAGTCCCAAAAGGTTCTGAGCCAACTCACACCCCGGCACCACCTTTAGCCCAGGTCATTGTAATCTTGGCAGGAACTGGCCCAGCACAGGCTCCGGGTAGAGGCAGGAGGACTATGCATTGTTCTCACCCTGCCCTGCACAGCTGGTGAGCTCAAATGCCTGGACTGGAACACTATAGGGAGGGGCCAAGTGCCAACTGAGGTCTGCTGGAGCAGAGGGCCATCGGCGTGGCAGGCAGCTCCACGTCTGCTGGGGACAATAGGCTCTTCCTCAAGGTCCATCCGCTTTAATTAGAGAAGTGAACTGCTGGCTTTGCAAAGCTTCCTCCCAGGATTCCACAAAGAATCCAACCCATGTATCTGGTCTAAACTGAGGCAGCAGGCTTCCACACCTGCAAATCAGTGTTATAGGAAGAGACCCCTCTGTGTTCCAAATGTCATTCAGGCACCTTACCAGGGGATAGTGTGGCCATCATCAGGTGGCTCTGTCCACTGCAGTGCACACCCACCCAGCCTTCTGCAGATCCCCTAAACATATCTATCTCAGGCACATTACCTCCTCTGGTTCCCACAATATCCCTGGCAAACCTGTGTACTGACAGTAGGACAAGACCACAGATGGGCAAGGAAGTCACAGGACAAATGAGATCATGTGGCGATGGGAAGGCCCTGGTGCACTGGGGAGATGCCCAGGCTCCTCACTCTCCCTCTGTATTTTTTTCTTTCAGAGGTTTGCTCTGGTCTGTTGCAAACCACATGATACAGTCAGCATCACACTTTTTTTCGCCAGTCCTGGAGCTTGAACTCATAGACTGAGCACTGCCCCTGAACTTCTTTTGCTCAAGGCTTGTGTTCTACTAATTGAGCCACAGTGCCACTTCTGGCTTTCTCTGAGTAGTTTATTGGAAAAGAGTCTCACAGACTTTCCTGCCCAGGCTGGCTTTGAACTATAGTATTCAGATCTCAGCTTCCTGAGTAGCTAGGATGACAGGTATGAGCCACTGGCACCTGGATTCGTATTATTTTTTATTTTTATGTATGTGGTACTAAGGATTTGAACCCAGGACCTCATGAATTCTAGGCAAGCACTCCACCACTAAGCCATATCTGCTCATTCTTGATGGTGCCAAACTGTCCCCAAAGACTGATCATAACTAAAATCAGAAATAGGGGCACAGGGATGACCCAAATTGCAGCCCCTGTGAGAAGGGTTTCAAGATGTGGGGGAAAGAATTGCTGTATGGCAACACACCCAAGATGAGTTTCTCTACTGATGAGAAAAAGAGAATCTGGCTATCAAAGGTCAAGAGTCTGAGCCCATGGGAGCCGCAGGGACAACCTTTAGAAAAGAGGTCACAGAGATGCTGCTGTGGCCCTGCACTCACACACACACACACACAGATACACACATTTAGTTACCCAGAAATAAACATACATTCCCCCCCTCTACACTTTTTCCATCCCACCTCTCTCTCCCTCCCCCCCCCTCTCTCTCTCACACACACACACACTCACACACATGCGCGCGTGCACACACACATACAACAAGATGGAGTGAGCCAGGGACATGAGCAGAAGAGCAGAAGTCCTTTCCTTTGTGGGGGGCTCTGATGAGGGGGATGGACAGAACCTCCTCTGCCATAGGAAGCCCGCTTGATGACCCCTATTTCCCTGGAAACCATCCACTTTTTTTCAGAGGGAAGTCAGTGAATCCCTTCCCCGTCAGGTCACCCGTTTATCTGCACTGGGCTGGCAGCACCTGGTCATGGGAAACAAACTACTCAAAGTTTTTCCATGAAGGGAAAGGTGAGCTGAGAAGGAAGCCCAGGGCCCTGAGAATGTAGCAGGATCAGATTTCCCACAAACACCACAGGCTGCATAACCTCTGGGTTGAAGTAGAGGACCCAGACTGTCCTTGCCGTAGGTCACTGGATAGGAACAGAGTATTCAGAGAACTCACATAGGTTTAGCTGGGCAGCAGGAGACAGGGCCTGGCCTCCCTCTGCCAGTGCCTCTGGTGTCTTCTTCTCCAGATCACAGGTGGCTCTTGCTAAACTTGGAAGTTTGCCCTCTCATAAGGTCACCTAAGGCTTTGTCTCCATGTGTACCCAAAGAAACCAGAGTAGCTGCCTGCACCCTTAGACTTCACCCCCCCCCCCCCCCGTTGCTCTGCATCAGTGCCCTGGGCGTGGCAGGGCTCATGTTTCAAGGCATGCCACCTTCTGTATATACCTCTCAATTCCTCCTTACCTGCCTGCACTGTGCCAAAATCTTGCTGAGACTGGCTTTCTGTGAAAATAAGGCTACCCAGGGACTTCTGAGAGCCCTCGCACAGCTGGTCTGGAAGGAGCTGATCCCTGCTTTCCTGGGCATGAAGCGGTGACCTGAGTGCCTTCTAAACTCTTATTCTGGTTCCCAAGGGCTTGACAAATGCTATCAGCTGGGCATGCAGGCCAGAGGCTGACCCTTCCACTGCCACTCACACTGGGCTTTCTGTAATTCGTGTTGGAGTCTTTGTCAGGAAGTCTGGCAACTCCTAAGCAGCTTTGCTCAAGGGGCCTTGGACTGGACAGGAGCCTTAAGAGGCAAACAATCAAGGGTACACATTTGGGGAGGAGAGGGGAGCGGGCTTGTTATGGGCGCCTCTGAAAGGCACTGATCCTCAATTCAGACATCATGCCTCCAGCTAGTCCTGAAAGACAGATTCTGTCTGAACTCATGTTAGAAGCGGAATCACATCCCCCTCCCTCTGAAGTGCTAACCTCCATACCTATGAATGAGACAGATTTGAATGAAGGGTCTTTACAGATGTGATTCAGGTAAACAGATCATTAGAGTGGGCCTTAATCCTATGACTGATGTCATTATATGAAGAATTAGGCTATAGAGGAAAGACCATGAGGACACAGGAAGAAGATGGCCCTCTGTAATACCAGAGAGAAGCCTGGAACAGATCATTCCTTCTCAGAGTCAGAACATGTCAACCTAGCCAGCACCTTGACCTTGGATTTCTGGGAGAGAATGGATCTCCCATGACTAAGTTACCAAAGTAACTTTGGTACCCAAATAAAGTCCCTTTCCCTAGGAGTGCTCCCCAGAATCCAGAGTAGACTGTCCTGCCATTTAGCCCACCAGCCTTGGGCCCTCTCATATCCCAGCTCCCTTGTTTATCTATTTACCCATCAAAGTGTACCTGGATCATTTATCTTTAGGGACAATTATGAATAATGTTGTTCTAAACATTGGTACAGGTTTACATTTCTCTTGGATAAATACCTGTGAGTGGGATCATTTGGCAATATGTTTCACATCAGGAGAGCCTGCCTGCTAAGTTATTTTCCAATGAGGCTGTACCATTTGGAATTCTCACCAGTAGTGATCAATAGTTCCAATTATTTCTTATCCCTGCTAAGTGCTTGGAATTGTGTATAAGTTCTACTTATTTATCCAAGAGGTGTCTATTCAAATACTTTGTCCACTTTTAGTTGGGCTGTTGTTGTTGCTTTTGTTGCTGTTTTGTTTTGGGTTTTTTTGTGGGTCATGGGGCTTGAAGTTGGCCTGGGCACTGTTCCTGAGTTGTTCAGCTCAAGGCTACTGTCCTTCCCTTGAGCCAAGTCCCACTTCCTGTTTTCTAGAGGTTAACTGGAGATAAAGAGTCTCAGGTCCTTTTGTGCCTGGGCTGGCTTTGAACCTTGATCCTCAGATCTCAGCCTCCTAAGTAGCTAGGGTTACAGCCACTGCGCCCAGCTGAGAGTTCTTTATCTATTCTGGATTCCACCCACTGTTGGGTATGGGATGTGCCAGTATTTTTCTCCTTATATATGGCTTGTTTTACAGAAGGAACCTTTTAAGGATAACCAGTCATGTGATGGTGGCTATCATCTTAGCCACATGGGAGACTGAGATTCAGATTACCAACACAGGCAGAAAAGGTTTGTGAGAGACTCATCTCAATGGAATAAGCTGGGCATGATGGCAAATAGGTGGACTGCAGTTGAGGACGAGATGGGAAGGGGTGGGGAAGAGGGAAAGGGGTGCAGGGATGAATCATGCAAAAAAAGGGCTGGAAGTCTGGCTCAGAGGTTGAGTGCCTGCTTAGCAAGCACTAAGCTACAAGTTCAAAGCCCTGTACCGATATCACAGAAAAAAAATGTTTAATTAAAAAGGAAATCCAGACCTACCCCTCATTCTTCTCATTTAAGTCTTCCAGCACTCTTAGACCCACCTCCTTTCTAGACACCAACAAGCTGACCCTACACAGTTCCCTCACTTCCCCAACCAAGGGTTTCCCAAGCCCTTTGTTATTTCCTGACCTTGGGACTGCCCGGAATGCTCTTCCCTAGCTACCTCATGCCTGCTTTCTCCTCACTCCTTGGGTCTCACCTCAAACATTCTGCCATCTGCTGCTTATTGGCTCATATCTGGCTCGGGAGGCTGAGATCCGAGGATCACAATTCTAAGCCAAGCTGGGCAGGATTCTTATCGCCAAATAACCTACCAAAAATCCAGAAGTAGACATGTGACTCAAGTGGTAGTGCCTACCTTGAGTTGACAGTGCTCAGGCCCTGAGTTTTTGTACC
Source organism: Megascapheus bottae (assembly GCF_031878675.1). NCBI lineage: Eukaryota > Metazoa > Chordata > Mammalia > Rodentia > Geomyidae > Megascapheus > Megascapheus bottae. The sequence continues at coordinate 5,989,740 of NC_143525.1, read as the reverse complement.
AGTATCCAAAAAGGAAAACTTTGTCATTTTGTCCTCAGACAGCCCCTTCTCAGCCACCTTGTACACCAACTTTATCTCAGTGACTCCCATTCTGTCTCTTTCCTCTATATAACTCATCATATTTTTTTTGGGGGGGTCATTTGTGGGGCTTGAACTCAGGGCCTAGGCACTGTCCCTAAGCCTCTTTGTACTCAAGGCTAGCGCTCTACCATTTGAACCCCAGCGCCACTTCCAGATTTTAAGTGGTTAATTGGAAGTAAGAGTCTCATGGGGACTTTTCTGCCTGGCCTGGTTTTGAACCATGATCCTCAGATCTCAACTTCTTGAGTACCTCGGATTATAGGCATAAGCCACGGGCGCCTGGCTTAACTCACCATATTCTACAGTCATCTTCTTTGTTACTCTTAACCTCCTACCAGAAAGCAAGCACTAGAGACTAAATCCATCTCCACCACCACAACCACGCTAGCGCCTGAACACTGCACATCCTCCGCTTGCAGGATCAGTGGGAACAGTGAGCGGGGCCTCTGCCATCCTTTCCACAGGGAAAGGCCATCTGTCTGCCCTGCACATCTGGAGGAAAGGATGACGAGGAGAGAAGGAATGATAATCCCCTCACATCCTCAGCCAGTGGCAACCTCAAGATGTAGGCCTCCCCACTCTGAAATTCTCCATGCTAACAAGGGAGCTAGGATGGCTAGAATCCAGATAATTCCTGATTCCACTTCAGCTGTCTATGTCAACCTCCTCGAAACTGAGCAATCCTCTGCCCCCTGCACTTGCTAACAAGGCACAAAGGAATAAATGCTTCAAGTTGCACGCTGCTCCTCTCTGATCAAGGTGCAGACAGCAGCAAATGTGGAGAGGGAGGACCCATAATCCCAAACTGGGTTATTTGACCTGCTGTGATCTAGTTAACTAGAATCTTCCTGCACCTGCCCTACAGTGGAGGAGAAAAGCCCAAGCCTTCAGGCAGGCAGGCAGGCAGGCGTGCGTGCGTGCGTGTGTGTTTGTGTATTTGTGTGCCTTTGTCTGTACATACAGGTCTGGGGTGAGAGCATAGAACAGGGGAAACTTGAGTAGATGTGGCACTGTGTCTCAGGTCAGAGAGAGAGGATCCTGTTCAGCTGTAAACCCCAACATCATTGGGGAGTCCTCAGAGACCATCTGGTCTTTCTGAGTGTGACTTTCAGAACCATGTTTAAAAGTACACAGCCATCCCGCTCTCTGCACTGAGCCCCAACAGCAGCTGCCGGGCACATTGCTGTGGTTCAACTCATGTGTCATTTTTGTTCCAAGAGCACGCAAATTGTTTATGGAGAGTGTGCAAGTGGCATTCGAATAAACCTCCTGGCCCTGCCCACTCCTGTGGGAATCAGCTACAAAGTCTATGCCAGGCCTGAATCCTTTGAGCAAAAGTGGCTGGCTTTCTCCAAAGTTCTCCCTTTAGTTCTCACCGCTCAGGGAAAGAACTAAAGCAAGCAGTGAGCCAAAGGAGGCGTCTCCACTTGTATATGCTGACGTTCATGCAGGCTGGGTTTTCTGGCATCTCTCCTTTCCTTGACTTGAACAAATGTAACAGCTAACATGTCCAGAGTGCATGCCATGTGGCGAGCCATAGGAACTCATTTAATATGCACTGCTACCCTAGGAATGGGACTGTTATGCCTGTTACCTGAAGAAGAAAACTCAGGTTTTGAAGTATCTTGGCCAGAGGTAGAATCTGAAACCTGGTCTGAGTAACTCTGAGTTCCACATTTTTACATGCTATTCATATCACGCTTGTGTGAAGAGGTCCCCTTCGTGACCTCCTCATAGCACAAGTCCAAAGGAAAGACTCGTTTTCCCAAGTCAAATGTCTTTAACATGACTACCAGATCCAAAAGGCCCATGAACTTGAGGAGTGTAAGGATTAGGGGCCTTTTGTGTTCAAGCACTGCAGATTGCTGGGAACCCTCCAGGAATGTCCATATGGGATCTGAGCATGAGAAAAGGTCTGAGAGATAAAGACACTCACACCCAGGGAGATGAAGCTTCCCAGAAGGGCCAGGGATGAGCCACAGGGCTAGGCTAGGAAAACGTTATTTTAGCTCAGTGCATTGCACAAGCCGAATCACTCTTCATTTGTAAAGACTTTTATAAAAACAAAACTGCCTCCACTTGATTTTCTGGCTACTCCAGCAATTCCAAGTCACCAGATCATAAACATGGTTACACACTGTTATCAGGGATCCGTGATAGTGTAACTCTGAAAGAACAACACGTGGCCTGTGGAATGTCAAAGTCAGGAGGGACTCAGCAACCAGAAACCTGAATTTAATCCTACAGGTGAGAAGACAGGAGCCTAAGGAGGGTCTGGGATTGGCACAATGCCCTACAGGTACTCAGAACATGGTAAGATCTACAGATAAGACTGTCACAATTGTTCAGGGAACAAGGCAGAGGTTGCACATCATGGCTTTGGGAGACAGAGGGGCTAGACTGGAGTGCTGACTTCCCACACCAACCCTGAGCAGAGCAGCCTGAAGAAATAAAGGATGGATGGGAGCTGTAGGAATGGCCTGTAAAGACAGCGGGGGCAGTCTTAGGCTTCTGCCCTGCTAATGATTGCATCTTCTTAGGGCTCAGGCACCTTCTTAGTGCCTTCATTCAGCCACATTCACTGCAGACTGGAAGGGGGCAGGGCAATGAGAGCGCAAAACAGGCTGCTCAGTGAGATGGAACGCAGCCCTTTGTATGGGGATGCTAGATGTGGTGGGTAATTTCTTAATTCTCATCGTAATTCGGTTCACGGGAGACTCCTGGAATGTCTTTATCCATCACAGATGGTTTGGGAAGATGATAAATTAATATTGTTATCAATAGTGACATGGCTGAAATGGTTAAATAGCAACGTCTTCTTTGCAGGCTCTAAAAAGAAAGAGCCTCCAAAGTCCATAAAGAAGACAAATGGTAAACAAAACCTCCTATCTTTTGACAGATTCCAGGACGAGTATCATTCACAAACCATTCTGTGGAGAAAGGGGAGAAATTCATCTCATCTGACTTTGTATAGGCCAAGAGCCCACACCATAATGAGGCCATCCTAGTGCTGTGAAATTGCACTGAATAGCTGGAGAGTGCAGCGGCTGTTCCCTGGCATGTTTATTACAGCCTTTTGTATGCACCAACCCTGCCAGCCCCAGTTTGCTTATCAACTAGGGGAAGGGAAAAAGAACCCAACAAATTTGTTGCTATGAAACTTCCCAAATGGGGAAGCTGCATAATAACATTTGAAATCAAATGCCCTTGCTCCAAGCTCTTCTTGTCTGGGTCCACCCCTGCTCTCTACACTGAACAAGGTCCTGAGTCAGCCAATCACTAGCAGTGTATGGGTGGCCTGGGGCCCCTCCTAGGACCTGAGAAGTCAAGGAGTAAAGAGAGCCTCAGGACCCTTCTATTCTCAAGCTAACTTAGGTGTCCAGAGCCAAGGGTCCCAATTTTTCTATGAAATTTGTCTGGAACAATGCAAAACAGAGCAGCCTTCACCAAAAGGTCATTGATGGGGTTTCCAGGGGTCAATCTCAGAAACTGGAGCTAAGGCCAGAGTTATATATCTAAGATTGAAAGCCTCTAAGAACAAACTGTCAAAGTACTGCTGGTGCAGTGCTGGAGCCAACAAGCTTCCATGAAAGAAAGCATTGCCTAAACCATATAGCTTTCAAAGACATAAAAGCTTCTGTGGTCATATCAGGGTTATACCTTCCCTAAAACAGCTTCCTATCAAGATCTTTGGGACCATTTTTGGTGGAGAAGTGGTCCCTTAAAGTGTCCACATCATCTAAAGAGGTGACATTAGTTAAGGAAAACACAAAGGGGAAAGATCTAGAAGCTCCAAGAGGTATCTTTCTTCACCAATCAGATGGCTGGACCTTTTGGGTTGGAAGAATGAGTCCTGGGCCTTAAACTCAGGGTCTAAGTGCTATCCCTGAGCTTTTGTGCTCAAGGCTAGCACTCTACCACTTGAGCCATAGCACCACTTCCAATTCTGATAGTCAAATGAAGATAGTAAGAGTACCAGGGACATTTCCTGCCCAAGTTGGTTTTGAATCACAATCCTCAGATCTCAACCTCCTAAGGAGCTAGGATTAACTGTACAGGTGTGAAACACCAGTTACGTTTTTGTTCCTTACTAGAACAGATCTTTTCTCACCAATCATGAGGCAAACTATGTTTTCCCTCACCAATCAGGACACAGTATCATTCAAACATTGGCCTTTCCTCAACAATCAGGTGGCAGGTTCCTTAAAACAGTCGTCTCTAATGACAAAACAGGATAATCCCATTCTTTTCTGCAATAATTCCCAAGTACCTGAACAGAATCAGAATCCATCATTCGAGTTTTCTTTCCCCCAAGTTTTTTTTTTCAGTCCACAGTACTTGTTTATTAATCAAGAGAAACTATTAATTAGCTCATACTTATGTTTCATAGTTCAGGAACACAGGTCAATCCAAAGAAATTATTCACATTCCAAATTCACTTTGTACTCTGAAAGATACCAGCCTTCTTCATCTTTTCAAAATCCTTCATGGAATAATTTCTGTAGTCTTTCTTGGTTCAGCCACACCAAACTTAGAGAGCTGAGACCCCCAGAGAGACAATGAATGCTCCAACAAAATGTATCCGCAGACACCTGGCCATAAGACCCCTCATCTGAGGCTTTGCCAATGAACCGGAAGCCATGGTAGCAACTATCTTGACACCGACGTCCTTCCCCGTGGCAGGCGAAGTGCACTCCCTAAGTTCTTTTCTCAGGATTTCCACTAGGGCTGGGGACAGCTGCTGCTCAAGACTGAAAAGAAAGACAGCTCCCTAGGCTAGCCCCAGCATTTGATATCAGCTCAGAAAAGGAATGCCCTCTCAAATCTATCCCCTCTGGAAACAAAGGAAGCCATGTTTCTGCTGCAGTAGCAGAAAGGGGCAGGGCAGAAAATGATCAATGTCCTTCCATGTACAGCCTAGACCTTCATATCCACAGGCATAGGACTACCCACCTGAGTGGCTGCTGTGGGTTGAAACTTCTTGGCTAAATCTCTAAGAAATGTATGTTAGTAAGCCAGCTGTTTACAAGACCTCTGGCTTCCATTTCTTCTGTAAAAGAAGGACAATCAACACTTTGGGCAACAAGCAAAGGGATTGGACACCTTCCAACTATGTTCTCTGAAAACCCAAACAAGTCTCTCTGGTCTTCCCCTGTCCAAACGTTCCTGGCTATACAGATCTTTCTCAGGTCCTTTTTCTTGGGCCACCTTCTCGTTCTCAGCGTATTCTGGGGGATTCCTCGCCTGGAACAGTTGACTTTCAAATCAAAAAGCTTCCAAATCCAGAAAACTTTATGTTCAAAATTTCTCTTGCCAGCCACCAGAGGCAGCCATAAAAGGCCATCCATAAGGCGGAAAAATCAGACTACTCCTTGGGATCCCATAACCTGGTGAGGTTTTTGGTGGTAGTTGTTTGTTGTTGGTTTTCAGAAGTGTTTTGCACTAACACAGTCAGCCAGGCTCCCGTGCTCAAGGTTGAAGCTCTGCTGTTACTCTTTTGAAATTCATCATTGTTTCTGGATAAAGAACTCCATATTTTCATTTTGTACTGGGCCCAGAAACTGATGTAGTCTGTCAGGCACTTAAGTGCCCAACATCTGGTGGATTTCCTGTTATGAAGAGGATCCTTCTGCTTCAAAGGCTGAGCAATGGGGACCAGGAGAACAGCTATAATCCTAGCTACTTGGGAGGCAGAGACTGGGGAGGACTGCAGTTCAAGGGCACCTCAGGCAAAAAAAAATGAAGCCAGGCATGGTGGTTCCTATTCAAAACCCCAACTTCCATTTCTGGAAAATAGGAGGACTGGGATCTAAGGGTAGCCCAAAGCAAAAGTTGAAGACCTTCTCTGAAGTAAAAAGAGGTGGGATCATGGCTCAAGGGCCTACTTAATAAGCATAAGGTCCCAAGTTGAAACTCTAATACCACTCCACACACACACACACACACACACACACACACACACACACACACACACACACGGCTGAGCAGTGGCTGGAAGGGTTTCTCTATGTGGGCCTAGTTCTGCCATGGCTTGGGAAACCCACATTAGGAGAACCCCATATATGCTAAGCTCCCCTATAGGAGGAATCCAATTTAAATATCTTAAGTAGCCAAATTTAAGCAAGCCATGGTCCTGGGGCCCCAACCTTTAAAGCTGGAAAGTCCTGGTTCCTGGAGTTCCCAAAAGCAAATATGGGAAAGGGGGGGCCCCATTTTTCACCTAGCACCATCACTCAAGTCCCTGGTATTTTCATCAGCTCCTCTGAGTCATCTGATCATTGCTTCATTTTTGTTGGTGGGAGAAAAACAAACAGCAAGAAAGTTAAAACATTAGTGCTTGCTTCAGCGAACAAAAATAGAGTCTCTCGTTTCCTTTTCACTTTTTTTTTTTTTTTGTCCTGAGAAGTAAAGCTATTTGCAGATGGATTAAATGTTCCTTCTGAGACCCTGATCCTGAAACTGCCGACCTCATTCCGACTTGTGTGTGTCTGTGTGTGTGGTGGGGGTGGGGATGGGGTCCACACATCCAAAGAAGTACGTCTATGAGGGTTTGGGAAAAGAGGGTCCTTTGTCCCGATGGTAAGCCTGGTGAACAGGACTCAAGTCCCTGTGGTATGCAGCACACCTGTGCTGAGAAGCCAAGGAGGGGGAACAGAATGGGAGGTGGTGAGGGCCTGGCCCGCACCCTCACAAGAGATCACACCTCCTCCTTTCTTCTCCTTTGAGCCATGTCTCCATCGCCCCTTTGTTTTGGCTTACACCTCCACATACCAAAGAGGCTGTGTGTGCATGTGCGCATACTTGCATATGTGCAATGACCTCAGTGTGTGCTGCTCTGTATGGGAATTAGGAGAAGAGCAGAAAAAAAGAGAGGAGAGGAAAGCCCTGCCCCACTCCCTCCTCCCTGTCCCTGGCAGCCTACCTTTGCAGGCCTTCCGGTGGGTGATGGGCTTGCCCATGTCTCGGTAGAAGCCCTCCTTGCAGTAGTGGCAATGGCGGCCAGCTGTGTTGTGGCGGCAGTTGAGGCAGACACCCCCGCTCTTGCGCCCCGACAGCTTGTACAGCTCCATATTGAAGCGGCAGCGCCGGGCATGCAGGTTGCAGTTACAGGCTACAAGGAAGACAGGGAGAGGCCATCAGCACAAAGTGCTGGGAGGACAGGCACTCTGGGGACCCCACACCCCAGGAGTTTTATCTTGTTTCCCCCCCCCAGTTTGTACTCAAAAACACTGATTGGTATCTTCACAGTGCCATGGCTGGAGGTCCCCAAATTATTTCATAATAGTCCTAACCCTCACACCACTGTTAGTCACCGTTAATGAGGTGACATAGTTAAAATGGATATTAAAGTTGGGTCTGCCTCCTAGGCACATCTGAGGAAGAGAAAATGTAGGGAGACTCTGCAGTAGTATGCACACAAAGGAAGACCTGCAGAGAGGCAGTCAACCATGAGCAAGGACAAGGGCTGCAAGAGATGTTAACCCTGCTGACACCATCATCTCGGGTTTCCTTAACCCCCATAATTGAAATAAACACTACCATTGCCACCACACACACACCCTCATGTGCTCTGGTTCCCTGGAATCACATACACCAACCTGCACCTTCCTTGCCCCATTTCTTGTGTCACTGAGGACATGGAGGCTAGCTGCCCCTCCTCCTCCCTACCACCAACCTGGATGCCTTCCTTTCTCCTAGAGGGCAGTTCTAAAGTCCTGGTCTCTAGATCAAAAGCATTGGCTCCTCTAGCTTTTCTTCCAATGCCTCTTGCCTGCCTATGCATATGGCTTTCCCAGCTCACTCGGACATCCTCAGGCGTCTCTTTCCTGTGCCCTCTCCAACTCTGTGTTCCCCTAACCCACTAATCCCTATGTCCACCTCCAAGTCTGTGACCTCCTCTTTGATCCAGAGATGCCCTCTCCACCTTTAAGCCTCCCTGTCACCTGTCACCCTATATCTGCTAGTTCCATATACTCAGATTCAATCAACCATGGATCCAAAATATTCAGAAAAGAAAACAAACTTCATCTACTGCAATGTTTTTTTTGTTTTGTTTTGTTTTGTTCTGGCCTGTTATGGGGCTTGAGCTCAGAAGCTGGGCACTGTCCCTAAGGCTTTTTGTTCAAGGCTAGAGCTCTTCCACTTTGAATCACTGCACCACTTTTGGTTATCTGGGAGTTAACTGGAGATAAGTCTCACAGACTTTCCTGCCATGGCTGGCTTCAAACTATGATCCTCAGATCGCCTCTTGAAAACGTAGGATTACAGGCATGAGTCGCCAGCGCCTGGCTCTGAAATACTATTTTTCCCTTATAATTGTTCCTCCAATAATATAATATAAAGCTATCGACATAGCATTGCCATTGCCATAGCATTGCATTATTAAGGAACCTAGAATGTAGGTTTTATGCAAATACTATGCTGTTTTATGTAGGGACTTCAACATCCACGGATTTGGCAATTTATGGGAATCCTGGAACCAATTCTTTTTGGATAGTGACTATAAGCAGAGCAGAATTTCTAAGCACCAATCTGAATGACCATGGGGATAAAGCTGAAATGATAATAATAGTTATTATTATAATTATCATTACCAGTCATAGAGCTTGAACTCAGGGCCTGAGCATTGTCCTTGGACTTTCTCAAAGCTAGAGCTCTACCACTTGAGCCACGGCACCACTTTCAGCTTTTTCTATGTATGTGGTAACGAGGAATCGAACCCAAGTCTTTGTGCATGCTAGGCAAGCACTCTACCACTAGGCCAAACTCCCGACCCAACGCTGAAATTATTCAGCATGGCCTTGGGACTCTGGGGAAGATATACCTGGTCCAGCCCCAGCTCTGCTCACCCACCACTCCCTCTAGCTACGGTTGTGTTTCAAGAGCCTGCCAAGCCTGTGGCTCTCACTTGCCCCATCCATAGCCTGCATGTGCTGGTCCTTCCTTCCACAGACATCATTTCTTCTCCATCTGGCTGCATCGTTCCCATCAACCCAGTGTCATAGTTCCAGTGTCCTTTCTAGATCTACCTCCCTCGTCCCCTAGTTGGCTGAATGATCCCACACAGCTCTCCTCACTCCTGTGATCACCTGCCCGCCTACCCTGTTTGGGCTTCCAACTCCATGATAACCCCAGTTCAGATCTCATTACCTATGCTCACCCAGCCCCCTCTTTTTATTCAACTTTACAAAATAATAGGCTCCATTATAAAATTTTCATCTACGCCTATTACATACTTTGCTGACATATCACTGCTTATTCTGCATTTATGCTGCTAGTGTGTTCTAAACTGCCTTTCATGGAATTTCAAAATAAATGTTTAATGCCATGTACTTGAAAAACAGATGGAGAGAGAAACGGCACACCCCTATTTCCACCAACCAATGTGTACCTAGGGGATTTTCCTTGCAGACATCCTTAGCCTGTGATCAGCAGTGGCATGATTTCTCTCCTAAAAACATGGATCACACCTATCTACCTCCAGTTTTGTAGGCTGTTATTTTTCAGAATTTTATATATATATATATATATATATATAATATTATAGGCAGACTCTTGGCTCTTTTGCTCAAGCTGGCATTCTACCACTTGAGCCACACTTGCTTCCAGCTTTTTGCTGGTTAATAGGAGATAAGAATGAGTCTCTTAGAGTCTGCCCAGACTGCCTTAGAACCATAATCCTCAGATCTTAGCCTCCTAAGTAGCTAGAATTACAGGCATGAGCCACCAGTACCTAGCTGGTCACCATGATTTTTAAAGCTGATGCTACATGGTATGGGTGCAATTCAAGGTAGGGTGCTTGCAGACTGAGGTAGGTACATTCAACAGCAGTCCCCTCCCCCAGTGCTGGGGCACCAAGGCAGTTCCTAGTTTGTCACAGCTAGAAGCGACTAGATAATAGTGACCACCACTGACTTAATGGGAATTCTATCAGAACTATCTTTGAACATGCACCATTTGTACCTCTGTCTGATTACAGTAGTAAGAAACATTTTTCAAGGCAGAATTCTGGGTTAAACTTTTGATTTATCGTAGTTGTTTCTGTTTGGGATGCAAAGAGACAAGTTGCCAAGTAGCCCAGAAAATGGTTGAATTGGCTTCCCCTCCCACCAGCAGGAAGTGACAGTTCTTATTTCACCCCACCCTTGAAAGAATAACAATACACATTTGGTATCAGCATTCTTTTTCTATTTCTTTTTTTTTTTAATCTTTGCCAATTTGTCTGGCTGAAGAAAAAAATAGGCACATGATTTTAATTTGCATGTCTTTGATTACTGGGGAGACTGGGCATTTCTCCATGTGTCTATTTCTATTTCTGTGCATTGCCTGTTCATGCCATTTGCCCAGTTTTTTTTCATATAAGGTAGAATTTTGTCTGATGTGCCATGCTTGTCTCTGATTGGCTAGGAAAAAAATATCTGCCTTTGTTACCACAAACTGTTACAAATAATTGTAATAGCTTCTTATTCATATGCTATTTTTACTTAATTAAATCTTAATATTTTTCTTTCTGATAGTGTGGGGTGTGTGTGTGTGTGTGTGTGTGTTAGCAATGGGGCTTGAATTCTGGGTCTGGGCTCTGCCCCTTAGCTTCTTTGCTCAAGGCTGGTACTATATCATTTGAACTACACCTTCACTTCTTGGGTTTTTGGCAACTAATTGGAGATAAGAATCTCACACACTTTCATATGCCTGGGCTGGCTTCAAAATGGGATAGGAATTCAAGCATAAGCAACCAGCACCTGATACAATTTATTTCTTTTTCTTTTTTGCCAGTCGTGGGGCTTCAACTCAGGGCCTGGGCACTGTCCTTGAGCTTTCTCAAGACTAGTGCTCTACCACTTGAGCCATAGCACCACTTCTGGCCTTTTCAGTGTATGTGGAACCAGAGAATCAAACGCAGGGCTTTGCACATGCTAGACAAGCACGCTACCACGAGGCCACACTCGGGCCCAATAATGTTTCTTTAAATAGTCTTCCTAGAGTTAAACCCCAAATCACTCATTAGTACTCATTGACAAGTAGAAATATAGGAGGGCTTTAGAGAAGAGGCTATGACAGTTCACACCCTGAAGTCTGGAAGCCAGATCAGATCACAGGATAACTCCAACTCCAGAGAGCCTTACTAAGTATCTTCAGCAAGTGTCTCCAAGAACTGAACTCAACCAGGCACAAAGAAAGCGTTTACAGCCCCATCCTGCTCTCTGCATAAAGCCCATCACCCTTAACTGCATGTTCAATGTCTCTTTGGACGCACCCAGCCAAACAAGGAGTGCAGGGGACCTGCTCACGAAGGGTAAAGTGATCGGCCAGCCGAGGAGCAACGAGCTGGTGAGTGAAGGACTACAGTCTTCCAGCAGCTCCTGTCCTAGGACAGGACCTACATCATTGGAAGTAGCAGATGGTCCCCCACTCCAGGATCTAACCCACAAATACAGAACCCTCAGGCCCTTGCACACCTGTCTAGGGTAAAGACTCTGAAGGATGACTGGCGTCTTATTTCTTCCAAGGCTCCTTTATATCAGGAAAGGTTTCCTGTGGCATCTTTCAGTCCTTGGAAGAAGAGGCTTATCTAGTATTCTCCTCTATAAAGGAGGATTCAGCCCTCCTGAATCCCCCAGCTGGCCCCTGGGCCTCTCCTGGGAGGCCCCTCTTCCCACCCAAAGGGGAAGCTGGGGCTGGAATGTCTTTTCCATACACACCTCATGCCAACAAAAGGTCCTCCCCAAACAAGTGGTCACACAAAAGAAAACTCAGAGGCCAACTTCAAAAAGCAGGGCTCTCCTCCCTCCCCCAGCTTCTCAGAGCTGTCAGGGGACATCAAGTGACAATTGCCCATGATCAGACTTCTGCAAAGTATTTTACAGCTTGTTTTCTTTTCTCTTTGTTTTATTTTCTCTACACAAATGGAAAAATGCATCAGAGAAAGCAGCTCACATCTGGATCCCCTTGCTCCAAGCCAAGGTGTCACCCAATTCCTGGCCTATCCCCAGCCCCTGCCTCATCGAGACACCTTAATCCTTCATGCCTTCCTGTTTATCTCTTGCCTCTCTCAGAGGCAAAAATGTTGGGTATTAGTTTCATTATCAGATTTCAAGGCGGGAAGGAAAGGGCAGCTTTGTGAGAAGAGAGGTCAGCGAGGAAAGAGGGGCACAGGCTTTCCTGAGGGACCAGCATAGCCAGGACAGGAGCCCTGCCCTATCACTGATGCTCTGCTGCCCAGGAGCCCCAGGCTCCCAGAGACTCCAAGCTCTGTGCCAGCTTTAGCTATCACTGGGGGAATCACCAAGGGAACACCTCATGTGGCTGATTTTAGACTCCAGCATAAGAGGCAGGACAGAAATTGACAGGGATTGGGGACCAAGAGCCAACTCTTATTTTCCTCCCTCATCAAAAGTCTTGCAAGTTCTATTATAACACATGCAACATCTCAGTTGCCAACATTTCTCTCTCCCTCTCCCTCGCCCGCTACCCCCACCCCTACTCCTGCTAGTTCTGGGGCTTGAACTCAGGGTCTAGGCACTGTGTCTGAGCTCCTTTTGCTCATGGCTAACATTCTACCACTTGAGCCACAGCACCACTTCTGGTTTCTTGTGTTTATGTGGTACTGAGGAATTGAACTAAGGGCTTCATGCGTGCTAGGCAAGCACTCTACCACTAAGCCACATTCCTAGTCCAGCTGAGAACATTTCTTAAGTACTATCAATCTCTCCCACAAATCTGGACTTGCCCAGACAACCCACAGGTAAGTCCAGTTCAAGACATAGGCCATGTAGGAAACAGATCGACAGCAGTTTCAACTGTCCACAGGCTCCTATCCTAACAGAAAGAAGGGACAGATAAACACAAACATCAACATACAAATGCTCTTACCAACTGTGTTGGTTCAGTGAAGTCAGAGACAGTCTTTGCATATATGTCCACCAAGACTATAATGGACTTGGATATTTTTTTATATATAAAAGAGAATATACGGGCCGGGAGTTTGGCCTAGTGGTTAAAGTGCTTGCCTAGCATGCATGAAGACCCGGGTTCGATTCCTCGGTACCACATACATATAAAAAAGCTGGAAGTGGTGCTGAGGCTCAAGTGGTAGAGCTCTAGCCTTGAGAAAACCCAAGGACAGTGCTCAGGCCCTGAGTTCAAGCCCCAGGACTGGGAAAAAAGAAGAATATATGAGAGCAATGCTATGAGAAAGACAAAGAATAAGAGAGGACATTTGAGAGAATGGATGGATGGATGGATAAGCAGATGCAGTGGATGGATAAATGAACAGATGAAAGAATGAAGAATGTACAGAAAAGCAGTAGAGTAGGAAGACAGAGGATTTACTGACTGTACCATATTTTGACAAGGTATATAGCCTTTACTGTTACTTTGAACTATTCTGAATTCATTTTGATGCCTTTACTTACATTTTTGCTTCACTTTATGCTTTTAACTTCCGCCCATTCGAACAGACTGAAATTCTTAAGGGAAAGAAGCACATGGGCCCTTCCCAGAGTCTAAATAGAATCCTGCACATAGAGACTGAGTTTGCACTCATTCCTTTGTTAAACTAACCCCTAATCTTATTCTAGGCCCAGGAAGAGTAACAGACATGGTTAAGCCACAAGCCTGACATGGAGTTTTACAAATTCTGCCCAAAACTCCCCAAACTAACTTCAAGTGTCCCAGAGGCTGTCAGTGGAAGGCCATCTGGTTGTGTGGGCCTTACCTAGGACCCTTCCTCTGCTTTCCTCATATGAGATCATAGTCTTCTATCCCAAAGTAGTCCTTTTGAGAAAGTTGTCCCATGTCCTGTATGTAGTGTCCCATATGGGTACAGCTGAACTGACCAAAAACAACCCATATTAGCACCATCTGTAGGCTGCCCTGGGGTGTCTATATACAGGGATAAGCATTCTTCACAGTTATGTTCTGAGTAGAGGCAGATCACAAGGGCAGCCTGAGTAAGACAGACATTTGCTGCTTCCCTTAATGATTTGGGGATCTGTTGCCTACAGACCAGGAGACATACTCTGGTGTGAGTTTACAGGACTCAACAACAAGCAAGACAGAGTCCAGCGTCGTGGTGTTTTGAGTTTGGGGTTTTGTTTTGTGGTACTGGGCCCTATACTGGTACAGGGCCTTGTGCTCCCACATGAAGTTTTTCACTCAGGGCTGGTACACTACCACTGGAGCCATGCCTCCACTTCCTGCTTTCTACTGGTGAACTGTAGACATGAAGAGTCTCTCAGACTTTTCTTTCCCAGGTTGACTTTAACCATCACTTCCAGATCTCAGCTTCTTGAATGATTTTATGAGTCACTGGCACAAGGCTCACGGTTCTTTGGATCTCAGAGGAGAGAGGAACGCATGAGAGATCTGTAGTTTCCAGCTGTGGTCACTGCTGTCAAGAATGACAGGGGAGCTACCTTGCTGGACCCTTCGGAGAAAAGATGGCAATGACAGGACCCAAGAAATGGGTCAAAGCAGAGCTAAGGTGTTTTGCCAGCACTGCTCCATCAGAACCGGCATGGGAGTTACTTGGGAAGCCATTCAGTAGATTCTTCACAAGATCTCAGGCAATGTTACCACTGCTAGCTGGCATAACCAGGTAACCAAAAGCAAAAATCAGAATGGTACCCACCCTGTGGAGAAAGAGCCCTGCAAGAAGGTAAAGAGGAGAGTTTACAACAGGGAGTCTGGTTTCATATGAAACTGCTCCTTAAACAATTGGTTCAGAGTCATAAAAATATTTGAGAGCTATTTTTAAGAGTTTGAGGTCACTCGTAATTCCTTTTCTTTATGGCTTTGCTACTCTACTTGGTACTCGATTTATTTTAAAATGTGTTTCTTGCTTATAAATTTTAACTATGCCATCCCCTCCTCTCTGAACAAGTGTCTTCTACGCCCACTTTTTGTTGTCATTGTTTTTGTTTTTTTGTTTTTGGCATCTCCCAAAATGGGCCAGCTAGCAACCATAGCTCCTACCCACCTGGTTACTGTTGGCAACTGAGACTCATTCTATGCTGGATTCTCAAATGGATCCCAAATGTAGAAAAACTGACAAAACAATCAAAACCTAGCCTTTGAAGTAAGTTTTACTATTTTTTTTATTGGCGAATCTGGTGACAGGTGGATTTACTTATGCAGTCGACAAATATTTTCTGAGCACCTGCCTATTTTCCAGGACCTATGGTAAGAGCTGAGGTCACAAAAGTGAGCACGATGGAGCATTTGGACCCGGCACTACTAATGCAAGGCTTAAAACAGTAGCTAGAGTGAGCCAAAAAGATTAGGCAACCACGAAGAAGACACCAAATAGAAAGACTCTGGTTACAGACAAGGCTCTGGGTTTTGCAATCATTGGTGCTAACTTGCTTTTTTTTTTTTGAGGGGGAGGAGAGGGAAAGGTGCCAGTACAGGGGCTTGAACTCAGGGCCTCACACTCTCATCTGGCTTTATAATCAAGGCTGCTGCTCTACCACTTGAGCTACACCTCCACTTCTGGCTTTTTGATGGTTAGTTAATTGGGGAGATAAAGAGTCCCCCAGATGTTCCTGCCTGGGATGGTTTCAAACCACAATCCTTAGATCTTGGCCTCCTGGGTAGCTAGGATTAACAGGCGTGAGCCACTGCCAGTGCTCCAGCCTTGCTTGAACTTTAATGTGAAGTAAAAACATTGGCGAAAGTTCCTGAGACCAAGTTTTCCCAAGAGAAATTGACAACGTGCTTGTCTAGAAAAGAAGTATCAACAGGCAGCAGCAAGTCGATCCACAATGGGCAGAAGAACAGAGCCCCAATGATGGGAGAATGAAACTCTCAAGGACCCCCCAAAGAGGAGAGGAAAGATGTTGTTACAAGGCAACACTCATTTCTTCAGTCAACAAATATTAATGGAGCCCTTTCTGGGGTTCCAGACTCTAGGTGGGAAACAGCCACTGTCGGGTTCATACAGCAACATAATTTTACTCTCTTAACAGACTGCAGCACCTCTTCCTTCTTTCCAGCTGTTTTCAATCCAAAGTAACTCCAAAGCCATCTCAAAGCCCTAAGGCATTTCAAGGGATGCCCACCCCAGAACTTCTGACCCCATAGGTCATACAGGGACATGAGAATGTGCTTGTCTAACAAGATCCCATGTTGTTTGGATTCTGCCCATCTAAGGGCCACATTTTGATAGGAAGAAAACGGAAGCTCAAAGCTCGTGGACCTGGGAAGTCACTACGCAGAGGTGGGGCACAGGTGATATCCAACCGCTAATAAAACCCACCACTCAAACACAGAACATCACTAGAAAAAAGCTAGGACCCAATATGGGAGGCTTGGGTTCTCTCATCCCAGATCTCCTGCTCCCCAGGAAGTGTGATCCTGAAAAGGTCCACTTGACTCCTCTAGATGTCCATATTCTCATCTGGAAACAAGCACAACTGGATCTAATCACGCATACTTTCCCCTCATCCTAAATGTCTACAACTGCATGATACTAAAAGCTCATGGAAAGGCAACAGAGCACAGTTGAAGACACAAGTCAGCACACTGTCTTGGGGAGGGTTCCTGGGAGTTCAGCAGGGGAGTGCCCGAGGTGACTGTGAAGAGCAATAAGTGTGACTATGTGGGACTGGCGATGTGGCTGTAAAACACCACCACCCTCCCAGCCATCCCAGGCAGGTGTACCACCACCTCAATGAAGGGGGAGGCAGCAGGTGTTTACAGGGCAACAGCATGGGAAAGGGCCTGGGTCTTCTGGAGATAGGTTCTGGTGGGATGTTCTCCAGAGTCCTAAGCAGAGAAAAACATCTTGACAGAGAACAAGCCGTATGGCCCCCGCTTCTCTGAAGTTTCATGCTTCTGAAGTCTGTTCCCTGTGGTCAATTGTAGCCACAAAATAAGGTCCTGGCTGAGCAACCCAGGATCTCCCACGCAGAGGGTCCATCCTTTGGACTTATCCGAAGATCAACAGTAGCCTAACAACTGGGCTAAAATCTTGGGCAGGCAGGGTCCCTTGTCATCACACTTTATCACAAGGAGGAGAACAGTTACCGAGAGACTATACTCACATAGCCTGCACTAGAGTACTGTTAATCTTTCACTGTGCCTTACTTATCAACTGTAGGTTTATCCATATTGGAAAATATAGCATCCATACAGGCCAGCACTGTCTGGAGTTTCAGGTGTCAACTGGAGGTCTTGGAACACATCCCCTGCAGATATGGGGAAAGATTCGAGTCTGCTCCGAGGTGGTCTCTCTGGTCAGCCCTGGAGTACCTGACACCAAGGGTTTTCACTGGAGTCCTGTCCCCTCCTAAGAAGCGCATCCTCTGAGGAGACCATGGCTTGCAAGCTCCAAACAAATTCTCTGACAATCCCTCCCCAGTGGGAGCTTTCTCTTTCTTATCTAAGGTGCCATCCATCAGGGGAGGAACAAGGAAAATTTTTTTTCTTAATGTAAAACATGAAAAATTAAAGGGAGGGGCCGGGAGTTTGGCCTAGTGGTTAAAGTGCTTGCCTAGCATGCACGAAGACCCGGGTTCGATTCCTCGGTACCACATACATAGAAAAAAGCCAGAAGTGGTGCTGAGGCTCAAGTGGCAGAGCTCTAGCCTTGAGAAAGTCCAAGGACAGTGTTCAGGCCCTGAGCTCAAGCCCAGGACTGGAAAAAAAAAAAAGAAAAAAGAAAAATTAAAGGGAAAAATAGTAAAAAAAAAAAAAAAAAATGCTTTGCAACAGTCTCCTAAGCCAGTGGGTCAGAGAGGCTAGCCTGGCAAGGACAGGCTTTAGATGGTTTCTGATAAACTCCCCAGAGATAAGTGGGTTCTGTTTGTTCAGGGCTTAGGGAGCTTTAGCCAAGTCTGATCACAAAGCTGCCCTCTGTCAACAGTCCTACAGGCCACTAATAGGGCTGTACAAACACTGCAGTAACAAGTTCTTCTCACCTGTGGTGCTAAGGAAAGGCCAGGCCCTTTTGTCAAGACCCACAAAGACCTGAGGGAGGGAGTGTGGTTTCCCCCCCCCTCAGCCAGGCCTCTTGAGCATCTGGGAAAAGGCCTAGAATGGGGAAGGGAGAAGGCTAGGGAGATAAGCCTAAAGTTTGTTGAGCTGTCACCTAACTGCAAAAATGTGGGCCTCACTCAGCAAGGACATCCAGTATTGAACAGTCTCTTTAAATGAGCAGG
This sequence comes from Megascapheus bottae, assembly GCF_031878675.1. NCBI lineage: Eukaryota > Metazoa > Chordata > Mammalia > Rodentia > Geomyidae > Megascapheus > Megascapheus bottae. The sequence continues at coordinate 5,971,498 of NC_143525.1, read as the reverse complement.
TAAAGGGCCACAAGCAAAACTTTGGTACTGGGTTCAGAGGGTCCAGAAATCACAGCTGAGACCCTGTGGTTTTTGCTCTTTCCAGGAGGGGCACATCTACTCCCCACCCCACCCCACCCCCGCCCCCCACTGTAGGGCCATCTCCCAAATCTACTTGACCTCCCAGTCACTTTTTCCACTGACTTCTCTGTAAACATCTTAGCCTTTTCTTTCCCCTGCCCTTTTTTGGCTGCTACGCCTCCCCCTAAGGCTTTGACATGATCCCCTACTAACTAAAAGCTCCCAGGCCGTGCAGGATAGCTCAGGGTTTGCCCTACACAAATACCCTCCTCTGGGCCCCGCCCACCAGGAAGGCAGTCAGGCCCCTCTCTGGGAAAGACATATGGAGGCGGCTTCAGTAAGCCCTGAGCAGTCATCAATTCTTTGCAGCCTTCCTCAGACCCTCCCTCTGCTTCCCTCTGCAAAGCCTGGCCCCAGGCAGTGGGGTGGAGGTTAGGCCTCACTCTGCTGGTCACCTCCTTCAGGGATATCAGGCCTGCTCTGCCATGTGCTCTCAACTATAGGCCTTCCCTAACTCCAACAGTCTTTCTTCAAACTTTCCTCTCACCTTATCAGTATCCTGTTCTGGAACCTTCCATGGCTTCCCACAACCCTCAAAATGCAAACTCCTTTCACTGCAAGGAGAAAAATAATCCAAAGTAGAGGTCAAGAGATTTGGGGTCTGGCAAGATTCTTGTAACCAGAACATTCAAGGCAGGAATCCATCAGTCAAATGGGGAAGGGGATTTTGTGTCCTGAAGGTAAATCCAAGAGCTAAGAGCTCCCAAGGTTTCCCACTATGCCCTCCTGTAGAAGATATAGGAAACATGGGCCTCGCAGCTAGAAACTTTGCCAAGGGCCTGGCAACAGTTAGTGACAATTAACTCTTCTATAAACTTCGGGGCTCTGTCCAGACTTCCAGTCCGGGAAACGGGTGACATGGTCTGGGCAGAAAGCTTGATCGGCCCCAACCCGTGACTACCAGAATTCCTTCCAGAGGCCAAAGGGCTTTCAAAGTGAAAGAGGTTGTGTAGGTGAAGAGCGCGCACGCGCGCGCGCGCACACACACACACACACACACACATACACACACATACCTTTCTCTAACCCTCTCTCCCTTCTCTTCTCTCAGTCCCCAACCCCAGCCTTTGCTGGCCATGAATCCCCTCTGTGACTTTACCGCCCTGCCAGATGCCTTCCTGCAGTGCTGGGGCTTTCCCCAGAGGTGGTGCACATGCTCTGTGTGCTTTCTTCAATGAACGTGTGAGGGCTGAACTGCCAGAGGAGCCAGCCAAGCCTGGCTCCCAGCTCAATGGAGTCATTCCCCATCTGTACTGGGTCCTGTCACCCAGGCTGCCACATGCGGGACTCCTGCAGTGAGAGAGGGTGTTGCGGGCCTAATGACTTGCAGTTACTTGGTTCTGGGATACCAGGCCACTCCCTGTTCTTATTTACCACTATCTCCAGAGGCTGTGCCCCTCTCTGCCTAGCCTTTTGTCTAATTCAACTCTGGCTAACTTTGGCTTGAGCTGTTATCTCCAGAGACCAGCCTACAGCACTCCAAGGACCCCATACTGCCAAGTCCTGTATACCCCACATGGGTTACAAAGGTATATAGGTTGGAAACTTAGATCCCTGGCCAGCCTATCTGGGTTCAACAACAATGTGCCTCCTCTCCTTTTCCTAATTTCACAAATCAAAATACAGGACATCTAGTTAAATATGAACTGTGACAAATTATTTTCATGAAAGTATGCCTATGTGTCTTGCTTGCAGGGTAGTCCTGTATCTCTCACAACCTTACCCCATCCCTAAGATGTGTTCATTTCACATGAGGTTTTGAGTTTTGCTTTTTTTGTTTTTAATGTCAAATGAGAAATCTACCCTAGAAATGTGTAGTGAGGGAGATAGGGAAGGCATTGCTGTGTGACATCACTGTCACCATGGAGCACAAAGCTACCTCTCTCTGCCCTACCCAAACTGCCAAGAGGCTCCTTTATTTCCTAGAATTGCCCCAACAGCACATGCAAAGACCCTCAGTTTCATATGCAAGAATATTCACATAAGGTTAGAGAGCAAGGAGGAAGCAAAGTATGTTCCAAGCAGCCTGAAACTTTCATAAAAGACTATCTGCATCAAGGCATGCTTTGTGGTGGAACAGATCAAAATCTGACCCTGTATTCTAAATACTGTTATTTTAATTAAACCAATAGGTGCACTTTATTTAGAGATCAGAAAAGGGTTTATGAGATAATACAACTTAAGAGTTTAATTAAAAATTATGTCATAGAAGAATGTAGGTGACTTACCACGAAACTGAGGGAATGACAGGGGACAGCAGATTCCTGCTGACCAAAAGAGCTGGAACGGGCCACCCCTGGGAGAATGACCTTGGCTATCCCTAAAGGCATTCAAGTAGAAAGATGTATGTAGAAGGCATAAGAGACTGCAGATTGGAGGAGGAGGTAGACAGACAAATCAAAGCCCTTACAACATAGTCTTTAAGGAGATACTCTCTGGGCCCCCCACCCCCCAGCCAGGAAATCCTGCCAGGTCTGAGACTAAGACTGGTAACTTCATTTTGTTTTCTTGTAGTACTGGGGACAGAACCTCAGGCCTACCACATGCTAGGCAAGCATCCCAGCCTTCCCCTGAACATTCTTATGCAGGAGTTAGTGGCAGGCAAGGCTATCTGCAAAAAGTCCTTGAGATAGGAACTGTTCGCTTGAGATGAGAGCAGAAAACATGGAGGAATTTATTGGTAGCAAATAAATACAAACAGCCCTTTGCAAATGATGCCCTGAGTTATCAGAAAATGGCCCACGGACCACCATGAACTCTTACTCCTAGACAGAGCAATGGTGGCTATGCATGTGACTGCTTCCTGAACAGACTTCTGTACCAGTACAGGGAGACAGCAAAAGGCTCAACTGTAACAGTGGCCATTAGTTCAGAGTTTTGAAGTCTTCAGGACCAAGAATATTTTGCAGGAAGACACCAATACAATTGTCTGCTGCTGACTTCTCTAATGTCAGAGTGTTGCCATGAAGAATAGTTCTCTTGGATTTAGGGATGGTAAGTAATTCATAGCAAAATCCCCATAAGGCTCAACCCTAGAGATAAGTCTATGTCAAGTTAGCCCTGCCTCATTTTCTTACTGTTCTGAGCCCTTGCAGCATGGCCAAATGTCTACTCTCTGGCTACGAGAGATACCCTGTGTCCCTGCTCTGATTTAGCACCCAATACAGTAGTAAATCCCCTAGATCCTCTATAGACCCCTAAGGCCTTCTGTCCTGCTAACCAGTGAAAAGGTTGTGGGAACGAGGAAGTCTCTTTTGCAGTTAGCTTCAAGCATTCATTTTAAGGTGTCAATAAGAAAGCTGTCCTTTCCTTGAGGCTTTACCTCAAAAGAAAATGGTAATCTCTGCTAGAACTCTGATGTAACTAGAAATAAGAAGCTCCTGGGAGCTCCTTGGGGGGGGGAAAAAAAAGATGCAGCCTGAAGGATGAGGTTGGCTGGTGACAGCTAGATAACTAAAAGTAGTACTTAAAGACTGAGGCTTTTTCTCTCAAGAGCTAAGGCTCTGAGTTCAAGCCACAGTTCAGGTATACACATACATACATACACACACATACACACACACTCATATACACAGATAATATAATAAATATATTTTTATTTATTTAGACATACCTATATAAATACATATGTACACATTTATTTATCTACCCAACATGCCCACAAGCATCAGATATGGAACGTTCTATCATTCATACTTCACAGATAAGGATGTTGAAACCCAGGCAAAGTTTACAAAGAACACAGGGTAACAGGGACTGGATTCCTGCTCCATTCCAGCTCACAATCCTGGAACTTTCCTCTCCCCCAGGGGTGAACAATGAGGTGGAGCCTACCCCACTAGACCTCAACCAAGGGACTCTACAGGGCTTGTAACCAGAATGAAACCATTTAAGGCACCAACTGGCCCAGGAGGGTAGGATTGTTTTATGACAATAGTTCCCCTCAGGTAGTCTCTGGAAATGTTGTTGTTGTTGTTTTGCTGACCTTAAAACAAGGGAGGAGTTTAAAAATCAGCCTTCCTCCCAGTACTAGTTGGGGCGGGGGAGGGGGACACCCACACATGTGAACGCCCTACATTTCTTGGCCCTGGCACTTCTGGCTGCTTAGGATGTCACTAATTCCCCAGGCGTCCTCTGTAATTCCACAGTAATGTGGCTTTAATTGTCCCCAAAGCAGGCCATTCTTCCTTTATTGTGCAGTAAATTTCCCTCCAGAGTTCGGATTTCATGTGCTTGCCACAGCTAGGGAGCTGGCCAGTCTCTGGGGGAGGCAGCACTGTCCTCCCCAGTGTCCAGCCTCTGCCAGCCCGCCCCTTCTCCTCTTGGCCCTCCCTTGGCCTGAAGTTCCAAACAGCTGGCTGGGGTACAGACACAGACGTCAGGACCCCCAGGGAAGGGCACACTTGAAGAGGCAGGGACACTGGTCTGTGGTTCTGTCTGGAAAAGAAATTAACTTGGCAAATGCAAACAAGCTGCAACAGCAGGATTCATTAGGCTAAAGTTAGGGACTGCTCTCCTCCAAGTGCTTGTTTGTCATCACCAGCAAATGCCACTGAGTCCAGGAAGCAGGTTCCAGGAAGGGGGTTCTACACCTGTTCACATTTTCACCTGTGGGGCTGGGCCAGTCACCTGATCCAACTCAATGGTTCAGGAGTGAGGAGTAATTACAAGCACGGGGTTATCAGATGAGATATGGCCCTTGGCCTCTGCTTCTTTTCAATGGGGAGGTGGAAAGGGTGAGTCTGCAGCTGTGTGTATGAGCCTAATACCATCTGCTACAGACTGGCACTGTACACTTGACCTTGGCTTTGTCAGTTAACCTCTTGTGCCTCTGCTTTCTTATCTAGGAATATGGACAGTAATGGCGCCCACCTGCCAACAGCAGCTGACGCAGGAGAACAGCGACTGACGTTGTTATTACCACAGCAAACAACAGTTCCTGGAGTCCCTGGGAGAGCTGCTGGACGCCAGAAACACTGGCTAGGAGATGATCTGTGTGCTTTACTGCATGCTGCAGAGAAGAGTGCATTCAGGACGCCACACCAGGGAAATGGACAAACAGGGGCATTCAGGGCAGCCTCAGAGCCTCTGCAGCCTCAGTCTCAAAGTTTAATTTGGATGTATGAATTGATGTAGATGGACAGATAATAGATAAATGGATAGATGGACTTGGTTATAATTAGTGTGGTAACGTCATTTTTACCTTTGGTCACAGTTTCACTTAAATGCCACTGTATTTAGTTACAGTTGGTCCCAGAGGACAAGAGCAAGAGCCATGGTTCACTTCTTTCTCACAAGAGTTTCTGTAGACAGGGAGGGAGTCAGCAACCCTGGGTGGGGGGTAGCTTGGGACTCCTGTCTTGCAACTAAACTGGTAGGGGCCCTGCACTCTCCACCTGGAGCCTGCCAAGTGAAGTCTACATCCCCTCCACAGCATCCTTCATGATTCTGAAGCCAGGGCTCAGTAAGGAAGGCTCCTTGGCACACAAAGATAGCAATGTGGGGTGTGTCGGGCACAGCCTAAACTGGAAGGTGAGGCTGCCTGCCATTCCTGACCATATTACTATCCACTTTTAGCCCAGAGAAAGTGAGGAAGGCCCACTCCTTCCTCCTGTAAGCATTTCATTGCCCTTGTTTCTCAGGCCCCTTGACTGATCACTACCCTCCCCTGCTCCAGGAGACCAGAGGACACATCCAGACTCCTTGGATTGGCATTAGAGGTACCCAAAGCTTCCTCGATCTCCTGGCCTCCTTCATTGAAAACTGGACTCTAGCCTCACTCACATCCCTCTGACTAAACCTCTCCACCAAGGCATCCACAAAGGTCCCAGCTCAACCTTCCCTACTCACCCTGTCAGAAATAGGCAAGTCTGAACCACATGCCCCGGATATGCCTGCTCATAGCCAAAGGCCCAGCAAATCAGATCCTGCTCAACAACCCCAAGAGTAAACCTAATAGGAAATGCTACAATGAAGGGGTCCTGAATAACCTAAGACTCTCTACAGATCCTACAGGTCCCCAACCCCCCACTCCAAGCTCTGACAGTGGTCCCTTTGCCTGATTACCAACACAGATGCTTTGTCTTACTCCCCAAGTCTCTGCTGCTCTGTCTGCCACACCCCAGCCCCACCGAAGCACCCACACACAGTTGTCAGTGAGCTGGGCCTTTGCCCAATGAAGAAGTGCAGATGGATTGACTGGCAGGCAAGAGATACCAGAGCCCAGGTGGGAGAAAGACTCTGTCTGGCCTCTGTCTCTGAACCACACACAGGCCCTTGGTGACAGCACGCTGAGACAAACAGGCTGAGATCAGGGAGCAGCAGCAGCTGAGGTACAGCCATGAATCCCCACTGGACACTGACTGGCTCCTGGAAGCAGCCAGAGCTACCACCAGGAACAGAGCCTGCAAAAGCCGCAGACACACGCTCAAGCGAGTCTAGGGTCTCACCACTAGTCTCTGCTGCCTTATTAAGAAATCTATTTGAGCTTCCTGGGCCCCGGGCAGTATCTTGCCCTTAAAATTTATGCAAATGAAATAATGAGCAATTTGGGGAAAGGAATGAAATGCTGAACAGAGATCCAAACCACCCCAGACACCGCCTGGAGGGGGTTTCAAGTTGAGCAATCGTTTAAAAGATGATTTAAAGTTATTCACTACACACATACACACACACACACACACACACACACACACACACACACAGAGTAACTACACAACAGCAGATCCTGCAGCTTCAAGTTCGTCCAGACACAGTGGGGAATGGAGAGATCAGGCTGGGACACAAACTAAGTTTGGTTGTTTATTGTGCTCCCTGAGTGACCAGTGTGACTTCAAGGGGAGTCCTCTGGAGTCAGAGCAGGGATGCAACCCCTGACCTGGCACCCAGAAACAGCCACCTCATTCCCCAAATTAGACATGAGGAAAGCCTCAAGTCTAGCCAAGAAGGTGGGAAATGCCCACCAACTCTCACTGGTAGAGTCATGTCCAACTGCAAGAGGGCACTGTGTATATTTTATTAATTCAAATCTTCACTGAATTCCCACCCCTATGCTAATACCATTATAGGTGCCTGAAATATAGCCAGAAACTAATATCACTTGGTAAATATTCATATTATGACTATTCTGGAAGGGCAGATGGTGACACAAAAATGAACAAGAACATAGCCACTGGATTCTGTGAGTATACAGTGTGGCAGGAGAAATGAACAAAATTCAAATTCCAGCTGGGCACCAGTGGCTCATGTCTATAACCCTAGCTACTCAGGAGGCTGAGATCTGAGAATCTTGGTTCAAAGCCAACCTGGCCAGAAAAGTTCCCGTAAGACTCTTATCTCCAATTAACCACTCAAAAACCAGAAGAGTAACTATGGTTCAAGTGGTAGGGCACTAGCCTCATGCAAAAAGAGGCTCAGCAACCAGGCCATGAGTTCAAATCCCAGGACCAAGCAAAGAAAAACAAATTCGAGGCCTAGCAGAATCCACTCCTAACATCACCCAGGTATCATTTAATTGTGATTCTGAAGAAGAGATAGGAGCTTGAAACTGAAGGCATAAAGAAAATATTCAAATTCCAAGCAGAGAAACTAGCACAGGAAAAACACTGAACATGGGGAAATTTGAACATCAGCCTCCCTCCAGACCCCGAAGTAGAAGAAGGGCCTGAGAAGAGTCCCTTCACTTAGTCCTTTTTCTTTTACTTCTTACCATCTTCACACATTCCTTTTGAACACTAAAGAAATCAGAACTGATGGTCGGAGCTTATTCCCTGTCTAGGACACCATTCGGGGCAGAGCAGGGCTGAGTAAGGAAGAAGAGGCTGAAGAATAAGATACCCAGGGCGTCTAACTGTGGAAGAGCCTTAAGTTCCCTGAGGAGTATATGGAGAGAACAGAACTTAGGCTTGAACTCTGCTTCTGTTCTTTCCCTGGTTCCACTATGTGTGTTTCCAGTTAGCCAAATGGGGCAGACCCAGGGGTACTACATCCCCACTGCATGTCCCTAGCACCTCTGACCCCTAAACCCTGAGCCAAATCTCCTGCGCTCTTTATTATGATGTGGGTGGTCCCATAAGGCAAGATGTCCCCCCCCCAACCCCTAACAATCTCCTGTCTCTTGTCTCTAGTTTCATTCCCTTCAGTTTCGGGAGGGGAAGAAGGAGTGGAGGAGAGGTAAGGGGATGGAGGGATCATCATTTCCTACAGCTGGAAAGTGGCATTCAGGCATCCATTAAACTGTGCTCTCTACTTAACTATGGAATCATCCTTGATTCTTAATTTCAGAATAAAATAAACTGAGGTTCCAGTTGGCTTGGTTTCGTGAAGATTGGTATGTGTTAAGAGGGAGCTGGTCTTCCTAACCCCAGCCGCTGGTCTGCTGCTGACAGATTTCCTGCCTACTCATTTCTGGGAGAGCAGTCCCTTCTACAGGCCATGACTCAGTTTCCTCCCGGTGGGAACTGACTGTAGAAGGATTCTAGAACAGAGGCTGAACCAGAATAGCAGGAGGAGATGAAGAACTAGACTTAGTGGGTCTACACCTATAATCCTAGCTATTCAGGAGGAGACCTGAGAATCGTACTTCAAAGCCAGCCCAGACAGCAAAGTCCAGGGATTCTCATCTCCAATAAATTACTCAGAAAAGGCCAGAAGTGATGTTTGTGGCTCAAGTGGCAGAGCAGGAGCCTTGAGCAGAAGCAGCTCAGGGACAGCCCTCAGGCCCTGAATTTTAAGCAGGCAGGCAGGCAGAAGGGAGGAAGGGAGGAAGGGAGGAAGGGAGGAAGGAAAGGAAGGAGGGAGGGAGGGAGGGAGGGAAGCCAGGAGGGAGGGAAGCAGGGAGGGAGGGAGGGAGGGAGGCAGCCAGGCAGGCAGGCAGGCAGGCAGGGAAAGGAAGAGGGAGGAGGGAGGGAGGGAAGAAAGAGAAAGAGAAAAGAGAAAGAAACAGAAAAAGAATGGGAGGAGGGAAATGGGGACCAAGACATGAGAAAGGGTATCAAAGTATGTGAAGTAATACACCTATCTGGTGAATATAATGTAACCCTTCTATTAATCACAATAAAAATATCTGGAAAAAAAGAAATAGGAATAGAATGAAAAATAGAAAGAAAGAAAAAGAAATGGAGAGAGAGAAAGCAAGAGAGAGGGAGAGAAAAGAAAAAGAAATAGTCTTAATTACTCAGGAGGCTGAGATCTGAGGATCAAGGTTCAAAGCCAGCATGGGCACAAAAGGACCTGAGACTCTTATCTCCAATTAACCTCTAGAAAACAGGAAGTGTGGCTTGGCTCAAGGGTAGGCAGTAGCCTTGAGCTGAAGAGCTCAAGGACAGCGTCCAGGCCAAGTTCAAGCCCCATGACCCACCAAAAAAAAAAAAAAGAAAAGAAAAAGAAAAAGAAGTAGACTTGAAACTTCCAGAAGGAAGTAAGGGCAGGTATTACAGGTGAATACGAGGAAATGTACTATATGGCTAAGTATAGATCAGTCTATAGGTATGAAAAGCTTTTCAAGGAGTTAATGAGGGACCCAGGGTTGAACCTCTGATCTACTACAAGCCACTCCAATGCCTTATAAGCTCCAGAAACCAAATGAGATTGTGGGGTGGACTTTGTTGTACGGGAGACCTTGTCACAGGCAGTGAGCATTTCCAATCTGTTCAGGCATCAGGCCAGAACCCTTAACTGTTGGCATTTAAAATACTCCAGGAATTAGGCTGGGCCACACTCACTGTGACCCTCCAACAGAGCTTCACATTACCAGTGTACACATGTCATTCATTGCTCTCCTGGTTTAGTAAGCACCCAGGGCAGATTGATGCCAACCATGGTGGTATGGTAGGGGTATAGAGCAGGTACAGAAATAAATAAACAAGGTATGGCCACTGTGCTCAAAAAATTCATATTCTAATGAAAGAGGAAGACCTTAGGTAGGAAATAAGTCTCTGATACAAGAGACAGACCTATAGGGTGTGTGAGTGCTGAGAATGGTTCAAAGTAAGGGTGGCTGCACTGGAGTTTTCCTGGAAGTCAAGAGTGATTAAACTCAGGGCCAGGGCATGTCCCTTAGCTTTCTAGCTCAAGGCTGGTGCTCTACTATTTGAGCCACAGCTCCACTTCCAGCCTTTTGCTGGTTAATCAGAGATATGAGTCTCATGGCCTTTTCTGCCCAGGTTGCCTTTGAACATCGATCCTCAGATCTCAGCCTATTAAGCTGCTGTAAGCACCAGCAGCTGACTTATTCACACATTCTGTTGGCTGGCAGTGGCTCTGTAATCACCAAATACACATGAGTATCAACACTTGCAGAATGGGCCGTGGGGGCCCCAAATCCCAGGGGTAATATGCTCCAAATGACAAGGAAGAGGCACTGTGGGAAAGAGGCATTGGCACTGAGGTGATCACCACTGAATGTGCAGTACTTAGGAAGGGGGCGCATCTCAATTTTGTTCATATTTTCTTTTTAACACATGCACTAATCATAGCCTTAACACAACCTTTTTTCTTTTCTTTTCTTTTCTTTTTGCCAGTCCTGTGGCTTGAATGCAGGGTCCTGGGCACTGTCCTCGGACACTTTTTTGCTCAAGGCTAGTGCTCTGCCACTTGAGCCACAGCACCACTTCTGGCTTTTTCTGAATATGTGGTACTGAGGAATCAAACCTAAGGTTTGTGCATGCTAAGTAAGCACTCAACCACTAGGCTATGCTCCCGGCCTCAACAGAACCTTAAGATAGAATGAAACTCAATTCTCCCTTAGAACACTGGGGCTGAAGAGGATGTTCTCTCCTGGAGAGGAAAAGCAATCAGGAGAATGAAAGCCACAAAGCTAAAGTGCTCAAACCCAGAGACCCACAATTCATCACTCTTCTGGCACAAGGCAGCTGGGTATCTCCACCTCTAGCTCTTAACTGAACCCAGTTCTCTGGGGCCTTTAGATAAAGTGCTTTTTAAGGAGGCTTGAGGAAGCTCTGGCTTTCTTGGTCATTCAACTGGACGAGGGGCCCTAGGAGTAGTGATCCCCCCGGAAACTCTCTTGAGGACCCACTGTAAGCCCACCTCTTGCTGGCTTGATCTCCGCTCTCTCTTTTGGCTAAATTTATGAACACCAGTACTGTATCCAGAAATGTTATTACTGAGAGAAGGGGTAGGGGGCACAGAGCTGCCACCTGACTAATGAGGAGACAGGCCCTGCTCCAGTTACAGACAGCAGTAGAGGGATGGATGTGGAGGCCCCTTGGTTAAATCTTCAGTTCTTTTTTTTCCTCTTCCACAGCACTTAAGATGAACAGCAAATAGGCTTTTTGCTTAACTCCACGGACCACTTTCTTCTGTCCCTAAGCATCTGGAAATCCTACATTCTGCTTTTTGTCACCCTTTGCAACTGAGGAGAACTTCAGCCAGGCAGTCTTGTATGGGTAAGGGAGAAAATGGTAAGAGTTCTCCCTGATGGGATACCAAAAGATCCAGACATGAAAAGGACTCTGGGGTTGTCCTCCTGAGATATGAATCAAGAGTCAACATTCAGCCTGACGTTTCAATGGGGAAAATGACTTTGGACAGGGGGACGGGATATGGAAGAAGTTGAGAAGTGCTATCCCTATTTTGTACCAGGCACAAGAAGTTCATGAAGGAAATTCAGGGATTGGGCTGAGAACTTTAGCTGGGACTCAGCTGGAGAGATCTGCCAGGCTAGGGTCACCTTATCTTCTGTGTGTCCCCCTCACCAGCTGGTTGCCATAAGCCCTATCACTATCAACCATCCTCTAACTTCCTTTCCACTTCATTAGTGAGCCACTGAAACAGCAGAAGCCAGGCAACCCTGGGAAGAACTTGAGCTTTCTAATCCTGAATCCCAGAACTAATTCTACTCACATCGCTTATGTCCACACACACCTCCAAATAACTGATAATTGCACACATTTTATCAGATATGATAACAGATCCTAGGCTGAGCTGAAGGAAGCCTGGGGGACCTGAAACTGGCCTCTCTGACCCTGGATAATCACAAGGGTCCTTAAAACCAGAGTGCCCAGAGGGCACTAAGGATGACCATGGCTCTTACAACAGAGTTTACCTCTGCTCTACCAGCACCGTGCACCTCCATGCCACAAAAAGGGGATAAAACAGTCTCTCCCCTCATCCAGTGTCCTTCAACAAATGACATCAAGCCTGAGGTTCACAAATATGCTTGAGAAGGACTCATGGCCAATGTTCTCTTTCCTTTTGCTTCCAAAAGCAATCCACCAAATGACAGTCCCTCCTTTACGGATCAACGATATGTGCCAGCTGATTTCCCCTATTAACTACCCAAGCCTGTCATCTCTCACTTGGAAACTCATAGCCTCCCAGGTTCTACCCCAGCCAACAGAGCAGCAAGGGAGAAGTTACCAAAGTACATGTACAATTCCACGTCTCCTCATTATCACACATATACCTTTAGCTACTCTTCTACACTTGGAATAAAATCTAAATGACCTATCTCGCCCCCTATAATCCAGCCTCTACCCACTGCACTGATCCAACACTCAGGCTTCCCTCTATCCACCCTCTCCATGCATGCCCATCCTCTCTAGGGCTTCTCCAGGAAGAACATGGCAGCCTCAAACAGTCTTTCTGCCATGAGGTGAAAAGGAGCCTATGAGTCCCTTTTTCAAACAACGTTCCTGTCTTCCGGAGTCCTGGTCAACCAACAATTTTCATCCCTGTCCCCAAGTGATCTCCCTCTCCTCCCTCTCTCTGACCTATATGCCTGGTATGTCCCTGCTTGCCTCTGTGGCTCCCATCTGTTTCCCTCCATCCTCAGTCCTCCAATTGGTTATCGGAGCTGAGCTCCAAGCTGTCCTCCCTTCAGGAACTGTCCAGAAGCAACGGTCTTCATTGAGTTGGAAAGGGTGTAACAGGCCAGGCAAGAGTGCCAGACTAAGGGTTCACTCAGAGCATTAGGTCCCTTCCCTATGCCTAACTTTCCATAGTCTCTCCCAATCTTCTCCATTTCCCTTAAGGAGCCAAACTACAATAGTGAGGTCCCAAATGCTATTCAGTTCAAAATCATTATCATTCTGTAATTCTTTACAAAGCACAGCTCTTCTCTCCACAGCATACTTCATCCTCTCTTCCATCCTGACTCTGCTTTGCAGCCAAACCACTTAGCAGAGACTCCTGACCCTGGGACCTGTCAGCGTGTCAAGTTCTTCAGAGCTCCGTGTTTTTCTCTCATAAAATACACATCACAGCCAGATCCTGGTAGTTCACGCCTATAATCCTAATTGCTCAGGAGGCTGAGATATCTTGATCACAGCTTGAAGTGTTCTATAAGATTCTTATTCTTCAATTAATCAGCAAAAGCCAGAAGTAGAGGTATGATTCAAGTGGTGATTTGGAGGTGGGGGGGAACTTTGAGGAGGGGTAAGCAGGAATCCAAGGCCCAGAGTTAAAGCTCCAGTACTGGCACTGGCACACATGCACACACGCACGCACACACGCGTGCGTACGTGTACACACACAGACACACACACACACACACACACACACGGGCGTCACACCTAATTTAAAGGTGTTGTGCACATTAAATCAGATAACAGCACTATAGATGATAACCCACATTCGTATCATTGCTCAGTAGATAAGTACCAAGCATCCATTCTATTAGAAACTTTGCAATGAAGTAGGCAAGAAAGATAAAAGGTTCTCATGGGGCTGCCACCTGCTACAAGAATAAAGAGATGGAAACATAACAAAACCATAATAGACAATATAAATTGTGCAAGAGTACTTGCTCTCACACCAGCTCATGAAACCTCATCTACATAGGTGAGGAAACCTAGGCACAGAAAAGTGAAGTCATAAGAGGAAGGGGGCAACTCTGTTCAAAATGAAATATACTCAATAACCCCACTTACATAACCATAACCCCTTTGTACATGACCTTCACAATAAAAAAGAAAAGTGAAGTCATCTGTCCAAGCATCCTAGTAGGGGCTGGGGCAGGCTTGAATGCAATGCAGCAGTCAGGTTGGGGGCTAGGAGTTCAGCCACTTTCATTCTACCAGGAGGAGGCATTGGAGGAGACAGGGCTCCTTTACTGCCTTCCTGGCTTCTTTTAGGGCAGGTGCTTAACAAGTCAATACTGTTGCTGAGGGTGGCCAAGAGAGGATCTCCAGCTGCCCTCCAGCCATCATGGACACTCCTCATTCCCCGTCACTATCAGGCTCGTCAGCAAGTCGGAAAAGAAAGCACAGCTGAGTGTGGTCTGAGGGCGGCCCAAGCCCAAATTCAGCTCTGCACAAGGTGTGGCCACAGATCTCTTGGAAATCTGGGCAGACCACCCAGCAGGCTTCCCACCCACAAACTGGCTCCGAGGGCAGGAAGTGGAATCCAGGGAGGAGCTGGAGGGAGGGGGGGCACACGCAGGATGTGTCTGTCCACTCGAGTGTCATGGCAACAGCCAAGGGATGCAGTGAGGAGTGATCCTCAGTCACATCAGCTGTGTGTCCTGCACACAGATCCACCCTGCAGTCCTCACCTCAGGAAGGAAAAAACAAAAATGGTACTTGGCACACCCAGTGATGGAAGTCAGAACATGACTCAGCACAGACGAGCTGCTGAAGTTTTTCAGAAAAATGGATATAAGATGCAGTCCTAGAGGCTGGGAAGGTGTCTTATTGGTAGAGTGCTTGCATAGCATGCATGAAGCCCTGGGTTTGATTCCTCAATACCACATACACAGAAAAAAGCTGGAAATGGTGCTGTTGTTCAAGCCCCAGAACTGGCAAAAAAAAAAAAAAAATATATATATATATATATATATATATATATGGTCCTGTTTTGGCCTGGCATATTGTATATACATTTATTTGTTTATTCAAAATAGGGAAGAGGGGAAAACAAGATGATTGGGAGGGGGTAGGGGGAGGGTAACGAGGACAAAAACATGAGAAAGTGTACCAATATGCGAGAAGTAATGCACCCACTACTAGACAAATGTAACTATAACCCCTCTCCTACATTACCCAGACAATAAAATGAAATTTTAAAAAAAGAAAGAAAATGTTTTGGGAATATGAGAGTGATTGTGGGCAGTATGCAAACAGAACAATGTATAGCTAATGTTTTATAAAAAGTCAGTTTATCAACATGAGCGAAAAGGCTACAAGGTTACTATCTTCAGTCTATAAATTCATTAAGAAAAGATAGGACTTTTATTAGAAAAATATATTAGTGCCTTCATAGGTAACTCATAAAATAAAAATTCGAAAAATGTCTAACTTTTCTGCTAATGATAAAAGACATACAAACTAAATAATCAAACACCACTTTTTGTCTTACAAGTCGGGCTACATTTAGAGTAATTAGTACTCAACACAGCTGAGAAAACAGGGGATAAGCAGTCCAAATTCTTGTCATTTGTAAAGATATGCCATGCACCTGAATTCTTAGACACAATTCTCATCCAGCAATCTCTGTCCCTTTAGGAACCAAGAGTGGCACAAATATTAAGTTAGAATGCTATTCCATACAGCAAAGCCTCCAAATGAAAAAAACTGAAAACAGCCCAAATAACCAAAGTTAAAAGCCTGGTTAACTAAGACAAGAGTATTGTCACAAAATGCAATGCTAACTGCACAGAGTGAAAATATACTGTGTACATACACATATATAGAGAGGGTGTGTATGTGTGTGTGTGTCTGTCTGTCAGTCAATATTGGGGCTGAACTCAGTGCCTGGGTGCTGCCCCTTAGTTTTGTTGCTCAAGGCTGGTGTTCTACCCACCTCCATTGCTAGTTTTTTTGATGATTAAGTGGAGATGAATTTCATGGGCTTTCCTGCCCTGGCTGGTTTTGAACTGTGATCCTCAGATCTCAGCATCCTGAGGACCTAGAATCACAGTATAAGTTATCAGTGCCTCATATAAAAAAGGTTTGTAACACAATAGACTAAGCTGTTACCATAGTCAGTTGGAGTGGCTGTTGCTTGCATATTTTTCTCTTTTGTCATAATCTTTGTCTTCTTTACCTTTCTAGATTTAACAAGCATTGCCTCTGCAACATGAGAAATATTATATGATTTGATCAGAAATGGAGGCAGCATGCTGGGGGGCTAGGGTTAGGCCCTGCCAACTCACCCATGCCTTGGCTTCTGTCTAATGTTCCCATTTTGCCTACTTAGAAGTATCACGAGGAAGTAAAAGCCATTGTCCAATATGCAAGCCACTAATGTAATTCATGATTTGCTAATTATGAATCAAATTGTGGAGCACTTCAGGATTTACGGCAGAGATGCTTTTAAAAATAAGCACTCTCTACCTGACTTATGCATCATCTTTATAATAACAATTTAAAGCAATTTTAATGCCATGAAGCAAGCAAAAATTACCTAGCAACACAAACAAGAAATAAAATTTTTGCACATCTCCTATAATTAAATAAAATACAATAATAAAGAAGGGGTAGGAGTTTGGCCTAGTGGTACAGTGCTTGCCTAGCATACAGAGACCCAGGTTCGATTCCTCAGTACCACATATGTAGTAAAAGCAGGAAGTGGTGCTGTGGTTTAAGTGGTAGAGCTCTAGCTTTGAGAAAACCCAAGGACAGGGCTCAAGCCCTGAATTCAAGTCCCAGGACTGGTCAAAAAATAAAATAAAAAGAAATCCTGAAGCAAACTCTCTAGAACCCCAAACATCCACACAGAGAAAAAGAATAACCCCTTTGCACATATTAGTTCTTAGTCTAGCTTTCCCATATCAAGGCAATGACAAATTGGTGGACGTTGAGACAATGAGAGGTTGGAGGAAGTAGGTGTGAGAGTGGCAAGGGGCCATTCTGTAGAAGTGAAAGAGCCATGCTCTGTACCTCCCAGAGAGTCCTGCTGCCTAGAAAAAAAGAGTTACTGACCAGAGCTATCAGTTGAGACCACAGTGTTGAGGCTGTGGTGTGAGCTGGGGCACTCTGCAGACTACATTCCTTTAGGGTGCCTGTAGTGGGTGGTGGCTAGATAGCTCAGAGCAGGGCCTCTAATGTGAGAGTGCACGTGAGTAAGCACACATTATCACCACACCAGAAAAAGAATAATCCTAGGTATTCAAGGAGCTGCGGGCAGAGACATCCCAGAGAGAACATGGGAGCAGGTTGAGAGGGGAAAAGTCACACAGGAAGCATGCCTGGAGCTGGCACAGACCTACAAAGAAGACGGGGAAGAAATCAAAACTAGGATGAGGTACAACTGCCAGATATTCTACTGCAGAAAGAAATATTAATTCCTCCTGAGCACATGTGAGCACATGGCGGCAGCAGCATGGAGGGAAGCAGCCAAGGAAGTGCTTAGCTTCAGGGAAAGAAAAGTCAAAATCGCTGGGCAGTAGTTCACATCTATAATCCTGGCTACTCAGGAGACAGTGATCTGGTTCAAAGCCAGCCTAGGTAGAAAAGTCCATGAGACACTTGTCTTCAGTTAACCAGCCAAAAGCCAGAAGTAGCAGTGTGGCCTAAGAGACAGAGCACCAGCCTTGATTTTTTTAAAAAGCTAAGGGATAGTACCTAGGTTGTGAGTTCAAGATCCAATACTGGCGTGCGCGTGCACACGCACACACACGCACACACACACAGTCAAACCACAAAGCACTGGAATTTAAATATAACTGGCCTCTAGGGAAAGAAAGTGATGGAGCATGGGCAAGAAATGGAAGCTGTGTCCCTTCTGGGATGCTTGCATGAACCCGCAGGCTGTGGAGAGCTACACATCTCAGCATTCAGGAGGATTTCAGCTATGACATCCACTCTCTACCAGACACGTCCATCTGGACCACTTGCTTCTTCCTTTTTCCCTAAGCTACATGTCCCTATGATAAAGGGAAGGCGCAACTCTCCATAGTTACACTATGGTGGCCCTCCAGGTCCCTGGTGGCTTCTTCTTTGATGTTCAGCAGGTCTCCAAGGGGTGCAAAAGGATGCTCAGAAAGGGTATCGGGGATCAAGTCAGGCTTAAGTGCAGGTGACACTGGAGAGGGAATTGATTTGAAAAGCCTGAGTATTTTTAAGCAAAGGTATAAATGGAAACTCAAACCCAACCCAACCACCACCTGAACAGTGAGTGACAAAAGCATACTGAATTACAGCATGGAAGAAACCACAGGGTGGGGACCAAGAGGACACAGCTGGGCAAGACTCCAAATGTCTTGATGGAAGGCCCCTCAGCACTGCATACATTGTCCAAAACTTTCCCCAGAAGCTTCTTGGGATGCGTACATGCAACCAGAACCCAAATCCAGACTATGTGCAGAATAATGACAATTCAGTCAATAACCAGCCACATACACCAGAGCAGGCGGTAAGATTTCAACAGAACTGAAATATTCATATTGTTTAGTGACATCACAGCTGTCACACCAGATCATCATAGAGTAGCACCTAGTTCATGGGTTTGTAGACAGGCTGGTATCAACAAACTGTTCAGCTAGTTGTATAAAAGTAGAACACACATGATGATGTACAATGCCATGTATAATACTTGATGATGAGCCAACTAATTACTGGCTTAGGAATTTACTATATTTACTATCGCTTTTATCACTATTTTAGACTGTACTCTGACTTATCAGAAAGGTTGCTGTAAAACAGTACATGGTGTGATCTGGGCGGCAGCTTCCTACATCTCTTGTTTACTATGTCTCTTGGTTACGTCAAGAGCCCACGTCAAGTGTTGAACTGTGCTGTCTCCAACCCTGTAAGTATACTCCATGGTGTTCATATGATGAAACTACCCAACATGGCACTTCTCAGAAGTTGACACCACAGGCTGCCAAGCATAGACAGCAAATGCTTCATTCCACTGTGAAGACATACCACTTTTTATTTATCCATCAATAGTTAAAGTACCTAGGGATTGTTTCCATCTGGGGGTTGTCATGACTAATGCTGCTATGAATAGGGCCTGGGTACTATCCCTGAGATGTTTTTATGGTGGTGGTTGTTTTGGTTTTGTTCAGAGATGGTTCTCCACCACTTGAGCCACAGCTCTACTTCCAGCTTTTTTAGTGGTTTACAGGAGAGAAGAGTCTCATGAACTTTCCGGCCCTCATTAGCTTCAGGCTTAAATCCGAAGATCTCAGCCTCCTGAGTAGCTAGGATTAAAGGTATTGGTGATTTTTTTTTTAATTCTAATCAAGTGTGAAACAGTCTCCCTGTTGCAGCTTTTGGACATGCATTTCCCAAATGGCTAATGATACTGAGTACTTTATACATACATGCCTCCAGCATCCATTCACTAAAGAGTGAACATACAAAACATGGTATATTCCCCCCAAAAGAATATTACTCAACAATAAAAATGAAGCAAAGATACATGTTAAACATGGGTGAATCTGAAAAAAGACGTGACACTAAGACAGGCAGGCAGGCAAAGTTTACACTATTATAGGGTTCCATTTATATGAACTGTCAAAATTGACAAATCCATAGAGACAGAAAGTAGGTTGTGGGTTGCCAGGAGCTGGGAAAGAGGCAGGTGAGAGAAAATGGGCGTGTCAGCTAGTGGAGTATGGGAGCTCACTTGGGGGTGAGGCAAATTTGACTGTGGTGATAGTTGCCAACTCTAAATACACTAAAATTCACTGAATTATTTTAAGTGAGAGGCGTATATGGCATGTGACTTATTACCTCAATAAACCTTATTTTAAAAAAAATTGAAACCTTTTATCTTTTTGAGGTAGGTACTGACATGCTCCTCCTTTTAAGGTAAGATAACCAAGGCACAGAGGGGCTCCATAACCTGCCCAAGGCACATATGTGGCAGCCCTATGCCTGTCCCTCTGGGCTCAACTGGTGGAGGAATATAAATGGGTACAGATCTCATTCCTCATAGCTCTTTCTCAAGCATACTGGGCAAGATGGCTCCTTTTCCTCTACTGTGGACTCCAAACACTTGGAGGTAGGCAGGGGAGGTACTGGAGGGTGGAGTCTACTGTATGAGGCTTTGAAAGTAACATTTGGTTGGGCCAGTGATTCTGTCTGACATCTATCCTGTGTCACCAACCAGCCTGCCACCTTCCTCTCCAATGCCCCGTGCTTGTCCTGTCCTCCCAAGCATTCTTTGCCACATTTCCTTCAGTCAGCAGCCCCTTCCACCCGGCCACTCCTTTGCTTGGCTCCTGGTGACAATCTGCTTTATGTCCTCCCTGCCTGTCTCTCAGGCTTTCTATTCACCGGCTGTTTCCTTAGACGCTGCATTTTTTCCTATAACATCATGTCTGATCCTGGTCCTAAAAGCACCCTTTCACACTGTGTCCTTCAGCAGCGCCCCTCCTCCGCTCAGCCAGCCCTCCCAGCTCCTCTGTCACCCCCCATTCAGAGAGTCACAATGCTCATTTTCATATCAAAAGCCATCCTGAGTACCAAGGCCACAAACCCTTCCTGGAAAGCAGGCAACATAGCTGTAATCTAAGACAAATAGGATGCATCCAACATTTTAAAATGTTTAAAACCTACAAAGGTACTGGATCATCGTGGACTATGTCCCGACTTCATCTTGGCACCTTTCCTGGGGAGGAGAGGTATTTTTTCCACCAGCTCTGGGAAAGGTCAATCAGTACTCAAACAGCATGAGCCAGACTCAGGGCGGAGGGGCCACTAGAAGTTGATCTTTTGGGGTCTTCCAAAGTGACAGTGAAAATGCGATGGGTGGAAAGTCTTCCAGAAAACCCTGGGTTTCAAAGCATCCCTAGGGAGATGTGAGGAGACAGTAGATTCTCCGAAGGAAGGTCTTACCATCATAGCTGTCTCATCAAACAGCTAGGAGAACATTCAGAGGCTATGGGACTTATTTTTCCATCCAGCTTGTTTCGCTCAGAGAGAAGGCCTCAGCTAAGGACATACTGCCCTGCCTGTGCCCTTTCCCCCAAGTGCCTGTCTCATCTGCCTCTGCCCCATCTGCCCCCTCAGTACTGCTGCAGAGGCATTTGCCTCTGAATGACTCCTACTTTTCTTTTACAACAGCAGACCCCTAGCTAGCACCAAGAGGCAATGTGCTTGGTTAACCAAACAAGATGATGAGACCCACAGGCAGCTTTCGGGGCCTTTCAGAAGCTTCTACAGTTTTCACTGGGAGAAACAAACGCAGAGATTGAAGGAAAGGGCCACCCAGCCTGCCCCTGGGGCCTCCACCCCTTCAGCTCATGTTTATTTTGTTTATGAGAGGAAAATTCTCTGACTGTTCACAGAGATGGGGACAAGAAGTCTCCTCCTCCAAGTCCTGGAAGACAGGGTGCACTCTGCTCCGATATAGCCTTGCAAGATCCCCAATAGAGCCTGCCAAAAGCAGCACACGCCATGAGGGGGCTGTGGCTACAGTAACTCTCAATAGCTTTGTATTGCCAGTCCTGGGTGTGGAGAGAGGAGTCAGGGCACCAGCCTCAGATCCTGCTTGCCCTCTGCTTTCTGCCGCTTAAATCTGTCTGAAGCCAGCTTTCAAACAAGCACTGGCATGCAAAGGCAGCATGTTCTCAGACAGATCAAATCCCTCTCCAGAGTGCATCTGGGATCTGTCCAGCACCAGGAAGCTCATGTGGACACTTTCAGGTAGGAACATGGGAAAACCTGTGCACAACTACCTCCATTTCCAATTCACCTGCCCCACAAACCTACAAGTCTTTCTGAAAAAGTAACAACTTGCTCAGTTCGTTTCAAGATGCTTTCTGGAGCCCTGATGAATTAGTTGTTCTTTCTTTTAGTGAACTCTTCCATGCCTACCCAGTAGGAGCTCAGGTGTGGGGGTATGTGGTGCAAAGGGGAGGGGGGCACGTCAACACATAATCCATACACAAGATGCTGCAGGTTCCATCACACCCCAGGCCTGGTACGCAAGCTATAGACTCTTCATCCACCACTAATCCACATAAGAAAAACATCTGCAGTCTCTCCCATAAGACTCCTCTTGTTGTCCTTAATCTAAATAGACGGCTAAAACTGCAAAGGATGGGAAAGGAGGCAGATCCATACCCTGAAGGTTTACAATGGTATTGTCTTTTGTCTCTACTTGTATTATATAGTTTACTGTTTTGTATTAGCGTCAATTAGTTTTACAAGGAGGATTTCATGTTGACATGTCCATACATATATATATATATATATATATATACACACACACACACACACACACACACACACACACACACACACACACACACAATATACCTTGGCTAGACTCTCCTCCCTCTCCTCTTTTCCCAAACCAATCTCAACAAGCTTCACTCTTCCATTTTGGAAAACACATTCTGACCCTTCTTCATCTTCTTCATTAGCCTCCCAGCTCCCCTTTAAAAAAAACCTCAAATAATACTACCAAAATGTATGTATTACATATATAAAGTAACTTTTTTTCCCCAGCGCTGGAGATTGAATCCAGGGCCTTGTACATGCTAGGTATACACACTATTGACAGGAGTTAGGAGAAAAGCAGGCAAGAGGGAATTATAGCCTATACAACTTACAGATGGCAGGTTTGGACAAACTAAAACCTTCCTAACAATGAAATGAGGTCCAGAGGCTACGAAAGAACAAAGACGACATCTGTTAAGGGCATAAGAATGAGGAAACAAGGACTTGGCACTAAATCATTGATGCCCCAACCTTATAGAGAACAGAAAAGATCCACCAGTCAGAAAGTTTGTCTTCAAGAACCCCAATTATCCTAATTTAACCCAAGGCCAGTCTCTGTACCATGCAAGCTGGTGAGGGATGGCTGGGATAGACCCATCACCATTATTATACTCATATCTTGCTTAAATTTTTTTCTCTTGCCAGAAGGACCTGAGATCAACTTAGCTGCCCTAAATTTCTGGTAACACCATTACTGAGCTGGATCTTCAGCCCTTAAAGTAACTTTTATCCTACCCCTAAACACCTTCACAGAGTCATGCATAATCTTTTCTAAAAATCATACTGTTCTAAACCCTGCTTTTCTCCCTTACTCCTTTTTAAGTTAATAAACAAAACACATCATCTGAACAGCTGAATCATACATGTTTCATTGTATGACTGGTATTATAGTTTATTCTCCCATTGTTGGACTTTTTTGTGGCTATAAATAATGCTTCATGGAATATTCTTGAACATAATCTGCTCTTGCTATGTGCTCTATGAATCTTTCTTTCTCTCTCTCTCTCCCCCTCTCACTCCTTCCTCCCTAATTTGTGGGTGTGGATGTGTGTGTACATGTGCACGCACATACACACATGTACTAAGCTAGAACTCAAAGGCCTCTGACTCTTGCTTAGTTTTTCACTCAAGGCTAACATTCTATAACCTGAGCCACAGCTCCACTTAGACTTTTCAGTTGTTAATTGGAGGTAAGAGTCTCATGTGCTGGGCGAGGTAGCTCACACCTGTAATCCTAGCTATTCAGGAGGCTGAGATCTGAAGATCGAGGTTCAAAGCCAGCCTGGTCACTAAAACCAGGAGAAAACCACTAGAAAACCGGAAGTGGCGCTGTGGCTCAAGGGGTAGGATGGTAGCCTTGAGCTGAAGAGCTCAGGGACAGCACCCAGACCCAGAGTCCAAGCCCCATGACCCACAAAAAACCAGTCTCATAGACTCTGGCCAGTCTCCCCACTGGCTAGGATTACAAGTGTGAGCTACGGGTGCCCATCTTGCATCCATGGATTCTATGCTTAACTTGTGCTTTCCCAGTGCTCTGTCTCTATAATCCATGCTGATTTCCACCTTTCTCCACTGCCTCTTCATTTTTCAGACAATCCTCTTCTAAGCAAGATCTATTTTGATTGTACCAAGCATCCTCTTCCAATGTGACACTGCCAATCTCCTGCTATATAATCATCTTCAAAACTGCTCTCAGGCATTTTCTTCAAGCCTTGGCTTAAAACATTCTTGCAAACAAACTGATACAGAACCTTGCTTTATGTAGGTGGCTCAGGCCTGTAATCCTACCTATTTCAGAATCTAAGAGCTGAGGGTCAAGGTTCAAAGCCAGCCCAGGCAACAAAGTCTGTGGCTCTTTTATCTCCAATTAACTGGCCAAAGACTGGAAATGAAGATATGGCTCAAATGATAGAGTGCCTTGAATGCAAAATATAAATAATCAACAGCTCAAGGTTCTAAGTTTAAGCCCCAGTGCTGGCACCAAAAAGACATTCTGCTTAAGATATATATTGGATTCAAAAGCACTGAATGTGTGACCTAGAATTCATGCTTGAAGTCAAACTTAACACATACTTTTTGAAAGACAATAAGTCATGGATTTCCTGCACTTAGGGGCACTAGACAGCATTATGTTTGGATGACATTTAAAAATAACAAACCATCCTAGCTACTCAGGAGGCTGAGAGCTGAGGATCAAGGTTCAAAGCCAGCTCGGGTACAAAAGGACGTGATACTCTTATCTCCAATTAACCTCTAGAAAACTGGAAGTGGGGCTTGGCTCAAGGGTAGGCTGGTAACCTTGAGCTGAAGAGCTCAGGGACAAAGTCCAGGCCCAGGAGTAGGGTGGTAGGCTTGAGCTGAAGACCTCAGGGACAGCCCAGGCCAAGTACAAGCCCCATGAATCACAAAAAAAAAATCTACAAAAAGAAAAGCACCAAAATGTGGAAAACACAGCAGCAATTAGCTGAGTAGCTGTGAAAAGGCCAAGTGAAGAGCTGAAACTTATTCACACTATGACTTTCAAATCACTGAAAGAAGAGTTTGCATCTTTCACTTCTTGTGGGAGGTGCTGACCCTAAGGCTTGAACTCAAGGTCTGGGCACTGTTCCTAGCTTCTTTTGTTCAAGGCTAGCATTCTACCACATGATTCACGGCTCTGCTTCCAACTCTTTTGGTAGTTTTAGTGGAGATAAGAGTCTCACAAACTTTCCTGCTGAAGCTGGCTTCACATTATGATCCTCAGAGCTCATCCCCCCAAGCAGCTAGGATTACAGGCATGAGCTACCAGCACCTGGCTCTCTTCTCTCCACCCCCACACCACCCTGCCTTTTTTTAAAAAAAGCCATCTAATTGTGGTAATTTGCTGCCACAGCCCATGGAGAATATGTAGGAGATGAGGAAGAAGTAATTCAGCTCTGTTCATCTCTTAGGACAGCGCCTCCAGAAATTTCAGGTTTCTTCACTGATATAGGCCTTGTGGCACTGAGTCAGATTGCACCAGCCAAGAAAGCAATCTTTTTGCTCTCCTTCAAGAATTCCAAGAAGCAAAACCCAGTCAGAGGAAACAAAGACCCTCAGGGAAAAAGACAGACACATTGAGAGGAAACAATAGCATCACATTTAACAAAGGATTGGTAACCAGAATATATAAAGAACTCCAACAAACAAGAAGAAACAATCCAAAAGAATACACACACACACACACACACACACACACACACACACACACACACACACACATGCTCTGCATATGTATATAACAGAAAAAGAAACCTAAATAAGCCAATAAACATATGAAAAGATGCTTAACCTCTCTAATACTCAGTCATATGCAAATGAAGCCAACAATACAAATGCAAATTTAAAAAACACACCCATCAGACTGGCAAAAATACACAAGTCTGACAAACTACCCAGTGTTATCTAGTAGGAGGGAGAGCTGAAGGAAATCAGTGTGGTCATCTTGAATAGACATTGACAGTATTGAGGAAAGCTGGAAATGACCAAACTTCTTGGTTCCTACCCCTGAGAAATCATACATATAACATCAGAAAGCAGGGACAGATAACTTATAGCAATGGTTGAAATAAGAAAACCTTGGGGAATGACTCAACAGCCCTAGGTAGGAAATTGGCAAACCATATCTTCTATCTTACCATACAGAACTTAAAATGAAGCAAAACTCTGTATGTGGGGCATGGCTCTCCCTCAAAAATTACACACTTATAATCACATCTGCAATCCTTGCTACTCAGATGGCTGAGATAAATAGATGGATCTAGATGATGCCATATTGGCCATGTGGTGGATGTTGGGTTTAAGTGGCGCCATCTTGTCTTCATGGTGGAGGAAGGAAATCCCACCTCCCAGGTGACAGGCATGCCTAAATTCCAAAAGGCAGGGCTGGGGACCTATCAGTCCTGTGTCTTGAACTTGGGGGACACTAGAGTTTCCTGTGACCTGGCCCCAAACCCTGACGATATTTAGGCTCAGACCAGATCAGGGACCATGATGCCATGAGTAGTATGTTGTGTCTCCGTTACTCCTGGCTCTCCTCTGGTTACTACTTCAGCTTTTCATTGGAGCTGATGTGGTTTGTTCATATTATTTTTCTGCTCTTTCCTTTCCTTTCCTGCTCTCATGGCTCAGTTTTCTAACAGAGTTAAGAGTCTTCACAGAGTTGCAGGTATCCGCCTGCAAATACCAACTTTCTAATAAAGACTCCCAATACGACCTCTCAAATGTGGCTTCTCTGTTTTTCTCAATCTAGTTACCTTACAACATTATGAAAATGGATTCAAAGCCAGCTGGGGCAGGAAAGTCTGTGAGAGACTCTTACCTCCAACTAACCCCCCAAAAAGCTGGAGCTTTTTTAGTGGAAAGTGAAGCTGTGGTTCAAATGGTAGAGCATTAGCTTTCAGCAAAAGAGCTCAGGGGACACCAAGGGCCTGAATTCAAGCCCCAGGGTACCATCATTAAAACAACAACAACAACAACCAACAAAACCCCAGCAAACTACAATTGATACATCTGGTAAGGCAGCATTTAGATAAACTTATTAGATCACATTTTATATTGTGCATGAATATATATATATTAATAAAAATGGGGAAAGCTAAATGGACTACATTTTCTATCTCTGGGAGATCGCTGAACAAAACTAAATAGGAGAATGAGAAATAGTTTCAATTCATCCATCATATTCTCTAAACAAAAACAAAGTCAAAAAGGAAGAATGGGAGAAAAATAAAGGTAAGTCCTAACTGTCACATAAAGGAGAATATCATCACTTCCTAGACCGCATGCAAAAAACACCGAGGATGCTGAAGGTAAAATGACCACAAGCCCCCTTGGGAAGACTTCTTGGAGAAGATGATACTGGGGCCTTGAAGGATGAATGGCAGGGTTTAGAGATGTATTTGTAAATGTCTCCCATGCCACACTAGACTTGCTTTGTTGGGCATACAAGGCCAGCCTCTTGGTTATGTTTATTGAATGCTTCCAATACTCAAATGGTAATGTAAAATGTAAATGAATTGAACATTCCCTCTCAAGACAAAGTACCATGGTAGTGGCTACAGATGATCTGATTTACACCCATAAGATAAAAACTAGGAGGAAAAAAAAAAAACTTCCCAGACTCCTTTACAGCTAGCCTGGGGGGGGTAGGGGGCAGGCGTCGGGAGGGGAGTTTGCCAATTAGACTTTGATGAGACACAATGGTTCTAAAGCTGGCATTCATGGTCTCCCACTGCCTGTAATGTTGTGGCTGTCGGCAGTCCTTGAGTGCCTTGGTCTGGGGTTTGGAAAGTTTGCTCCTGAAAGTTTCATCTCATGCTTTTCTTCAGCCTTCCCAGCAATTCTGAGAGCTCTCTAAACTCTTTAATGCAACCCCTTCTGCTTGAATTAGTAGATGCTATCATTTGCAGCTAAGAAACCTGACCTACATAAGTTCACTGCATGCTTGTTTTAGTGCAAGCCTACAATCTATGGTCACATTTTTTTCTTGTGAGCCTACAGCCCCTCAGCTAAAATTCCTTACCACTGGGATCAAAACACACTTGAAGAATGTATGAGTTTCAAGCACTTATGACACAGAGCAGAAAAAAAATCTAGCAAACTTTATCCAAAATGATGGTATTAGGCCAGGGTTTGGTAAACTTTGTAAGGGACAGATTAGTAAGTGTTTTCAGCTCTGTGGCCCATGCAGGTTTTGCCACAATGACTCAACACTGCCATTGTAGGTTGAAAACAACTTCGACAGTATTGTGAACAAATGGCTATGTACCAGTAATATCAATCCAGGTGGGGGCTAGATTCTGCCAATGGACCAGAGTTTGCCACTCACTGCCTACCATAGGCCAGAAATGTAATAAACTAGCTACTAATGTGTCCTCAAGCTGAGGCAAATTTTAAAACTGTATTCACACAAGTTTTTGCTCCCAAAATTCTCTTCTACTTTTACAAGACACAATCTGGAACCAGGCACAGTGGCTCAAGCCTGTAATCATAGCTGCTTGAGAGTCTGAGGTCAAGATAGAGAGGTTCAAGACCAACCTGGGCAAAAAGGAGATCACACAACTCTATCTCTATCAATCGTTGGACACAGTGGCATAAATCTGTCATTCTAAGCTATGAGTGAAGCACAATGTCAGTGGTACACACCTGTCACCCCCAGAGATTTGTGGCAGTATATAAGAAGATCCCAGCCCAGGCTAGCCTTGACATGAAAGACTCTACCTTGAAAAGGATCAATGGAGTTATAGTAATGGCTTGAGTGGGAAAATGCCTACCTAGCCAAAGGAAGGTTCTAAGTTTAATTCCCAGTACCTTCACCAAAACAACAAAAAAGTACTGTCTCGAAACAATATAACTGAAGAGTGAAGTACCCACCTTTCACCACTATAACTCATATTTTATCTGTGCATCTAAGATTCTTTTCCCTCAACTGGCTAAGAAACACAGAATTTCCACTTCAGTCTTTAATTAAAATGCATATGGAAACACACTGAGGCAGACTCTAGTGTGTGTTATAAAATGCCTTGAAACACTTAAACATATGGTAACAATAGCTAAACAAATTCAGTACTTAAAGGCAAACTTGTGCCTCGGAATCACAGAATTTGAAGAGTGTCTAAAATACTGATTGTACTAGAGTTCATCCAATATACTAGGCATCGTGTGTGTGGAGTCAGTGGGCCTCCTTCCAAATACCATCTCTCCTTTTTCAAGGTCAGTGGCTTCCCTTACTTTCTGATCCTCTGTTTCCTCAACTTTAAATGTAAATAAATAGCCCTAAGATCTGTGATCTCAGTAAGCACTCAAAAACAGATTGGTGCACAGAGGAGGAGGAAGAGGAGAAGGAGGAGGAGAAGGAGGAGGAGGAGGAGGAGGAGGAGGAGGAGGAGGAGGAGGAGGAGGAAGAGGATCACGATAATGACAACGGTGGCTACAGTGGTGATGACAACACAACAAAATCTTTTGGAATGCCAGTAGCCAGATGGCAAGTCAACAATCAGAACCAAATCTGGTCTCTTAGCTCCCTGTGCCAACTCTGAGGTAGATCTACAACCTCACAATTCTACTTTTTATAATAATGGCTCATGAAAAATGTCTGCCCTCCAGACACAAAATGCCAAAGAATTCACCCAGACCAAAAAAAAAAAAGTCCTCAGTACCAAGGTTCAGGTAGGACTGCCCCACCTTAACTTACAGAGCAGATGCAACAGTAGACAGTCTATCTGGACAGGAAATTACTGTCTGACCACAGATACATTGCTTCCCATCTCTGAATAAGAAGTTGGGGTCTCAAGTACCAATCACCAAGAGAATCTTGTTGGTCACATTTGCAGATTCTTGTGCCTCACCCCAGCTTGACCTAAGAATCTGAAATCACCAGTTCCTAGGGGATGAGAGCATGCTCAGGACCCAAGGAACCAAACTCTTTTCAGGGGCAAATCCTAGCTCTCAGCGTGGAGCTATCATCCCATCCCACTCTGCCACAGAAGCCCCAGATAATATCACAAGCCCTGAGAAACTCCCACACCTCAATAGATTTATAACAAAACCATCTCAATGGGAAAGACTATTCTGGGTTAATGCCTCCTACGATATCCACCTGCCTGCTGGGAGATACTTTTTTTCTCTTCAGCCCTCAAGTGTTCCTAAGCTTCCTAGGACCACTGTCCACATATTCATATTCTCTCTTCCTCTCCCTCTTCCCCCCCTCTATGTTCAGAAGACTGAAAAGGCACAGGAAGGCCACTGGCCACCTGAGGAAGTAGTCAGAGGTGGCCCGACTTCCCAGGGCAGGAAAGCCACTGTGGATGCAGCTGACACATTAGGCTGGCCATGGAAGGTGGACTCCATGTGCTGTGGGCGTTCGCTGGACTCTCCCCAGGGGCCAGGTGCTTGAGAGTGGCTCTAGCAGGAATGTCCCTGATAGACAAGGGTGTACTGCCAGCCTTCCTGTTCTGTCGTAGATGCTCAAAGCACCTGAGCCTGACTAGTCAGCTTTACTCCTGCTCCCTGGGGTTGGGGGAAGGTCCAAACACAGTATACCCCACTCCTCCCCATTTAGAGTCCCTGGCTGTCACCCAGGACTTGATCTGACCCTGGAACCTGGAATACCCAGTAAGTGTTGAAAAATATATCTCTGAAATGTCTTGTGGGCAGAAGGCCCCTGGCTGCCATTTCAGGACCATGGTCCCGACTTCTCTCGGTGCACAAATCTTGCCTTTCCTGGGCCAATTCACCTCTTGTCTTTCCAGGTCCTGGTGGAAATGCTATGTGAGTCCAGAACCCAGGCCAAACGGGGTGTCATGTTGTTAAGACATCCAGCCCTGGAGTGCCCGCCAGAGAGAAATCACATTCCAGATGGCACGGCGTCCTTGCTGGGGTTTCCAGGACTGTCTGCCCTCAGACTCCCATCCTGACTCCCCAGTAGCACTTTCTATCAGAACCTCAAGCACAGCCATGTTGCCTCTAACTCCTGCCTACATTCAGTGTATTATTTGCTAACATGTATTTTTATCACGATAATAACGTGTAACAAAATTTCTCATCTCAGTCACTGACAAATACAGCAGTGGCAGTACATTCACCTTGTATCTCCACAACTTCCTTCCTCTTCCTCCAATGGAATTCTGTCCCCATGAACCATTAGATTCCTACTTCCCTACCCCATTGCACAGAATCAGACACCCACCTTCCTCTCTAAGACCACATTCATCTACCACTGCCCCAGTGGAACCTAGGTCTGCATGTCCTATGTCTGTGGTTCTGTATTTTTTTTTGTCGGGGTAATGTATAGAGGGGTTACAGTTATATTTGCCAGGTAGTAGGTGCATTACTTGTCACTCACTGATACCCCTTCTCATGGTTTGGTCCCCATTTCCCTCCCCCGGCCCCCTCTTTTTTTTTTACTGCCTTACTGATCTTCTTAGATCATTCATGCTGTAGCATCTATAAGAATTTCCTTCCTCCCTGAGGAAGGACCACGTCCACACCACATGTTTTCTCCATTCATCCACCCATGAACATAAGTTATCACTGTGAATAGGACCAATATGAGCATAGGGTATATTAATGTCAGCTCATGTCTCTTCACTCCATTTTAGCACAGTCTTTCAATGTAGACAAGGATGACCTAGAACTTGCTATGTAGCCCAGGCTGGATCCCAAACTCTCAATCCTCCTGCCTCAGCTTTCAAGCGCTAGGATTAGTCATTTGCCACCACACATGAAGCCAAGTCCCTGCTGTAGATTCTTCTTTTTCTTGTGCAAGTACTGGGGCTTCAATGTATGGCCTCAGTTCAACAGGTTACGCCCTAGGTTTAATCACCAGTACCACACACACACACACACACACACACACACACACACACACACACACACCCCATTATGCTCATTGAATGTCACCTTACCCATAGCCATTATCCTTTGTTCAACCAGCATAAGCGAAATCCTGACTCTAACAGCAAACACAAACTTAGCTGCTTTTAAACTTTACATGGAAAGGGTCACCCAGGTGCTGCATATATTGAAGTTACTTACTCCGCTATGACTTTAACATGTGATACACCGCTTATTTTTCCACTCTCTTGTTGATGAACAAGTAGGCAGAGTCCAGTTTGAAGCTATTACATGCAGTGTTAGTATGAATATTCTAACCAATGTCTCTTTGGAAACATATTCACGAATTGCTGATGCACACACACCTAGGAGAGGAACTGCTAGCTCATTAATAGATACTGCCAAGCTGTTTTTCCAAAATAGAGTTGTGCAGTTTATACTTCTGCCAGCAAAATATTTCACCCACACCCAATATCTTCCATTTCTTTCTCACCAAGACATTCTGGTAGTGCCTTGTGGCTTTAATTTGAATTTTCCAGATGACTAATGAAGTTGAACACCTGGTCATGTTTATTATTTCCTCCTATGTTTTAGGTACAGGTCACAAAATCACAGCAAGAAGGCAAAGCAAAGGTCTCAATGTGTTCCGCAGCTGGATCTCACCAAGCCAGACAGCCAGCCAGGGTTCAGGATGGAACTCTGCCTTGTGCTATGTTATATAAAACAAAGCAACTATCCACTCACCTAGCCAGGACACTATCATATGCCCTGGGCTGAATCAGACATGGCTGGCCTGTTCCTCAATTATTGTGTTTGCTCACAGCAGTGTCCCAAGAAACTGGCCTTTTGCTAATAGTGTCAAATGTCACTGGCAACAGCTCATGCAAAAAGCCAACATAATGTCATAAATATAAGTGTGCAATTCTTCAGAACAACAAGTCCCTTTTTGAGACAACACACCACAACTTGAAGAATTCTGCAGCTAGTTAAGAACTAATAAAGCTAGGTCTAGTTTTGCTTCAAAAACTCTTTAACCAACTCTCAGAACTAGGCTCAATCTCGGGTCTATCAAATTCAACTTTATTTCATATAGCAGCAAATATGTATGGCGACCCTATTGTGGGACATACGTTGAAACAATGATGCTAGAGTCACCGACATGGAAGATAGTTTCAGCCCTCACATGGCTGTTATGGCCCTCATGAACCTAACGATAAAACAGAATGCGATAAACATCTTAATTAAGAACACAGTGAGCCTCATGGAGAGGAAACATCTGGTTATAGAGAACCAAGGAAGCTTCACGGAGGAGGAGGAATTTGAGATGGAGTCCAAATTCTGGCTACGAGATCAGAGCAGTCCGAAATAGATAGGCAAGGCCCTCCAGAAAGGAGAGCAGGCTGAACTAAAAGGAATTGGCTGGTTGGAAAAGTCCCAGCCTGGCAGTAGAATAACAAAAGCAAAATCCACAAAGATTCTAAGTGATAACAAAAAAGTAACCTATAGATTACCCCCCAAATTTTTTTAAATAGATTTCAAAAGATTCAGAAAGAGATGAACATGAGTGTCTTACACATGTAATCCTAGCTACTCATGGGCTGAGAGCCAGAAGATCACAATTTGAAGCCAACAGAGGCAGAAAAGTCCAAAAGACTCCATCTTCAATTAACTAGCTAAATGAAAGACTACGAGCATGGCTCAAGTGGTAGAATGCCAGCTATGAGCAAGCCAAGTAAGTACTGTATATAAGGCCCTGTGTTCAAAGCCTAGTACTAATTTTTTTAAGTCACAAATATAATTAAAAGACAAACACCACACTAGAAAATAATTAAACACAGTACCAGACTTACCATGACTCAACTTATAATTTACAATTTTTCAACTTTATGCTGGTGTGAAAGTGATATGCATTAGTAGAAACTGTTCTTTGAATTTTGAATTTGGATCTTTTCCCAGCCTACCAATGATATACATGAAATAATAAGCATAATTCCATTTCATTTCAGAATTCATGTACAAAGAATAGGAAAAATATAAAAAGAATGCATGCCAAAATGTCATCAATATTTTCTCTAGATGGGAAAAGCTTCAGGTTTTTTACTCTTTGTGTTTCTCTGTGTTTTCTTAAATTTCTAAAATTAATACACACTCACTTTTGGAATCAGAAAGAAAATGAATATTGAAGGATAGGGGAAAAAGCTTTCTTGCCAAAGGAGAAAGAAATAAAAATTGCTCATTTCTCAAAACTACAACCAACGAATTACTTAGCTGGGCTGGGGGTGGGGAGGGGTTGTATGTTGATAGGAATCAAACCTAAAGCCTAGTGCATGCTAGGCAAGTGCTCTACCGCTGAGCATCTCACTAACCTCTCCTGGCTGCTGAGGTTTCTGGTTTGTGACATGTGCTGCAGTGGCTGGGAATGTTCAGCATCTTCCCATTGGGCTGCTCCAGCCCAATTCCTCTCTGAAAACAGCTTCCACTGTGCCTAGTACTGCGGCAACCTCAAACATAAGGCACCTGCTAAGGCGGTGGCTTCCTCAGTCTCAAGATATACCACAAGGACTCCTCTTGCTATCCTGCAGGACCCATTGCAACTGTCTCCTATCATCTGCCATGGCCTTGCCTGACTACTCAGGTGCCTCCCATGACACTGTAACTAGGGATCCTGCACTGCCCATCAAGATTCAGGATGCTAATTAACTGAGCATGATAAGCAACAACAGAGACAGATGCAGGTCCCAGGGGCAGATAACCCAAACTTTGTCTCCAGGAACAAGGGTGAAGGACCATTTATCCACAAGCTTGAGACCCTATTTATTCTTACTTGACATGTGGTTTTGAAAATTTCATCTATTTTCCTTTCTTCAGAGCAGATAGACTACAAGGAGAATATTAGAAAAGCAGGACTAAAGCTCATATTTATATAGATATTCGTGAGTGATGACTTTAGTTACAGCTGAAAAATCCTGGGTACAGGGAAGACGATGCAGATACATTATGTTCCATGTTCTCAATAGCACAGGGAGGAGGCTCTACATGTGAAAAATGTGTGAAGAGTAGGCTGCAGAGTCACAGAATTCCTGTCTCTCTGGCATAGGCATCTAACATCTCATGAAGGATACAAAATGTCACCCTTCCCAGGATGAATGAGCATCTGGCATGGAAAGGAGACTCACATGTTACAGCAGCATTTGGATTTCTGGCTTTCACATTTTCACTTCCATAGTGTTTGAAATGTTTTCCAAGTCTGTGAATTATGGCTTCAATTAACACAATGGTTAAAAGAAGAAGAAGTGGGAGAAGGGTAAGTTTTGGAAGCAGAAATAATTGATAACAGCTTGGGAGCAAGAGAAGAGATACAAGAAAGTTTCAACGAGTCAATAATGCAAATGAGACAGAAGGAGGGTAGGAGAAAAGCAGAATTTGGGACCCACAAGGCAAATAGGTATGTAAAACTCTATTGTTTCCTGACCATATATATATATATTAATGACGCCTCTAAAATATCAAAGTAAGATGAGTTTGCACTTGACACCTTTTGAAAAAAATTTTATTAGCATAAATTAATTGTACAAAGGGGTATTGTTTAAGATATGTTTATGTTTCACATTTATATAATGTACTTGATCAAATTCATCCCTTCTGCATTGCTCTTTCTTAGACCTCTCCTTTTCTCCTCCATTCCTTTTTAACAGTTTTTGGCAGGTTTCATTGTGGTATTTTATTAATACACACAGACACACAGACAGAGACACACCCTTCTTTTTGCTGAGAGTCAGTGGCTCATGCCTGTAATCCTAGCTATTCAGGGGGCTAAGATCGGAAGATCATAGTTCAAAGACAGCCTTGGCAGGAAAGTCCATGAGATTTCTATTTCCAATTAACCACCTCAACGCTGGAAATGGCCACGTAGCTCAAAATGGTAGAGCACTAGCCTTGAGCATCAAAGCTCAGGAATAGTGTTAAGGACCTGAGTTCAAGTCCCAGCACCAGCACACATTTTTTTAAAAGTACTACTTTCAGGGCTGGGAATTTGGCCTAATGGTGGAGTGCTTGCCTAGGATGCACAAAGACCCGGGTTCAATTCCACAGTACCACATACATAGTAAAATCCAGAAGCAGTACTGTGGCTCAAGTGCTACAGCTCTATCCTTGAGAAAGCCTAAGGACAGTTCTCAGGCCCTGAGTTCAAGCCCCAGGACTAGCAAAAATTTTTTACAAGTACTTCTTTTATATTCACCCCCACATCATCCTCTGCACTGAACTTTCTATGCATAAAAATTTGAAATATTTCAGATATCCCCACTGAAGTCAAAATTACAAGGATACCTAGTATCATCCCTACTATTTAAAATTGATGTGACCAAAGCAATAGTACAGGAAAAGACAATAAATAGCAGAAAAACTAGAAATAATTACTATTATTGTCTACCCATGAAACCCAGGAAGACACACAAAGAACAATTTCCTTCCAATATAGAAAATACACTAGAAAATGGTAACATTCCCCACCATTGCAAATGATTCCAAATGCCCACAAAGCCACCTGAGAAGCATGTGGAGGTCTATATGAGAAAACCATGTGTGTACTGAAGCCCAAGATGAAACTATCCAGTATTAAATATGCCAGCTCCTTCAACATTCCTCTATCAATTTAATGCATTCTTTCAATCAGAATCACAGAGGAATTATTTTTTAAGTTATCTAAATTGTTCTAAAGTTCATTTGGAAATAAAATGCAAGAAACCAGCCAAGAAATTTTGTAACTATGGGATTCATGCCCTAAAATAATTAAAATATTAAAACAGCGTGGTACTGGCAAAAGAACAAAGATCTGTATCATTGGACAGAAAGAACTCTAGAAATAGACCAAAGAATATATTCAAATTAACGTAGACAAAGTGGAGTATTTTGAACCAATAGAGAGGACAGATAAGTGCCGGGCTCAGGGGCTTATGCCTGTAATCCTAGCTACTCAGGAGGCTGAGCTCGGAGGATCACAGTTCAAAGACATCCCAGGCACTAAAGTCCCTGAGACTCTTATCTCCAAGTAACCAACAGAAAACCACAAGTGGCACTGTGGCTCCAGGGGTAGGGTGGTAGACTTGAGCTGAGTTCAAG
Organism: Megascapheus bottae; assembly: GCF_031878675.1. Classification (NCBI taxonomy): domain Eukaryota; kingdom Metazoa; phylum Chordata; class Mammalia; order Rodentia; family Geomyidae; genus Megascapheus; species Megascapheus bottae. The sequence continues at coordinate 5,934,767 of NC_143525.1, read as the reverse complement.
CCCCACAACCCACAGGGGAAAAAAAAAGAGGGGGCGAGGCAGACAAGTTTGGAATCTTTACCTTTGATTGTTACAGAAATGTATCCAAGATATATATATATATATATTCCGATATATTTATATTCAGATATATATACATATATATCTGAATATAAAAGTGTTATAAGAGGGCTGGGAGTTTGGCCTAGTGGTAGAGTGCTTGCCTAGCATGCACGAAGACCTAGTTCGATTTCTCAGTACCACGTACATAGAAAAACCTGGAAGTGGTGCTGTGGCTCAAGGGCTAGAGCTCTAGCCTTGAAAAAGCCCAAAGACAATGCTCAGGCCCTGAGTTCAAGCCCCAAGATTGGCAAAAAAGCAAAAACAAAAACACACACACAAAAAAACACATGCCTAGCCCAGTGACTCATACCTGTAATCCAAGCTACTCAGGAAGCTAAGATCTGAGGATCAAAGTCAGCCCGGGAACTAAAAAAAATCTGTGAGATTCTTATCTCCAATTAACCACCAGAAAACTGGAAATGGTGTTGTGGTTCAAGGGTTAGGGTGGTAGCCTTGAGCTGAAGAGCTCAGGGAAAGCACAGTGCCCAGGTCCAGAGTTCAAGTCCCATGACCAACAAAAAATAAAAATAAATAAATAAAACATTGGCCAGGCGCTGGTGGCCCCATGTCTATAATTCTAGCTACCCAGAAGGCTGATATCTGAGGATCATAGTTTGATGACAGCTTGGGCAGGAAAGTCATGAGATTCTTATCTCCAATTAACAACAGAAAAAAAAAAAAAAAGCAGGGAGTGGTGCTGGCGCTCAAGATGGTAGAGTGCTAGCCTTGAACAAAAGGAGCTCAATCAAGAACATTGCCCAAGCCCAGAGTGCAAGCCCCAGAACAAATAAACAAACAAGTAGATAAATACATAAATAAGTGTATGTTTTACCCTAGGGGGCAGTACTGAGGCCTGAATTTAGGGACTTGTGCTTGTTCATGTGGCTTGCTCAGATGGTGCTTTACCCCTTCAACTAGGTCTCACACTCAAATTTTTGCTAGTTGTTCTGGAAATTAAGTCTTGCAGACTTTTCTGCCGGAGCTGGCCTTGAACTTCAATCCTCTGAATCTTTAGGATTCTTAGGAATCTGAGGATTACAGGCATGAGCATTTTTTAAAATAAGAATAAATTGTATGAAAGGGTTTTACTGTGGTATTCGCAACTTATCAAATGGATTTTTATATCAAAAAGTACAAGAAGCAAAATGCAAGGCCTAAGAGGATTAAAATTTCTAAATTTCTCGATAGAGACAAAGAATGCTCACAAATGAACAAAACAGGAATGTGTCAGTGGAATATACCAAGATCATGAATTTAAAATTCTAAAAAGAAGAAATGCAAAACACTACAATGAAGAAAGCTCACATCTATAATTCTAGCTACCACAAGGCTGAGATCTGAGGATCAGGATTGGAAGCCAGCCTAGATAGTAAAGTCTGAGACTCTTATCTCCACTAACTACCAAAACAGCTGGTAATGGTACTATAGCTCAAGTGGTAGAGCACTAACTTACAGCAAAAAGACGGTCAAGGACAGAGCCCAGGCCCTGAATTCAACACCCAGGACCAGAAAAAAAAGGAAGGGAGGAAGGGAGGAAGGGAGAGAGGAATTGACTCACCGAAATGGATACTTTAGAAACCAATTAACTTTTTTTTTTTTTTTGCCAGTCCTGGGCTTGAACTCAGGGCCTGAGGGCTGTCCTAGGACTTTCTCAAGGCTAGCGCTACCACTTGAGCCACCATACAACTTCTGGCTTTTTTCTTTTTCTATGTTTGTGCTACTAAGGAATCAAACCTAGGTCTTCATGCATGCAGGTAAGCACTCTACCAATAGGCCAGACTCCTGACACCTCAAGTAACTATTTCTTATCATTCAAGTTGGCAAAAGATTTAGGGGCCTGGATCAAGTAATAGAGCATAAATGCAAACTCCATATAGTACTTTAAGAAAAAGATTAATAATGATGATAAACACGACTATCTGTGAGGTTACAGGGAAATCATTACTCTGGTGCTATTAATAAAAATGTGAATAGTAAATTGTACCAGACAAGTAATTTGCAAGCATGCATAAAAGATTTTAAAATGAACATACCCTCTGACCCACCAACCCTGGTTCCAAGTTCCAAGAATATATCCCAAGGAATGAGGCAGGCATGGATATAGAAGTTTTACTCCAAGGATTTACCTCCTTGTGCTGTTAATGATAAGGAGAAGACAGAGACAACCTTCAGACTCAACCATGGGAAACTAATAGAAATGGGGCATGGTTACATAAACACTAATTTGCTAAGCAATCAAAAAACTGTCACAGCAAGAGAGACAAGGTATCAGTAAGTTTAAAGAAGGATGTGCAAGTGAAACTGTGGCTCAACAGCACCAGCCTTGGGGGAAAAAAAAAAGCCAAGGGATAATACCAAAGTCTTGAGTTCAAGCCTAAGTACTGGCACAAAATATAAATATAAATACATGTGAAATCCCGGCACCTGGGAAGGAAGGCGGAAAACTGAGTGGGAAGCCCAGATGGAGACAGTGTCCTTAAAAAATACTATAAAATCTTGTTTCTGGAAAGTGTATACATACACATGAATTAAAAGATTCAAGGTATGGTTTGACTATCCCCTATTCAAAATGCTTGGGAAAAGTTGTATTTCAGAACACACAACTTTTTGGAATGTTTTCATGCATACAAGATAGTTCAGGGATGAGAACCATGCCTAAACACAAAATCGATAATGTTTCATATACATCTTTATCCAATTCTGAAAGCAATTTTATGTACTATTTTTAAGAGCCTGCATTTTCATTATGACTTTTCGTGTGGGGTCACTGTGGAGCTTTCCAACTGTGAAATCATATTAGCATTCAAAACATTACAGGTAGGTGTGCATGTATTCATACTTGAACTCAAGGCTTACATGCTGTCCTTGAGCTCTTTTGCTCAAGGCTGGTGCTCTATCACTTGAGCCATGGCTCCACTTCTGGCTTTTTAGTTGTTACTTGAAGAGTCCCATAATTTTTTCTTCCTGGGGTGGCATGAGCCACCAGCATCCAGCCAGATGCATCTTTCGCTGTATCTCAGGTTTTCCCAATCAGGGCTGTTTACCAAAATGTAAACAGGACATATACACGTGTCCCCCAAGTAAATTAAAAGGGAAAGTTTTCCTTTTAAATTGTCCATATCTTCTTAAGTGTTTTCAACAAGTATACATCTTGAACCAAAAATATTTCTAAAATAAAATTGTGCTGGGCGCGGTGGCTCACGCCTGTAATCCTAACTACTCAGGAGGCTGAGATCTAAGGATCAAGCAAGATTCAAAGCCAGCCCAGGCACAAAAGGACTTGAGACTCATCTCCAATTAACCTCTTGAAAAGGGGACATGGGGCTTGGCTCAAGGGTAGGGTGGAAGCCTTGAGTTGAAGAGCTCAGGGACAATGCCCAGGTCCAGGGGTAGGGTGGTAGCCTTGAGCTAAAGAGCTCAGGGACAGTGCCCAGGCCGAGTTGAAGCACCATGACCCACAAAAACAAAACAAAACAAAATTATTTGTAAAAGAAAGCTTGATTATCTCTACATTCATAGCAACATCATTCACAATAGCCTATGTCCCACAGGAGTGGATAAACAAAATACAGTACATCCATACAGTGGAGTATTATTCGGCTATAAAAAAGAAAATTCTGACATGCTCCAGTATAGCAATCTGCTAAGTGAAATAAGCCAGTCATAAAAGAAAAATATTGTAGCAATTTTCCCTTCCATGAGGTGCTTGAGTAGTGACATTCATAGAGGCTAGAGACTAGACATTCATAGAGACTAGAGGCTGGAGTGCTAGTGAGTTATTTAATGAGGACAGGGTTTCCATCTGGGATGATGCAAAGCCTGGCGGGGGGGGGGGGAGTTACACAACAATGTGAGTGTACTTACCACTACCCAACTTGTACAACAAAGCAAGATGGTGAATCTTATGTGCATATTACCATCATTGAAAATAATGATCATTTTTAAAGTTTGACACATAAGTAGTTCAGCTATACAGGGTTTAGGAAGTCACTTGTGAGGAACAGCTCCTTCTCTGATGATGCCAATAAACGAGGTGTTACTGTAGAAAAGTGAGACACAACCAACACCCCAGGGACCTTCCATTTGGCATGGAGTCTCCTCCGCCTGACATCCAGTACTGTTCTCAGGCTGGCTTTTTTTCAACCTATCTCCCTTTGGTCTGCTTCACACACCCCCAGCTCCTGCTGCCAGGCTGAGGCAGAGGGCTCTCACTAGACAGACAGAAAGGAGGGGCTTGCCCATTTCCCAGGTACTCTTCTCCTGGCATGCCACAGCCCTGAGGTATGCCAGCTCCCCCAAAGTATGGCTGAGCTGCCCCAGCTCCCCTGCCCAGTTCTCTTGGCTCCCAGTCTAGAGCAGCATTTGACTTTCTAATTCTCCCCTCCTCACAACAAAAAGCACAATGTTCCTTGGGCAATTGGCCTGGTGTCTGTACCCAAGCGGAGACAGAGCCAGTGAGGGCAGCAGCAGGAAGCCAGCACACCAAGGTCTCCTGCCCAGAGCCACTGCTACAATGAACCCCCATTAACCAGCATCAGATTTTCCCCTTTTTTGCACACAAAACACCGGCACTATTAGAATGACTTTCTTGCCCATTATCCCAGAGTCACATATGTGAGCGCACACATACACGTATGTGTGTGGTATGTGACCACACCAGTATTGGAGCTTGAACTCAGGGTTTGAGTCCTATCCCTAAGCCTTTTCGCACAAGGCTGCCACTCTACCACTTGAGCCTTACTTCCACTTCCAACTCTGCTTGCTAATTGAAAATACGAGTTTCACAGACTTTCTTGCCTGAGCTGGCTTCGAACTTCAATTCTCAGATCTTAGCCTCCTGAGTAGCTAGAGTTATAGGTGTGAACCACCAATGCCAGACCCTCTGGGGCTCTTTAACTTCTTTGTGAGATGAGACAAATTAAGATTCATAGACTGGTTCTTCCAAAAGATGCTCCATCCTGGAAGGTGAAAGGAAACAGGTGTTCGTGCCATCTCTGCCAGCACAGCTCTGGTCATCCCTCAGTGTCCATCTCCCACTCAGTCTGGAGAGGACAGACAGCACATGAGCTCTGGGACTTGCAGAAGGGAGTGGTGTCCGATCTGCTCAATAGCTACACTGCTGTATCCAGATAGTTATCTGAGCTATAGAAAAATTCTGTTTGGCCACTCAATTAAGTCCTCCCTCAGAAGCTTCAGGAAGCTAGGAGGAGGGGCTGGTTGTAAAGGAGAGATAAAACCCTCTCCAAGCCATAGAGACCCCAGGCAAGTGGCTGCTTCTGGGAACACAAAGTCTATCTCCAGTGCTGTAGGGAGATGGAAGGTCTCTAAGTGGCTGAACACCCTCCACAGTCAAGGTGGCCTCCATAGAAGCACATACAGTTCTTACATTAGAGACCAGAAGGGCTGGTGTACTGTAATCCCAACTACTCAGAAGACAGAAACAGAAGACTGTAGGCCATAAAAAAAAATTATTGAGACCCTCATCTCAAACAGTAAGTTGAACACAGTAGTATATACATGACATGGAAAAATATCTAAAGCCAAAAAAGGCTTATAAGCATGGCTAAGGTAGTAAAAGCAGTTGCCTAGAAAGCACAAGTCCCTGAGTTCTAACCCTACTACCACCAAAAACACTTCCATTCAGCCCAATAGCAAGAAACCCACCAGGACCAGGGAATCGGGGACATCTAAGAAGGCCTTGTGGCAAAACCTGTTGGGTATTATCACCAAGAAAACATGATCATCCAGGATTTTGCTCTCATGGGTTGATCAAGGTATAGAGGGAAGAAACTGGAAAGTAGCTAAAGTACATGTGGTTGTTTAATAAAGGTGAATAGAGTCTAAAATGGGCTCCCTGTGCCTAGTCTCTCAGCTCCCATTAGAGTGTAAGTTCATCCCTTGGGCTAGAGGAAGACACCAGAGCAGTCAGCTCTATGTTGATGGCATAGACCCAAGGTCTACACATGAGGCAGGGAGAAATTAATCAGTAAAGCTAACCATTTCAATGGTTCAGACACATCACGCTATGCAGGATGAACAGGTGTGAGGGTTTTGTGATCTCTAGCCATAAGGAACTCTGAGTGAGCTGGTTTCTCTGTACTTGGAATCATTCAAGCTCTTGGTAGTGGAAGGAAAGGAACAGATTTGCAACCCTGAGGTCCTCTACTCATGCCTCCAGCCAGCTCGGAAATGGTTCCCTCCAAGCTGCCAGCCCAGCCTGAAAACCCAAAGCCTGCAAAGACAACTGAAGCAGAAAAATCCTCCATCTGGGAGATCTGAATGTGTTCCAGGCCTCTGGGTCTGCTCTTGGGTCACAACCTTGGAGCCCATCCACTCATCTGTCTGGGGGACCTTCAGGGCCTGGAGGGCTTAGGACCCCAGATGACCACACAGAGACAGCTGTGTGGGACCTCACAGAACATAGAAATCAACCATAAAAAGGAGGGTGAGATCTGGAGAAAGAAAGTGATGGCCAAAGTTATCCAGTTACCTGGTGCTTCCCTAGACCTCCTAACTCCAACTCATAAGGGACCCCTCAAAAACAACAAGAGGAAGGTGATGAAAAGTTTCAAGTAGAGAAAAGAAGGCCCTGCCGTGCACCAGTGGCTCACATCTGTAATCCTCACTACTCAGAAGGCTCAGATCTGAGGATCTCGGTTCAAAGCCAGCCTGGACAGGAAATTTCATGAGACTCTTATCTCTAATAAACTACTCAGAAAAGCCAGAAGTGGTACCATGTCTCAAGTGGTAGAATTCTCTCCTGGAGCAAAACGGAAGCTGGGGTGGGGGAGAAGGGAGGGCGGGAGTTTGGCCTAGTTGTAGAGTGCTTGCTTAGCATGCACAAAGACCTGGGTTCGATTCCTCAATACCACGCACACAGAAAAAAGCGGGAAGTGTTGCTGTGGTTCATGTGGTAGAGCTCTAGCCTTGAGGTAATCCCAAGGACAGTGCTCAAGCCCTGAGTTCAAGCCCCAGGACTAGAGAAAAAAAAAAAAAAGCTCAGAGACAGCACCCAGGATGGGGGGGCGGGAAGGGGGAAGCCCTCTTGAGTCCTTCTAGAACTTCCTAATACGCAGATATTTGATTATAGCAACAGAAAGATGACTGGCAACACTATTCTAGAAAGCTATTGGGCAAAGTTCAGGCCGAGAATCTCAAAGGAAGGAGAAGCTGTCTTGAGCCAAATGGTATGAATCCAGTCTCCTCAGTTTGATGTTAACCTGTGAGTGTGTGTAGAAATAGATACCTGGAGGGAGCTGTAAAGATGAGTACACTTGTGTGGTGGGAAGGTAGTCATACTGTCAGCCCCACGATTCCCACATGTGAGAGGGAGATAATGCTTCAACTCCCACCTCTACCTGCTGCTGTTGCTTTCTCCCTGCCTCAGTCTATTTTTAGTTTGATTGTCCGCTAAGCAACCAGGCTGTCCTTTCTACAGCACAAACCAGCCATAGCCCTTCAATGTCTGATTCTTGCAGTCATAAAGAGGAACTCAAATGCTAGACAAAGCAATCAAGCTTGCAGGACCAGCTCTGCATCTCTCAACCCTCACTCTAGCCATACTGGATTTCTTTGGGGCCCCACTGCCACTGTGCTGTCATCTGAGCCCCTGTGCCCTGCATGTCCCTCTCTAAAGAATGCTATCCCCTTTGTGACCTTGTCAGCCTGGCCAACTCCTACCTGTCCTACAACAGTGAGTACAACCCTGGAGAAGACAGCTTAGGCTTGGGGTCTGAGTGTGACATGGAGAAACTCACTGTGTAACTTTTGTCAGGTTGTCTAACCTTTATAAGCCTCCTTCTCCTTATTTCTTAAACCAGAGTAGCCAGTGGATAATTAAAGAAGACAATCATGCAAAGAGCTCTACACAGTGCCAGGTATACAGAAGGTGCTCAGTGGATGCTGGCTTAGTATTGATGGTGATAGAATGATTACAGTAGTAGCAATGATAATGGTGATGTCAGCAAATGCCATGGTGGTGGTGGCCATTATGAAAACTACAATAACAACAATGTTGACAATGTCACTCACTCACTTCCTTCAGGAAGTGAATGAGCCTGATTCTGCCCCAAGATTAGCTCAGGTACCCTCTTTCCAATTCCTGCTGTGACACCTGTCTCCCCATGACGTAACTGCTAGAATACCTCACCTCTACAGTGCTTCCTTTGAGGACAGCATGCCTGTGGTAGTCTCTACTGTATTTCTATCATTTAGCATGTTTGTGGGCACCAGCATCGCATGCCTGCAATCCAGGCTACACAAGAGGCTGAGATCAGAGGATGCTGGGTTAAAGCCAGCCCAGGCAAAAAAAAAAGCCCTTTGAGACTCTGTCTACAATTAACCAGTAGAATGCTGGTTTGGAGTCACGGCTCAAGAGGTAGAGCACCAATTAAGAGCCAGAAAGCCATCAAAAACACAAGGACTGGTGTTCAAGCCTTACTTCTAGCAACAAAAAGAAAAAAAATACAGTCAGGCATCACTTAACGATAGAGGGATAGTTTTAAAATGCATCATTAGCCAGCTCAGCATTATGTGACATCACACGAAAGATAGCAACTAGACAATACATGGATCTTCATTGAATAAGACATTGTGATACTGCTCTATCTGGATTATCTTAATGTGTATGTATTTATGACATAACAACTGATCTTTCTGTACTTTACTTCTACTTGCTATTACTAAAACATAGGCACTCTTGGCCAGGTGCTGCTCCCTATCAGTCAGCCTGTGAAATAGAGAGGTAGAGATTGGGAAGATGGTGGTTCAAGCCCAGACAAACAAGTGTGCAAGCTCTCCATTACAACAGCAAAAGTTGGGCACAGGGCAAGTCTTTCGTCCCAGCTGCATGAGAACCATAGTTTAGACTGGACCAGACAAAATGAGACCCTAACTCAAAATTAACCAGAGCATGGGCTGGGACCATGGCCTCATGGTAGAGTGCTTGCCTACCACTCATGAAGCCCTGGGTTCCATTCCTCAGTACCACATACACAGAAAAAGCCAGAAGTGGTGCTGTGGCTCAAGTTGCTGAGTGCCAGCCTTGAGCAAAAGAAACTCAGGGACAGTGCTCAGGCCCCAACTTCAAGCCCCCACCACCACCAAAAAAAGTGATCTGTTCAGGATGCAGGTGGTTCACATCTCTAATCCTAGCCACTCAGGAGGCTGAGATCTGAAGATCACCATTTGAAGCTAGCCGAAGCAGAAGGAAGACTGTGAAACAAGCTATAGAAGGTTGAGAGGTCTCTTCAGAGTCTGGCAGGACATGGGAATCAATGCTTTCAGGTACCATTCCCTCAACAGTAATCTCCCAGGGTACATCATTCCAGCCACACACACACACACACACACACACACACACACACACACACACACACACACACACACACACACACACACACACACACACACACACACACACACACTTCCCCAACCCCTCCCCACAAAGGCCACCCTGTGACAGCATCTCGTGAAAACAACACTCCGGCGGCTGATTCTACATAGGAATGATGATAGTTTAGGGTTTAGGTTTCCCTCCCACAAAATGACTAGACAAAACAGTTGTTGTATTTTTTTTTAAATCATCTTGTACCCTTGTGAAAATATTCTCTTGCTGTTCTCAGCATGTTTATCTCATGCAATATACATGTTCCCAAAAAGTTAACAATTCTTTATTTGTACACCTTGTTCATTCTGAAGTATATCTGGTGAGCATTCTGTTCAAAGGAACACTGATATCAAAGACGGACATCACCCTTACTGTAGATGCTTTTTAAACTTGGATTTCATAGCCCTTCCCAGGACCAGAAGGTGTGGGTGTGGGTGGGCACGCACGCCTGTGTGTATGAGTGTATACATGCATGTGTGCCAATACTAGAGTTTGAATTCAGAGCCTATCTGCTGTTCCTTAGCTTTTTCACGTAATGCTAGCACTCTACCACTTTGAGCCACATCTTCCAGCTCTTTGCTAGCTAACTGGAAATAAGTCTTACCAGACTTTCCTGCTCCACCTGGCTTGGAACTACAATCTCCAGTAAGTAGGACTGTAAGCATGAGCCACCAGTGCCTGGCTCCAGACCAGAAGGTCTTCCTCAGCCAGCCTGCAGTTGCTTCATATGCCTCTTAAAGGAGAGAACCTAGAAGGAAGTGTCATATTCCAAACGTATCTGCCTCTCCCCAAAGAAAGTGAAGATTCTTGCCTCTCAACTCAAAATACCTTTAGAGGGGCCGGGAGTTTGGCCTAGTGGTAGAGTGCTTGCCTAGCATGCACGAAGACCTGGGTTTGATTCCTCGCTACCACATACGTAGAAAAAAGCCAGAAATGGTGCTGAGCCTCAAGTGGTAGAGTTCTAACCTTGAGAAAGTCCAAGGACAGTGCTCAGGCCCTGAGCTCAAGCCCAGGACTGGCAAAATATATATATATATATCTTTAGAAAACTCTATGGTTTTAAGTAGTAACTGGACGTCACCAAGGGAGAGTTAATTTTATTCAGAATGTCATTTTCTGAAATAAGTATACTGAATCTAATCCCTATAGTTGGCTACCTGGTGGAGTTTAGGGAATTGGGTTTAACTGGAGCTAGAGACAAGGAAGTTCCACCTTCAGGTGATAGGCACACCTGAATTCCTCAAGGCAAGGGCAGAGACTTGGATGATAGGTTACTGGACATGTCAGTCCTGTGCTTTGAACTCCTGAGTTTCCTATGATCCTGCCCCCTGGCCCTGACCCTATTTAGACCCTGGTAAGTTTAAGCACAGGGACATCATGCCTTGTGTCTTGTGTCTCCTGGTTCTATTCTGGTCACCAGGGCATCTCACTTCAGCTTTCCATTGGAGTTGATGTGGTTTATTGATACTCTTGTCCTGCTTTCATGGCTCAGTTTCCTACCAGTGTGAAATGTATTTGAGGAACTGTAGGTCTTTGGGACAGGAGCCCACTTGCATTTGCCAGCTTTCTAATAAAGACTACCAATTTGACCTCTCAATTCTGTTTTTTGTGACTGAGTTCCCATACGACACTTCCATCTGTCATCTAAGCCTTCATGGTATCCATATCATTCCAGAAGGTGGGAATCAGTACTCATACCTGTAACCCCAGCTACTCAGGAGATTAAAAGATCCGAAAATTGGGGATCAAAGCCAGCCCAGGTAGAAAAGGTCATGATACAGCAGACAGGCCCTGAGTTCAAGGTCAGGCATTAAAAAAATCAAAATTATTCTAGAGTCGCGATGGCAAAATGAATGCTGTAGTTCGAAGATTCATCCCCATACACAAGGAGAGAAGCCTTCCTGAATTCCCCATCGCACCCCACAAAGACCTAAGTACATCTTTTCAAAAAAGCTTTCAACCAATACCCTCCCTTACCTCATTAGACAAAACTGAATCACACATCTATTCCTGAACCTGTTCCTGTAGTTAATAGGCTAAGTCATCACATGGAGAACTCTTTATACAGATCTTGTACAATCTCCCCAAAGCCAATAGCAGGAAACTGAGGGGTTCCAGGGAATGGCTGTTGGGGAGATGATCATGTGAGATTAAAAAAAAAATGCTTCTTTTTGTTTTTTTTTGCTGAGAAACACACTGCCTCCTTAGCTGGGCCTACAAATTAACTGGAGTAGGATAAAGTCTAGGCAACTCATTTTATATCTGTGTCCTCTGTCCAGAGACATTCTCCCTTGGAGTCACTTTGCAGCCATCTTGGATTCCTGAAAGGATCAGACCACCTGCCAGGCCTCAATGGCTCCTATTGTAACAAGTCTCCACCTGACCAACCTAGAGACAATGGACTGTCAGACCACCTGACACCACCTCTGAACACATCTGTCACTTGAGACTCTTTCAAGTATGTATATCTTTTGCCTCCTAACCCGTAGTTCCCTATCTAAATAGCCCAACTTTGTACCCCCAAAATGACTGAATATACACAAAGTCCTGAGTTCCCATAACATGCTTTTGCCCTGTAAATAAATCTCTCCCTGTGACTCTTTATTTGGTGCATAGGGGTGAGTGGCTAGACCTGATCGTGTGGAGCTGCTGGAATTTGGGCTTGGGGTGGGGGGGGGCTAAAAACTCATTTTAATCAGTGTCTCCTACTAACAAGTGCCATCTTGGCAATGTGGTGAATGACAGGGAATTGCTGAAAACTCTTGGCTGTAGAGTCCCACTCTCCATGTAATGGGCATGCCCGGAATTCATAGAGGCAGGTGCAGGGACTTGGACAATATGTTGCTGGACATATTAGTTCTATATGATGAGCTCGGGAGACTCTGAACCCTCTACTCAACATGCTCACAGACACCACAGGCCTCTTACCATGACACTTCCATGCTCAATATGAAGCCCATGACCAACATCTACTTGCTCAGATGCTCTCAACAGCAGCCTATTTAAAACAATGTGAACAAGCCCAGCAGTAGTTGCTCACACCTATAATCCTAGCTGCTCAGGAGGTTGAGATCTGAGAATCGCGATTCAAAGCCAGCCATGTCAGGAAAGTCAGTAGACTGTAATCACCAATTAACAAGCAAAAAGCTGGAAGTAAAGCTGTGGCTCAAGTGGCAGAGCATCAAAAAGGTACCCAGGCCCTGAGTTCAAGCCCACTACCAGTGCACGCACACACACACACACACACACACACACACACACACACACAATGTAAAAAGTGCTACAGTTCCCATAAAACTCAACAAAAGCCAATCCCTATATTATCAAAGAAGCTGCACAAATGAGGTGTGGAGGATTTATCTGGAAAAACCTAGGGAGAAAACTATAAAAACAAACAGAGATGATTCTCAACTCAGATAACTTCATTAATCTCTCTGATGAAACAAACTATAGAGACTGAAGATCATGTATTGTGGGCAAAACAGACAACACAGAACCTGGCCACAAGACCCAAACTCAAAGAAAAAGGTTGGCCTCACATCAAAAGCTTGGCAAAGAATTGCACATTTCCAGGTCCGAAGTTAAACCTGAATATTTAAATATTTATCTGACTTATTTGATTATCCAGCCAACTATTACCTTCAACTATGAAACATTAAAGAGCTTCCCTTAGGGTTAGCCCAACCCCTACAAACCCTAGCTTCCTGCCATTCATAACTTTACCGGTCTGTCATCAATCATCGCCTCAAAGGAGTAAAAATGCTAAGAAAGGCAGATCTGAGACTAGAACACCCTGTGCCAGCAGGTTAGTTCCCTTGTTGCCATGTGCTGGTTTCAATGTATCCCCTAAAAAGTTCATCTGTTGGAATCTTAACCCCCAAAGTCTCATGTTACAGGTGAGGCCCTTTCAAAGGTCATTAGGACCTGGTGAGGTCATGAACGTGGGGAATCTATGATGACATTAGTGGTTTCATAAGAAGAAGAGAGACCCAAGCTAGCACACTTGCTCTATCTTGCCATGGGACACCGTCCTTTACGTTATATGATATAGCACAAGGCCGTCTATCCAACATCAAGATGCAGGCAGCAAGCTCTCACATTTCCCAGATTCCAGAACTATGAGCTAATAAACTCCTATTCTCTTTATGTTACTTGGTCCCAGGTATTTTATCACAGCCACAGAAAATATATAATGTAGTATATAGCAAGTGTGAATATGTAATGAGGTCTCCCATAGGAGCAGAGCAAATGAAGCATTCCAAGGAGATCACCAAACAAGACTGGATGATTTGGTTAAGAAGTCAAAGACCAAGATGGGGCCCCTGGGTGGATCTCATGGTATGAAGGCCACAGTGGAAGTATATCTGGTTAATATGAGATTTCAAAGACTCTGAGTTAAAAGTCTTTATAAATACTTAATAGTCTAAGAAATACAAGAACATAGTTGGAACCACTTGCTTCTCAAGATGAATCTGCAAGTAGAGAGGGCTTCACAAGAAAGAGGACTCAACTTTCTTTCTGAAGGAGGAGACAAACAAGGTCTGAGCAGAGACACACAGCCATGAAGCCATGGGAGGACAGAATTTCAAAGAGGAAGAAAAGGTCCATGTGAGTAAAATGCTTAAGAGGTAAAATAGGGCACCGGATTCAGCTGTCAAGGTACTAGAGAGTTCCAATGGTGTGCTATGGGGAAACTAGGGTCGGGGGGCTCCGTTGCTTAAGAAAAGAGAACATGTGATAGCTCATATGGAGCTAGGAGTCCTAGGGGGTTTCATGAACAAAATATATACCACTTTCTACCAAAACCACTGATAGAGTAAGGACAGAGGAAGAAGGTAAGCTCCCAGGCCTACTTCACATTTTGAAGGAGGCTAAAAAAGAAATGATACACAACTCAGCATGAGGCACCTGCCATCCTCTAGCAGGGTTCCACTGCCACAAAACAGGGCTGGAAGACATCCTTCTACCATGTACCTCAAAAAAATATAAAGTTCAAAGTAAGCCAAGCATGGAAAGTGGACTTGCCCCTGTAATCTATGCAAAGTATGTGACTTTCACAAGACAGCTAGAGGCAGCTACAACAGAACCTGCCCCTTAGAAGATGCTTCATAAATATTTGCAGACAGACAAGCCACAATTTCCTCATCTGTAAAGGATAGGAATCTGCTCAGGTTCCTTAAGGTCTCTCCTGGACCAAGATGATTTTTACCTCTGACGCTTCAGCCTCTGCTCTATATGCTCAGGCCTGGCCTCAAGGTAATAGCAGAAAGTAGCCATTCCCCAGGTGTTAGGGACCAAAGAAATAATGACCATGTTGCAGAATGGATGTTGTAATGAGTCCATCTCAGCTCAGCTTCTGGTCCTTGTACGTGACCCAAAACAGTACCTCTCTGAAGGTCTCAAATAGTTTATCTTCTCAGTGCTGGTGGCCTTGCTGGGAATCAATGACCACGCCTTACTCTGCCTTCCCAACAACAAAGGATATGAAATGTTTCTTGTCTACTAAAAAGTTCATCACAGCTGGGGATGTTTACATTTGTCATCCAAGCTACTCAGGAGGCTGAGATGGAAGAGACTGCAGGTTCAAGGACAGCTGAGTCAAAACAACTCTCAAGACTCTACCTCAACAGAAAAAGCTGGCTATGGTAGTTCATAGTTGTCACCCCAGCTATGTGGGAACTGTAAATGGAAGGATTTTAGTCTAGGCCACTCAGGACAAAATCAAGACCCTATCTCAAAAATAATCAGAGCATAAGGACTAGAGGCCTATCTCAGGCAATAGAGCACCTTGCTTCCAAGGACCTGAATTCAAACTCTGCTACCTCTGAAACAAAAAAAATTTACCAGCCAAGAGTGTAGCCTAGTAGTAGAGTGCATGCATGAAGCTCTAGGTTCGATTCCTCGGTAGCACATACACAGAAAAAGCCAGAGGTAGTACTGTGGCTCAAGTGGTTGAGTGCTAGCCTTGAGAAAGTCTGACAGTGTCCAAGCCCTGAGTTCAAGGCCCAACATTGCTCCCCTCCCAAAAAACTTACCTCATCATGCCATGCCCAAGCCCAGTTACTGTGTAGCATAGAGGCACACTAATGGGCAGTGAGGCACAATGGTTATAAGCATGGACTTTATGGGGTGAGCTACGGTCCATTTAGTCTTCACAATGACTGATACCACTGAGGGTGATCTCCACTTCCCAGGAGACAGAGGACATGACTTGCTCAAAGCATTAACTGAGTAGAGGTTATAGCCCAAACTAGCAGCCAAGTCTTTTGACTCTTGGCCCACTCAGCTCCTCCTAATCCATCCTGTTGCCTCTGGGTAAACTTCTTCTCACCCTTGATTTATCTGAATTCCTGTTCTCCTGGGTACACTCCTCAAACAATGCACAGCCTCAACCTTTTTCTGGCTAAAATCTACATCACTGCTTCCATTTCTTTTCCTTTCTTTCTTTATATATATATATATATATATATATTTATATATTTTTTTAATTTCCATTTCCAACTATAGAGTTACGACTGGTTGGCTGTATTTTGGATATGTTGTATCTCAACTGCTATCAGTAATTTCCTCTTTTTCCTTTGTTAATTCCAAGATGTCTCCAAACAGAATGAACATCGTAAGCTGACTTTCACCCAAGAGTTTGAACCACTACCTGCTATATGATAAAGCAGAATGTATTTACAGGAAAAAAAAAAAAAAAGGAAGTAGCCTTGTGGCCAAAGCTTCAGCTGCAAAAACACACTCTTCTCCGGCTGCCATGTAAATAATGTGCATGAAAAAACGCAACTCCACACTTGTGTTACCACCAAGGAGGCAAAGTACTATACTACAGGTAAATCACCAAGACTCAGAAAAATGATGACAGGTCTGTGGTGATTTCCTTGGACTATGTTAGGGAAGTTGCCATGATGATGTAAAGCCAGGACACGGGACACTTTAGTCTCCACTTAGGGTCACCCCTACCCTGAGTGATGGCAGATGACTAAGTCACATAGGAGTCTATGCCCCCCCCAAAATAAAAATATCCTAGACAATCACTTGGTCACCATTAAAAGCACAAAATGTGAAGTCCTATGTAGTTGTGTTGAACTCCTAATTGTCAGTTATGTGGAATTCTGGGAAGCAGTAAGCTGGTCTCAAATAGGTAAGAACAGGTAACCTAAAGGGGGGCATGTTCAAGCATCCCCCGTTTTAGTAGAAAAGCTGCCAAGTACAGGGGGAAGGCAACAGAAGCTTCTAAAGGCTCTACCATGCACTGTGTTTTGCGAACTCCCTTTTTCGGCTTCCATGGGGTTAGGCTCTCAAAAAAGCCCCAGTGAGCACAGCCAACCAAGAAACCTATTGTGTGTGCGGCCTTAGGTTCCATGCAGAGCTGTCTCTAAAACAGTTTGCAAACAACCACCCGGTTGTAAGGTATTTTCCTCTTAAGGAAACATGTTTTCCCCCCTCACTCCTGTCCCACCTCTTTCCTGGCAGGCAGTCCTGGCACAAGACAACCTCCAGGTGGCAGAAGGTAAGGCCACGCATGGCTCTAGCTTGGGGTCATAGGGCAGAAGTCCCTGGTGTTCTCAAGGCCCCCTCCTCCCACAGAAGACAATGACAATGAACTAGGGGACGCTCATAGTCCTCCTCCTTTCCTTCCCGTCACCTACCCAGGACAACTCATCCTGACGCCAACCAGACAGGCAAGACTCATAAGCTTGCTTAAAAACGGAGACATTTACAAAAAGGGCAGCTAAAACTGTATCATCTGTCAATGGTAGAGCTGGGATTTGAACTCAGTGATGAGATTCCAGAGTCCATGCTCTGCCTCTCCAGAAATTCTACAGTATCCAAACCAACTAGGCCTGACGACAGCACAGTTGACTTTTGAACAAGCTACCTCCAGGTCCACATGTTCCTTGCGAATGAACCCGTTGGAGGCCGGGAAAGTAGGGTGAAGACAGCTCATTGATTCCAACAGTGCAACTACTGCCCAAAGCATTTCCGAGACTTGTTTTGGGGAGCTACCTTCAGGGATTTCTGAATATTCCAGATGGTGGCAGCGCCTCAGTCCCTGGACACAAAGAGTATTTTCGCATCCAGCCCCAACCCTTGGGTGTCAAAGCTGGTGAACAGGCTCAGAGATCAGGCTTGGGTGATATTGTTTTTGGATAAAACTGAACCATGGCTGTAAAGTAACAAGTCCAGCTTTCCCCCTGGGGACTGGTAAAATGGCTCTCCAGACCAGTGGAAGGGATCTATACACTTGGGTCTGCTTGGCAAAAAAAAAAAAAAAAAGCCAGCTTCATCCTTTATAGTCACACCTCCAAAGCCAACAAGTCATGAACTTGGAGTTGTTTTTCCAATGGCGGAGACAAATTTCCACTGATGTGCATACTTGCTCACCAGTTCTGAGGCTCTGCCTTGCAAGGAATGACACACATTTTCGCAAAGGCTGGCCAGGTGAGGAGTTCAGCCCAAGGCCAAGTACAGAGAGACGTTCAGTGACCCTTGATGAGAATGAGTCAGAGCACTGAGCTCCAAGCGCAATGGGCTGGCCACAACCCATACCTAACCCCTCAGAAAAATGCACTTGCTGAAATTCTGGTGAAAAGCCACCCCACTGTCAAGACCCCTTTCCACACTGGTTCTGTTTGTATGCTATAAGCAGACAGCACCACTACCTTCTCTCAGCTATCTCCTCAACTGCCTAACTTGTGCCCACTGGCTCTTGGCACCAGCAGACCTATATCCTAGAGTATTTTACTCAAGGGTCCATGAGCTATTTGCCATCCCCAAAAGGCTCAGGGTGCTGGGACAGCAGCAATAAAACATTATGTATCTTTCCCAAACACTGATGGCTCACCCCTGGAATCCTAGATACTCAGTAGGCTGAGTTCTGAAAATCAAGATTTGAAGCCAGCCCAAGCAGGAAAGCGCCTGAGACTATTAACTACAATTAATTAGCAAAAAGCTGAAAGCGAAACTGCAGCTCAAGTGGTAGACCACCACCCTTGAGCAAAAAAGCTAAGGCGTATCTCCCAGGCCTTCCTGTTACCCTTGTAAAACCATTGCGGGGGGGTCAGCAGGGGAGGGGGAAGGAATGATGAGAAATAGTCCTTGAAAACATCCAAAGAGGATGTTGTTCCCATTGCACCAAAACCTCTCTCGGGCATAGGTTGCTCCTGTTGATGACAAAACCCCCCATGTTTACAGTCAACACTTTCCAAGCCAGGCACGGCCCAAGCCTGACCACAGGGCTGTGTGTTCCCACAGCACAACCTGGATCAACAGGTATAATTCCCAGAATCTTTTCTGTAAGAAGGGACTTATGAGAGAGTACACACTCAGCTTAGGGACATGGGATATGAGCAGGGATATAGCAAAGGTATTCTTTCCTGTACTGGCAGGCAGTTTGGTGCTGGATGATCAGGAGGGTCTTCTCATGGAGTCCAGGAAAATCTGACACAAGGAAAGACACCTACCTACCACTGACATTAGTTCCTTGTTTAGGAAAGCTATTCTGATAAGAAAGCTGTCCTCAAATCTGTGTGCCCCCACTCCATGAACTCCAGAGTAGGAAGTGATAAGAGAACTCCCTCAGGGACTTGCTTAAAGAGTTTGATTTCTTCCCCGTGACTCATTTCCAGGTTCCTATCTCTGAACCACTTTGCATCCACCTTCACCTCCAATTCTGAATCTTAACTCCCACCCCAAACTCACAGCACTCAGGAGACAGGTATCTAGGACTCAAATCGAGGCCTTCTCAGCCACGGTTGGCATCCCTGCCCCCTGTGCATGGCTGCCCAGCTCGCCAGCCTCCACTGTGCAGAACTGCCAGCCTGCTTTCAATATCCGCTTGTCCCTTGCTGGCCTACCAACCAGACAGTCCCCTCCCCAGCCCTTTCTCTTTGAAGAAAAGCGATTTAATTTCATGAGACTTTAGGGTAATCATGTTGTGATCTTCAACATTAACCAGAACCAACTCCCTGCTACATGTAAGAGGGTGGGGAAGGAAAAAGTAAACAGTCCTATTTGGGATTGGCAGAAAAGAGGCTTGGGGGGGGAGGGGGAATCACAGCAGCTGCTTTGCTGGTTTTCCCGATGAAGATGAGCTTCTGCCAGAGACAGGGCCTCTGTGCCAAGGTTTTTGGAAACAAGGAAGTTGGGCTTGGCAGGGCCCCCATTTATACAGGTTAGTCGGCTCCACTCAGAGAGAGATACTGGTTTTTGCTCTTCCGCCTACCACTCTGCCCTCTCTTTCCCAAGCCAGCTCTACCTCCCATTTGCTACCTGCCATGTTGTACCCCTCCCTTGACTCATCCCCCCTTGCCAGACTCAGGGGTCTCCCTGCCTCCTGTGAGGCTAGGAAGTAGAGTGGCTTTGATGATGGAGTCAAGTTGTGTCTGGATTTTCCTGCCTCCACCCCTACTTCCCCACCTCTCAGAGCTTTTGGGACAACAGCATGGAACTGTGAAAAGATCATATTGCGAGAAGGTAAAAATAAGTCAGATACACAAACCCAGAATGGTATGTCTACGGGTAAAAGCTAGAGCCGAGGAGGAATTTTCATGGACAATGGTCCTCTTGGCAGACAGTCCATGGGTGTGGTGCACACTCGAAAACACAGCAAATAACCCAGACTCCAGGGACGGTCACCAGGGTGGGGGCTGATGTGAAGCTGGAAAGCTAGGGACTTCACTGTACCCCAGGAAACAATGTGTCACATGAGGAAGATTCTCCCCTTGGGGCTCCCATCCCAGAAGCATCTCGTCAAGCCTCCCTGGTACAAAGGGCAGGACCCTGCTTCCAGCCCCACTTCCTCTATCTCTCAGTCTAGACTGCCTGAGGGCAGTGGGGATGCTGCTCTCACGTGCTGGGGCCGGCCTGTGGCTCCTCAGCACAGAAGAGACCTGGTATCCATTTGGACCTCAAGCTGAGACTTAAAGCATCTTTGGAATTGTGGCCGGAAACAAACCCTAGGCAGGACATTGGAGACATTATACAGTTTTAGTCTCTTTCTAGGGTATACAGAAAGCAATACAGCATCTCAGTCCCCTCCCTCCCTGTCTCCCTTCAAAGCTATAAGCTGGTGGGCTGAGGCTCTCCCACTACTCACACAGGCAGATGAGCACATTTGCTATCTGCAGCTGCATCACCTTGCCCCCCCCCCCCCCCGGGGTCCAGTGTGAGCCCAAAGTCTTAGGCCTTTATGAGGTAACAGACTGGGACTAAGAAACTAAAACTTGTTTTAATACACTGGTTTTTTTTTTCTTTGCAAACATGTTTTGATGGAGTTTTTGTTGAACTTGATATTTAAAAAATTTAATTTGAGATAAAGGTCAAAGTGTTGAGTAGAGGGATTACTGTGTCTAATTATGGAGAATGTGAAGAAATATCATTGTATTAGAAAAGTGATCAAAACAGGCTTAGAGCAAGCCTTGAACCATGTCAAGGGGCTTAATATGGTAGTTCCAGATGCTTCCTTTGGCTGCCTGAAATTTTTTTAAGAAATTCACTCTGTCCCAGCATACCATTATTATTGTTTGTTCGTATTACACTGCAAATAGATCTGTGTCCCCAGAGATCTGGAGCAAGCCTCTTTTACGAAGCTGACGGAGGCAATGGGACAAGCAGGAGCCAGGCTCTGCAGTGCCATGGCTCTAGTGGTATGAGGTCAATCCCTCAATACCAGAAGTTCTTCTCAAAATGAGATCTGCAGGGAGAGGATTGGGGCGAGAGAACCTCAAAAAAGCTCTAGTTGGGAACCACAGATGGGGAAAGTTCAAAACAGCATCTAGCTGGGCACTAACCCGTAGGCTGATTATAGGCTCACGCCTATAATCCTAGCTACTCAAGAGGCTGAGATCTGAGGTTTGAAGCCAGCCTACGCAGGAAAGTCTGTGAGACTCTTACCACCAACAAACTTCTCAAAAATACAGAAGTGGCTCTGTAGCTCAAGTGGTAGAGCACTAGCCTTGAGCAAACAGGGCTCAAAGACAGCTCCCATGCCCAGAATTCAAGCCCCAGAAGCAGGGGGAAAAACAACAACAACAACAACACAGTATCTACTCTAGAAGTCTTACTCTTCGGGAGGAAAAAAAACTGGAATCCAGTCTCCTTTCTCTCTCTCTCTCCCTCTCTCCTCTTTTTAAGTTTGAACTCATACTTGCTCAGCTACTTGTTCAACTGACACTAACACTTAACCATGCCTCCAACCAGCTTTTTTTTTTGTTGTTATTTTAGAAATAGAATCTTAAGGATTCCATTTTCTACCCAGGCTGACCTCAAACCACAATTTTCTAGATCACAGTCTTTTTAACAGCCAAGATTACAAGAGTGAGCCACTGGTATGACACAGGGACCAAGGATGTGACTCAGTAGCAGAGCATTCATCTAGCATGCATGAGGCCCTGGGTTTGATCTCCTGCACCACCATAATCCTAGCTTCACAGGAGGTTTGGATCTGAGGATCATAGTCCGACAGGAAAGGCTACGAGACTCTTATATCCAATTAACCACCAAAAAGCCAGAAGTAGAGCTATATGGCTGAAGTGGTAGTTTGTCAGCCTTGAGCAAAAGGAAGTCCAGGAGACTGGAAGTTAGGCCTAGTGGTAGAGTGCTTGCCTAGAATGCATGAAGGCCCTGGTTCGATTCCTTGGTACCACACACATAGAAAAAAAGCTGGAAGTGGTGCTGTGGCTCAAGTGGTAGAGCTCTGGCCTTGAGAAAGCCCAAGGACAGTGCTCAGGCCCTGAGCTCAAGCCCAGGACTGGCAAAAATAAAAAAAAATAAAAAAAAAGGAAGTCCAGGAACAGCACTCAGGTCCTGAGTTCAAGCCTAAGACCAGGATGGACATACACAAAATCGTCTTAAGCTGAACCCCAAGTTGGTGGCAGCTTAGTTAGGAACCAAGGAGGCAAGAGATGATGATTCTAGTTGCCTCTTCCCATTCTACATAACTTTTCCAAAGATCTGTGATTACTCTGGGTCTACTTCCTAGGTCTTAGTGACTTTTCTAAATAACAAAATAAATGTAGACATATAGACAAAAGCAAAACAATTCCCTTTCTAGAAGAGACGACAAGCACAAATGAAATCTGAGTCATCCTAGCCATGGCTAAAGCAAAATCTACCAGAAGGTTCAGGGCTAACATTCATCCAATACTTGCCATGAGCCAAGTACTTAAATTAATTCATTTAACACCAGGATAACATGAAGGGACATAATAATATGATGACAATGGTAATTACCTCCAATAGACAGAAGAAGAAACTGAGAAGAAGAAATGAGACACCTGCCCAAGGTTAAAAAGTGGTAGAACTAGCATATGAACCCTGACAATGTGGCAGAGGAAACCACCAGCCTATATAGCATCTAAGAAGGGTTCAGGACAATGAGTATCTCTGGTTGGGAGAGCCCTGGGCCATATCCCCTGCATCTTTCCCAAACACTGCCTTCTTATATCTGAGCTACCTACAGAACGCTTCCTGGGATAATGATTCACAGATGGCTCATTTGGCTTGTGACAGGACACAAGGTCTTGTTCCACACACCACAGCAAAGCCAACATGACACATGTGGAGGCCACAAATAAGATATCAAGACTTCAAACATTTTGAACGTAAGTCCTACCTTACCAATCTTTTCCTTAAAAGCAACCAGTGGGAGCATGTAGTTTAACTTCAAGGCACTCCTACCTTTTGTCCTGACTCTATCCCTCAATCCCAGCAAGGGGTGGGGAGGACAAGAAGCTGGGTCCCTGGGAAGCAGACCAGGCAAGGGCCTTCACAGGAGTTAAGGGAGGAGGTTTCTGAGAAATCTCAGACGCCTCTTGAAAAGGAAATGACCTCGTTGGCTCCATTATTTTCTTTTTTAACACAGAGAAAGTGATTAATCCATAGTTGAACCAAAATAGCTTCTACACAGAGGGTGCTGAGGGTTTCCTAATTACGAAATAGGAAAGGAAGAAAAAAAAAAAGAAAAACAGTGTTCATTCTTCAGCTCTGAAATAACAAAAAGCCAATAAAGTGGAAATTAAACTGGTCATTAAAGAAGACCAAAAAGAAATGTCCCTAAAACTTAATTTCCACTCACTTTTTTTTTAATTCCCATAACTATAAACTAGTTGAAGAGACCTTTCAAATGTTTTAATAGGAAAATTCCTGGGAGGGGAAGTGAGATCTTGGTGTCTAACAGGTTCCAAGTCAACAGTTGAGAAAAGTGTTTTAGCAGGACTCTGGCCCCACGGGATTGTGAAACACTCCACAGGGCGCCTGGGGTGGAGAATCCACATACACTGGAGAGAAGCCGGGCTGGGAAGCCAGAGGCTGTGCACATGGAAGAGAAAATTAGCTTCTGACTTGCAAGTGCAGAGAGCTGATTCCTGTAATCATGGAGCGCTGAAGGATGTGCAGCAGAGTCCAAGGCACAGCCAGAATGAGGGTGAGGGGTCAGTGTGCCCTAGTGCCATGTGCTCTGGAAATCAGCTATTCCCTGGCCAGGACCTTAGATCCCCTCTAGATATGTAAGAGTGACCTGTTGTTCTTTCCCAAGCATCTAAATGAGACAAAGCCTACAAAAACAGAACTCAGACCTATTCATACTGGGGATTCCATCAATAAATCCACTGACTCTTTTGTAGCCTGATGGTACTGTACATACATGCATCTAGTCCACTAACACTTCCATGAGCTGGCCATTGTGAAAGGCCCTGAGCATGTAGAATGGATCTAAGCGTTATGAAGCCTAGAGCAGCACTGTGGACTCTGCACCTGAGCAATGAGCAGTAACTTGGCACTTGTCCCCAGACCTGAAATCCTGCCCTCATCTCACCAGAGAAAGGGCAAGTGATGAGCCCAAAAAAGGTATTTAAGAAGCACTTCAAGGGCCACAAGAGGCAGCTGTCGAGGTTAGGGAGATGGATGGTTGGAGTAAGACCAAGAAGGGTCTTGAATCCCAAGTAAAACACTTGGGCATCATTCCCAAATCATAATAAAGGTGGCTCTAGTGTCAAGAGTACCAAGAGTGGCACCATTCTCCAGATACATAAAAGTGAATTGTAATCTCAGAGAAAAGAGGATATTCTAGCAAAAGCTAGGAAGAGCAACATGATAAATGAGGAGCCAATTCTATTACTTATGAAAACCCATGTAAATTAAGCTTTCCTGATTTTCTTGGAACTAGAGAATAAACGGCTAAAGGATAAAATTTCAACTTGCCTCCCTTACACTTGAGCAAATCCATAAATCAATATGAGAAAGGGCCCAGGACACTGTCACACTTCAAAGCCACCCATCCTAAGCAAACTGTGCCTGCTCTCTCATTGGACCCAGGGTCAGCTCACAGCAATCTCAGACCTAGCATCTGCCCTCACACTTGCTGCCTACTGTCAGGAGACAGGAATCTGGAAAGTGAATAGATGCATAATTCCCCAAAGTGAAGTCAACAGATAGGAGTATGTGGGGTCAGGGAAGGCAGGCCTGTTCGGTATGGCATCTGAGCCTTACCCAAAATTGATGTTCAAGAGAGCATGGACAGGATGGGAAGGCAAAGATCAAGCTAGGGTCAGATCAGTGGTTCAACGAAACTTCCCAGGCAAAGGGTGCTGCTTTTGAGTAAGAACACACTGTTACCATGTGAAGACAGACCAAAGTGAAATGGCACAGGAATCAAGACAGCAGAAATATAGCCTCCAATACCATCCAAGTGGACAGCAATAGTGGCATGAAACAGATTCAGTAGGAGACCACACTGGTCAGACATAAGGATGGACCAAAGCAGGGGGGAGTATGAAAGGAACAGGAAAGACTCTCCTAGGAATGGCCTGAACAGCCTTGAGGCACCACCCAGTAGACATCCGAGTAGAGCTAAGACAGGGGGCTGATAAGTTCTAAAGCCCAGATGAGACATCAGGGGACTGAAAGGCAATATTGAGAGGCTTTGTGTGGCCTTATATAAAGAGAATAAATGACATGGATCTGACAGAACACGTAGAAGGGAGACACAGTACAGGAAAACCCTGGGGTGAGCACCAACTTATGAAGAACTGAGGAGAGGCCAGGAGAAAAGCTGTGAAGAAAGTAGATGGGCAGATGGATGGATGAAAGGGTCAAACCAAGGGAACAAGAATACTCAGTATGCTCACATGGTCCCCCCACTGACTGAGTTCTATATATCCAAGACCACCACAATCCTCTTTCCTAGTCCTCCAAGAATTGCCCACTAGACCTTGAAAAGCAATACTAAAAGGAGGGAACTACATGACTAAGAAGCTCTGTGCTTTTTATTAATGACTGAGTTAACAGTAAATCACAGAATGTAACCAAGGTGGAGTTATTTGGCTGTAACAACTGTTCCTTTCTTACCAAAGTCACCATGAGGCTTTGCTACAAGACAGTCTTCACTCTTCTCTCTACTGATACTAACCTATCTCTTTCAGAGCTAGTGTCGAATAAAAACATAACCTTGGAGCTCAAAGAAACATCATGTTTTTGCTTGTTGAGTTATAAAATCTTCAAAAGGAATGAAGGAAGCTGGAAGCCAGTAGATCATGCCCATAATCCTACCTATCCATGGGGCTGAAATCTTAAGAATCACTCTCTGAAGCCCAGGCAGAAAAGTCCTTGAGACTATTATCTCTTAATAAGTCAAAAAGCTGAAAGTGGAGCTGTGGCTCAAGTGGTAGAACTTTGAGCACAATAGTTCAGGGACAACACGCAGGTCCTGAGTTCAAGTTCCATGACTAGAAAAAAAAAAGTGAGGGGAAGACTATACTTTCAGAGATCATTTCTATAGTATGTTACTAGAGAAATCTCACTGATGGTGTAGAGTACATAAGGATGAAATTTTCCAGGTCCACTGGTCTCCACATAATGAAACCATTCTGGCTTCAAGCGGTACTGATCACCGCCTGAATGTGTGGGATTTAAGCAAAACTGGAAAAGAGCAATCCATAGAAGATGGACCTCCAGAACTCCTGTTTATTCACAGAGGACACACTGCCAAGATTTCTGACTTCAGCTGGAACTCCAATGAGCCTTGGGTCATCTGCTTGGTGTCAGAGGATAACATCATGCAGATATGGAGAATGGCTGAAAACATTTACAATGATGAAGAGGCAGATGTCACAACATCGGAACTGCAGGGACAAGTATCTTAAACTCCAAAGCAAAATATGTTTCTGTTGAATGTAATGCTTACAAGAATGGTTGATTTGTCAACTATATATTTGTAGCTATAAGGGAAAAAAGGAATGCTGCTTAAAGGAAAACATCGTCATTTTAACATACAAGTTGCAGGGTACTGCCTTTTGATTCAGATGTTTTAAGTCCTCATTTTCCCAAACTTAAGTGCTTGCTCAAGTTCCCAAATACGCAAGATAACTTTTTTCACTTTTTCCTTCTGACACCTCTTGACTGGCTTTGCAGAAATAAAGTTTTAAAATAAAATTTAAAAAGTAAGGGGCCAGGTTCAATTCCTTGGTACCACATAGAAAAAAGCTGGAAGTGGTGCTGAGGCTCAAGTGGTGGAGAAAGTCCAAGGACAGTGCTCAGGCCCTGAGGTAAAGCCCAAGACTGGCAAAAAAAAAAAAAAAAAAAGTAAGGGGCCAGAAGTATAGCCTAGTGGCAGAGTGCTCGCCTAGCATGCATGAAGCCCTAGGTTCGATTCCTCCGTAACACATACAAAGAAAGCCAGAAGTGGCACTGTGGCTAAAGTGGTAGAGAGCTAGCCTTGAGCAAAATGTGTCCAAGGACAGTGCTCAGGCCCTGAGTTCAAGTCCCAGGACTGGCAAAAAAAAAAAAGTCAGTAATAATAGTACTTATAATAAAAGACTATCAAAGACAGATTTTTTTTTTTAAGACAGGCTCCAGTGGCTTACACCAGCTACTTTGGAGGCACAAACTCAAGGATTGTGGATCAAAGCCAGCCTGGACAGAAAAATCCATGATACTCCATTTCCAGTTGTCAGGCAAAAACCTTGGCTAGAGGCACAGATCAAGTGGCAGAGCACCGGTCATATGGAACACAAGTTGAGTGAGAATGAGATGTTGAGTTCAAGCCTTTATCCAAAACATAAAAACAAATAAAAGACGGGGGTAAGGAGACAGCACTGCTAATATCACTAAGGCAGGATTTCTCAGCTAATAGGTTAACAAGAAAAGTCATTCAAGAAGATGTACTTTGAGATAGTAAATAATAAATTCTAAAAAATTTACCATAAAACTGCATACTTATATTCCATGAGGACAAGCTGGTGAATGCTGTTAGATTTCTACTACAAGCTGACACTGTCACACCCATAGACACACACTGGGTGTCAGATTGCCCCATCACATGACACATGACATGCAATCCTGGAACATAATTTATGTGCTATTTTTCTGAGCTCTCTCTTGAAAAGCTGGTGACTTCTTGGGTAGCTGCAATTTACCTTTCACACTTGGTAATAATCAAGGTGCCTGATGGCCCTGAATAACATTCCTGGCTGTCAGAGCACTTCAAGGCTGCAAATTAGCATTTCAAAACCTTTTCAAACCAAGGGGAGGAGGGCTTTTCCCCTCAGAAGAAGGTTCTGCTGGCTGCACACACCACAAGCCACTGTTAAATGCACACCTGGAGAAGCCATCTTGCTGGACCAGGATATTGGACAGGGGGTCACAAACAATGTGTCAAAAGCCTAAGAAACATTCCAGCTCAATAATCATACAGTGGGAAATTTCCAGGAAGGGTCTAATTTCACACATTTTATTCTGTGTCCCTAAACTCATTCCAGCATCCTGGGGATCCCAGCACATTGGCTTCCCACAGAAACAACTGTCTTCCAGATTGTGCCTCCAGCCAGGAAGGAGCATGAAAGTCATGACCTCTAAATCTGCAGTTGGGACAATTTCATTACAACAAAGTCTGGGCTCATCCAGCACGATGTCTCATGCCCGTAATCCTAGCTACTCGGAGACTAAGATCTGAGGATTCTGGTTCAAAGCCACCTGAGGCACTAAAGACCACAGTGAGACTCTTATCTCCAATTAACCACTAGAAAACTGGAAGTGGTACTATGGTTCAAGGGGTGGAGTGGTAGCCTTGAGCTGAAGAGCTCAGGACAATGCCCAGGGCCAGAGTTCAAGCCTCACGACCAACAAAAAAATAAAATAAAAAATAAACAAAGGTCTGGGCCCACCAAAAACAACCATAATTTTAAACATTCTTCCTTAGCAGTTGTGAGCATCTGGGACTAAAAACCTGAGATACGTGAGTGGTTCAGGAAATGCTGATGATCTGATAGGTTACTGCTCCTTCAGCCATGTCTTTTGGCCACTATATACATTTGTCTACTCAGGTTCTTCCCTTAAAAAACTGGTCCTGGACCCCCACTGCCACCTGTGGTTCTCCAAGTATAGTTCCCAGACCAGGAGCATTGACACCACCAGGAAGTCTGTTAGACTATGAACAGACCTGTGAATCTCTAGAGAAGGAACCAGCAATCCCTGTCCCTGATGCATGCCAAAACACGACAACCACTGTCTGAGACACATCCCAACATGCCCTACCTGCCCACCATGTTGCTCACACCACTTCTGCTCTGCCCCTGGCTGCACTGGAAGCCCAGTGGTAGCCACACTGGTGGCTGATTATCTTCTGGAGAGACCAGTTCCACCCTTCTCTTTTGGGCCATTGCTCATGCCACTGGAATCATCGCCTAGAATTAGGTCATTATCATGTCCTTCTACTGCCACTCTCTTCTCCTTACAAGGAAAGGCCCTGGAAGAGAGGCCTCCCCTACCTCTCCCATCAGGCCTTCTCTGCCTCCCCAAGAACTGCTAGTGACCAGTACTATTTTTTTTTTTTTGCCAGTCCTGGGGCTTCTTCTCAAGGCTAGAGCTCTACCACTTGAACCTCAGAACCACTTCCAGTTTTTTTAATGTATGTGGTACCGAGGAATCGAATCCGGGTCTTTGTGCATGCTGGGCTAACACTCTAGCATTAGGCCAAACTCCCAGCCCTCTTTTTCCTTTTTTAAGTGCTAGTATTCAGGTTTGAATTCAGGGTCTCTCTGGCTTGACTTTTTTGCTCAATGACAGTGGTAAATTCTAAGTGGATAGGATTACAATTATAGGTATGAGCCAATGGTGCCTGTTGCCTAGTAGCTCTTGGGGTTTTTTGGTTTGTTTTTTTGTTGTTTTGTTTTATTTTGCCAATCCTGAACTCTTTCTGCTCAAAGCTAGCAATCTACCACTCGAGTCACAGCTCCACTTCTGGTTTTTTGGTAATTTACTGAAGATCAGATTTTCTTGGACTTCCTTCCATTGCAATGTATGGGGTTTTTTTTTAAATTATTGGGGTTTTTTTTTGTTTTTTTTTGGGGGGGGGAGCGGTTGTTGGTTATGAGGCTTCAAGTACCATGCCTGAGCCTTTTTTCCCTCAAAACTAGTGCTCTACCACTTTGAGCCACCGTGCCACTTCCCATTTTCTGGTAGCTAATTGGAGATATTGAGTTTCATGGACTTTCCTGCCTAGGCTTTCTTTGAAACACTATCCTCAGGTCTCAGCCTCCTGAGTAGCTAGGATTATAGACCCAAGCCACCAGCACCCAGCTTGTCTGATCTCTTTTATACCTTAGCCTCATCATGATGGCTACCGTTGCATACACAATGCTCATACACACTCACCCCCACACAATACACAATGTGGCCAGTTTCCTCTGGTCCTGTCATCCTGGCTACTTGGACCCCATTCTCTTCAGCCCTGGTGCTCACATACTAGCTCACAAAATCCTGACTGCCCTCGGATATTCTCATCTGCATGAGACTAACAAAGCACATAAGTGAGTGGCATCTAGTGTACTCCATTTTATACAGCAATCACCTCTGTCCAAAATGTGTTCTTTATCCTCAAGAGTACCACTCACCCATTACTCTGTCACTCCTAATTTCCCTCTTCTTCCAGCCCCAGCAGCCTGTTTTGCTTATTGCAGACATCTCTTATGAATATAAGAATATAAAATTTTACCTTCCATGTCTGGCTTATTTTGCTTAGCATCATTTCTTTGTGGCTCATTGACGCTGTGGCACATATTGAACATTTCTTTGTTTGGCTGAGTGCAACTTCAACTGTGGATATACTGCCATTCATTCACTGACAGTCATTTGGAGTCTTACCACCTTGTAGCTATGGACATGCTTGGATAAATATTTGTTTTGCATACCAGTTTTCAACTCCTTGGGAGAGGGAATGCTTGGTCATATGGCAATTCTGTTTAGTCTTCTGACCACCTGGGTAAGCTCCTCAATTTGTATCTGTTCCTTTTTCCCCTCAGTTATTTGTGGACAAGAACATCAATAACTTTCATGGCACCATACAACCAGACTCCAGTATTGTGACTTCCACATAGAAGGTGACTGTCGAAATGAGTGATAATATAGAAGGCGTATTGTGTGCCAGGCAGATCTAAGGGCCTTAATTGAATTAGTCTATTTAATGTTCATAGAGCTATAAGACAGGTACCTTGATCATATGCATTATTCAGATAAGGAAACTGAGATGTACAAAAAAAATAATTTTCTGGGAAGTTAACAGCTCTATGCATCTGACCTTTAACCACAGTCTGGCTCTTGAACCACACTGTAGCACTAGCCTCACCCATGTTTGTTTTCCCTAAGCTCCTTGAAGACAAACACTATGTGGGGTAATACTTGCACACATACTCTGCAAAATAAAATGGCCAAATTCAATGAAAGAACTCATGATGTAGAACATCTAGCCTTCCTAGCATCTGTTTCTGTTTTTCATGATTTTCCATAAGCTACCTTGTTTCTTGAGTGCTAGCTACTGCTCTGGTCCTCACAAATCCTAAGAACAGATATAATTATCCTCATTTAAAAATGAGGTTAAAAAAAAAAAACTTGAAGCTTTAACACCCAAACCTAACTCCTAAGACATGGCTATTTGGGATCATTTAAAGCCAGAACATCGATCTCTATGTGCTTCTATTCGTTGCGCTGGATACAATCCAAGTTCACACAGATCACTAAGAAAAAGCTGGGTTTTAACTGAACACTAGAGGCCCATGGGCCTGATCCTGGCTACTCAGGAGGCTGAGATCCAGAGGAGCACAGTATGAAGCCAGTCTGGGCAGAAAAGGCTGGGAGACTCCATCTCCAAGGTAACAAGTAAAATTCCAGACTGGAAGTGTGGCTCAAGTAACTGAAGGCCAAGTGTGAGCAAGAAAGCCAGGCCAGAATACTGAGTTCATCAAATGATGGTGGTAATGTGCCTAGGCACACGCACACATTTTTTAAAAGCTGAATTGCGTCTGGGCACTCTGTAGAAGAAAGGAGGTAAGTATACTCTGCATCATAAAGGCTGCCTGGGTGTTCAGTACCTGGTTGTTGACTAATGAGTTCATGGATGAGTCAGTGAATGAAATGAGCAAAATGAGAGAATGAAGGAGTGAATGAAGAAGTGAATGAATGAGCAAATGAATGAATCATGAGTAAAGGGGGCAAAAATGAGCCAGGCGCCTACAGCTCACACTACTACTGTTACTGTTACTGCTACTACTAGCTACTCAGAATGATGAGATCTGAGGACTGAGGTTCAAAGCCAGCCTGGGAAAGAAAAGTCCATGAGATTCTAATCTCCAATTAACCACAAAACACTGGAAGTAGAGCTGTGGCTCAAGTGGTAAAGTGCCAGCCTTGAAGCAGAAAAAAGCACAGGGGTAGTACTCAGACCCAGAGTTCTAAGACCCCGCACTGGCACACACAGACAGACAGATGGGGTGGGGGGGAGACAGGTCTGAGACAGAGACAGACAAGGGGAGGGAGGGTGGGAGAGGGAGGGGTAGGGAGAGAGAGGGAGAGAGGAACAGAGAGTACTCACGAAAGCAGAAGCATCTCAGGTCAGACCCACCAGCAGACCTCAAATGGCTGCCATTCATCCCAAGGAGCCGAACTCCACCAGATTCCAGTCCAACTTTAGTCAGCCATTTAACTGAAGCCAGACTGCCAAGAAGGCATGCCGTGCCCTTCTCTTTTTCACAACAGATAAAACTTTTACACTGTCCATTTAAATCACCATTGTCTGACCCTCTCCTAAGGAAACTTTCAAACTGAAATTCCTTTCTCCTCTCATTCTGCCCCTTTGTTGGGATAGAAATGCTCCATTTAGCATTCCTAAAGATCCATTAGCATCCCAAAGCCCATGTTGTGCTGTTGGCTGGAGGTTTGTGTTCCTGCTGAACAACTGGGCTCAACCGTGCTGCACAGGCTGAAACACAGACCCTGGATGCCCAGGCCGCTTGGCAGAATCTCCCTCCCCACTCACCAACTCCAGCCTAGTGTCCCTCATTCCGGACATCTAGCATATATTCTCCGTCTCCAAATCTTGATCTGCAAAATCTCTCCTTTCTTTCTCCCTGCCTTTTGATAAATATTATGCATGAGGGGAGGGGGGGGGTTCCATTCCCATGAAAGACTCCATTTGTACAAGGCAAGCTGAATATCCCTTTTACTGAACAAACTGAGGATCAATCCTTTCCTCACATCCCCATCCCAGGACCCTCCATCTCCATTCAAAGAGAAGTCACAAACCATCTGACCAGGAGGCAGGTGTAACAAACCTGGAGAGGCGGCCAGCCACACTGCCTACTCTTGTGTGTCACTAAGCTTTGGAGAGGTTTGTCACTCCCAGAGGTAACAGTATCTCAGCTCCTCGTGCATCGACTCTGCTTGATTAATTGTATAAAAATCACCCTATTGCTGGAATTAACCTGCAAGTGAGACAAAAAAATAAAAAATGTGGAGGGGGGCCGGCCAGAGTGCTTGCCTAGCATGCACAAAGACCAGGGTTCGATTCCTCGGTACCACATATATAGAAAAAAGACAGAAATGGTGCTGTGGCTCAAGTGGTAGAGCTTTAGCCTTGAGAAAGCCCAAGGACAGTGCCCAGGCCCTGAGTTCAAGGCTCGGGACTGGCAAAAAAAAAAAAAATGTGGAAGAAATGTGAATACTCACTGATAGGTTTTCTCTGGGAGAGGAAATTCTGCTCATTATCACCCTTTGTTCCCAATAGACTGCATTCTCCTTTTTATGGCAGACTCACATTTCCTATATATAGCCTAAAAATATCATCTGATGTAGTCAAGACACCAGTGGTTTATACCTCTAATCCTAGCAACTCAGGAGGCTGAGAATAAACCTCAGGTTAAAAGCTAAACAAGGCCATCAAATCTTTAATGTATCAGCAAAAAGTTAGAAGTGGAGGTGGTTCAAATGGTACATACAGCATCATCTAGACATGAGCAGAGAAAGCTAAACAAGACCTGGAGGTCAAGTCCCAGTACAAGAACTTCACCACCAAAACAAAAAACAAACAAATCACTGATGTAAGGTACCCAATGGGGATCCCTGAGAAGCAAATGTGAGATCACTGAGTGCCTGAGAGAGACAGCTCAGCCCTTAAGAGCTAGTCCTTGAGTAAAGACAAGAGCCTTTAGCATCCCAACGCCCTTGTGTTGCCCTGCAGGTGGGTACGCAGAGCTGTAGATGCCAGCCTGGTGTTAGCCTTCACTGCAAGGGAAGCCACCTTTCGGGAGCTTCTGTTTTTTTTTTACCCACAAACCCACAAGCTCTATGAGCCACTTTCTGGTTCTTATACCTGATCACTTCACTGGTTAACAGATTTCCTTCCTTTCTGTTGTACTTTCAACACCTACCCCAGGGCAAGACAATCAAGTTTTTCTCTCTGTATTATATATCTGAGTGACCTGCAATGTGTGGGTATCCCTCGAGTTCCTAAGAACACAAAGGCAGCAGCCACAGTTGTCTTTGATGGTATCCAAGACT
This sequence comes from Megascapheus bottae, assembly GCF_031878675.1. Taxonomy (NCBI): domain Eukaryota; kingdom Metazoa; phylum Chordata; class Mammalia; order Rodentia; family Geomyidae; genus Megascapheus; species Megascapheus bottae. The sequence continues at coordinate 5,900,449 of NC_143525.1, read as the reverse complement.
ACTGCGCTGAATCTGGTACTCAGAACAGAGCACTTCAGAAGCTGTATGGCTAATGTCCGCAAGACTTCTGCTGCCAAACTTATTTACGCGCTGGAGAGGTAAGGGGATGTGGTAATCTTCTGCTGGTTAATTTGTAATAAAGTAACCATTAGCCAGGTTTTTACAAATAGCTCTCCCAAACCCTACTGACGCATATAACAGCAGCAGGAAGGACCAATTCCTTTCCTCGTTCTAGGCTTTGGAAGAAATGGAGACAACCTGGAACAAGGCCTTAGGAGAAGGGTCAACAAACTTTTTTGTTATGAGCTGGATAATAACCAGTCTGGGGCTTTGAAGGCCACATAGAGTCTGTTCCAAGTACTCAGTTCTGCTCTTGAAATGAACCCCAACTGTAGACAAGACACCAACAAATGGGTGTGGCTGTGACCAATTACAACTGATTTACAAAAACAGGCAACAGGTAGAGAATTTGGTGCCTGGGGCTATACTTAATCAACTGCATTCGTAAGCAGTTCAACATTAAAGAAGAATGAACCTCAGGCCCAGTTCTTCATTAATTTAATGAGTTAAATTAATAATTACTTAACTGAGGCATAATAACAAACTCAGTTAGGTCATAAATTTCCTGAAACTAATGTTATTCTAAAAACAGATATGGCGGAGGCCTTTGTGGCTATTACCGGTATATCTTAACTATGCAGGAGCCAACCCCAGGCAGAAAAGCCCAAGACCTTTATCTCCACAAGTAGAGCTGTGGCTCCAATAGAGAACTAGCCTTGTGTGAAAAAGCCAAATGAAAGCATGAGGTCCTGAGTTTCAGCCCCGTACTGGCATATACATACATACAGCTACTGAAAGGCCTACTATGGGCCACCGTTTTAATGGAGACAGAGACAAGCCTGAGAGTAGACAAGATTTTGTTATGAGTCCCGTTTATGAGGACACTAACAGCCTTTTGTGTTTTTATCTGCAGCCCTGAACTGTATGTGAACATACTAGCTCATTCAGCCACTTCCTTACTGACGCTGTTCTCTGTCACATACGTACACAGACATGTGCGTACAAAGTACATTATCCTAGATTTACTGCTAACAAATTAATGTATAGATACATCTACTACTGGTAGATGCCTTTCTGTGCACATGTGTCTTTCTAGGATGGACAGAGAGAGGTGGCAGGGAGCACATGTAAATTCAGTCATGCCAATACTCCATGACTCAGCTTTTAGCTGGCTCACCCTCTTCTAAATGCATCAGATAGGTAGTCCATGAGACAGAACAAGGAAGGGCCTATGAGAAAACATGGACTGAAAAAAATCCACCCACTATTTGAAAACTACTACTGCCAAGTGCTAGTGGCTCATACTTGTAATCCTAGCTATTCAGGAGGCTGAGATCTGAAGATCACAGTTCAAAGGCAGCCTGGACATGAATGTCCATGAGACTCCTACCTCCAACCACCAGAGCACTAACCTGAAGGGATGAACTTCAGAGACAGTGCCCAGGCCCTGAGTTCAAGCCCACAACCCACCAAAAAAAAATGAGAACTGCTATGACTGTAGATCTTAAATGTTCTCACAAGATGAGGCTATAACGATATGGATTACCTGATTATGTTGATCGTGTATCAAACTATCCTATAGTATGTCTTAAATATATATAATTCTACAATTGTTTCTGTAGATATGTCAGCAGAGCCAGGCACCAGTGGCTCAGACCTATAATCCTAAATGCTCAGGAGGCTGAGATCTCAGGACTGAGATTCAAACTCAGCCCAAGTAGAAAAGTCCATGAGATTCTTATCTCCAATTAACCAGAAAAAAAAAGGCAGAAGTAGAGCTCTAACTCAAGAAGTAGACGGCCAGCCTTAATAAAAAAAAATCTGAAGGATAATGCCCAGGCCCTGAGTTCAAGTCCCAATACCAACACACTAACACATGATACACTGACTGACTGACTGACTCACATACACACACACACACACACACACATTGTTCCTCAATATTTATGAAGAATTACCTTCAGACTTCCCTCCCTGTGGGTACCAAAATCCACATATATTCAAGACCTTCATAAAAACCAATGTAGCACTGCACAGACTCTCCACACGCCTCCATACAGATTGTCTGTAGATGACTTGTAATACAAAATACAATACAAATATTATATAAATAGTTACACTGTATTGTTTAGTAACATGTCTGTTCATGTTCAGTATGTTTCTTGCCAACAGTTTCAAGTTGCAGTTGGTCAATGTTTGGATTCAGAGCTCACAAATAAAGAGGGCAAACTGTATGTCTGGCAAAACATCACATTCCACATGACAAATACATGTAATTGTATTTGTCAGTTATAGCTCAATAAAGCCAAGGAAATATAATCAGTTTAAAAAAACACCCCATGAGGGCACAGAAAGAGAGAAAGGGTGAGCAAATATAGTCATGATAGCCAAGGTACATTATGTAAAACTTAAACTATGTAAGTTGAGAGTAGGGACAGGAGAGGGAAAATGGAGGAGAATGAAGGAATAAGAATGAAGAATAAGAAGCACTGGACTCACAACCTGAGTTAGGGAATTAATTATAACTCCTTTAACTACTTAATAACTATGGAAAATGCAAAAGAAAAAGAAAACTATTCCAGTATATACACCCAGAGTCTGCAAGGTAGGGGAGGGGCAAGGACCACTACCTCTGGGCCTGTGGCCCAGGCTTAGCAGTGAGCAGAACACTTGCTGGCCCTGATCTACCTCTGATGAATAAACAGGACCTGAGTCGGCCAGCGAGCAGGCAGGAGGAGAACTCCAATGCAGGTTATTGGCATTCCTGCAGTGGGGGCAGGACCCCTGGGATGGCCTGGCCTGTCTGTGAGCTTGAAGAGTTGGATTTCTGAACTCAAATGCCAAGCCAGGCCTGGCACTGGCCAGGTTGAGCCTTCTTTTGTATTTGAAACCCTTTTTGTGTGAAGCTGGTGTAACTGTAAGCAGGCTGCCAAGCAGAGCCTGTGAGAAAGCTCCTAGGCCAAGCTGCTTTCCTGAGGCCCCCACAGCGCTCTCTACCCTTGCCAGAACCACTTCCCCACCTCAACCTCTGTCAAAATCCCCTTCCTGGAATACACCTTTCCTCAGCTACCTGGCCAGAGTGCTGGGATGACTCCTTGCTGGACTGAAATAGTTTGGTCTGTTACTCCAAGCAGAGAAGGGGGACCCAGAACTGAAGCATACAAGGAAAATCTGAGTTCCTGGATGGCTGAGTAGGTTCAGCATTTTTCCCCCAGAGCACTGGGTAACACAGGCACTGCTTCTAACATTTCACATCCACGTCTTTATAATACCCTCACCCCCCACAGTGACCCAAGACACAGGCATGATTATCCAGTGTGACCCAATTACTCTGACATGATTTCCTCCCACATGACCCTAGAATACAGGTATGATTACCCATGTGATCCAAGGACAGTTATGATCACTCCAAGCAGTTCTAAGAATTAAACTTTTTTTTTCTTTGCCAGTCCTGGGCTTGAGTTTAGGTCCTGAGCACTGTCCTTGGACTTTCTCAAGGCTAGAGCTCTACCACTTGAGCCTCAGCACCACTTCCAGCTTTTTTCTATGTATGTGGTACCGAGAAATCGAACCCGGGTCTTCATGCATGTTAGGCAAGCACTTTAACCACTAGGCCAAACTCCCGGCCCGAATTAAACATTCTTTATAGATACTAAACCCTGTCAGACACAAATTGCAAATATTTTCACCCATTCTGTGGGCTGCCTTTGTGTCTTCTTAACATTATCCTTCAAATAATAAATTTAACATTTTGATTAAATCCAACTTACCTGTTTTTTGAGCTTCTTTCCACATGGGATTTTTAATGCAAATCCTCTAATAATTTCTACGAGAACTATTTCTAAAAATTTAATAAAGTTAACACAGAGCTGACATTTTCCAAATTTGTGAACATAAAATAATGCTACCCTATTTATTTATTTGAAAAGGGATGAAGTTAGGTGCTGGTAGTTTATGCCTGTAATCCTAGTTACTCAGGAGACTGAGATTTCAGGATCATGGTTAGAAGCCAGCCCAGCAACAAGTCCATGAGACTATCTTCAATTAATCACAGAAAAAGCCAGTAGAGCTGTGTCTCAAGTGATAAGAGTGTTCACCTTAAGCAAAAGGAACCAGGGACAGCACCCAGATCCTGAGTTCAAGCCCCCAAAACCAACAAAGAGAGGGGATGGGGGCTGCAAGTTGGACCCAGGCTCTGTGCAGGCCAGCAAGGACTCTAGCAAATGTGCTCCATCATCCCTAACCTTCCTTCTTTTCCAGTCTGCAGAATCTCTAGTAAAGTCTCCCCCCACCCCTCGCCACACCCACCCCACCTCCGCACCCAGTCAGCTGGGCTTGAACTGAGGGTCCGGGAGCTGTTCCTGAGGTTTTCTACTCAATATTAACACTGACCAACAGCACTTCTTCTCTAGTGGATAAAGAGTCTCATAGACTTTCCTGAGTAGGCTAATTTCAAAGCACCATCCTCAGATCTCAGCCTCCTGAGCAGAATTACAGGCATGAGCCACCAGTGTCCTATGTAATGTCTCTTCTTCATTCTTTTTTTTTTTTTTGCCAGTCCTGGGCTTGAACTCAGGGCCTGAACACTGTCCTTGGACTTTCTCAAGGCTAGAGCTCTACCACTTGAGCCTCAGCACCACTTCCGGCTTTTTGCTATGTATGTGGGGTACCGAGGAATTGAACCCAGGTCTTCGTGCATGCTAGGCAAGCACTCTACCACTCGGCCAAACTCCCGGTCCCCTCTTCTTCATTCTTAATGTTGTTTCTTCATTCTTAATGTTGATTTCTTCCTTCTCTGACCAATCTTTCCTGATACTTATTTTTCTTGGCATTTCCAAATGACCCTGTTTTGGTAGATCCTTCCCTCGGCTAAATATTTGTTTTCTTGTTCATTGACTTATGCGTTTTTTGTGTGTGTCATGGGACTTGAACCCTGGGCCTGGGTATTGTTCCTGAGCTCTTCAGCTCAAAGCTACCACCCTACCCTGGAGATAAGAGTCTCAGGGACTTTAGTGCCCAAGCTGGCATTGAACTGTGATCCTCAGATCTCAGCCTCCTGAGTAGCTAGATTTATAGGCGTGAGCCACCCCACCTGGCTTTATGCTCTCATTTTTATCTCTTCCTTTTTCCCACCACTTTCCTCCGTTTTATTTCTGGCTTAGTCTGTTAAATTTTTTTCTAATTTCTTAAATTAGACCCTTAGCTCATTTGAGGGCTCTCTCATACTTCTGGTATTCTATGATACACTCCACTCTAACATCTCATCTTCCTTCCATTAACTCAGCCCGGCTTGGCAAGGTGGGACAGAGCCAGGCATGGAGCTGGGTCATCAGCCACCTCCCATAGGAAGCTCTTCCCAAGAGCTGGAAGTCAAACCAAGCCATTTGAGTTCATAGTGAACTGAGGGAGGTGGCACTCCATGACAGTGAGTTCTTGTGGCCTTGCCATCTTGCAGAATTGCAGACTTGCAGACTTGCTTCTATTTTTCAACAAATCCCCGCTGCTAAGCCAAAAGGCAGTGAGGCAGATGCTCTAGTACAGACGGAAATGAGCCAAAGCAATCAAGCAAGCTCCAGCTGGTAGCTCCAAACACTCCAGCTTCAGGCTAGGAATCATCTTGCCCTTCTCTCTGCTTTCTACCTTAAGTCGTAGGAGCACTTAGTAGTGATCCTCAAAAGCATCATAGTAGACTGTGAGTGATTAAAGGGGCTGAGAGATCATATGTTCAGCTCTCCCCTTTGTACCAAGGAGGAGACTGAGGCCCTGTTCATCCATTCTACTTCACGAAAGTGAACTTTGTCATCAGTAGAACACATTCTATGAGGCCTTGGGTTCAATCCCAGCATCAAACAACAAACCAGACCTCAGCTTCATGCAGAATGCATTCTGCTTTGAACTCTACTTTCTGGATCCTGTCTTGTGATCTTGTTTTAACTATGTTCACTTGCCTGATACCTTTTAAAACACTTAGCTGCACACAGTATATCTGTCACTTAAAAGGTCAAACATTAAGTTATAGGCTAAGAGCTACATGTTAAAGTCTTCCACTAATGTGGAAGACAAAAAGCAGGTCCTAGGAGCTCACATCTATAATCCTAGCTACTCAAGAGGCTGAGATCTAACAACTGCAGTTCAAACTCAGCCCAGGCAGTAAATTCCATGAGGCTCTCCTCTCCAATTAACCAATAAAAAGCCAGAGGTAGATCTGTGGCTCAATAGGTAGAGAACCAGCCTTGAGTAAAAAAAGCTCAGGGACAGTGCCTAGGTCCTGACTTCAAGCCATAGGATTGGCCTCATACACGTGCAGAAGACAAATGAAGATATAGAGCATCTGAAGAATGTGATAACAGTAAGACTGATTTAATATATTGAATTATGGGGCCCAGCGGTAGAGTTCTTGCCTAGTCTTCCTAGCATGCACGAAGACCCAGGTTCAATTCCTCCGTACCACATACATAGAAAAAAGCTGGAAGTGGTGCTGAGGTTAGGTGGTAGAGCTCTAGCCTTGAGAAAGTCCAAGGACAGTGCTCAGGCCCTGAGCTCAAGCCCAGGACTGGCAAAACAAAACAAAAAAACCACACACAAAAAAAACAAAAACAGAAAGCGCAAGAATAATGCCCAGGCCCTGAGTACAAGCCCACTGCCTCCCCAATATATGTATATATATTGAATTTTGTACATTATCAAACATCAACAGAGGTGATCTTATTAACCAATGAGATTATCCTAAAACAAAGACAAACCAGGACAAATGCTGGTGGCTCATACCACTAATCCTAGCTACTCAGAAGAGTGAGATATGAGGATCAAGGCTCAAAGTTTTCCCAGGCAGGAAAGTCCATATGACTTTTACCTTCAATTAACCACCAAAAAAGAAAAAAAAAGAAGTAGAGCTGTGGCTGAAGGAGCAGAGTGACAGCCCTTGAATGAAAAAGCTAAGGGGCAACACCCAGGCCCAGTGTTCAAGTGTGCAGTGTATGTGTGTACATGTGTGTGTGTGTGTGCGTGTGTGTGTGTATATATATATATACATCTAAATCTAAATTTGTTTGTGTGCGTATATATATATATATATACATACACACACGCACACAAACAAATTTAGATTTTTTTTTGGTCAGTCGTGGGACTCAAACTGTTGATGTGGGTGCTACCCCTGAGCTCTTCAGCTCAAGACTACTGCCCAACCCCTTGAGCCACAGTACCACTTCCACTTTTCTGGTGGTTAACTGGAGATAAGAGTTTCATGGACTTTAGTACTGGGATAGCTTTGAACCTTGATCTTCAGGTCTCAGCCTCCTGAGTAGCGAGGATTACAGGTATGAGTGCAGGCTTAATGGCAGTACATCCAAAGTACCTGAGCACAAGGCCTAACACAAAACCAATGCTCAATGAATATAATCAGGTGTTATAATTATCACTTTCAAAAATGTCAAAAAAGCAAACAAACCTAGGCAAAGAATAAGAAATGTATACTATTAGAAATTAGAAAAATGATATAGTCACATATGGAAATTCTTAACATATTTCTCATAACTACTATATATAACTTTATGCTTAAAAATGAAAATCTGGGTGAAGATTATTTTCTTGGAAAATAAATTGCCACATTTGACTCAAAAAAAAGCAGTTGAAAAATTCCTGAATAAACATATAGGCATGGAATAAATTGAAATGGTTATCAAGTGACTACTTCCAAAAGTGGAAGGGCCCAGATGGGCAAATTTTACACACAAGGCCCAATTATTTCCTCATGCTAAACCCTTCCAGAGCACAGGAAAGGAAGCACCTCACTTCTTTTATAAAACTAGAACAGCCTTGGAACAAATCTAAAGAAAAAAAAGCCACTGGCTCATACCCTAATCTTAGCTACACAGGACACAGAGCTATGAGGAAGGAAAAATCTGTGAGACTCATCTCTAACAATCTAAAAGCTGGAAGCAGAGCTGTGATTCAAATGGTAGATCACTAGACTTGAGTTAAAAACCTAAGGGACACCCAGACCCTGAGTTCAAGCCCCAGTATAGATACAGACATGGATGGGGACACACAGAGACAGAGACAGAGAGACAGAGAGACAGACAGACAGACAGACAGACAGACAGACAGACACACACACACACACACACACACACACACACACACAGAGGAAAACAAACAAAAAGTCAAAATGGTGGTTACACTGGGCAAGAGGGTTAGTGATTTCAGGAGAGGCTTGAGGAGCCTCTGGAGTTACTTTATGTTTTCATTTTAGCACTGAATACTCAGATGAGTCCACTTTGCTTTTTGTTTTTATTTTTGGGTTTTTTTTGTCATTCCTGGGACTTGAACTCAGGGCCTGAGCTCAGTGTCTTGGCCTTTTCCTCAAGGTTAGCACTTGAGCCAAAGTACCACTTCCAGCTTTTTCTGTGTATATGGTATCAAGGAATCGAACCCAGGTCTTTGTACATGAGAGGCAAGCACTCTACCACTAGGCCAAACTCCTGGCTCCAAGTATACTTTTTTATTTTAAAAAATCATCTATCTGAACCCACATGACCTGAAGAAGAGAAAGGCTAATAGGGAAGGCAAAGAAGGAACAGGGTCCATGTCATCTCTACCCACCAAGTAGAGGGCTGGGAGGTAAAAGGTAGGAAATTAGCCAGCACCTTGGAGGGCAGGTCCTCCATTCAGGACCTGGGCTATCTTTTGAGGTAACACCCTAGTAGGGAAAAAAAAAAAGTATATGGAGTTTCAGAGCTGCTTCTGGATGAGAATGGTGTGTGCATGGGTACTAGGTCAGGGAAGTGCTCAGGTGCTTAGAAAGGGAATGCAGAGTGACAGACATTCTGCAGAACAGAGAAGCACTTGTGCTTTGTCCCCTTTGCTTCAAAGACAACAGTCCTTGACAGGGTGTTTGCATAACTACAGGAGAGGCCAGGAGCCCCATGGACTAGATTTAATCCTAGCTTCACCACTTGTGAGCTGGAAGACTCTGGACAAGTTCTCTAATGTCAGTTAGAGAAAAGGTGTGCAAATGTGGAGCTGTACACCTGATTTCTACCAAACGTACACTAACAGCTGTTACAGCAAACTAGCACCTATATCCTAGAGCCCCGTAGTCCCACTTTCTGATATATCCCTGGCAGGAATTCATCCACATGTGCACCAAAAGACATGGGCCCTGCCAGGTGCCAGTGGCTCACACCTATAATCCCACGATCTGATGATCGTGGTTTGAAGCCAGACAGGGCAGAAGAGTCCCCATGAGTCTCTTATCTCCAATTAACCATTGAAAAAAAAAAAACAACTAGAAATGGAGCTGTGTCTCAAAGTAGGATAGTGCTAGCCTTGAGCAACAGAGCTCAGAAACAGTGCCCAGGCCCCGAGTTCAAGCTCCATGACTCACAAAAAAAAAAAGGACTAGAGGCATGGCTCAGAAATAAGAGCATCTTGCCTAGCAAGTGTAAAAACCTGCATTCAACCCCAGTACCACCAAAATAAAAAGCCAGGCACCCTAAAGGTAGTTACCAAAAGAAAGAAGCTGGAATACAACTCGTTTATACAAAGTTCAAAAATTATCAAAACCAATTAGTACTAGGCAGGGAGTATGATAACCTAAATAGAGTACAGGCAGCTCCCAGGGCTCTACTATGTTCTGGTTACACAGTTGTGAACTGAGATAAGACATTATTCTAATGTCCAGAAGTTGTGTAGATCCAGGCACAGATGGCTCACACCTATAATCCTAGCTACTCAGGAGGCTGAGATATGAGGATCATAGTTCACAACCAGCCCAGGCAGTAAAGCCCAAGATACTCTTATCTCCAACTAGAAAATACAAGTGTTGCTGTGCCTGAATTAGTAGAGTCCTAGCCATGAGGGAAAGAGCTCACGGACAATGCCCATGCCCTGAGTTCAAGCCCCACAACCAACAATGAAGTTGTATGGTCTTCTATACAAACTCTCTATGCTATATTTATTTATATAAAGAAGCCAACCTCATAAACAGAACTGATTGATAAGGATAGAGTTCCCCATAGGACTGCTAGGAAGATTAAATGAGGTGATATTAACAATGTACTTAAATCAGACCATGGCAATGTGTGCCCTAAGTGTATATCAGGACCCGTCTCTGGGTCTCCTTTCTTTACTCCTTCCCGGAGTCTCTTTTCAAGGTAGTACACGAATCGGTCTTGAGCTGAAACTCCAGGCTACTAAGCTTCAAAGGCATTAGTGAGCTTAAGCCACTTACCCAAGCTCACACTCCCCAGGGTGGTGGAGTTAGGTTCTATTGCCAAACACCTGAAGTCAGAGATGAGTTCTCTCATCAGGACCTCCAAAACAATTCTATCTTAGCATGTTGGACACACTGCCGAAATGCTGTGTTGTGTAGATTTAGAACTGAGTACTTCCAATAGATCAGGAAAAATAAAACTTGCTGTTTGCTTACATGTGGCTCATGTTTTCTGAAGACATCTTTGATTTAAAAAAAAAAAGCAAAATAAGTTGGGTACTGGTGGCTCACACCTTTAATCCTAGCCACATAGAAGACTAAGATCTGAGGATCAAGGTTCAAAGCCAACCAGATCAGACATATCAGAGAGATTCTTAGCTCTGATTAATCAGCAAAAATGTGTAAGTGGAAGTGTGACTCAAGTGGTAAAGTGTCAGCCTTGAGTGAAAAAGCCAAGATGATGGTGAATTCAAAGTCAAAGACCAGCACACACATATGCAAGCACACGCACCTACCCCAACTCTTTGACCTTGGTTTCAAACAACAACCTGGGGTGAGAAATACAGAGGAATGTATAGCCCTACTCTTCCCTAGCTCTTCTGGGTATCCTGGTGACCACTCTGTCCAAAACCATGGTTTCAGAAGGACTGGTATCTGTGGCCTGGAGAGCAGAGCAATTTCCTTCCTCGTGGCAGCTCAGAAGCCAAGCACTTTCTCACTGTGAATTCTCTCCAGGTCTGAGACATGCAGTGAGACAGGGCTGGGTCTGGGAAGAAAGAGTTGGCTGGATCAGCCTGCCCACCTCTGAGGTCTGGCTTCGGGGAGAGGAAAACAAGTTGGCCCACAGGGCTGAGGGCAGGGGCTGGTATCCAACAGCCCTGCACGAGGGCTGCCTAAGCCCAACGTACTTTCATGTCCCAGATGCCAAATTCTGTATCTGTAAACACAATGTGTTTCCTTTCTCATGCTGGGTTTGGAACTGTTATTGTTCAGTGCTTTCTTTACAGGCCCAAATGTAAGCACAGCACTGAGGACTGTGGTTTCTGAAGAGTCCTTGTCCCTTGATTTCACACACACACACACACACACACACATATACAGATGCAGTGTGGAATCTAGGCACACCCTTCAGGTGAAAGCATTCATGAAGTATCAAGGCCTGACACAGGCTGGAGCGGCAGCGTCAGAGTCAAAGCCAAGGCAGTGTGGGAGCACCTGCCTGGGAACCTTGGAGCTGAGGCTCTGGGAAAACCACATTTTCCAGGGAACCATGCTTTCTTAAATTCTTGGCATGATGGAAAGCAAAAACACCACAGCAGAACAGATGCAGGAAGGAAATGTGACAGGGACCAAACTCCAAGACTTCAGCCAAATCTGAAATCTACTCCATCAACAAGACCTTCAGCCCACAAACTTCACACCCTGTGCTCTGGACAGTAGGCAGAATGGCTCATTCCAAGCCTGTCTGCATGTATGTATGGGCACAGTATTCGTAGAAAGTATTCATTCCCCTTTTTCATGTTCGGTCTCCAGTTTCACCTGAAGAAAGGGCATCCACTTTAAACATCTGGATATCCACAGAGCCCCAACACAGCCACCAGAGCAGTGAATGCTCCAGAAATGTCCACTTCTTCATCTTCAGGCTGAGGGGCCAGGAACAAGGGAAGGTATGCAAAGACCAAAAAGGGCTAATTCTGGGGCCGGGAGTTTGGCCTAGTGGTTAAAGTGCTTGCCTAGCATGCACAAAGGCCTAGGTTCGAGTCCTTGGTACCACATACATAGGAAAAAGCCAGAAGTGGTACTGAGGCTCAAGTGGTAGAGCTCTAGCCTTGAGAAAGTCCAAGGACAGTGCTCAGGCCCTGAGCTCAAGCCCAGGACTGGCGAAAAATAAAAAAATAAAAAATAAAAAAATAAAAAGGGCTAATTCTGCCTAAGGAATTACATTGGAAAGGATTCCAGTACCATAAGATCACTTCTGGACATGGGAGGAGAGTGTGCTGTGGTTAATTAGCAATGTCTGCCCTAGTCCCTGAATGAGGGAGTGGCAACGCATTTGCTAGCTACAGTAGTTTCCCCCTCATGCAAGATGTTGCTTCCTGAGGTTCCAGTTACCCATAGTCCATCACAGTCCAAAAACATTGCACGGAAATACCCAATTCTCATTATTTTTAAACTGGGTGTCATTCACAGAATGAACAAAACTTCAAAAGTGTCCTGCTCCATCCTGCCGAGGGAGGACATGAATCAGGCCTGTCCCCAGCGTACCCAAGCTGCATAAGCTACTTGCCTGTTAGCCACCTATATCTATGTGGCACATCCCAGTACTTAGGCCCAAGTAACCCTTACTTTATTTGATAATGGCTCCTAATGCTGGGCAACAGTCGCTTACACCTATAAGCCTAGCCACTCAGAAGACTGTGAGCTGAGAAATGAGATTCCAAACCAGTCTATACTGAGAAGTCCAGAAAGCTCTTCTCTCCAATCAACCACCAAAAAGCCAGAAATGGAGCTGTGGCTCAAGAGATAGAGCACAAACCTTTAGCAAAAAAGCTAAGGGACAACACCGAGACCCTGTATTGGCACAAACGAAAAAGGTGTATGGGCAGGGAGAATTCTCAAGAGCAAGGGAAGTGATGCTGGAGAATCAGAAGGAGCAGAAGTGGAGGTATGGCTCAAGTAGTTGAGTTAGCTGTGAGCAGAAAAAGCTGAGAAAGGGCATGAGGCCTGAGCTCAAGCTCTCATACTGTTTCATGTATACACACACACACACTCTTGCGTGCACACATACATGTACATGAGCGCATACACACACATACAGATCAGTCTTCAAGTGAAAAAAACTTCCAGTATAATATTTTGATAGTTTTATTATGGTATAATGTTATAATTATACCATTATATTTTTAATTATTGCTTTTTTTTCAGTTCCAAGTCTGAACTCATGTCCTTATGCTTGCTTGCTTGGGTGGCTGGCATTCTGCTATTTAAGTCATGCCTCTAACCTACCATTTTGCTGTTTATTTTGGAGATGGAGTCCTATAGACTTTTCTTCCCAGACTAGCTTCAAACCATAATCCTCAAATCTCAGCCTCTTGGGTAGCTAGGATTACAGTTGTGGATCAGTGGCACCTGGCTTATTAGAGTCTTACAATGCCTAATCTATAAACTGATCTCTAAAAAAAATACCGGATTTTTAAAAAATACAGTATAGTCAGGCACTGGTAGTTCATGCCTGCAGTCCTAGCTATTCAGGAGCCTGAGATCTGAGGATCATGGTTCAAAGCAGGCCTGTGCAGGAAAGTCTATGAGACTTATCTCCAATTAACCACCAGAAAACTGTAAGTAGAGCTGTGGCTCCAAGTTGTAGAATGCTAGTCTTGAGTGAAAAAGCTCAGTGAAAGTGCCCAGGTGCTGAGTTCAAGCCGCATGACTGGCAAAAAATAAAATAAAATAAAATCACAGTATATAGATAAGGCTCAGTACTACTGAGATTCAGACATACACTGGGGATCCTAGAACTGACTCCCAGAGGGTTAGAAGGGAATGACTGTACTCACCACAGCCACTCCAAGCAGGGACAGGGGAAATTAGAAGCTTGTTACTGGTAACAGACCCAGCACCAAAAAGTGTCACTGTAAGACTTCACTTACAGACTGTAGCACAACCCACAGGCCCTCAAGGAACTAAAGGATCCAGCTCATTTCCTTATTTAGGACCCCGTTATTCAAAAGCTGCTCCTTTAAGAAAATCCCTGTGGTCCTACAGATTGTCTAACTTATGTGTGGAACCTCTGGAATGTGTGAAAATTGGACATAACAACTAATAACTTCTCTTATCTATAAGCAAAAAAAAAAAAAGACCCAAGGAAAAAATTTAGAAAATCCAGTGACAGTATCAGCCAAGAAGAGGCATGGATGGGCCCCCACACTAAAATGTGACCACATGAACAAGGAGCCAAGACCTCCCTCAGTCCTCCAGGGAGACTGCCTTCTAAGCATTATCTTCCAGCCAGCACCAGCCATGGCAGGGTGTGTTGTGTGTTACTCGCTGCCTTGTAAGGTTCTGACCCAACAAATGTACAGGCATAGAAAAGCTACCCTTTTACATATGCTGAAAGTCTCCTCTACTCTGTGTCTCTCCTCAGTTGTTACTTGCCTAAGTGTGCTGCCACATGAATTCGCTAGTGTGTGAATCTAACAGCAGACAGCCCCCAGGGATCTTTGGAATGATTCCAACTTAGCCAAGGAAGAATACACTCTGGCATTCCTTGGCAGTACTACTGAACCTCCAATACACCTGTCCCCTCAGATGACATCGCCTCTTGAACTGCTGAGTGCCAACAGCTGTCTCTGGAAGAAATATCCATCATGAAGAGATCATGGGGAAAGGGCTTAAATGTTGAGAGAAAAAGACTCAGCCAAGACATCCCATGTCTCATCCATCCTATAGCCATAGCACCTACTCTAGCAGGAGGTAGAACCAGCAGAAAGTAACACAGGTACACTTCCTGAGCCCACATCCAGGAAGGGCCCAGTATTACTGCAGATGAGAACTTGGTGCTGTACTTGAGGGTTGGACGGACTCATATAAAGTAACTCTTTAAAGGAAAATCAAAATGTACGTGTGAGCTTACAAGGGAACTTTTAGAGTAAGGATACAGGAATGCAGCACTGAGTTCAGTACACTCCACCAGACAAACCTCACGGTAGCAGACAGCTCTGAGGCTCACTTACTCAAGCACCATTCAGAACCACTGCCCCTCAAAGTCATTTATAATGAGCCATGGCTTTCACGTGATCAGCCTTTAAAACAAATGTTGCCGATACCCCTGCCTCTTTTCAATTTTCCCTGCAGACATGTCCACGCTTTGTCCTGTGTGCACACAAACTGCCGTTTGGTGGCAGATACATCTGTTTTTGAAAAGCTTCGGTTCCTTGTAGCAACCTGATTAATTGAACAAAAGTACATAGAAAGCACCTCATACAATGTCCAATGTTTGGTACGAGTTTTTTTTTCCGTTTTTTTGGTCAGTCATGGGGCTTGAACTCTAGGCCTGGGCTCTGTCCCTGAGCATTTCACCTCAAGGCTGCTGCTCTACCACTTTGAGCCACAGCACCACTTCCAGTTTTCTGGGAGTTAATTGGAGATAAAGAGTCTCATGGAGTTTAGTGCCCAGGCTGGCTTTGAACCACAATCCTCAAATCTTAGCCTCCTGAGTAGCTGGAATTACAGGCTTGAGCCACTAGCACCCGGTTTGTGGTTTGACAACCACCTATGACTGACATTCTCAACTCTGCAGTCTCCAGCCACCCAGACCAACACACCACACCTTCCTAGGCTGTGGACACCACAAGGGCTCCCAGACCACAGGCAGAATGCGGTGCATCCCTCTCCACATGTTAGGCTTATATCCTGAGCATTTCAAAAGCCCACAGAGACCTCCCATCTCCCTCAAATGAAAGGCGCTGCAGAAACTCAAAGTCTGATTATCACTTCTAAAAGGAAGAGGGGGAAAATACTGGCTCACAAATATCTGTACTTGTTCATCCACAGATAAAGCTGTTTTATAATCCAGTTCCCTAGAGAGCCATTTATTTTGGTGAAGCCAGTGTGCATAGCAGACATTATAGAAGCCATCAAGATAACACAAGTAACAACCCAGTGGACTTTTGAAGTGTAAACATAAAAGTCTATTAAGAATACAATGTTGGTTTAATCCCAAGACAAAAAATTTACTTAATGAAAAGCACAACTCATCTCAAGGAGGAAATATCGATACCAGCTGTGAGCAGAAAATGAAGGGATTCCTTCCAGGGAACATCTGAATTGCAACCCGGTGCCTTTCCAATATTTACTCTGGACATAAAGTCTCAAATATTTTTGTGAGGATCTCATTTTTCTCCAGAAGGAGGAGAAAGATCAGAGAGGAGTCTGGACAGGACTAAAGGAGAGCTTGCCTGGCAGAACCTGTGATATACAGATCCACCCCAGAAGGCTTTCCCTCACCAACTTGCCTCCCTTCTCTTGGGTATAGGTGGGTGCAGTCTCCTAGCCCGGAGGTTTCTGGTCGCTCACATGATAATAAGGACCCCAGCAGTCAGCTGCCACAGACCAGCAGAGATTCATGACACTCATGAGACCAAGTACATGCCTAGAGCCCGACATTCATTTTCCTCTTTGTAGCAATAACATTTTTAAGCCACTTCTTGGATTTCCCCTTCCCCAATATATTCTGGCAAAAATCAGCAGGCTAATGAGCACCCAGGTGGGAAGAGAGCTTTTTAAAGGAGGATTTTCTGATTACCAGCAGTTTCGCTACTTTCAAGAACTACCACTGGCCCTGAAATCCAGACTTGGTTATCTGTGCACATACTTAGGACACTGTGTAAGGAGATGAATGCAAGTCCAGCCTGGGAGAATTTAGAAAAAAACTAGACTCAATATGAATTTTTTTTCTGGAGAAGTAACTCAGTGGTAACAGTACTTTTCAGAGTATGCATGACTACCTAGGATCCTCCCCCAGTTCTGACACCAGAAGAGACCAACCCATCATGACATATGATGATGGTGGGAACCCACCAACCATACTGAATCTTGCTTC
Source organism: Megascapheus bottae (assembly GCF_031878675.1). Taxonomy (NCBI): domain Eukaryota; kingdom Metazoa; phylum Chordata; class Mammalia; order Rodentia; family Geomyidae; genus Megascapheus; species Megascapheus bottae. The sequence continues at coordinate 5,883,572 of NC_143525.1, read as the reverse complement.
CCTTACAGGTACCTCCCAGCTCCCACCAGCATGCTGGCCAAGAAAGAGGAGAGGAAAGCAGGAATATAACATAATAATAATCCAACCCAATACAATGCAGCATATTTTAGAAACCACCCTCAGTCCTAACAGGATATGATAGGTTATCCCATCTTTTCTCCTGTACCTGGGTAAAGAACATTCATTCATCCACACATTACTCCTCCACCCATTCTACCGAGAGGCAGCAGAGCAGCTAAAACAAAATAAAGCGTGAACATGAGGGCAGATTCCCAACTTTACCTACAAGCTATGGCTTTGGGCAAACCATGTGATGTCTCTAGGCCATGGTTTCCTCATCTCTGAAATAAGAGCAATAATAGTGTCTCTTATTAGCATACTCACAATGATTAAATAACTAAATTAATATAAGTGCTTGGCAAAGAATAAGCCCTTAAGGGTTAATCAACATAATGACAGTAATTAGAACAATTACTATGACTATTAAAAACATACACTCATCCACAGCTTTGTGCCAGGCTGTGGACTAGGCAGCAAATCATTTTAGCCTTTTGATTTTACAAGGTTCTTTAGTGGGGCATTGGATTTCTCAGGGCTACACCTCAAATATAACTTCCCTCACTTGCCAGGCATGAGTGTGAGGCCAAGCACCTGAGTATTTAGACAGACCCCTCCCACCCTCCTCCAAGCCATGTTTAAACAATTATGAGCATTATGTTGCAGGTACCCATGACCATAGGAGGCCAGCTCAGCACGGTGCTCATCTTGCAGAGGCATCTTTTGTATGCGTTTTGGGTTACAGCTGGGCAATGCAAAGCCATAGAGTCGCAAAACGAGTTTTCATAAGCTCAACCTGTCACAAACCAGGCAAGGGCTCATGCTGACATCCCCACAGTAAGATGAAACAGCATGCTTCGTCAGGCACTAAATACTACCACAACTCCAACGTCAAGGGGACATTGATTAAAACTGATGTCAACAATTTATGAAACACAATATGGTCTTCAGATGCTCTTTTTGGGAAAAAGGAAAAAAAGAAAAAGGGTGTGGGAGGGCCCAGCAACCCAGGTGGTTTAAAACTGTTCATATATTTTTCCCCTTAAACGTATACCCTCCCTCCACCATGCATGGGTGCTCCTTAACATAGTGATTGTAAATGCACATATGTATGGAAGCATGCGAACACTGCTGATACATATGGGCGGAAGAAAGTATTTAGTTATTCCACTGAGAACTGTTGAGGCTGTAACCTTATACATAGTCCTGTCTTTCAGATTGTTCCAAGGGTTGGCTTCCTCCCCCCAGAAGAAATAAAACAATTGTTATTTAAAATAAAGCTGATCTTTACAATGGCTCACACTTATTCTGTAGACAAAGTAAAATGAACACTAGACCAATGAAAGTAAAATGTGTATATCTTAGTAATCTGTAAATACCTCAGACCTATAGAGATTTCTAGCCAAATAACATCAACATATGGGGGAGGGGGATGGGTAGAGGCTAGCTGAGGGAAGTAAGTCATTTAAGTCTTTTATAAGTTATGTTTGATTATTTTTAAAAGGAAAAATTAAGAATGCCATCATGACAATGCATCATTTTTTTTTAAGATTGAATTTTGAAATCTAAAAAAAAAAAAATAGGAAAAAGAAAAACCCATGGTGCTCAGCCTGAGTGGTAAATGGTCAGGGCAGCTTGACTTTACTGTCAATGGTGAAAAATTCTCAAGATGGGATTATGTTTGGTGGAAAAATCTTGAGTTGCTGATAGACAAAGGTAGTGTCTCAAGGATTTATTAATGCTTTTTCATTGCTCAGTGCCCTTCAGTATCTCAGAACACTGGTCAAACACTAATTCATTCACATATCTTCACTACTCGGCCTTTTCATAAAACGCTCGACCTTTCATTGTAAATCACTCCTAAATGCTCCTTGCTGGCTTTCTCTTTTACAGAATCATGGAAAAATCACTAAGACTTCAATTAAGACTTTATGGGAATTTCAATCTGATGTTCCCAGCTATATCTACAAGGTATCAGAACATCTATTCAAAAAGGAAACTATAAATAACTTTAACAGAGTTGAATTGGCTTTGCTTTTATGAAATGACTGAATAATTGGCAAGATTTAAAAATACTTTAACTTAGAGTTAAAATAGCTTCAGTTAAAAAAACAGAAAAAAATATTGTTAGCCGATCATTTGTCATGTAGATTATGTACTTATTAGGCTTAATTAACTTTTTGAACAAAAACTGCTGGCTAATTACATTAGTTAATATGTTGATTGCTCAATTGGGCCAAAAAAAAAAAAAGCCAATCCAATTTGTGCATAGTTAGTGCTTTGATGGAAAGGCAAAAATCCTTAACTACAGAGATTCTTTTAAGTATACTGCCATTATTATAAGAAATGGAGGTTACATCTTCATATCCCAAGTGACAGAAGCGGGTGGATGATGAATCAGAACAATACCAACTCCAGGAGAAGTCTTCAAACCAGTAACATTTTACCATCACATCTAACTCCCCCCGCCTCAACGTATTCACTCCAATTTGTCCAATTAAGCCCCGCTGGAGAACACACAAAGTCATCTTTGCTATGCATATACAAAATAAAACTGATAGCAAAACCCTGGGAAGCCCTTCAAATGTCAATAAAGGGTTTTTTATGCACAAAAGGAAGCAAAGAAAAGAGGAAAGGGAGAGAAGAGATGGGAAAAACCAACAATTCCCCGAGTTGAGCAGATCAAAGGAAATTTATTCTCCAAGACCACTAAATCCGGGTGTAACTTTTCTCTGTAGAATGGTGAAATGTCTCCTCACACGGGAGACTAGTTCTGTCTTTTGATAAAGGATGTACAATTACATCTGCAAAAACCAGACATGAGTGTGAAAATGGAGGCCGAGTCATGCAGCCAGAGGAGCAGGCATCTGTGGACTGGGCCCTCGCCTGGGACTCAGTGTCGACTGACCCTCCAAGACATGTTTTCCATTCGCTTGCTCAAAAAGTCTCCATCCACAGTCGTGAGGCACAGACTATTCAACAACAACATGACACAATTAATCAGAACCAGACCTCAAAACGTGTGTTTGTGGGGACCAGCAAACTTTGCAATGTGTCTCTGAGGGTGAAGTAATTGAAGATACTCAAAATGACTGGCATGGGGAGGGTAGGGGAAAGAAAAAAGTCTGTATGCCCACAAAAGATACACACCAAATGGTGCATTTATACTATCTAAACGGTTTGTTACAACCAATGTAGGTCTTCAAATTTTACATCTCATACTGAAAATCTCTCATTCATCTGCTCCAACTAACTTGCACAACTGAGAAGCAGAACTTTTTTTTTGGTCTCCTCTTTCTGACCCAAGCGTATTCACTGGTGCTTGGCTGGTTTTGTCATATTTCTCTTTTAGGAATCGAAAACTCCATTAAAATCGAGACACTGGGGCCTTAGTTAATTCAAAACTGTTCAATTTCATAAAACCCTGAAGCTACCATTTAAAAAAAAATCTGGTATACTTTTTTTAGACCAGGATTGAATTAGTTTAAAATAGTTACTGAATCTTTGTAATCTGTAGATAGTAATTAATTGAAATTACATCACTCTCCTTTTGCTAACACAAACACGCTGTTCAAAAGAGGAGACTTTTTTTTTTCCAAAACCATAAAAAGACAAATAGAGTGAAGGAGTTATTCGTCGGGCACCACGGTGGCTCCAAATTGCAGAGTTCTCTGCCATCTCTCAAGGGATTAGTACTGGAACTTCCCCGGGGCAGGCCCAGGGTCCCCAACCGCGCACCCAGCTTCGACCCTAGGGAAAGGATGGGGGCTGGGGAGGTGGAGGTGAATCCCCAGGACTAGGCAGACGGAGAGGTAGCCAAAGAATCGGTTTCCGTTTGGATCTGGGATTAAAGAAACCTGTTGCCAAATTATTCCTGAACCCCCACCGCCCCCTCCACACCCCCGAAGCATTTCTCTAGCTGCAACCCGGCTTCTCAGAGGGCACGCAGGGATAGGGCGCACACCCCGGCGTACATTCGTCCTGCCACGCGAGCGAGTGACCGCTCTCAACCCTCCCGAGTCCCCAGACCGACGACCCCGAACGCCTCTCAGGGTTCTCCCCTAGGCTTCCGGCAAGGTTTCCGCCACCGGCAATCCTCCAACGCACCCCGCGGCTGGAGGCCCGGGGGGAGCCTCCCGCGTCCCCACCCGTCGCCCGCGGCGCCCCACTCACCCACGCACTCGTTGGCCTCGCGCGCAGTGGCGCGCTGCCAGGGCCGGTCGTAGTGGAAGGGTTTGCAGCGGTCGCACTCCGGGCCGGCGGTGTTGTGCCTGCAGTCGCACACCAGGCTGTCGTCCCGGTCGCGCACGCAGCGCGCCGCGTGGCCGTTGCACTTGCAGCGTCCGCCCACCTGCAGGTCGGACACCGCGTAGAAGTACGAGTCGCGCGCCAGCTCCGAGTCGTCCTCATTCTCGTCGCCGAACGTGTGCAGGCGGCTGAAGGCCACGCGGATGTCGGTGGCCGTGACCCAGTCTTGCAGCACCGGCGAGTTGTCGAAGTCGTGCGCCGAGGGCCGCCCGTCCAGAGTGCTGAAGGCGATCAGGCCGCCCGACAGCGGGCGCATGTCGGTGTGCGAGTCGGTGCACACGGCCTCCTGCTCGTTCTGCTTGGTAATGGGCGCGCGGTGCGGCCGGTTGTACATCTTGCGGCACTGCGTGGAGTAGAACTGGAAGGGCACCCACGTGCGCCCGTAGTCCATGGACTTGTAAATGGCCATGGACTCGGGCCGGGGCGAGCAGAACTGTAGGCTCACGTAGGTCACCTCAAACTTCTTGCCGAGCGACAGTGTGAGCGTGACGTTGTGCGGGAACTGCAGGTAGTTCTCCGACTGCCAGCACGTCAGGTTGTGCGGGTTGTTGAGGTCGGTGAGGAAGGCGGGCGGGTGCGCCTTCTTGGGGTCCGAAGCGTTGCAGAGGTGGCACGAGCGCAGCCGCTCCTCGCCACGCTCGCTCACCACGCAGTAGCGCGCCGGGGGCCGCCCGCAGGTGCTGGACACGCGCACGTCCTTGCCGAAGGCCGCATTGACAAAGTCCGGGATGCAGCGGCGCGGGTGGCCGTTCTCATCCGAACAGGGGTCGGGCTGCGCCGCTTGACCGGCGAACATGCTGAGCCCGGGCCCGCCGCGCACCGCGCCCACCAGGCACGCCACGGCCACCAGCGCCGCCAGCGCCTCCCCCACGGCGCGCATCATGCCGCGTCCAGCTTGCCCCAGCCGCGCCGAGGAATCCGGTCCGCCCGCCGCACACGGCGCCTGCCTGCGGAGAGAAGGGGAGCCGCGCTCAGCCCGCCCGCCCCGCGCCCTCTACCCCGAGGCACGGCGGCCGGCGTGCGGGGGCGCGCGTGAACCGGGATTCCCCCGCACCCACTCCGCGGCCGAATACCCGCCTCGCTCCCCCTCGAGTCCCCGGGGCAGGCAGGCGGTCTGGGGAGCCTCGAAAGCCTGCGCCGCCCCGCGCCCTTGCTTCCCCGCCGGCCAGCCGGGAGCAGCGGGCGAACGCTTGGCTTTCCCGCCGCCTCCACCTCCAGGCCGCCCGAAGGGTATGCCCTCTCCTCTCGAGGGTCCTCTGCCAACCTGCTCACAACCCAAATCTGGGGAGCAGAAAAATTAGGGGGGGGGGTCCTCCAACCCCGCTCACCTTCCTCCCGCAACCTGGGCTCTCTCTCAGCTGTTCCCCACCAGAGACTCCGCGTTCGGGACTTTACCTCTAGCGAAGGTTCAAAAAAAAAAAAAAAGAAAAGAAAGAAAAGTTTTCTGGGCCCGGCTCGGGGAGCCCGCGCGCCGGACGCCGGAGAAGCTCTCACAGGCTGCTAGCGGCGCGTCTCGTCTCAGCGCGGGCTTGCCAGCTCCATGCCCGGCGCGGCCGCCGCTGCCCCGGCCCCGGTCCCGGCCGCCGCCGCCGCCGCCTCCTCTCGCGCTCCGGTGACGACGCGGCGGTCCGGCTCCCGCTGCGGTCGGAGTGCTGCCCTGCCCGCGCCCGGGGCGCACACACACTCACGCTCGCTGGCGCGCACTCACACACGCACGCACGCCCCCGAAGGCTCCGGCGCTGCTGCTGCTCCTCCGCCGCCGCCGCTGCCGCCGCCGCCACTCGCGCTAGGAATGGGGGGCGGAGGGGAGCGCGGGGGCGGGGCCGCCGGGCGGGGCGCCGGCCAATAACGTGGGCGAGCAGCCGCCTGCATGCGAGGAAAGTTTTCGCCCCGGGAAAGAAGAAAGTTAAAGGGAACCGGCCCGGGAGGCAGAGAGAGAAGGAGCGCGGGCGGATAGGAACCCGGGAGCCCGAGAAAGAGCCCGAGACAAAGAGAAAGCGAAGAGGAACGCCCGAGGAAACCCCGGAGAGGGGGCAGGGCCCGCGCGCACCCCGTGGTGAGGAAGGGGAACAGGCCCGAGGTCGTCAGGCCTGGCCAAGGCCCTCCCGCACTGCCCCGCCACCCCCGCGCCCAAAAGACCGCGCGGGACGGGAGGGGGCTGCTTCGCTCCCCTCCCCCTAGTCCCAGCTGAACACATCTGTCCTGGGTTTTCTTTGCCGCACCGAGGTCGCATTTTCCTCCAACCCAGTCTGATAACCCGGGTGGCACACGCACAGGGCCGTGCCCTTGTAAGGAACGCAACCCTTGGTTGTGAGCAAGGGAAGGAGGCTGGGATCTCTGCCCGCTCCGTTCCCGCTTGGACAGTTCCCTATCAACTGTCTAGGGCCTGTCTGTCCGGAACACTGTTCTTCCTCGAGGCAGAACTGTGGAGGGCAGGAGGCTAAACGGGGCGGGGGGATGGCAGGGCAGCACCTGGATCTTGGCCAGTGCCACTTGCAGACGTGTTTGCCAAGCCTCAGACGTGTAAAAAGCCCAGTCCTCCTCAGATCTCCTAAAGCCAGATTGCTGGCGCTTGTGTTTCTATGGGTGTTACAGATCTCCAGGCATCTCGCCGCGCCCTCCCCAAACACTTTTTCAAAGAAATAATTGACCCTGTTTCACAGGTGAGGACACCGAGATCTCATGAGCTTGAAGAAGCCATGCTCTCCCAGCTGATAAACATCAAATTCAGGCATAGAAATTTAAGCTCCTAGCCAAGGCGAGTTTAAGGCAGAATGTTGAGAACCCCCTCAAAAAGAAGAAACTTAGCCAGGTACCAGTGGTTCAAGTCTAGTTACCTAAGAAGCTTAGAGCAGAGGATCTAGGTTCAAAGCCAACCTGGGCAGGAAAGTCCATAAGGCTTCTATCTACAATTAACTACAAAAAAAAAAAAAAAAGCCAGAAATGGAGACGTGGTTCCAATGTGCTAGCCTTGAGCACAAAAGCTCAAGGATGACACCCATCCCTGAGTTCAAGCCCAGGAACTGGCACAAGGGGAGGGAGGGAGGGAGAGAGGGAGGTCTCCTTCCCTCCCACCACACTTGTCAAATGGATAACCCCCACCACCACCACCTTTGTGTGGTCTCATAGAGCATCCTCAGCACCACCCAGTTACTTCTGGACTCATTCTTGGTCACCTTAACAAAAGGACTCAGGACTGGGACAGTACCCTTTGGCCATCTTGCTATGGTTCTGGCCCATGGGTTTGCATTTTGCCTCCTGCATTACCAGCATGTCTTACTGGTATTTTTATAAGCCCTGAACACCAACCAGTGCCTCAGGGCTGATCTGACCCAGCCCAGACTTCATGGAAGAAGGCCTTCCCCAGCATCCTGAAAAGAAAGCGCTGGCCACCCAAGCCAGCTCTTCCAGGGAGGGGAGCTCACCACAGCCCAAGGAAATAAATCCCTTTCATTGTAGGACAGCCTGGATTCCCAGCCTCTCCTTGGGGAGCACTTCAGCTTTGCCTGCCTGTGAGGGTTACCACTCCTTGCTGTTTGTTTATGCCTTGCCTTATGGCAGAAAGGCTTTCAGGTGACTTACAAGGGTACTTAAAATATGGCAAAATAACATAAATTAAAAGTGAAGTGAAAGGAAATAAATATTTAACCATCGTGGACTGCAAAATCCCAATTGTATATGGAAAGGCGGCAGACACTTAGGACACATTTTGGAGACAGAGTGCTTAGGTTCAAATGCTGCCTCAGTTGTGTGACCTGCCAAAGCCTTTGTATCTTTTTATACTCCAGCTTCCTCATCTTTAAGACAAGGTTCTAAGTCATGGGGTTGTGAGAACTGAGGAAGTAGGCAGAGAATATTAGTTCATAACACATAGTGCATACTTAAATGTACTTTCACATATATGCCTGTATAAATATACAGAAAGCCAGGCACACGAGAGATATACAAGTATGAGTTACCAGTATTAAATTCTTGGAACAATACAGAAATTTCAGATTATTTAAAGAACATTTCAATTACATAGACATTCCTGTCATATAAAATGAAAACAGAAAATTGGAAAAACACACATAGTATTAATGTCATTTTTACTTTTCAAAAAGTATGCTGTGAGAGCAAGAGAAGGGGTGACACTGTCCAAAAAGAAATGTTACTTTTTGCCCAATTTATATAACTGTAACCCCATCACCTTTGTAATAACAATAAAAATAATTTTAAGTATGTTATGCAGAAGTTAGATCTACAATATACTGGAACATGATAAATTATACAAGACTCACAGCGAGGCATTCACACACAGTGAGACCAATGGAGGATATTCTTAGAAGAACACAAAGGCACAATGCCTATGTCATCAGCTCACATAAAATAATATTTATCAAAATGAACTCCAGGAAATGGAAATAAGAGGTTTCTTTGTTGCTGTGTTTGGTTTCTGTCTTCATTGTTCCTTTATCTGTGTTTAGGCCATTGGGAGAGTTAAGAAGGCACTGAAATGGATTCACAAAGGGCAAACGAAAGCAGCAATGGTTCTCACTAGACACTATGCTGAAAATGAACCATACAACTGTGGCTGGGACAGAAGGGGAAAACTGGGAGACATTGTCCAAAAAGAAATGTACTCTTTACCTGACTTACCTAAGTGTAACCCCTCTGAAAATCACCTTTATAATAATACAAACTTTTTAAAGTACACATAAAAACATACTAAGACTAGTTATCTCAAAAAAGAGAGATTACTGGCGATTTCTTTTTCTTTTTTCTGGTAAGTCGTGGGGTTTGAACTCTGAACCTGGGTAGTATCCCTGACACCTCAACTCAAGGCTATCACTCTACTACTTGAGCCACAGCACCACTTCTGGTTTTCTGGTGGTTAATTGGAGATAAGAGCCTCACAGACTTTCATGCCTCAGCTGGCTTTGAACCTCAATCCTCAGATCTCAGCCTCCTGAGTAGCGAGGGTTCCAGGTATGAGCCACCAGTGCAGGCTTACTGGTGATTTTTTACTTATCTTTGCTTATATAGTCTCTATCTTGTACAGGAAAGTAAGAAAGAAAGCTAAGGAAAAAAAAAAAAAACAAGAGGAAGACAAAAGTAGAGAATGGAATGACACTAAAATGCACCCTGCAATGGCCTATTCACCTCCTATGTGTGGGCTAACAATTTGTCCCTAAGCTTTCCTGCAGCCCAAATGAAAAGGAGACTATGTCCCACATACAGCTCTCAGTGTCCATAAGATTAAAAAAAAAAAATCAGTCTATGCTCCAGAGAATTACAACTACTCTGGGTACTAAAATGAGACAGGAATATCTCCTGGGGGACCTCACAAAGGGAACACGGTGTGAAGTAATGAGCAAACGTCCCAGGCAACATCCCCATTAACACAACAGTGAGCCCCATGGCACTTTCTGTGACCAGCCCTCAATATAAGCTGATGGCACTGCACCAAAACACAAGTCAGGAAAAGACATCCTGACAAGGAGAGACAAATTGGGGTGCTCAGCTTGCTGCCTACTGGATCAAGCATATTGTGGAGAATCTACCAGATTCCACAGTCGCCTCCCTCCATGTTTATTACTTCTAAGAGCACCTGGTGGATCTTGTGTGGCAGCACACAGGACTATTGCTCTTAGTGCTAGCTGAGCATATGCCAGTGTAGAAGGAAACCTTCTAATTTTATTGTGCTCACTTAGGTCTAACCTCCACTTCTTCAGTGTTTCTTGTTAGACAGGACTGTCTCATTGTCAGAAAGTCCAGATCTTCTTGAATATAATACTTCTTTACTTCCATTTAAAACCCACCTGTTGCCTTACTCCAGCAATCCTAGCTACTCAGGAGGCTGAGATCTAAGGATCAGATTGCAGTTCAAAGCAGCCCATGCTAGAAACTCTAATGAGACTATTTCCAGTGAGCCATCCAAAAGTAGGAAATGAAAGCTGTAGCTCAAGTGGTAGTGTGCCAGCCTTGAACAAAAATGCTTAGTGAGGGCCAGGAGTTTGGCCTAGCGGTAGAGTGTTTGATTCCTTGGTACCACATATATAGAAAAGGCCAGAAGTGGTGCTGTGGCTCAAGTAGCAGAGTGCTAGCTTTGAGGAAAAAGCCCAAGGTCAGTGCTCAGGCCCTGAGTTCAAGCCCCAGGACTGGCACACAGAAAAAAAATGCTTAGTGATGAGACTGAGAGTTTGGCCTAGTGGTAGCGTGCTTGCTTAGCATGCATGAAGACCCAGGTTCAATTACTCAGTACCACATACAGAGAAAAAGCTAGAAATGGTGCTGTGGCTCAAGTGATAGAGCTCTAGCCTTAAGAAAGCCCAAGGGGGGCCAGGAGTTTGGCCTAGTGGTTAAAGTGCTTGCTTAGCATGCATGAAGACCCGGGTTCGATTCCTTGGTACCACATACATAGAAAAAAGCCGGAAGTGGTGCTGAGGCTCAAATGGTAGAGCTCTAGCCTTGAGAAAGTCCAAGGACAGTGCTCAGGCCCTGAGCTCAAGCCCAGGACTGGCAAAAAAAAAAAGAAAGCCCAAGGATAGTGCTCAGGCACTGAGTTCAAGCCCCAGGACCAGCAAAAAAAAAAAATGCTTAGTGATAGTACCCAAGCCCTAGCCCAAGCCTTCATATGAGCATATACACATACACACACACACACAACGTCAATTCTATAGTTAGTCCAATTGCAACCCTGAATAGTAACTTAGATCAAGCCTCTGCCCCTTCAGACTTATGAGATCGATTTTTGTTTAGTGCTACATGTTCCTAGTTCTTTTACTGATTTCTTATAGGACTTGAGTTTCTGACCACCCTGCAGCTTCTCCAAATCCCTCTAATTTGTCAGTGTCCCTTCCTAAAGCATGGTGCTGTTTGATGAGACAAATGAAAAAAACAGATGTCCAAGTGTTGTGAGAACTTCTCAAGGTGGGGGTTATAAATATACACCCACCAAGGCCAGTCAGGCTCTGAGTAGCAGGACCTAGAGTACAGAGGGGAGCTCAAAACACCAGTGTGGTTCTGAGTAAGACAGCAACTCCCCAAGTGTTTGCAAGGAACTCATTAAAAAAGGGAACTGCCTACAAGGGACTACAGAATAGGTAGACTTAGAGAAAATTTAAGAGTAGCCAGAGGAGGAGGAGAATATAGAGACTCAAGTGTTTGGGTTTTTTTGCCAGTCCTGGGGCTTGAACTCAGGGACACTGTCCTTCAACACTTTTTGCTCAAGGCTAACACCCTACCACTTGAGCCACAGCACCAGTTCCAGCCTTTTCTGAGTATGTGATACCGAGGAATCCAACCCAAGGCTTCGTGCATGCTAGGGCAAGCACTTTACCAGCAGGCTACGCCTCTGGCCAGACTCAAATGTCTTTAGAAACCAATGGGCAAGAGTTTTCCAGGAAGGAGAGGTGAGCTATGTCCCAATCCTGAAAGGTCAAGATAAGATCTGAAATGAGTCTTTGGATTAAACCACAAGGAAGTCACAGGTGACCTTGATGGGGAGCCACAGAGGAGTGATGGGGACACAAGCCAGATGGCCTCAGTTTGTGGAGTGAGGAGGGAGGTGAGAAAGTAGAGATAAGCAAGTGCAGACAACTTCCAGAAAGTGTGGAGACAAGTGGTAGGGAAGAGAGAAAGAGAGGACCCAGCAGGAAGGTGACTTGGGACCAAGGAAGAGGTTTTCCATTGTTATTTATAAGATAAGGCTATTTGACCATTCCTAAAGGTAAATAGGAAGGAGTTAGAAGAGGAAAGAGGAGGAAGACAGATAAAACTACCATTATAAACTTGGCAGTCAAGTAGTCTGAAAGTCTCCCTGGTCTCAATGAAATCAGAAGTCACTCCACCAAGTGAGGGTGAGGGAGGGGCTGAAGGCTTGTGGACAGGCTAAGGTAGGCAACCTGCTTTCTGAGACCAATGTCCTGGGAAGTGCTAAAAGTCTTTCTGAAATTGGTAACTAGAAATCTATAGGAAAGAATAACCAGCCAGGTGCTGGTAGCTCACACCTGTTATCCTAGCTACTCAGGAGGCTAAGACAAGGATCAAGGTTCAAAGACAGCAAAATGCATGAGATTCATTTCCAATTAACCAGCGAAAAGCTGGAAGTAGAGGCATGGTTCACATGATAAGAGTATGAAAACTCAGGGACAGCACTCAGACCCTGAGTTAAAGCAGCCCACAGTCATGGGACATACACATACATGCTAACATACAGCCAGCGTGGTTCATCTAGAATTGAGGGTGTTTTCTAGGTTTGGGACAGAAGGTACAGGAGGGAAGAAACAAAGCAATGAAGACAGGTCAGCTGTGTCAGAGGAAAAGCCAGGAGCAGCACAATTTCCAGGAGCCCATGCAGCTATTTCCACAGCAGCTTGAACTAATGCAGATCAGTAACACAACTCGGCCTCATGGTTTTACTTAGCATTTTTTCCCCAGGCTGGCTTCAAACCATGATTCTCACTTCTCAGCGAGGATTACAGGTATGAACCACTGGCACCCAAGTCCACCCTGGATTTTTTTTTTCCTGGTCATTTAGGTGATGGAGAAACTTTCTTGACCCTGCAGGCTTTGAACCACAATCATCCAAATCTCAAGTTCCTTTTTAAATCAAGCATGTAAGTTATGCTTACTGTATACATAGCCCTCTTCTAAGCACCTTAACAATCACTGACTTAGCATCTTCATAACAAGCTTGAGAGGAAAATGAGACAAACAGCAATCTGGCATCAGCCACATCACTTGCGGGGGCACAGGTGTTTGAGACTCTTGGTCAGCACCTGATTCTCAGGTCTGCCAGGTGTGTGAACTGTAGCCTGGAGCCACTGTACTATTGAGCACCTCTGGCTCAGCTCAGGGAACAGACAATGGCCAGATGACTTAGTTCCCAGGATTTTAACATGGTTGGGAAACTGTGCCCAAAGCTGACCTGGGGACCTGGCCTCTCCAGAAGGGTCAGTTATGTTTGAGTTGACCACATTCTCACTTCAGAAATGGAAATTAGTGGACTAACAGCACTTGATTCCTATTCACGACCTGCTTGCATGACTTAGAGCAGGTAGTACCTACCCATCTGAGACTATCATGACGACAGGATAATGGCACCCACCTGGTCAGCTTGTTGTGGCAATTTAAAAAGGAAAGCAGCTGGCATGAGGCAGTGCTTAATGTTCCAAGGACTGTTTATTTTGTTGCTTTTGCAATGCTGGGGATCAAACTTAGACACTCTCATAGGTTAGACAAGTATTCTACCCTAACCTCCAAGCCTGGTGTTGGTAGTAGTGGGGGGAGAGAGAGAGAAAGTGGGGACGGAGAAGGGGGAGAGGAAAAAGGGGAGGGGGAACAGAGATGGGGGAGATAAAAGTGTGTGGCTTGAACTCAAGACCTCACGTTGTTGCTTTTTCACAGAAGGCTGTATTCCACTTGAGCCACACCTCCACATAGAGTATTTTTATGGTTTAATTGGACAGAGAAGTATCATAGATTTTTCTGCCTAGGCTGGCTTCAAACTGTAATCTTCAAATCTCAGTCTTCTTAGTAGCTCAGATAAGAGGTATGAGCTACCAGTGCCCAGCTAGTTCTTTTGGTTTTCTTTTTTTTTTTTTTTGCCAGGTCTGGAGCTTGAACTCAGGGCCTGGGCACTGTCCTTGGACACTTTTTGCTCAAGGCTAGCATCTGCCACTTGAGCCACAATGCCACTTCTGGCTTTTGTGTATGTGGTACTGAAGAATGGAACCCAGGGCTTCATGCATGCTACGCTAGCACTCTTCCACTAGGTAATATAATACTCCAGGCCCGCTCTTTTGTTTTTCATAACTAGAATGCTCAGCTCTGCCTCCCAGAGCCCTCCTCACCTGGAAGAGTTAGAGGCAGCCTTTCATTTCCATGCTTCTAGAACCCAGCTAACCTGCTTGAGGATTGCTCAAGGGATTCCAGGTCCCTGGACAGAATTTCAGGAGATGTGACTGTTCTGGACAAGGTTAGAAACCATGAGGACCAGACTACACAGAGCATAGTATGTTTCCAGACATTTGCCTCTTTCCCCCAGTATTATTTACCTACAGCTTCAGGTCAGGCCTCCCCTAGCATACATTGTGGTTGAACCCTCCCAGTTGGATAAAGAAGTCCATATAAACCCAAATCCCCTAAATGCTTTCATCTCCCAGGGTTCTTTGAAGGGGTGAAAATGCCTGTGGATAGTGAGCACTAGCAGATGTAATTTATTTTCCTTTGGAAAAAAAAAAAAAAGGCCCCACCCCAAATGCTATTAAAAATAAAGAAAATGGGTCACAGTGGGGGGAGGCTTTGTCATGGAAGATCGGCCCTGAGGAAGGGAACAAAGGGTGCCAATAAAAAGGAGGGGCAGAGGGCATAGTGGGGGGCCTCAGAGCCCATAGCTGGGGCTCAGTTCTTTCAACATTTACTCAGGCTGAGGTGGAGGGAGGGATTCCTTGAGATCTCCAGGTATAGAGATGGCCCTGGAGTGAAGGCAGAAGAAGAGATTCAGTGGAGGATCCTAAGAATAGTATGGTGGGCAGGAATCGAGGGGTTTGATGAGAAATGGATTTGAGTAGAAATAATTTGGAATACTCACAGAATACAAGATTATTGGTTAAGGCCAGGTGCTAGTGACTCCTGCTTCTAATCCTAGCTACTCAAGAGGCTGAGATCTGAGGATCAGAGTTCAAAGCCAGCCCCAGGCAGGAAAATCCACAACACTCTTATCTCCAATTAACCACCAGAAAACAAGAAGTGGTGCTGTGGTTCAATGTGGTTCACCCTTGAGCAAAAGAGCTCGAGAACAGTGCCCAGGCACTGAGTTCAAGTACCAGAACCAACCAAAAAAAAAAAAAAAGATTATTAAGAGTGGATAAATATGCTTTTCAGAGCATCCCTAACCCTGTCCTTGAAATGCCATTAGGTTCTCTTACACTCACACACACACACACACACACACACACATTAGTTCCTCACATTATGGATGCTCTTTAGACATTCCAACCCCCACCCCTATTCTAAACTTTGAAGTTTAGTCCAATGTGCACCAAGTGACAAAAAGAAATCTAACTACACTCTGTACATTCTCAGGAGGAGAACTAGCAATCAAACAGGAGTCACTTGGGATCTGCTGGGACCTAGTCATCCCATCTCAGAACTCTTGTGAAAGTGGAGATGAGAGAAGTACTCCTTCTTGTGGGCAGCTGACGAGGGAAGAGAAAATGTAAAGGAACAGAAAAGTAGAGAAGAGGCAGTGGATTGCAGAGGGAAGGGATTGAACTCAGGTTCTCATCTTTGCTCAGCTTACTTGCTGAGCTGGCGCTCTACCTCTTGAGATATACAGTCTACCCTGCCTTTGCTGTTAACTGGAGATGGATTGGATGCACTTTCCCCCTCCCCCCCAAGTTGGCTTCAAACCATGATCCTCTGGATCTCAGCCTCATAAGGGGCTGGGGTGACAGAAATGAGCTATTGGTGCCAGGCTGGGACGGTAGATTCTAAACAAGGCACTTGGAGAAATGCTCCCTGAGGAGGCTGTAGTAGAGCAGTGAATGAAGTGAAGACAGGAGCTGTGGGGATGTGGTTTGAGTGGGCCATGCTTTCAGCAGAGGAAACTGAACCAGAGCTTGGTTTGTGTAATGGATGGGAAGAAGGCCAGCTTGGAAAGTCAGATGAGGAGCAATAGAGGTAAAGTCAGACATAAGAAGGAGCTAGGGCATGCGAGGCCTTTAAAACTTGATAAAGAATGTGTATTTGTTAAGATCCATCCTGGAAATCTCCCAAGCATAGTTGCTTACTTTCCCCAAAGCTCTTCATATCCTTTTGTCTCTAATCTACTAGTTTCTTTTATTTTTGTTGATGATCCTGGGCTTGAACTCAGGGCCTGGACACTGTCCCTGAGCTCTTTTGCTCAAGGCTAGTGCTTAAGTCATAGTTCCATTTCCAGCTTTAGAAAAAAAAAAAACAAAAACTAGAAACAAGAGTCTCATGAATCTTCCTGCCTGGCTGGCTTCCAACCACAAAACTCAGATCTCAGCCTCCTGAGGAGCTAGGATTACAGTCATGAACCACCAGATTCTGGGCAGCTATCACTAGCTTTTTTCTTTTCTTTCTGTGTGTGTTAGTTTTGGGTCTTCAGCTCATGGTCTGGGTGCTGAACCTAAGCCTCTTTGTGCTAAAGACTAGCACTCTACCACTTCAGCCACAGTGCCACTTCCAGTTTTTGAGTGGTTATCTGGAGACATGAGTCTCACAGGGACTTTTCTGCCCAGGCTGGCTTTCAACCATAATCCTCAGGTCTCAGCCACCTGAGTAGCTGGGATTATAGGCCTAAACTATCTGTACTCAGCTTTCACTAGCTTCTTAAGGTAGCAACCATCACTACCCTGTATTTAAAAGGCTGCTTACACACAACAGGAGTGCATCACAAATTAAAGACCTCGGGATGGAGATAATATGGAGCTATAAATATGGCTGAAAATGGACATTCCCCAAAGATACCTACCAATTGTAATTCCTGGAACTAGTGAATGTTGTTTCATGTTAGGGAAGAGAGGGTAAAGTATGTGCTAGTGAGATTAAGAATCTTGAGATGCAAAAGTCATATTGGATTATGTTGATAGACCCTAAATACAATCACAGGTGTGCCTACAGGATGGAAGCAAGGAGGAATCAGACCAAACAGAAGAGTTTGTGAAGCCACACAAAAACAAAAGCAAGGGTTGGAGCATGAAGCCATAATTCAAGGAATAGCAACAGCCTTAGAAGCTAGGGATGCAGAAGATAAACTGTCCCTTGCAACCTCTGGTAAGAACATGACTCTTGATTTCAAACTTGCTAGAAGACTAGAATGTGGTCTTGAAATAAGTGAATAGGAGAGAACTCTAGTGCACAAGGACCCCAGGGTCTCCTCTCCCAAGAGTGTAGAAACTGAGGCTAGGAATCTTGTTCTCCCAGGTGTCCAGGGAGCCCCAGATGAAGACCCTTGGGGAACTGGTGACTGCTGAGTAGGTGCCACATGAAGAAGCGGCAGCTGACAGGAGGTTATCACTGTCAGCCCAGCAAAGTTAGAAAAGCAGAGAAGCCTTTGCGTGCCCTGTTCAGTGTGCCCCTGTGTTAGAAATGAGGAAACTGGGGGCCGGGAGTTTGGCCTAGTGGTTAAAGTGCTTGCCTAGCATGCATGAATACCCGGGTTCGATTCCTCGGTACCACATACGTAGAAAAAAAAGCCGGAAGTGGTGCTGAGGCTCAAGTGGTAGAGCTCTAGCCTTGAGAAAGTCCAAGGACAGTGCTCAGGCCCTGAGCCGAAGCCCAGGACTGGCAAAAAAAAAAAAAAAAGAAATGAGGAAACTGAGGCCTAGATGGCTGAGCAAACTGCCCCAAAACTGATGCTCCCTGAGCTGTCACTGAGTTAAAGGAATGTGCGGCTTCCACTAGAGAACACCTGCCATGTTCAAGTATGCTAACGTCAGTGGAAAACAATTTGGGATTTTGATGGGAAAATGTTTTTAATGAAAAATGACTGCATAAAATGTTTCTGTGAGTAGAGGAGTAAGCTTCCCTTAACTGCAATTAGGACAGCTTACTTTCCCAAAATGTCAGTAAAATGAGGTATTACTGGTTTACACATCACCCAGGGAGAAACTTGAGAGACTTAACTCCAAGAAGTGGGGAAGGATGAGGACAGACCTGGACCACTGGCTCTAAACAGATTGAGTAATCCATGTACTTACCCAATCATAATAAATTGTCAAAGGAAACCAGCAAACCAGCACTCGGAAGACAGGAGGAGACCTCTCTGTTGCCCATGGAAGCTGACATCAGGCAGAAAAGCCACCATGCTAGTCCCCAGAATGATGGAGATTACACAAGTTCCATGGCCATAACCCTGGTCACGGCCCTGGAACTCACTTCCTACCTAGGGCTCAGCACCTAGTTTACGGGGTCTCCTAGACAGCTCCTTGGGTGGTCAGCAGGACTATTTAGACTGTGTGCCAGTCATATGTGGTTCCCCTCCATTAGCAGCTCTGCGATGGCGGGCATGTCACTTCACCACTCAGCACTGACGTCATCTCCTGGAAAATGTGGGCAGTAATATTCCTTCCTTTGCTTCCTAGTTAATAAGGAAAAACTCATCTGCAAAAGGCCCTCAAGTGTCCAAACCATTTATATAAAATTATATAGAAGCAGCTGACGCAGTGTTGTTACCATCAGTGGGTACTACCAGCCTCTGGAGAAGATGACAAATGGCCCTGGACAGCTGGAAATCATACACAGCCTTGTAGAAACACTGCGCTCTGCTAATAATACCAAGAGCACAGTATTACAAAATCAAAAATAAGATAATTGAAGGCCAGGAGTTTGGCCTAGTGGTAGAATGCTCACCTAGCATTCCTTGATAACACATGCATAGAAAAAGCCAGAAGTGGTGCTGTGACTCAAGTGGTAGAGCTCTAGCCTTGACAATGCCCAAGGACAGTGCTCAGGCCCTGAGTTCAAGCCACAGAACTACCAAAAAAAAACCCTGCTAGATAAAAGGGAGGCCAGTCACTAGTGGTAGAATGCTTGCCTAGCATACATGACGACCTGGGTTCAATTCCTCCGTACCACATACATAGAAAAAAGCCAGAAGTGGGGCTGTGGCTCACGTGGTAGATAGAGCTCTAGCCTCGAGAAAACCCAAGTGCTCAGGCCCTGAGCCCAAGCCCAGGACCGGCAAAAAAAAAAAGGGGGGGGGGCAGTCAGTCTAAATGCAAGGAATATGGATTCCCTGATGTCTCGGGGCATTTTGGGCTTGACTTTAGTGAGCCCAATTTAGATCTTGCTTCAAAACCCATTTCCCATCAACTATTCACAGTACAGAGAAGATTCTTATTGTGAGTCATGTTGGCCTTCCCCTAGAACTTGGGTAATCCTTAGCTTCATCAGAATCTCACAGTCTGTGATGTGCAGACATGTATCCATGTCTGTTGGTCCCAAAATGAGAATCAGGCATTTTCAACAGGAGCCAAGATCTCTCTGCATTGGTATTGTCACCCAGGATCCCACGGGATCTTGCATGGGCCCCCACAGCTGAGATCTGATTTTCTCATCATCTGGATAGTCTCAGCAGCTCACAGAAAAGGGATGAACCAAGCTGACCTTTCTGGAGGTTTGTTTAAAGCAGAACAATGTTTGTCTTGTCCAAACACTATGAATTACTCCAGGGGATCCTGTCCAGTTTTACAATCCACAGCTACAAATGGCTTACATAAATAGGGACTTCCCCTGCCCCCTCTCTCTGTGCCTCATGGCACCTCTCCCCACATACACATTTTCTATCCCTCTCCCTTCCTCCCATCCCTCCCTGCCCACCTTCTTTCCTTCCAGCTCCACTGTGGCTAAGATGCAGGTGCTGGTTATTGTGAACCACAGTTTGCACCTGGGTTATTGCTGGCATAGATTTTCCTGGCAGACAGCTTTGCCACGCTAAGCAGGCCTCTGGGTACAGTTGTACTGTGGGGGAAGGGTACAGCACAGTGTTAGGCCCAGCTGTGAAAGCATATTGGTAAGAGGAGGCCTCTAGGTTTGGGGGTTCAGTGCATCATCCTGCAGCCCACTAAAATCATTCCTCATCTGGCTGGGTGGTCAGCTGCAGCCCTATTGCTGCAGTCTCATTGGGCTGCACATTCTCAAAGATCCCAGTATATCTCCTAAAAGTAGACCTCAGCCACTCAGGCACCATTTGGGGGCAATAACAGAAAAGATGGCTTGCTAGGCAAATAGGAGCTATGGAGAATAAGCAAGGATCTTGGGTCTGGGAGAAAGGAGCCTACTGGGGAAAGAGCCTTTTGGAATGAATTTTTCCAAATATGATCTCTATACCAGGTGTGTCAACATGTTTTGGGAAGCTTGTTTAAAATGCCATCCTCTGACTGGGCCCTTCCCTAGGGATGTGTGATGCCCAAAAGGATGGGAATTATTATTCTGTCAGGGAATCTGTTCTAGCCAAAGTCCTCATAATCTGAACCATGGCTCTAGAATCCCATCATGGTAGCCATTATAGTGGCTCTAGAATATTTGCATCACCACCAGTCCAATGGCTCTAGAATCTCAGCTTTACCATATGAACAATAGCCTCAGGACATCACTATCTGTACCAATAGTTCTAGAATCTCAGCCTATTCAAAGGATGGCTCTAGAATCCCAGCCTGGCTACCTGTGCAATGTCCACAGAATTTCAACCTGGTTCCCTGCACAATGGCCCCTAAATCACAGCATGGTATAGAATCCTCAGCATCACTACCTGAACAACAGCTCTAGAATCTTTGAAAGGTGGCAGTTTGAGAAGGGCTGAATACCACAACTCTGATGCATACTGAGAGAAAATGTGGGGTCACAGGGCCAGGAGTATGGCCTCCTAACAGAGTGCTCACCTAGCATGCTCAGAGCCCTGGGTTCAATTCATCTGTACCACATACACAGAAAAAGATGCTGTGGCTCAAGTGGTAGAGCGATAAGCCTTGAGGAAAAAGTGTCCAAGGACAGTGCCCAGGCCCTGAGTTCAAGCCTCCGGACTGGCAAAAAAAACTAAAGTGGGGTCACTAACACTACAAATAGAGGTGTTGCTGAGTACTTGGAGAGATGCCTAGGGACTGTGGCAGCTGGAGATGTGAATTGAGTGTGGGCTCCTTCTAGTAAGGGCCAAATGTGATCTCATTTTATCCTTGTTTCTTAAATAAGGAAACCGAGCCTCAAAAGGGAGGAGTGGGGGCCGGGAGTTTGGCCTAGTGGTACAGTGCTTGCCTAGCATGCACGAAGACCCGGGTTCGATTCCTCGGTACCCCACATACATAACAAAAGGCCGGAAGTGGTGCTGAGGCTCAAGTGGTAGAGTGCTAACCTTGAGAAAGTCCAAGGACAGTGCTCAAGCCCTGAGCTCAAGCCCAGGACTGGCAAAACAAAACAAAACAAAAGGAAGGAGTGACTTGCACTCACAAGTGTCTGGTAAAGGATTCCATCTCCCAGACACACCCTGGAACACCCATGTGGGCCTTTGGAGAAATTCCTCCTTCCTCCACGAACTTAATTAGCCACACCAATCTCTGAAGGAACTGACCTCCAAGACCACACCTCTTTTTTTTTTTCTTCCCCCAACCAGTACTGCACCTGGCCCAGACAACCCAAGGCCAAATCTGCTGGGCCAACGTGGACACACAACTATAATCACAAGGAAAAATCAAATTTTGGGCATTTACTCTGGATGGAAACCAACCAGCCCAGGGCACTCCCAGGCTTCCCAGATTCAGCTTGGGGATGTTTGTCCATGCAAGGTGCACATTTTACTGCTGTGGCTGGAGCTCGCTATCCCGTTCCACCAGTTGGGTTTTTTTTTGGGGGGGGGGAGCGGGGCTCCACCAGGGAAAAGACCCGATGGAAAAGGCCCCATAGAACGTTTGAGTTACAACAATGAGAGAGAATCATCAAAGAATAAAGCCACGGTCACCTGTTTACCCAGGCCTCTGAGGACAAAACGCTAGTATCTCAAAGAACCCAGAAAAAAAATCCAGAGTTGGTTGGTGTTGCAATGGGGGAGGTGGGGGCTGAGGGGGAGGAGGGGAGGGTGGCTTATTTCTACAATTCATGCTGTGTGTCACATTCCATTTACCATTTGGGGCACCCAGATCTAGCTATGGCACTTGGGGCATGCGCCCCCACCGCCCAGGCCTCCTCTGGGCAGCCGATCTGCCTCTCCTGCTAACAGCCAAGTTTGGGGACGGGTGCTGCCCTCCGGAGCCGCAGCCACAGCGTCCGAGCCACGACCAATTCAGCGCTGATTTCCTCATCAATCTCTTTGTCCCTCGTGGTCTTCACCCGAGCTTCCGGGCCCCACCCGGGTCTCGCTCACGCCCGACCTTCCCGTCGAAGGCTGAGGAGTGCGCGGCTCACCGGCGCAGGCGGAGGCCGCCGGTCCGCAGCGCGGGCCACGGGCAGTATGGAAATGGCCCCGGGGCCGGCGAGCGCGGCGGCGATTGATTCCAGGAGTGACAGCCTCTTTGAGCGCTCGGCGAATGGCATTTTCTGTCTGTGAAAGCCTTTCTTCCCACCTCTGTTCAGATTAGCCCGGGGGATGAATGCGCCCATTATCCAGCCCGCTGACCATTCTGAAACGCCAAATTAATTACTAAGCACTGAATCGGGCGCGGGGCCGGGGGCACTGGGAGGTGTGAACATAGCGATCGGCTGGCCCAGGCGAGGGGCGCAGCGCGGAGCGGGCCGGGCGGGGTGGCCCTGGGCGCGGGCGGGCCAGGGCATGGCTCGGACGGCCACCGGGCTCGACCTGCTGGTAAGAGACCGCGGGCCAAGCTTCCTGCACGGAACCAGGGCGGGCGGCGAGGCGTGGAGCCAGGGTCCCGGCCGAGAGCGGGCTGGAGCTCGCTGGGACCGCGGCCAGAGCGCGCCAAGAGCGGGGCCCGGGGTCAGAGCTCGGGCGTGCGTCCCTGGCCGCGCGCACCCCGGTGCCTGTCTTCTCCAGGCATCGCTCCGGGTGGCCCCAGCCTGCTGCCACCCCCGCACAGGCTTCGTGCGCCCTAGCTGCCCCTTCCAGGCCTCCCCAAAACTTGGGCACCGCCCTCTGACCGCAGCCCCCAGTTTCCCAAACACAGGATACCCACGAGTTGCCTTCACCTAGAAGCGCCATGGCTTCTTCGGTGCCACTTACCAACGGGGGGCGGAGGGGGAGCGGGTGCAGAGGGAAGCTAGCTCCCCGTGGCTCCCGCTGGATGGCGAAGGGCGCAGAGGAGCGCTCACCCGGACGACTCTTCCCCAAGACTCCGCCAGGTGGTGTCTCACCAGCCAGGCCTCGGGGGCTCCTCACCCGGGGCCAGGGTCCTGACCACGCGCTCCCACCCTGCTTCCCGGCACGCTGGCTTCAGGTGCAACTGAGAGAAAACACAAACAAAATCCGAAAACAACTACCAACTCACGGGAACAGGATGGAGATAATTTGGAAAGCACCAATAGGCAAGAGGGAGCCACCCATCCATCCCATGCACTCTAGCTTTGGTTGGTCTGGGAGTTGGAGGAGTCCGGCCTTTGGCCAGCTAATAGGAATGAGGATGGAAGACTGCAAAGTCTCCACGACATACTTGAGATTAACGCCCCAACACCACCGCAGTACCAGCCTTGGGGCCATACTTACTGGCCCAAGCTCCCTAGAGGCAAGATGACCAGCTGACACCCTCCAGCAATTACCATTAAAATGACTGAAGAGACACAATAAAGAAAGCTGTCACTACTTAACACCAGGAAATGGGTTATTCACACTCCTGAACAGAAGTTTAAGAGGACCCAAGGGAAGACAGAAGCAACTTCACATACTAAGGCCTATGCAACCTGGTCCTGTGCCTTCTCCAGGCTCTGAGTACTATATAGGTCAGGTCACCTGCCTTACTAGCACCTGAGAAGCCTGTGCTGGGCTTCAGGCTGCTCCAGGGCACAGGTTTACTGGGTTACATGGAAGTCCAGCTGTAGGCCATTATTAGCATCTCTCTCTCTGTCCTCTCTCTCTCTTTCTCCTTCTCTCTCCTCTCTCTCCCTCTCTACCCATATACTGTCCCAATTCCTTTTATAATGAAATATCTCGAATAGGAAAATTCATAGAGACCAAAGGTAGATTTGTGGCTATCTTGGGCTGGGAAGGGGGTGGGTAGGAGGAGAATGGGGAGCAAAAAGAATTGCTAATGGGCATAAAGTTTTTGTTTTGTTTGTATGGTGCAAGAGATTGAACTCAAGGCTTTCCACTCTCAGTTGGCTTTTTGGCTCATGACCAGTGCTCTATCTCTGGAGCCACACCTCTAGTACACATTTTTTATTCATTAATTGAAGATAGAATCAATTTTTTCTGCATCAGCTGGCTTTAAGCCACGATCTTCGGATCTCAGCCAAGATCAATCTAAGTAGCTGAGATTATGGACTGAGACTCCAAACTGGCAGGTATAAGGCTTACTTGGGAGTGGAAATTGTGATGATGATTACACAACTTTGTGAACATGCTAAGATACCAATAATATGCTGTTTATTTATTTATTTTTGCCAGTCCTGGGCTTGAGCTCAGGGCCTGAGCACTGTCCTTGGACTTTCTCAAGGCTAGAGATCTACCATTTGAGCCTCAGCACCACTTCCAGCTTTTTTCTGTGTATGTGGTACCGAGGAATCGAACCTGGATCTTTGTGCATGCTAGGCAAGCACTCTACCACTAGGCCAAACTCCCGGCCCAATAATATACTGTTTCAAAGAAAATTTATAGTCAAGGTGATGTACAGAGGGGCTACAGTTACATAGTAAGGTAATGGTAAGGTAATGAGTATATTTCTTGTTGATTATTGTTACCCTCTCCCTCTGCACATTTTTTAAATGTTGATACTAAAACTTAAACTCTAGGTATCATACTCATGTTTTTGGTTTTGTGTTGTTGTTGTTTATCCTAAAGCTTGAACTCAGGACCTGGGTGCTGCCCCTGAGCTCTTTTTACTCGATAGTGCTCTTGCATAGCTAACACTAAGATAACAAACACCTGACAAATATATATTTTAAATAAGTGAGTTATATGGTATGTGGATATCTTAACATAGATGCATGTTAAAAAAAAAACTAATTCTAGCTGGATGTCAGTGGCTTATGCCTGTTATACTAGCTGCTCAGAAAAGGCTGAGCAGAAAGGCTGAAATCGGAGGATGGCAATTAGATTAGAAGCCAGCCTGGGCAGAAAAGTCTTGGTTCAATTCCTTAGTACTACATACACAGAAAAAGCCAGAAGTGGTGCTATGGCTCAAATGGTAGAGCACTAGGGGCTGGGAGTTTGGCTTAGTGGTAGAGTGCTTGCCTAGCATGCATAAAGACCTGCGTTCAATTCCTTGGTACCATATACATAGAAAAAAGCCAGAAATAATGCTGTGGCTCAAGTGGTAGAGCTCTAGCCTTGAGAAAGCCAAAGGACAGTGCTCAGGCCCTGAGTTCAAGCCCCAGGGGAAAAATGCAGGCTGGCTGGAAGCATGGCTCAAATGGTAAGTAACTAGCCAAGTAAGTAAGCAAACTAAGCAGGTATGAGGACCTGAGGTCAAACTCCAATGCTAACAAACAAAACCTAGTGGTATTTAATACATATCAGGTCCTGGGCTAACTATTGGCTATAAATAAATGAAGAGGGAAATGTGGGGTTTACTATCATGAATCTCATAGCATTACTGAGGGATTTTATCAGGCCAGCAATCCATGATTTGCAAAAAGGAAAGAAAGGAGTGAGGGAAGGAAGGAGGGAAGGAAGGAAGGAAGGAAGGAAGGAAGGAAGGAAGGAAGGACCGACTTACCCTCAACACTGGCTGTTTTGGGGATAGAGTCTTGCTTCCTGCCCAGATGCATGCCTGGACTGTGATCTGCCTGTTTTGGGCTTCACTTTGTAGCTGGATGATAGACAGATGCTACCACACTCACATCTTCCACTCAAACAGTATTGTGGGGTTTTCTGCCTAGGGTTGATCTGAAAAATGATTCTCCTGATCTCACCCTACAGAGAAGGTATGATTTCAGGCATGAGCCACCAGCAGTAATCAAGCAAGACTTAAAAAATAAATCTTACCATGTCTTACTTTTTGCTCTTTCTCTCTACTTCCTTAAATCCAATGGTTGAGGGGACTCAGTACAGTTTTCCCCTTAGGGTCTCCTAAAACAGCAGCTATTTGTAAGCTCATAAGCTATAAGGGCAGCAGTTCCTGGGCACAGTGTAATCCTAGCTACTCAGGAAGCTGAGATCTGAGGAGCATGGCTCAAAGCCAGACTGAACACTAAAGACTATGAGACTCTTATCTCCAATTAATCACTAGAAAAGGGGAAGTAGGGTTGTGGCTCAAGGGGTAGGTCAGTAGCCTTGAGCTGAAGAGCTCAAGGACAGTGCCCAGTTCCAGAGTTCAAGCCCCATGTCCCACAGAAAAAAAAAAGCAGCAGTTACTGGGTCTGCCACCAAATTTCAACTCCCAGCCCAGCCTCTCACTAGCTCCTGAACCCAGCATGCCATCGCACTCCTCTGTGCCTCAGTTTCCTCATGTACAAGCCGAGAATAACAGTGCTTGTGTCATAAATATCTTGCGGGTACTAAATGAGTTAATATATGCGAAGTGGTGGCATGTGGTAGTTTTATACTCCTGTTTCATACTCATGTGGTAGTTTTATACTCATGGGCTGAGGAAGGTTCATCAACTAGCTCAAGAATTGGCTAATTCTTCATTGAACACTAGGCGGTGCTGATGCACCACTTCAAGCAACAAAAATGGCCTCAGGGGTTCTTGCTCTACAAACACTGGGCTTTGATAAGGATGGGCATGATTTGCTGGTGCTGTGGTTGTGGCTGCATGTGTGGGTTAATGTAGTAATGTCACTCATAATGAGACAACTTTCTCTAACCAGTGCCACTCACCAGAAAAAACTTTTCTTCAGCCCAGAAAAATCAGTACTTGTCTACAAAATCCAGAATGCAGCCTGGGAAAACATCAGTGACATCTCAGCTTATCTACTTGACACCCAACAAGACAATGACACTGTATCACAATTTTCCCAAAGCATCATCCACCAGTTTATGGCAAAGATTTTGTAACCCAGAATGGAACTTACAGACAATACAGTCTTCTTAACACCCATAGCTTTCTCCTCCATACCAACACAATGCCTCATAGTAATATAGAGGCACAAAATGCACTCTAATATCTAAATGCCTGGGCACAATGCATAAGAAGATGCATAAGAAGACACATGCTTGCCCCTACTTGGGGATACCCACAATAGTAAAAGAACACTGCTACAGGTGTGCTGCACTGGTGATCCAAACCTACACCTTGAGTGGCATTCCTCAGGGTAACCAGCTTTTTCCAGAATGGCCAACAGTTCTTGGTCAAGTTTCCTTCCTGGAAATGTGCAGTGTGGTAAGACTGAAAATGAAAGCTTTTTATTTGTGCTGGTATTAGGGGCCTGCGCTCAGAACCCGGTGGCTACCCCTGAGGTAACTACCACTTGAGCCACAACTTCACTTCTGTCTTGTTGGAAGTTAATTGGAAATAAGAGACTCATGGACTTTGCTGCCTGGGCTGGCTCTGAACCATAATCCTCAGGTCTTATCCTCCTGAGTACTTAGGATTATATGCTGAACCCCTGACACCCAACTCCCTTAGCTGTCCCCCCCTTTTTTTCCCCTCACAAGGCTGGTGCTTTACCACTTGAGCCATATAGGTCCACTTCTGACTTTTGATAGTTAATTTAAGATGAGAGCCCTCATGGATTTTTCTGTCTAGGACTGACTTTAACCTGAGATCCTCAGATCTGAACCTCCTTAGTAGCTAGGATCACAGGTATGAGCCACCACCACCGAGCCAAAATGAAAGCTCCATGTTCATAGACAGAAGTTGGACTCAGGAACAGGAGCATGGCCTAGTGGTAGACTGCTTGCCTAGCATGCATGAAGCCCGGGGTTCAATTCCTCCATACCACATATATAGAAAAAGCCGAGCCAGGTGTGGTGGCTCACACCTGTAATCTTAGCTACTCAGGAAGCTGAAATCTGAGGATTGCAGTTCAAAGCCAGCCTGGGCACTAAAGTCCATGAGACTCTTATCTCCAATTAATCACTAGAAAAAGGGAAGTGGGGCTGTGGCTCAAGTGATAGGGCAGTAGCCTTGAGCTGAAGAGCTTAGGGACAGCACCTAGGCCCAGAGTTCAAGCCCCATGACCCACAAAAAAAAAAAAAAAAAAAAAACAAAGAAAAAAAGAAAGAAAAGAAATGAAAAAGAAAAAGCCGGAGGTGGTGCTATGGCTCAAGTGGTAGAGCTCTAGCCTTGAGAAAGTACAAGAACAGTGCCCAGGCCCTGAGTTCAAGCCCCAGGATTGGCAAAAAAAAAAAGTTGCTCTCTGGTTTCACTGATTTTCATCGACAAGGCTGTCTAATGTAACTTTCAAAGTTGTGTAAGAAGAGGGACAATGTTTTGTCAGAGATGAACATTTGGGCTTCTGACTACTAAACAGTAGTGGTGACCCCCAGTCACTGTGGTAGCCAAAACCACTTCCCTACCAATTTCCAACTGAACAATAGCATCTCCATTGAGCACAGCTAGTGCAGGGGCACAATGCCCCTGGGCATTTCTAGCTAAGTTGGCCTGGCTCCACTTGGAAAAGGCATTTGATGTTTTTTTCCTGGCCTACATCAATACACTTGTCTGAGACTAGCTGCGACTCAAAGAGGGAAACATGGGCCTTTTTTTCCTAATATCAACTTTATGTCCTGAAAGGGGAGACCCCAGGGACACCAGCCTCACCTGTCAATCTCAAGCACTATCCAGTTGTCTTTTTTGAGATTTTTTGGCAGTATTTTTTTTTCCACCCTGAAAGCCAGCTGGGAAGGAAATCAGCATAGACATATACCTGACTTTAGCCACAAGGGCCAGGAACTCTGACCCAAACCCCTGGCCTAGCAGAATCCCCAGTGGTGTATTTGCCTGGCAAGTCCATCTGAAGCTCTCCCTGCTTTGCTTTCCCAGGGAGGGAGCTAGCGAGACCACAGCTCCTTTGGGGTGAATACTTGACATGCTGGCATGCACAAGATTGCTCACTGGGTTCCATTAATTATGTCCACCTCCACCTGCACTGGGGCCTTTTCGGGGCTGTACATCTGGCCCTTCCTTTCTCATGCAGTTAGGGCATGTTCCTGCCCCTTCCCCCCTCAGCATGAAGCTTGTCTGTCTTGAAAGGCAGGTATGACATGGCCCCATCCCCTCATTGGTATTCTTGGAATTTAACTATTTTAGCAAATCCAGACTGAAGTCTCTCTGGAACAGGGCAGCTGCAACCATGTTCTTAGACACATTCCATCACTGCTGCCTCCAGTTGATGTCTCTAGGCTAGCTGGTCATCTCAGCAAAGATTGGGATACCTCCAGAATTTTCTCCATGACTTTGTAATGGAAAATGGCAGCTGAAGGGCCCAGAGCCCATCTTACAACAAAAAAAGTACATGGTACATGCATCAATGTACCTGCAGACATAAGCTTATGGTTTATCTAATGCACAGATGTGTGTGTGTGTGCGTGTACTAGGGCTTAAACTCAAGGCCCAGGCACTACCCCTTAGCTTTTTCAGTCAAGGCTGGTGGTCTACCATTTAAGCCATGGCTCCACTTCTGGATGGTCTTTGTCGGTTAATTGGAAATAAGTCTAATGAACTTTCCATGCTGACTTGGAAGCATGATCCTCAGATCTCAGCCTCCTGAATAGCTATAATTACAGGTAGGAGCCACCAGCACCCAGCTTTCTTCTAAGAGCTTTACAAGCACAGTGCTTCGAATGCCCATTGTGCCATGAAATGAGGAAGCAAGCACAGAAAGGTTAAGTAATTCTTCTAGTGTCCCATAACTACCAAGCAGCAAAACCAACATTTCCATCTCAGAAGTCTGACTCCAGAGAATACATCCTTAACCCCTAAGGCACCCTCTGCTATGAAAACAAAAACTCAAAGTTTTGTCAGCTGACATGTTGGGCACCTGGAAGGAGCCTGCATGTCACATTCCCGCAGTGCCTGCTAGGCCTGAACCCAGAGGCGATCAACAGAAAGATGTATTCCTCCAGCCACAGGCAGCTCTGACTGTTGTGTTTTCCTATTCAGGGTAAAGGCAACTTAACATCATCTCTAATAAGAAGAGAACCTGGAGAAGAGAACTTTCCAGGAGGCTGGTCTCCCTTCTCAGGTGAAGAGATGCCCCAAGGAGACACCCTGGACTCAGTGCACAAGACCTGAGTGGTCAACTCAGAAACACAGCCTAGGGCATTTATGTGGGGTCCTGTTGGCTAGACTGACCTAAGAGGCAGAACTGTCATTACAACCAAGTGTGGTCCCTCCACCATCACCTGGGGCCGGGTGAGGGGGTGAAGGGAAGAGGAGTTGCTCTGGGCTGAGGCCTGTGGCTGGCCACAGCTACTCTTCTTTCTAAAATCTTAGCGCCACCTGGTGGCAATTGGCTTCCATTCACGCTGTGGGGTTCTTCACCTACAGTCCTAGCATTTCCTTGAATAAGGTAACCAACAAGTTTGGCACAGTGGCTCCTGCCTGTAACCCTAGCTACTCAGGAGGCTGAGATCTGAGGATCACGGTTCAAAATCATCTCAGGCACTAAAGTCCGTGAGACTCTTATCTTCAATTAACCACTAGAAAATGGGAAGTGGCATTGTGGCTTAAGGGGTAGGGCAGTATCCTTGAGCTGAAGAGCTCAGGTCCAGAGTTCAAGTCCCACGACAGAAAGAAAAAAAAATCACACCAATAATGATGTATCAACAAACACTACCTGGGGGCCGGGAGTTTGGCCTAGTGATAGAGTGCTTTACCTAGCATGCACAAAGACTGGGGTTCAATTCCTCAGTCCCACATACATAGAAAATCCAGAAGTGGTGCTGTGACTCAAGTGGTATGATGCTAGCCTTGAGGAAGAAGCCCAAGGACAGTGCTCAGGCCCTGAATTCAAGTCCCAAGACTGGCAAACAAACACTACCTGTGGTGTTTGTCACCAGTGAATTTACAGACCATCTCACACAGCAATTCAGGGTTTGGGGAGAACTTCAAATATAACTTATCTCTATCACCATTCAGAAATTATGCTGACTATTGGATCTGTCCCTAGATGACTTTTATTACTAGTTCCAATTTGATTTATTTTTATTTATGTCAAAGCTATAACATTATAAAGTAAAACATATAAAGTTACATAGGCTTCAAATTTAGTATAGTTTGTTTCCTTTTTCCTTCCTCACTTCATAATCTTAAATGAATTTTTTTTTTGCCAGTCCTGTGCTTGAGCTCAGAGCCTGAGCACTGTCCTTGGACTTTCTCAAGGCTAGAGCTCTACCACTTGAGCCTCAGCACCACTTCAGGCTTTTTTCTATGAATGTGGTATCAAGGAATCAAACCCGGGTTTTTGTGCATGCTAGGCAAGCACTCTACCACTAGGCTAAACTCCTGGCCCTTAAATGAATTTTTATTTTCCTCATTTAAGATTCTGTAATGAGAGCCCAGTGCTGATGGCTCATGCCTGTAATCCTCGCTACTCAGAAAGCGAGATTTGAGGATCATGGTTCAAAGCCAGCCCAGGGGTGGGGGTAGGGAGAGTCTGCGAGACTCCTATCTCCCATTAACCACCAGAAAACCAGAAGTGGCACTGTGGCTCAAAGTGGTAGAGTGTTAGCATTGAACAAAAGGAGCTTAAGGACACTGTACTGCCCAGGTGCCAAGTTCAAGCCCCATAAGCAAAAAAAAAGATTCTGAAATGAGGTTCACAAGCTTCATTTAGCTGTCAAAGGGTCCATGATATAAAATGGCTTGAGGACCCTACGTTATTTAGAAAGAGGTCTTCCTCCCATTCTCACACCTCACACACAGTGTATGATTGTCTGCATAGAAATCTCTAAGAATCAAGGAAACAGAATAAGCTAGGTGCCAGTGGCTCATGACTGTAATCATAACCACTCTAGAGTCTGAGCTCTAAGAATTCTAGGTAGAGAAATCTGTAGGACTCTTAGATCCAATCAACCACCAAAAAGCTGGAAGTGGAGTTGTGGTTCAAATAGTGGAGCATTAGCCTTGAGAAAAAAAGCCAAGCCCTTGTGTTTAAGCTCCAGTATGTCCGCACACCCATACACACACACACACAAATAAAAATTCAAAAAGAAAATCTAGTAGCACTAAGAACTGAGATCAATTTGTAAGCATCAGTTGTATCTCTATACACTAACAAATAATTGTAAGTTTAAATTAAAAAGTATGCCTTTGCAGGGCATTCTAGTTACTCAGGAAGCTGAGATCTGTGGATCACAATTTAAAGCCAGCATAGCAGATAAACTCTTATCTCCAATTAACCACCCCAAAACACTAAAAGTAGAGCTATGGTTCAATTGGTAGA
Organism: Megascapheus bottae; assembly: GCF_031878675.1. NCBI lineage: Eukaryota > Metazoa > Chordata > Mammalia > Rodentia > Geomyidae > Megascapheus > Megascapheus bottae. Next base: position 5,851,268 of record NC_143525.1, on the reverse strand, counting down.
ATGCTAACTTTGAGCAAAAGTGCTCAGGGACAGTGCCCAGACCCTGAGTTCAAGCCCAGGACTGGCATGTGCACAAATGTACATACACACATGCATATGGACACATGAACACACACAAAACAAAAACACCAATACTTTTTATGATGTTACTAAAAACCTGTGGAATATCTAGCAAAAATTCTAGTAACAATATTAAAACCTGTATATTGAGAGAATTTTTTAAAAGTGTTAAATCATAAAAATCAATGCTTGGGAGTTAATAGTTCATCCTAAATTAATTTATTTCTTCAATGCAATCCTACTGCAAATCCTAGTAAGATTTTTTTGGTAGAAACTGACAAAAATAGTATAAACTTGATAGGAAAATGCCAAACTTTTACAAATATGAACAAAGTTGGATATTGCCTGATTTCAATATTTACTATAAAACTACAATAATCAAGACAGAATAGTTTTGATATGAAGATTTACAAATAGACCAATGAAACAGAACAAGAGTAAAGAAATAACCTACACATAAATGATAAACTGATTTTTGAAAATGAGATACTTATGCTGGATCAATGGTATTTTTTTTTGCCAGTCCTGGGCCTGAGCACTGTCCTTGGGCTTTTTTCCTCAAGGCTAGTCCTTTGTCACTTGAGTCACAGCACCACTTCTGGCTTTTCTATGTATGTGGTACTGAGGAATCGAACCCAGGTCATTGTGCATGCAAGTAGGCCAAACTTGTGCCAGTAGGCCGAACTCCAGGTCCAGATATTTTCTTAATATTCAAACAGCAGCAACCAATGGAACTTGAATGCCTCATAAAGATAAACTCAAGTGGAATTTAAAATCACTGTCAATTATACGTAAAACTGGTGATTAATATTCTTGCACATTCAAGATCAATTTAATTGGCAGAATGTGGGAGAACACATCTTTAATCCCAGCTACTAGGGGAATAATGATTGGGAGTATTTTGGCTCAAAGTTAGCCTGGGCAAAAAAAGATGGCACGATCCCCATGTCCATCAATGAGCAAGGCATGGCACTAATAGTAGTAATTACTTTTCAGGGGCTCACAGTCCTGCCCAGGACTAGTCTGGGACCATGGTCGTTGAGCAGGGTCTTCCTCCCTATGTCCCATGTGGCTGGGATTCCTGGATAGCACCATGCCTCATTTCTATCAGAACATGGGGATCTTGCTACCTTTGCTGGTTAATTGGAGATAAAGAGTATCATGGTTTTCCGGGGCTGGCTCTGAACTTTGGTTCTCAACCTCGTGAGTAGATAGGATGAGAGGCGTAAGCCACCAGCTTTCTTTCATAATTTCTGATTTTGGTATTAGCTATAATGGCATTACACACAGACTTCCTCTTCTCTTCTGGACCTCTCTCATTTAGTTTGTCACCAACGGATCTTATATCAACCAGGAATTTTTCTGTGTATCAAAGACTGAGGCAGAAAGACTGTTGTTTTTCCTCCCTCACAGTTAACATGTTGTCCTAGATCATTTATTGAGCAATGGGTGCTGTGTGAGGTACCCTCTCTTCATTTGTAACAAAACACTTGACTGAATAACGTAGAGGAGGAAAGATTTATTACCCTCATATTTCAAAGGCTCAGTCCATGATCACTGGGCCCCATGTGCTTGGGCACAATATTACATCTGGAGGTGTGAGGGTTGTAGAGGGCTGTTGACCCCAACGTGGACAGGAAGCAAATGGGAAGAAATACAGGAAGAGGCTGGGCAAGATACATCCCCAGGGACACACACCCTCAGTAACCTACTTTCTCTACCTCTAGGCCTCACCTCCTACCACTTACCACATCATTATGTTATGAATCCACTCTAATATCACAGACATCAGTAAGGGTTGGAGAAGGGAGACTGCAACATGGGTCAGGCAGAATAGTTTGTTTGGAAAAGCCAAACTTCTGGCTTACACCAAATGTAGATGGAGGTGTGCAAAGAGAGAACTTGTGGGGAGGGAGATTATATAGGGGAGTGAGAGGAGGAGGTACAACTGTAGAAGTGACTTCAGAGCCTCAGAATCTCTTTCTGGCCAAAGGAGCATAATTGAGGCAGAGGAGGAAGTGACCTCAGAGCTTGGGGTCCTTTGCTGACTCTCCATCCTGGGATTGACACACGTGATTACTGGTTTCAGGAAGGTGATTTCTGGTAAAGCTAGCTGCTGTTCTTCATGAAGAAGAGCAGGGAAAAGGGTTGTTCCTCTGGGCAGACCTAACAACATCCCCTTTATTAATCTAAGTGTTTCTGAATCCAAACAAATTGAGAAGATTGACCTATCTGTTTTTGGCTGATACAAGGCCTGGGCACTGTCCCTGATCTTCTTTTGCTCAAGGCTAATACTCTTACCTTGTGAACCACAATACTTCTGGTAGAGATAGTAGTTTATTAGAGATAGTCTCATAGAATCTGCCCAAGCTGGCTTCAAACTGTTACCCTCAGATCTCAGCCTCCTAAGTAGCTAGGATCACAGGAGTGAGCCACTGGGGCCCAGCTGACCTATTTTCTTTAACAAGCATAGAATTCATTCATGTACTTGTTTTTAACAGATAACCTTAGTGTTGCTGATCTCTTAAAACTTCTGATATCCATACTAAGTACTTGTGTGTGTGTGTGCTGGTCCTGGGGCTTGAACTCTGGGACTGGTTGCTGCCCCTGAGCTTTTGTGCTCAAGGTTAGCACTCTTATCACTTGAGCCACAGCCCCACTTCCAGCTTTTGGGGGGTTAATTGGAGATAAGAGTCTCATAGACTTTGTTGCTCAGGGTGGCTTTGAACCATGATCCTCAGATTTCATCCTCCTGAACAGTTAGGATTATAGGTGTGGGCCACCAGTGCCCAGCTCCCTGCCCATTTATAATCTTTATTTATGACAAAGTTGTAGTTCTTTATATATAGTTCAGATTCAAATCCTTTGTCATAAGATTTGCGAATGTTTTCTCCCCCTCTGTAGACTGACATTTCAGTTTCTGTTACTTGTTCTGTGTGTGTGTGTGTGTGTGTGTGTGTGTGTGTGTGTGTGTGTGTGTGTTTGTGTCTACCATGTCATTACCTTACCATCATGATTACTCTTTCTGGTAAAGCTAGAAATCAGAAAATTTATGTCATAAAATTTTTCTTTGTTTGGTTGTTTATTGCCAGTCCTGGAGCTTGAACTCAGGGCCTGTGCACTGTCTACTACCAATTGAGCCACAGCTCCACTTCTGGCTTTTTCTGTGTATGTGGTACTGAGGAATCAAACCCAGGACTTCATGAAAGCTAGGCAAGCACTCTACCACTAAGCCACATTCCCAGCCTATGCCTTCCAATTTTGTTTATATTTTTAAAAATGGTTTTGGCTATTCTGAGTCCTTTGATTCTTTGTTTTGTTTTGTTTTTGCTTTTTCTGCTTTATTTGTAGACAGTCTTGTGATTTTCCCCAGGGTTAAACTTGAGCCATAACTCTCCTACTTATACCTCCAATGTCGTTGGAATTACAGGTATGCACTGTCATGCTCAGCCTTCTCTTGCTCTTTTATCCCAGACTCTTGTTGCTGGGGCAAATAAGATTATTTTCCATTCAGTTATTGCTGGTATATAGAAGCTTATTGAATTGTATGTATTTATATTGTATAAAACTACTTTACTGAATTCTCTTTGCAATTCTAAACATTTCTTAGTCCATTAACTCTCATTTTGCAAGAAGTCAATCATATATATTATTACGTGTGTATACCTGTACTGGGGCGTAAACTCAGGGCCTGGACATTGTTGCTTAGCTTCTTTACTCAAGGCTGGCACCCTACCACTTGAGCCATACTTTCACTTCCATCTATTTGCTGGTTAACTGGAGATAAGAGTCTCATAGGCTGGGCATTAGTGGCTCATGCCTATAATTCCAGCTACTTAGAATGCTGAGATCTAAGAATCACAATTCAAAGCCAGCCTGGGCATGAATGTACATGAGATTATTACTTCCAATTAACCACCAGAAAATTGGAAATAGTGCTGTGGCTCAAAATGGTAGAGGGCTAGTTTTTGTAATTGGCCCAGACATTTGGAGGAGCCCTGAAACCCCTCACCCATCAATAGCATCACCAGCACTCAGTGAATGGAGCTAGGAGTCAGTTTAATAGCAGCATAGGGGCTACTCTCCACATTCAGCCCTGACCTTCAGTGGGGCTGAGCTTTTAAAGGTAAACACCACACACAAGTAGTCACTGTATGCTGTCACCTTATCATATCCAAAGTCAATAACCACAAGGATAAAAACCACACGCAGTTGGTCGTAACCACTCACAGGTGGTTGAGAAGGTTAAGCATTTTTACAAAAACAAAAACAATTTGGCAGCTAAGCCTGCCAGGTTATTATAGCTTTGAACAGAAAAAGCTTAAGAACAACACTCAGGCTCTGATTTCAAGCCCCATAACTGACCAAAACCCCCCCCAAAAGTCCCACAGACCTTTATTTTTTCCTCCCACACTAGCTTCAAACTGTATTTCTCAGATCTCAACCTCCTAAGTAGCTAGGATTACAAGCATCTGCCTATATATCTATATTATTTGTACATAATAAGCTTTACTTTTCCTCATCAAATGTATTTCTCTTATTGTCTTTCTTTGAATTTCAAAAGTATTGAAATAGTTCACAGGAGTAAGGAACCTTGCTTTGCTTCTCATTTTTACAGGAATACTTGTGCTACTAAGGGCATCGGTTCTTTATTCCAGGTCATCACCAGGTATCATATTGTGTGTTAGATTGGGTGTAAATATCATTTATCATGTCAACAAAGCCACTTGCATTCCTAGTCACTAAGAGGACTCAAGAGGAAGCTTCTCAGGTTATGACACCACGTTTTCTCCTGTGTCCCATTCATGTGATAAACAACATTCATAAACATTTACATCCTCTTCCTTTTAAAAGCTAATTAACTCCCCTCCCATGGGAACAAACGAGCTCAGATAAACAGAAACACCTCAGGTTTCACTGTATCCTGTAAAATATGTCATTCTGGAAGGTAGTGGGTTATGTCCAGTTTACTTGTCAGTAATTTAAAAATACTGTTTTGAATGAGCTGCTGGAGATTCTGGATAGGAATGCCAATTTCTAGTTTCTCATTTAAAATCCTAAAATGTGGTCATAGCAGTTCCCATTTCTACACAAAATCTGAGGCTGGCCCAGGAGCCCTCTTTGGGGTGTCCTCAGTTACCTCATTAACACGCTCTCCATATCCTAGTGTCTCCATTCACTATTGTTCCCCAGACCTCAGGGTCAAGGGTCAGTTGCCAGTTTTTGTACTTGTGCAATTGCTTTCCTTATAATGGAATTAGGTAAAAGTAGAATTATTTCTGTCATCTCATCGCTAGAAAAAAATTAAGAGGCCAAGAAGGACCTGTGCTCCAGGCTAAATATAAGACAGGCATGTTGTATGTGTCTTGGTGGATGTGAAGATTATTCCCATAGGTTGAAAAAGTCAGATACAAGATCTGCTAGAAATAAAATTACAGGAAGAATGTGGAAAGGCTGCATGGGCAAAGTAAACCTTATTGATAAGGGTGTGAAAATTTAACAAAGGCTATCTCAGGAGACATCAGAGTGTGAACACAGTCATTATAAAATGTTCTCATATATTAAGACAACAATGCATCAAAGCCAGAAGCTCTGACCTGGACAGAGGTCATAGTTTCAGTGCAAGCAACACTAGGCTTGGGGGTCATGAGGAAGCAGGTTGGCCCTACCCCCATCCATTTCTCCCACATTTGAAAATGGAAATCCATTGTTAAACCTTATGTTTCTTCTTGGTTGACATTCCAGAACTTCTACCTCCTATACCAGCAGCCATCCCAAAAGCCCCTCCTCACAGGCCCTGACTTTCAACCAGATCAATACATCAAGTTGTTGCTTGTGGGCAGTCAATTCACTTGTAACATACATATAGTCCACTTGAGACATCCCTGGGACAACCTCACCCATCACAGCAAGGAACTACTGTAATTAAAGGCTGTATGCCACATGCACCAAGGCTGGGAATGTGGCTTAGTGGTAGAGTGCTTACTTAGCATGCATGAAGCCCTGGGTGCTATTCCTCAGTACCACATAAACAGAAAAGACCAGAAATGGTGTGGTGTCTCAAGTGGTAAAGTGCTAGCTTTGAGCAAAAGAAGCTTAGGGACAGTGCTCAGGCCGAGTTCAAGCCCAAGGACTGGCAAAAACAAAACAAAACAAAAGAACACAATGTGTATCCGTTTGTTTTTTGTTTTGCCAGTCCTGATGTTTAAACTCAGGGCCTGGGCACTGTCCCCGAGTTCTTTTTTTTTTTTTTTTTTTTGCAAGTCCTGGGGCTTGAACTCAGGGCCTGGGCACTGTCTCTGAGCCTCTCCGTGCTCAAGGCTAGTACTCTACCACTTCTGTGTGCCCATCCAGGGAGACTTCTGTGTCTGCCCAGAGGAGGTTACTTTTTCCTTAGTATTTAGGGAGTGGGGAAGAAAAGTCATTGGTGTTCACATTTCTCAAGCCCCAGGCAGGGCTCTGCTTTCACTCAGTATTCACACAACCTTGTGGCAGGTTTTGGATGCCTTCCTCCTATCTGGGACATTGGGAGTCAGCTGCAGGAACAGTTGATCCTGGCACTGTGGAGCATAGGTGCTAAGTCAGATCGAAGGCTGGAGGAGCAGGACTCAAAGTCTGAACTGGCTGGAGATTTCTAGAAGGTTCCTGCGGAAGAATGGGCAGCGGTCAAGAGCTTAATCTTTGGCACAGCGGAAGTGCAGGCCTTCTAAGGGTTAAACGTACCCAAAGAATATAGAATTAGCAGTGGAAGTGGGGCGCTGGGTAACCGTTGAGAGAAGGAACAGGCTTCTCCAAATTCCCTCTTTCTCCTCCTTTCCCAAACCGCCACTCTAAAAACACCCCCTCTCAGGGGTCGGGGATTTAGCTCAGCGGAAGAGCCCTTGCCTGGCAAGTACAATGCCCTGAGTTCAGTCCCCGGCTCTGGAAAACAAAACAAAACAAAACAACAACAACAACAAAAAACACCCCCTCTCTCTGCCCCTACGTCTATTAGGCGGACCCCTACTTTACTCCTAGAGGTCATGGTGCTCAAGAGTGAAGGATCCCTGCAGTCACCTCCATGCAACAGTTCTGGCAGGTAACAGGTGAGCTACGAGCAGGGACTGCTACTGCTACTAGGCGAGGTTGCCCAAAGCTCAAGCACCTGCACGTGATTGACAGTCTGGCCACCAGGTGACAGGAGAGGCCTATCCAACTCCTAGCCCCGCCCTCGCTCTGGCCCCGCCCACCACCGCAGGCCCAGCGACCCGCAGAAAGCTGTATCTATCTGTATTGCAGCTACTCTCAAGTGGAAAGGATCATGATTCAAAGCCAACCTGGGGAATAAAAGCCCCAAACTCTCTCCAATTAACTCGCAAAAGACAGCCTGCAGACATGGTTCAAGTGGTAGAACAAGAAAGCAGAGCAAATGTCTTAAATTCAATCCCAAGTACCAGAAGGAAAAAAAAAAATCTTAAAAAAAAAAAAAAGAGGAAGAAAACTATCCTAGGCAGGATTTCTCAGTAAAAACATGAAAAATCCTTGCAGAAGAAATGCTTTCAGATTTTTACATCGGAATATAATATGTTTTAAAATCATTTTCTAAGAACAAGCCTGGTGAATGCTGTTAGATTTCTACTACAAGCTGACACTGTCACACCCATAGACACACACTGGGTGTCAGATTGCCCCATCACATGACACATGACATGCAATCCTGGAACATAATTTATGTGCTATTTTTCTGAGCTCTCTCTTGAAAAGCTGGTGACTTCTTGGGTAGCTGCAATTTACCTTTCACACTTGGTAATAATCAAGGTGCCTGATGGCCCTGAATAACATTCCTGGCTGTCAGAGCACTTCAAGGCTGCGAATTAGCATTTCAAAACCTTTTCAAACCAAGGGGAGGAGGGCTTTTCCCCCGCAGAAGAAGGTTCTGCTGGCTGCACACACCACAAGCCACTGTTAAATGCACACCTGGAGAAGCCATCTTGCTGGACCAGGATATTGGACAGGGGGTCACAAACAATGTGTCAAAAGCCTAAGAAACATTCCAGCTCAATAATCATACAGTGGGAAATTTCCAGGAAGGGTCTACTTTCACACATTTTATTCTGTGTCTCTAAACTCATTCCAGCATCCTGGGGATCCCAGCACATTGGCTTCCCACAGAAACAACTGTCTTCCAGATTGTGCCTCCAGCCAGGAAGGCGTGTGAAAGTCATGACCTCTAAATCAGCAGTTGGGACAATTTCATTACAACAGAGTCTGGGATCACCAAATACAACCACAATCTTATACATCCTTCCTTAGCAGTGTGAGCATCTGGGACTACAAACCTGAGATATGAGACTGGTTCAGGAAACGCAGACGATCTGAGGGGTTACTGCTCTCACAGCCATGTCCTGTGGCCATCATGTACACTGTCTACTCAGGTTCTTTCCTTTAAAAACTGGTCCTGGATCCTTACTGCCACCTGTGGTTCTCAAAGTATGATTCCCAGACCAGGAGCAGTGTCAGGAAGGTTTTAAACTGGAAGCTCTGGGACCCCTCATGGACCTGTGAATCTCTAGAGAAGGAACCAGCAACCCCTGTCCCTGATGCATGCCAAAACATGACAACCACTGTCTGAGACACATCCCAACATGCCCCACCTGCCCACCATGTTGCTCACACCACTTCTGCTCTGCTCCAGGCTGCACTGGAAGCCCAGTGGTAGCCACATTGGTGGCTGATTATTTCCTGGAGAGACCAGTTCCACCCTTCTCTTTTGGGCCATTGCTCATGTCACTGGAATCATTGCCTAGAATTAGGTCATTATCATGTCCTTCTACTGCCACTCTCTTCTTGCAAGGAAAGGCCCTGGAAGAGAGGCCTCCCCTACCTCTCCCATCAGGCCTTCTCTGCCTCCCCAGGAACTAGGGCTGATAAGGAGGGATTGAGAGTGGCTCCCAATCCCATATCTGAGTCATTGCAAATGTCATGAGTTTATAATTAATGAGCCTCCCCCCCACCACAGACACATCTTCATTTTAAGGATGACAGCTACATCATCCTATACAAGTGGCAGAGATGAGAGGGCAAAGAGACATACTGTATACCTGAACTCATTTTTTTCTTTTTTTATAACTTTCCTTACCACAATCTGGCAATACCTGGACCTGCTCTGGCTTGATTAAGGGAGTTAATGGCAGACTCAAATGTTCAATGTTGCTTCATGTTGTGTAACAAAAGTCTGGGAGGATAGCTTATAATATCTGATTCTCCCAAACTGCCAGTCTCATATCTCTTCAGAGGTTTATTTACACTTTATTTTATTTTATTTTTGTGGGTCATAGAGCTTGAACTCAGTCTAGGCACTGTCCCTGAGCTCTTCAGCTCAAGGCAGTAGCCAAGCCCCACATCCCATTTTCTAGAGGTTCATTGAAGAGAAGAGTCTCAAGTCCTTTTGTGCACGGGGTAGCTTTGAACTTTGATCTCCAAATCGCAGCCTCCTGATTAGCTAAGATTCCAGACAAGAGTCACTGCACCCAGCTCTTTTTTTTTTTTTTTTTTTTTTTGCCAGTCCTGGGCTTGAGCACAGGGCCTGAGCACTGTCCTTGGACTTTCTCAAGGATAGAGCTCTACCACTTGAGCCTCAGCACCACTTCCGGCTTTTTTTCTATGTATGTGGTACCAAGGAATCGAACCCGGGTCTTCATGCATGCTAGGCAAGCACTTTAACCACTAGGCCAAACTCCCGGCCCCTGCACCCAGCTCTTTATACTTCTATTTTATTTTGCTAGTCCTGGGCCTTGAACTCAGGGGCTGAGCACTGTCCTTGGGCTTTTTCCTCAAGGCTAGTGTTCTACCACTTGAGCCACAGCACCACTTCTGGCTTTTTTCTATGCATGTGGTACTGAGGAATTGAACCCAGGTCTTCGTGCATGCTAGGCAAACACTCTACCATTAGGCCAAACTCCCAGCAGGACACTCTTAATAAAAGCCTTACACTCCCTTCCTCCCTAAGCAATTTGATTCCTCTATTGGGCAATTTACTAGTTCCTTTTTTGGTCACTAGATGGTGCTCTAATTGTAGAAACTGTACCCAAAGATCCACTTTGCTCCACTGGACTAGCAAAAGTAGTCCATTGAGAAACCTATCCATGGAGCACTCTCAAACAGCGCCAGGCCACACCATCTGTGTGCAACCAGTCAGTCACTTGTAAAACCAAGGATGACTGGATGAAATGATTACAGTCTTGAACTCTCACTGTCTGATACTTATAGTAAATCCAGTGGGGTCCAATTTAGATCCCCATCCAGGGGACAAACAGGGTACACTCGAACCCACCATCAGGAACACCTGCAGTAGTAGAAACTCACCTGAACTTTTGCCTAATTTTCCACACAAGATTCTGTGCACGGAAAGAATTCTGAAGGAAAAAAAATGGAAAAGCAAAAGCAAATGGGGCAAGACAGCAGCCTAGCACCACCACAGAGGGGGCTCAGCCCAATAGTGCAGAGTGCACTGCAAGCGGAAGGCTCTCTCCTACTGTCCCCTCTCCAGTTTCTTCATCATTGTACTGGCCATCCCCAAATCCCCTCTCTTCCTCCTTCAAAGGACCACTCACTCACCCCCTCAGCCACCAACCCAGGACAGAGTGCCCCTCTCTCACACGCTGCCATTGCCTTCTAACTGGCTCTTTCTTCCCAGAGGCCTGCCACCCTCCATACTGTCTACCCTATTCTCTGCAGGTGTCAACAACCTTTCCTTTTATTCCCAGCAAAATGGTTCTCTCTGTCAGTGTTTGACAACTGCTCTTACCATTGTCCCATGCAGGCTTTGGGCCCCTGCTTCACCACATCTCACAGGCCAGTATTACTGACAAGTAGTCTTAGAGGTGAAGGTCCCAGATTCTTGGCAACTGTAAGAAAGATCTGAATGAAGATATACACAAAAGTGTCAAAGAGTGCTGTGAAGAGAAGTGGCAGGACTAAGCATTCTCAACCATGTGTTATGTTCTAGAGCAAACATAAGATTACAAGTTTCTGGGGTTTCTTTTAAGACTTGAGTACAGGAGAAGTTCATGGTAATAAGAATGGGTTGGTAATAGGGAGGCAGAATTTTTGAAGGGATCTGAGCATGTACAGGGTTGCCATCCCACAATGTTAAGGATATGTACGAGGTACAACCCATTCACATGAAGCCTTACATAGAAGTTTGTGGCGCACAGGTCAGGTAAAGGATGCAAAGGGTTCCACTGCACAGGTATCTCCATTTAGTTAGAACTGGCCTAAGGTTTCTCTACCCATGGACAGCTGCTACTACTACGACAACAGCGACTAGCTAACTACTGCTTTGCCCCAGGGAGTGGCCATGGGAGGCACTAGGAAGGAGACAGGATTCTTGGTGTCTACTAGGGTTTCACATCCTTAGGAAAGGGTGCCAGTTTCAGCATTCTTTCCCTATAGCTAACCTGCCTCTGTAGATACTCTATTTCTGGATTCTGGATATGTTGGGCCAATTGCACAATTATCACAGTCCAGGGCCACAGCTGTGTTCCCACTGAGCCAAACTAATGGCCTTTCCAAACGGGTCCCCTCACCATAGAGTCTCTCTCCAGTCTGGAGTCACCTGCAGCACTTGAACATTCTATCTAAGGCTGGCCAGCCTCTATGTCAGACCCACTAGTATTACCTCAGATCCTCTCTGTGTGTGTGTGTGTGTGTGTGTGTGTGTGTGTGTGTGTGTGTGTGTTACTAAAGCTTGAACTGGGGGCCTTGCACCCTCACTTGGCCTCTTCAGCTCAAGACTGGTGCTCTACTGCTTGAGCTACAACCCCACCTCCAGCTTCTTGTTTGTTAATTGGAGGTAAGTATCACAGACTTTTCTGCCCAGTGTGGCTTCCATCTGAGATCCTCAGATCTCAGCTTCCTGAGTAGTTAGGATTTCAGGGATGAGCCACTGTTTCCCAGCAAGAAGCCACATTCTTTGCATTTCTCTCTGTTATATTGCTGTTCTAAATAGGACTTTGCTGGTTTTTTACCTTGTGAGTTACTTTTGTGAATTACTTCAAAATTCTGGAATTTAAATCATGGAATTTAAGAGCCTTGGATCCAGTAGATGTTAAGAGAAATTAGTGGAGACACCCCTCTTTGGGGATTTTCCTTAACCCCAAACCCTTCCCTGAGTCAAGAATGGATTGTTGGCTAAATGGGTGCACCGGTGAGTTAGTGAAAGAATGAGAGAATGAATTGTGATTAAATGCAGAAAAATGAACAGAAGCATCTCAGGTCAGACCCACCAGCAGACCTCAAATGCCCTTCATCCAAAGGAGCTCAACTCTACCAGATTCACAGCCTTGGTGAGCCATGTAACCCAAGCCAGACTGCCAAGAAGGCATATGTGCCCTTCTCTTTTTTACAACAGATAAAAACTTTTCCACTGTCCATTTAAATCACCATTGTCTGACTCTCACCTAAGGAACTTTCCAAACTGAAATTCCTTTCTCCTCTCATTTTACCCCTTTGTTGGGGCAGAAATGCTCCATTTAGCATTCCTAAAGAGCCATTAGCATCCCAAAGCTCATGTTGTGCTGCTGGCTGGAGGTTTGTTTCTGCTGGATGGCTGGGCTCAGTGGAGCTACACAAGCTCCATTGGCTGCTACAAGCTACAAGGGCAGTCTCTGGATGCCCAGGCTGCTTGGCAGAATCTCCCTCCTTGCTCGCCAACTCCAGCCCAGTGCCCTCATTCCAGACATCTAGCATGTATCCTCCTGCTACTCTTTAAAAAATAAAATCATGCCATATTGATACTGGGGCTTAAACTCAGGACTTGATCTCTTCCTTGATTTTTTTTTTTTTGCCACTTCTGGGGCTTGAACTCGGCCTGGGCACTGTCCTTGGACCCTTTTTGCTCAAGGTTAGTGCTCTGCTACTTGAGTCATAGTGCCACTTCCAGCTTTTTCTTTGTGTGTGGTACTGAGCAATAGAACCTAGGGCTTCATCCATGCTAGGCAAGCACTCTACCACTAACCCCCCACCTTCCTTGATCTTTTCCTATCAAGGCTGCTTCTGGCACTTTAGCACTTGAGGCATACCTCTTATTTTTAGCTTTTTTTTTTCCATCTGAATCTACCAGACTTTTCTGCCTCAAAAGGCTTTAAATTAAGATGGATGCTCAGTTGTCAGCCTCCTCAGTAACTAGAATTACAGGTGTAAGCCACCAGTTCTCTCCCCCACCCCATCCCTGCCAGCCTTACAAAGTCTCTGTCTCTGTCTTTCTCTCTCTCTCTTGTTCTGTGGTATTTGAGTTCAGGACCTGGGCTGTCCCTGAGCCATAGTTCTACTTCCAGTCTCCTGGAGGGCCGGGAGTTTGGCCTAGTGGTAGCATGCTTGCCTAGCATGCACAAAGACCTGGGTTCGATTCCTTGGTACCACATACGTCGAAAAAAGCCGGAAATGGTGCTGAGGCTCAAGTGGTACAGCTCTATCCTTGAGAAAGTCCAAGGACAGTGCTCAGGCCCTGAGGTCAGGCCCAGGACTGGCAAAAAAAAAAAAAAGTCTGGACTTTCCTGCCCAGGCTAGCTTTGAATAGCAGCTAATGATACCAGGCTGAGGGGATTTTTAAATGCAAGTTTTAGGGTACTTAATAGACATAAAAATATTCATGGAAGTATTATAATAGTCCCAAATGGAAACAACCCAAATGCTTGCCACTTGGTGAATGGATAAGCGAGATGTGTTATTTCTATACAGTGGATTCATTTTCAGCAACAAATGGGAATGGAGGGCTGACATGAGAGGTGCAGGATTGAATCCTGAAAACATCTTGCAAAATATTTAGGGACAGGGGCCAGGAGTTTGGGCTAATGGTAGAATGCTTGCCTAGCATGCACAAAGACCCAGGTTCAATTCCTCATTACATAGAAAAAGCCAGAAGTGGTGCTATGGCTCAAGTGGTAGAGTTCTAGACTTGAGAAAACCCAAGGATAGTCTTCAAGCCCTGAGTTCAAGCCTTAGGACTAGCAAATATATATATATATATATATATATATATATATATATATATATATACATACATATATATATATATATAAATATTCAGGGACTTAGGTAAGCTCTGTCACTTATACAGCCTGACAAAGATCTCAGTGAATGGCCATGTATGGAACTCCAGGACTAAATGGAGCAAAGCTTTCCTGAATGATGCCAGCATGTGGATTTTCTAAAACAAGTATATTTCTGAGAGCAACCAGAGATGTTTGTAGAATTTTTATCATGCAATAGATTCAACACAAGCACTGAACTTTCCTAACTTGTCCTATCTGCTTATTGGTGTTGTTAATGACTGTTCTGTTCTTTTCATGTATGTTTGGTACTGAAATACAATAAATCACTTTTTTTTTTTTTACTAGGAAGGGGAGGATGGAAACATGAGCCAGCCTAAAAGAGCTTATAATGGCCACAGCTGAAACACTTCCAAACAATATAAAAATGATTTTTTTCACTTAAATAGTACCCATAAGTCAGTACCAATACAAGGAAGCCTAACAATATATCATATGTAAGGAAAGGACAGAGCAAGATTAGCTTTCTCTTATAGAATTACAATAACAAATATAGCTTTAAAAAAAGAAAAAGAGGCTAAAGTGGTATAATAAATGCCCAATAAGTACAAAGCCCTGAGTACTGAGCCCAGTACTATCAAGAGAACTAGACAAAATAATAATGTAAACACTGGCTGTGGCCTAAATGAGAGAGCACCTGCCTATCTGCTACAAGGCACTGAGTTCAAACCTCAATACCACCCAAAGTAAAAAGTATCCTGATGTCTGTAAGAAATGAGAGGTAAGTGACAAATAATGGCTCCAAGCTGTACTGGGGGACAGACCTCCAAGTAGGAATGAGAGCAGCAGCAGTGGATAGGTGTGAGTGGAATTTAAACCAAATTTTAGGGCACCGTGATGTGGGTCACATGGGTCACATTACTTGGACCATGCGAATTCCTCTGGAGATAGAGTCAGTTCCAAGGGGGAGTTGTGAAGGTGTCAACAGTGTTAATGTGGGCTACAGTAATTGGGGGGGTTGTCAGTTCAGAGGAGGAATGTATTGAGACTGTTGCAACTGGGGCAGGAATTTGTATGTTTCGTGGGGAAAACAACAGAGCATTGGGGAAATAGAAATGTAACAGATTTTTGTAAATAGGTGGAGACACAGGGTAGAGACTTAATGGGCAAGCTCACTCTGAGACCTTAGGATGTGGTGGTGGCTCATACTTGCAATCCTAGATAGATACTCAGGAGGCAGAGATCAGGATGATGGCAGTCTGAGGCTAGCCCCACGCAAGAAATAACTATCCAAAAATAAATAGGCAGAAAAGGACCAGCCCTAGTAATATTGTCTGTCTAGTAATTTTCTTGAGTTCAGACTCCAGTACTGACCCCATAAACAAAGTTAATTAGATAATTAAAAAAATAAATAGCTGAGTACCAGTGGCTTATGCCTGTAATTCTAGCTACTCAAGTGGCTGAAATCCCGAGGGTCATGGTTTGAGGCCAGCCTGGGTAGGAAAGTTTTATGAGATTCTTATCTCCAACACACACACACACACACACACACACACACACACACACACACACACACACACACCAGAAATGGAGCTTTAGCTCAAGTAGTAGAGCACTGCCTTGAACAAACACTCAAGGATAGCACACAGCCCCTAAATCCAAGCCCCAGGATTGGCACCAAAACCAAAACCAGAAAAGAAGTATCTTGGTGTAAATTATGTAAATTCATCAATATTCCATTTTTCAAACTTGTGGCTCCCAAGGCTGGCTTGCTTGCTTGCTTGCTTTCATTTCTTTCCTTTCTTTCTGTGTCAGACCTGGGGCTTGAACTCACGGATTGGGAGTTGTCTTTTTGCTTTTTCATACAAAGTGGGTGGTGCTCTATCACTTCTGGCTTTTTAGTGGTCAATAGGAGGTCAGAGTCCCATGAACTTTCTTGTCCATGCTAGCTTCAATTGTTAGGTCCCACTAGTGTCATGCTATTCTAGTCTCTGAATTAGGCATCCATCTTAACTGAAACAACTATTATTGTATAATAGAGACCTTTTTTTCTATTTCTCTTTTTCTACTCTTACTACTGTGAATTACTAACTACAGGGTTTCGCTCTAGGGGAAAATCTTTGAGAACTTAATAGTAATTTTTTCACTTATTGTGAAAAAATTGCTTCTTTCAAATTACTTAAAATAGCTTGTAGTTCTTTTTCTGTGGATTGATTGGCCTTTGATTTACTTTTCATCCATTTTTCCTGGGTTTTGCTAAGCAGTTCCCCTGGAGAGGCCCAGGCTTGAAAGCAACACCTGCCAGTACTACATAAATGACTCTTGCATATTTGAAAATGACACTAATTCTAGGTATTCTCACATAGAAATAACAATCTATTCAAATGTGGACCTTGCAAGTTCATCAACTGAAGGAAAAGGGTTTCTCTTGACCCAGATGTGACTCTGATCTGAAGCCAGACTAGCTAGCCTTGCACCAGGAAGTCTCAAGAGCAGGACACAACTTCTGGCTGCTCTTTCCTGGGGTGCTCAGGTCCTGTTCCATGTTGCTTTGGGAAGAGGAAAATGACCCACTAATAAAAGGTGCAAGGCAAGGTAGGGTTGTAATGTGGAAAACATTCCTAGATACTTCCAGATCTACTTCTTAGGTGTGTCTTCTATGGCTTTCTTCATCTCCCCCCCCCCCCGGCTTCCCCCTCCCGGCCCCCGGCCCAGCCCTGTGGCTCTCCCATCTTTTTCTAGAATGAAGGTCAAAAATCAGTGCACTGCACAGCCCCAGTTTCTGTACTGTCCTCGTGGAGTCTTGGCAAATGGGGGTGTACTCATCCCAACATCAAGGAGTGCAATGAGTCACTGAAATGTGGATAGAAAATGCTCTAACTTCAATTTCTACTCCTTTTTCTTTTCTATTTCCGGGTGTGTTATAGAATGTATATGATGGCCTACAACAGGTATTTATACTTATAACTAAACTCACAGCTGCTGTAAATGTATAAACAAACATGCTAAGAGGGCATAGCTTTATTGGTTTGTACCAAGGAATCGAACCAGGGTCTTCGTGCATGCTAGGCAAGCACTCTATCACTAGGCCACATTCCCAGCCCCACTGTACATTTTCAACAGACAACTATGGGTTATAATATTTTTAACTCTGTTCTACAGAGATACTACTTTTCTTTCTTTCTTTTCTTTGGTGCCAGTATTGGGTTTTAAACTCGAGAGCTTGGGCATAGCCCCTTAGGGTTTTTTTTGTCCAAAGCTAGTACTCTACTACTTTGCCACAGTTCCACTACCAGCTTTTGGTGGTTAATTTGGAAATGAGTGCATGGGCATTTTTTTAAATTATAGAACTCATGAATTGGTGTGTCATCCTTGCATAAGAGTCATGCTAATCTCTGTATCATTCCAGTTTCAGTGTATGTGCTGCTGGAGGGAACACAGCAGTGATCTTAATTAATTACACAACAGAAGATACGAGCTTAGTCCTAAGTCATTATTTGCATGCTAACTAGTGATGAATCTAGCACATCATTTCTCAGGTAAACCAAGTAGTAGTTGCTTCATTTACATTCGACACTGCCATCTGGTGGACTAGATGACAAGTTAAAGAAAGAAAAGAATCAAGGACTTACAGGCAAAACCTTAAAAGAAACGCTGATATGAACCTAGCACATATAGCATTGGTTGAGTTCAATAACTATCTGAAAAAGATAAGGGACAGAATGTGTTCCATCTATAAAAAAGATTAGAAATGAACACTCTAGTAAGTTACTAGCTCATTAACCTCCACTCAGCTTCCCAATTTCCATGTAAATCATAGAAACTTGAAATCTAAGATAAAGAGCATTTCAAGGGGTCACATTGAAAATGAAACAAACAAGAAAAGACACCTTTTGAGGCTATGAGAAAAAGCAAATGAGATCGTGAATAAAGGAACTTTTTTCAGGCTTTAAAGGACTACAGCACACCTACACCATGCATTCAGACACACATACACACATATACTCATACTCATCTATTTATGCATATGCGAGTGAAAGAATAGACACAATAGCAGCTGTAGAATGTAATTCTGCTTTCATTTTAATTGTATCCCCAGTCAACTCACCTGTATTCAAGGCAGTCCCAGGAAAGGTAAAAAACAAAGAGGCAATTTTTTTTCTTCTCTCCCCCTCCCTTTTCTTTTAGTGTGGGGCTTGAACTCAGGGCTTGTGTGCTGTCCCTGAGCTCTTCTGCTCAAGGCTAGCACTATACCATTGGAAGAAATAGCTCCACCTCTGGTTTCCTTGTGGTTAATTGGAGATAAGAGTAGGGCTCATGGACTTTTATGCCCAGAATGGCTGTGAATTGAGATCCTCCTGAGCAGCTAGGATTACAGGTGTGAGCCACCTGTGCCTGGCACATCTTTATGTGTGTGCTGGTTTTAGGGCCTGAACTCAGGACCTAAGTACTGTCCTTCAGCTTTTGTGTTCAAGGCTAGTGCTCTACCATTTACGCTACACAGAGCTCCACTTCCAGAGTTTTGTTAGTTGGATAAAAGAATCTCATGGACTTTCCTGCCCAGGCTGGCTTCAAAATGTGATCCTCAGATCTTAGTCTCCCAAGTAGCTAGGAGCCACTGTGAAGATCTCAGGAGCACAAAGGAGAAACTACACAGAAGAGTCACAATGCAGATGGTCCAATCAACAGCCTCAGGCTCAAGATGACACCTGTTTATCATCCAAGTCTGTGGTTGAAGACACCCCACTAAGATTTGAGATGATTTTTTTTTTTTTTTTGCCAGTCTTGGAGCTTAAACTCAGAGCCTGGGCACTGTCCTTGGTCTTTCTCAAGGGAAGTGCTCTGCCACCTGAGCCATAGCACCACTTCTGGCTTTTTCTGTGTATGTGGTACTGAGGAATCGAATCCAGGGCTTTGTGTCTGCTAGGCAAGCATTCTACCACTAGACTACACTCCAAGCATTGAGGATGAATTTTTATGCAGCAACAGTACCTGGAACAGTGGGACTTAGCACCTATAGTATTTAGTTAATACTACATAGAGAGGTCAGATAGTAAGTCTGTCTGTCTCAAATACTGTACCAGTGGAACCAATTACTGATGATGCTCAAAGTACACTGTACTGATAAGAATTCAGTAAGGCCTGGGGCAGGTATACTGGTACATGCCCATAATCCTAGCTATTTGGGAGAAGGCAGAAAGAGAGCAGAAGGATTGTATCTAGGGATCTACCCAGGCAAATAAGTTTATGAGATCTTTTTTTTATTTATGTTTACTTTTTGTCAGTCATAGAGCTTGAACTCAGGGCTTGTCCCTGAGCCTTTTTTTTTTTTTTTTTGCCAGTCCTGGGCTTGAGTTCAGGTCCTGAGCACTGTCCTTGGGTTTTCTCAAAGCTAGAGCTCTACCACTTGAGCCACAGTACCATTTCTGGCTTTTTGCTATGTATGTGGTACTGAGGAATTGACCTGGGTCTTTGTGTATGCTAGGCAAGCACTCTACCAACAGGCCAAACTCCCAGCCCTTGTCCCTGAGCTTTTGTGTTCAAGGCTAGTGCTCTACCACTTTGAGCCACAGTCCTACTTTGGGGATGGCTAATTGAATATAACGGTCTCATGGCCTTTTCTGCCTGGGCCTTCTTTGAACTGCTAGCCTCAGATCTCAGCCTCCTGAGTAGGTAGGATTATAGGCACGAGCCGCCAGTGCCTGGCTCATGAGACTGAGGCTTAAACAACATGTTGAGCCAGGTGAGAAGTGCCTATTATCCCAGTTATGTAGGAACTGTAACGAGGTAGACAAAGGTCCAGGCTGTGTTGAACATAAACAGGAGTTCCTATTCTAAATACAAACTAAAGCAAAAAGGGCTAGGGATATAGCTCAAGCAGGAGGGAGCCTGCCTAGAAAGTTAAGACATTTGAGTTCAAATGCCATACCACCACCACCCAAAATTATAATAATAAAAAAAGTTTACACAAATCATTTAGGATGACTATACCACCAGATTTAAACAATCTCTACCATTCATAAAAGGAGGTTCCTACTCCATAGTCCAAGTGGTTGCTCCAGCTCTAGTCGGTGTGTCTACATTTCAGCCAGAGAAGGAAAAGAGGAGAGGGGATAGGGATGTCTCCCACCCTCCTCCCTAGAAATTCATGCACTGGTCATGGCCATACCAAGACACAGTGATGGAACTCTAGGAACTTATCTTTCCTCAGGTTGCCAGGCTCCAAGTCAGTAGGTTGAAAACCTACAGGAGACATGAATATTGAGTGTACCTGATAGGTCCTGCCATCGCAAGTCCAAATTTAAAATTCATATTTGGTTTAGAATTGTTTAAATCACAGAGCTACAAGGTGTATCCATGTTAGTGTCCCTAAAGATTTAAGTGTGATTTTTTAGATGAAATAAGAAATTGTCTTCAGTGCAGTACCAACTTTTCCCACTAGATGGAACACCACCAGAAAATAAATAAAATGGCAAACAAGCACTTAAAACAAATTAATTGTTCTAAAAAAGGAAAAAAAGCATTTAAACACAAATATTTCATAAAATAGTAAATATAGCCTATTTAACAGGCTACAGATATTCCTGCAATCTTCAGTCCCCTGGGCAGGTCTGAAGGGTGTTTTTATCATCTAAGTTTGTCATGAGTATTAATGAGATAACACACATCAAATGCTCTGGAAACAGTGGAGTTTTATACAAATATAAAGTTTTACCTTCCAACCTACAACTCTAATAAAGATACTCAATTAAACAAATATGTCTCTAGAAGTATTTTAACAATACAGAAATACAATCATAACATAATCTGTTAAGTTGAATGACTCCAATAAAGTTTACAGTACCTACAACAAGTTATAGATGCCTATAATAATTTGCAGATTGGTTTAGTTACACATATTGCTTTAAGAAATACAATTAATACAAATGTATGATTTATAATATCCCCATTATACAAAAGAAAAGAATATTATTAAAACGTCTTTTAGGTATTTATTATCCCAAGCATTTAAGTGACACTTCTTTTTGTGACATCAAAACACTACCTTTTGGTGGTAAAAGAGAGAGTTCATTAGCCCAAGGACCACCGAAGGGCCTCCAGGCAGCTCATAGTAAAATCTGACTATCCTACAAAATAAAGGGTACAGCAGCAATCTCTGGTCATCCCTAAACATAGACATGAGGATTCCATTTCTGTTAATCGGACTTTTCCTAAATTACTTTTTACAAAAGTGAAGTAAAAACACACTTTTAGCTGAATGTGATGGTGTGGTAGGATGCAGGAGGATCATGAGTTTGAGTCCAGCTTGGGTTTTACAGTAGACCTTTTCCCAAAAACAAAACAAAAATCTTAAAAAAATAAATTAACACTACTGGCTCCATTTCATTTTTACTTGTTTGCATGTCTCAGATAAGATATTCTATCGTTAAGTATATATAGAAAATTAACAACTATTTTTAACTCAAGTGCTTATTCTTAGTATGAAATAAAAATCATTCATGAGAATAATCTATAAGAATAGTATGTAAACAAGAGATTTGAGATAGACTAAGAACATTCTCCTATGTTCTACACATCAAAATGCAAAGATCTGTTACATATGTAAATTTGATAAAACTATTACAAGATAATGCATACGTATATATACTGACAAAGTTTCTAGTGACACTGTACCTCCTAACCCAAGTTAGTAGAAAGAAAATAGAAGCATAAGGGCTGGGAGTTTGGCCTACTGGTAGAGTGTTTGCCTAGCATGCATGAAGACCCAGGTTCAATTCCTTGGTACTACATACATAGAAAATAGCCGGAAATGGTACTGAGGCTCAAGTGGTAGAGGAAGTCCAAAGACAGTGCTCAGGCCCTGAGCTCAAGCCTAGGACAGTCAAAAAAAAAAAAAAAGAAAGAAAGAAAATAGAAGCTTAATATGAAAAGAATCTTTTTCTTTTAAATAAAGTTCTCAAGGGGAAATACAAACCCATCACTCCTCTTTGCAATATGGGTTGAGCTCTAAACCATTCAGAGTCTACAATCTCTTCATTTCTTCCTCAATATAAGAGATCACATAAGCTTTTTCTCTATTCAGGAAGTCTGATCAATATTCTGCAACAAAGAAATTCATTAATATTCACAGTTAATTTTACTTCATATACCCACATACTTCAAAGCATTCAACCTAGGAAAATATTTCGCATTTGTAAGCAGAGCCAGCTACTGTATTACCTTAAATTTGACAGCTGAATCATGTTAAAAAGTGGACAAATGTAAAATCTTGGATCTCATCATCCATTGAAATATCCAGCTTGTCCCATTATAGTAAGCATGTTTCAGAATCATGTATTTAGTAAGCTCTATGTTATGCCAGGATCCAAGCTTATTTCTACATCCCTCCCACGTTTAGCATGATGGACAACCTAAAGGAAAATACCTAATAAACAAGTGCATGACAATTATCCTAAAGTGAACCACAGCAAAAGTGTACTAGAGCCATGTAAAAAGTCTTCAGTGAGAATGACAAGTCCTTATAAGAATATAAGTTTTCTCTATCACATCTAGAATCATTACAGTAGAATAGAGAAAATAAGTAAAGTCTAGTGCATGGGTTAGGCAGTGAATGCTTAGAAGTATAAAATAGAAAATCAAAAGCTAGGCACTGGTAGCTCATGCCTAGCTACTCAGGAGATCTGAGGTTGACAGTTTGAAGCTAGCCAGGGCAAAAAAGTCCCTGAGACTCCTATCTCCAATAAACTACTCAGAAAAAGCCAGAAATACTGCTGTGGCTCAAGTGGTAAAGTGCTAGCCTTGAGCAGAGGCTCAGGGACAGCACCCAAGCCTAGAATTCAAGCACTAGGACTGGCAGGAAAAAAAAAATGCCCAGTAGTTTTAAAATTGACTAATAATTTCAAAATTGACTAGTAGTTTCAAAGTTACATTTTTTGTAAAGGTTAAAACAGAGATTTTTTCATCTACTTATCAGCTTAGTATTCTTTGTGGAAGAGATTAAATAAATCACTTAGTCTCCCAGGGCTTTAGTTACCTAGTCTGTAATCCTGAAACCAAAAATTGGTTAGCAATACTAATTATGAGAAACTCTGTCCCACACTATTATCTACTGAATAACAAATTTCAGTGGTAGAACTCAGCAATCATGTGTTCTCTAGGTGATTATGAGCCGTTTTAGAGTTTGAGAACCAGTATCCTATTCTAAACAATAATGCATTCAACAGTGGTGAGGTATACCCCTAAAAACCTAGTCAAGCCAAGTGTGTTGGCCCATGGTCACTCAGCACTCAGGAGGCTTAGGCAGAAAGATCATGAGCTCAAAGTCAGCCTGGTCTACACAGTGTGACTGGTTTTAAGCCACTTCCCCTTCCTCAGCTCTGATTTTCCAAGAGATTTAATCTTGGCTAACTGTTCATGTACGACTACTCCATTTATCCCACCGACAATTTTGATTTCAACTCCCATACTGGAAAACTGCAGCAAAACATTCATGTTGTGAGAGGAAAATGTTAGGATTTAAAACCAATCCTTTTCCTAGACGTCTACACAGAACACCACAAGCCAAGATGCCATAAATATTACATTAATGTTCACTGCTGTACTATTCACAACAGTGAAGTTATGGAAACAGGCTAACCTTACAATAGGTGAGTGGATTAAAAAATGTGATACCAGGGCCAGGAGTTTAGCCTAGTGGTAGAGTGTTTGCTTAGCACATACAAAGATCTGGGTTCAATTCCTCAGTACCTCATACATAGAAAAAAGCCAGAAGTGTTGTTGAGGTTCAAGTGGTAGAGCTCTAGCCTTGAGAAAGTCCAAGGACAGTGCTCAGGCCCTGAGCTCAAGCCCAGGACTGGCAAAAAAAAAAAAAGTGACACCTAGGCCAGGTGAAGTGTCTCATGCCTATAATCCTAGCTACTCAGAAGGCTGAGATCTGAGGATCAAGGTTTAAAGCCAGTCCAGGCACAAAAGGACCTGAGACTCTATCTCCAATTAACTTCTAGAAGTGGGGCTTGGCTCAAGGGTAGGGTGGTAGCCTTGAGCTCAAGAACTCAGGGACAGTGCCCAGGCCCAGGGGTAGCAACCATATGGAGTTCAAGCCCCATGATCCACCCCCACCAAAAAACTGGCCAGTTTTGCCTAGTGTTTAGAGTGCTTGCCTGGCACATACAAAGACCTGGGATTCAACTCCTCAGTACCACATACATAGGAAAGCTGGAAGTGGCACTGTGGCTCAAGTGGTAGAACACTAGCCCTGAGGAAAGCCCAAGGACAGTGGCTCAGGCTCTGAGTTCAGTCCCCACGACTAGCAAAAGAAAAAAAGTGATACCTATCCACAATGGAATTTTACATAGCTATTAGAAAGAATAATATGTAATTTTCAGGGAAAGAGATAGACCTAGAACAAATTATATTAAGTGAAATAAGCCAAGCTCATAGAGAAAAATGGCACATGTTTTCTCTCACATGTAGAAGCTATATTTAAAATACATGATAAATTATACAGACATTTACACATAGTGATATCCAAGGAAAATACTTTTAGAGAAGGAACACAAAGGTGCATGCAATACCTATGTGCTTCTGATCATATAAAATAGTATTTATTGAGATGATCTCCAGGAAATGGAAACGAGAGATTTTTTTTCTTTGTAATTGTTTGTATTTGTTTTCTTTCTTTCTTTTTTTTTTTTTTCTTTTTGGGGGTCATGGGACTTGAACTCAGCCTGGGCACTGTCCCCGAGCTCTTCAGCTCAAGGCTACTGCCCTACTCTTGAGCCAGCCCCCACTTCCCATTTTCTAGCGGTTAAGTGGAGATAAAGAGTCTCAGGTCCTTTGGTGACCGGGCTGGCTTTGAACCTTGATCCTTAGATCTCAGCCTCCTGAGTAGCTAGGACTACAGGCGTGAGCCACCATACCTGGTAAGAAATGTATTCTTATATAATTTTAACCCCTTTGTACACCATCCCTATAATAAAAAACTAAATTAAAAAAAAAACCTCAAGCATAATTTCACAAAAATTGAACTCTAAGAGATTCAGAGGTCACTGCATTAGTAATCAATCACATTCACAAAATACTTACTTGTCTTAAAAACTGCTTTCCAAGGTACGATGTAGCCATGCTAGTTAAGTTCTTTCTGCTACCCACTTTACACCTGATATAGCCATACAGGTTGGCACCTTGTAGCACCACACCCATAATAACCACAGCCTGGGAGAGGGGAAAAAAATAATCAGTGATTACTGCTCTAAAATGGACTTCTCTCTATGCTCTACATGAACATGGCAGATGAATGTGGGGGGGGGGGCAAGAGAGAGGTGAAAGGAAGCTGTGCCAAGGCAAGGGTTGTGCCAATGAAACTCCATGACTTGTCAGAGCAACCTAATGTATATTCAGCATAGAGGACTAATCATTCACCCGAAGGTTTACTGAACACAATTGCTGTATTTGCTAGGTACTATGCTAGCTCTGGGGATATAGTATAGAAAGACCTGGGTGCTTCCCAGGGACCCATGAGTAAAAAACATGAGGCAAGCCAATGTGACTTATTAAGGCTCACAGGTTAATTATTTCTTTAAGAATTATAAAAGAGCAGTCAAAAGGTAGGTCAAACTGAATAAACTGAGAGCAGGTAGAAGTGAATCTCTGTTCCATGCGAAGGTGCACATAACAACTGCCTTCAGGGAAAGCAAACAGCATTGTGGCAGCACCAACCATGAGACAGGAGAGACTACACTTCTGCACAGATTCTTCTTCTTCTTTTTTTTTTTTAACTAGTCTTGGGATTTGAACTCAGGGCCCAGGCTCTGTCCCTGAGCTTCTTTTGCTCTAAGCTAACACTCTACCACTTGAGACACAGCATCATTCCCAGATTTTCCTGTTAATGTGGTACTGGGGAATGGAACCCAGGACTTCATGTATACTAGGTAAGCATTCTACCATTAAGCCACATTTCCATCCTTTGCACAGCTTTTTATTCCTGGTGACCACAATGACCCCAGAGGCAACCCTACTAAGATTGCTGAGAACTGAAAATAAACTCAAGCCCAGTCTTTTTACCTCCCTTCCCTTTCAGAAAACCCATATAACACCCATTGGAACATATGACTAAATGTTTGTTTCAGTATATTCATGAGTTGTACAAGTGACATCACAATCAACTTTGAAGTGCCTTTATCTCACTAAAAGCCTCTCCCTATACCTTCTATCAGTCATCTTCATTCTCCCATCCACAGTTCTCCCTTCAGATCTAAGTAACTACTAAACTATTTTGTGTCCCTGCAGATTTGCCTGATTTGAACATTTCACAGAAATACAATCATTTCACATGTGGAATAGTCAATAAAAGACCCAATTAGCTGGGCCCAGTGGTTCACACCTGTAATTCTAGCTACTCAAGAGGCTGACATCTGAGGATCAAGGTTCAAAACCAGCCCAGGCACAAAAGAACTTGAGACTCTTATCTCCAATTAACCTCTAGAAAACGGGGAGGTGGGTAGGATTCAAGGGCAGGGCGGTAGCCTGGAGCTGAAGAGCTTAGGGACACTGCTCAGGCCCAGAGGTAGGGTGGTAACCTTGAGCTAAACAAACAGCTCAGAGACAGTACTCAGGCCAGTTCAAGCCCCATAACCCACCAAAAAAAAAAAAATTGACCTAAGACTATATTATTTGCTGGTATAAAGAAAACAACTAGAAAAACTAAAACTACAACAAAAATCCAGAAGTGAGAAGAATCATATAGTACTAATTTCCCCATCTTTTATAGCAGGGAATTAATAAATACTGTAAACTCATAAGTATTAAATAAATTTCCTAATTCATGAAAGAGGGTTATGATGTAAGTACATAAAGTGGCTCACACCTTTAATCCTAGCTACTCAGGAGGCAGAGATTTGAGAATCATGCTTTAAAGTCAGCTTGGGTAGGAAAGTCCATGACTCTTATCTCTCAGAAGAGCCAGAAGCGGAGCTGTGGCTCAAATGGTAGAGTGCTAGCTTTGAGGGAGGAAAGAAAAAAAGATACTTGGGGGGCCCCGGGAGGTTAGCCTAGTGGTAGAGTGCTTGCCTAGCATGCATGAAGACCCGGGTTCGATTCCTCGGAACCACATGCATAGAAAAAAAAAAAGCTGGAAGTGGTGCTGAAGCTCAAGTGGTAGAGCTCTAGCCTTGAGAAATTTCAAGGACCGGGCTCAGGCCCTGAACTCAAGCCCAGGACTGGCAAAAAAAAAAAAAAAAAGACACTCAGGGACAGTGACCAGGCTTTGAGTTCAGGGCCTACGACCAGCAGATAAACACAAAAACAATCACTATTAAGGTAATTCAGAATAAACAAAAGCATTTCTAAAATCCTCAAAAGAAAATATTGTGTGTGTACTGAGAAAGGTAAGTCTAAACAGGGCACAGTGGATCACGCCTGTAATCCTAACTACTCAGGAGGCTGAGATCTGAGGATCTCCGTTCAAAGCCAGTCCAGACACTAAAGACCACTAAAGACCATGAGACTCTTATCTCCAATTAGCCTAGAAGTGGCACTGTGGCTCAATGAGTCGGGTAGTAGCCTTGAGCTAAAGAGCTCAGGGACAGCACCCAGGCCCATAGTCCAAGCCCCACTACTGACAAAAAAAAAAAAAAAGTGGTGGGGGGGGGGAGGTAAGCCTATAAAGCAAAACAGGAATAGAAAATACTTAAAAACAACACAATTAAAAAAAAATAATTTACTGTTACAGTTTGGAACAAGAGACTATTCTTCTAAACATGACAGCAGCAAGTATTTTCTGTTTCACATTCATTTCTATCTCTTTCTAATCCTCCGGAGTACCCAATAAATAGGGCCTAATTTACATTTCCTTGCGTGTGAGTGGGTAACATCCATAATGCACTAAGGTTTTGGAAAAAGTGATTCAACTTGCAAGCTAGACTGTTGACCCTCCATGTGAGCATTTCAATTGCCAAGAGGCCATCTACTGTGAGGAAGCCCAAACTAACCCACACGGAGAGGACATCAGACATCTTGGTTCCAGCTGTCTGTCTGCCCGCCTGCCCACCCGCCCGCCCAACTCTACCACTGTGTGACTGAAATTACTTGGGATCCTAAGCCAGAAACTCCACCAGAGACCTACCCAAGATACCAACCATAGAAACTGTGAGATAAGCTGCTATGCCACTATGCTTTTGGCTGATCTATATTTTATTAGGTTATATTACATACAGAGATTTATTTCATTGTTACTTTTCTACTTGTTTTACAATATGGTCCAATCAACCTTTATCACTATCCTTTATCACTATCCTTTCACTCCTTCCCCAAAACAATGATGTGATTTATTATGCTGCACTAAGTAACAAATCACCAGCCAATGTTTTAAAAAAATACCACTCTATAACAGGCACCATTATCATTAATACTGGTGAAATGGGGTCTTTTATAAGATCTGCTCTCTGGTACCAACAAAACAGGAGAGGTGAGAAATATAACTTGGGAAACCTAAGACAAAGTTGCCAGTTCAAAATAAGTCCTTAATCATAAGGACACCAGTGACTACTAATTACAACTACCCATCAGACACCCAGTGGGTTATAAAGTTCAACATGGTAACATGGTTACTCACCAACCACTTGACTCTGAAGGAGAAGAGAGCACTAAAGGCAAATATAACCCACAGTACTGGACAGGCAATAAGTCCTAGCCAAAAGATTCTTGATTCAGCTTCTGAAACAGTTTTACTATCTTGAGGAGTTGCCTACAGAAAGAAATCAATCATCGCTGTTAACAAACTTATTAAAGTTTAGGGTTTTTGTTGTTGCTGTTTTTTCCAGTCCTAGGGTTTAAACTCAGAGCCTGAGCCTCTTTGTGCTCAAGGCTAACACTACCACTTGAACCACAACACCAGTCTGGCTTTTTCTAAGTAGTTTATCAGAGATAAGAGTCTTATGAACATTCCAACCTGGGCTGGCTTCAAACCACAATCCTCAGATCTCAGCCTCCTTGAGTAGCTAGGATTAGAGGCATGAGACACAAATGCCGGGCTAGATTTACTATTGTTAATAAAAAACAAAATACCCCATACTACTCTTAAATTCAAAATTCAAAGATTAAGACAGACAACCCAAGTCTCAAGTTAAAATGAAAAAAAAATTAACTAGAGCATCTACTACTACTATAATCTTAGTCAATTTCAGTATACTTTGCTTTAGCTAAGAATTCTGCCTTTTCAGTGTAGAATGGACACTTTATTATGACCCCAAATAGAAACAACTAGTCTCTGATAAGCTTCTACTAAACTCTTGTACTTGTACAGTTCATTCACAAAGAAGTTACTCTGTGAGGCCTAAATTAATTTTGAAGTCCGATGAACTTCAGTAAAAAGTTATTTCTAGGGGCTGGGAGTTTTGCCTAGTGGTAGAGTGCTTGTCTAGCATGCACGAAGACCCGGGTTCGATTTCTCGGTACCACATACATAGAAAAAAGCCAGAAATGGTGCTGAGGCTCAAGTGGTAGAGTTCGAACCTTGAGAAAGTCCAAGCACAGTGCTCAGGTTCTGAGCTCAAGCCCAGGACTGGCAAAAAAAAAAAAAAAAAAAAGTTATTTCTAAGCAGTCTCCATTTTGCAAAGTTCTGAGAAATCCCCTAACTGCCTCTTCTCAGAACTATAAGATGCTCCATCAGATGTTTACTCAGAGAGCTAGCAAGGACATTCAAAGGTAATCTCTTGGACTACAGCTGTATTCCACAGCTAGCAAGGACACCTAAAACTAAAGTTCTGTGGGAAACCATAACATCAGAACAGATAAGAAACTGAGGAATGTCTCTATGTAAAAATTAACTAAAACATGAGGCTGTGAAAATGAAAACTAAAACTTGTTTATTCTGTACTATAAAAGCTGTGTTAATTCTGTACTCGGGGCCTCCAAGCGTCACTGCTTTCTAAGGCTCGGAGGACCAAGCTCGAGCTTGCTAATGACCAAGCTCTTTGTTGCTTGCATTGGTCTTGGACTCTGGTGGTCTTTCAGGGAGATTGGGAACTTCAGAGAGATTGGGAACTTTAGGCACAACAACTCATGATACGTTTTTGGATAAGAACGAAGGAAATGCAGATTATAAGTCATCCTGGACTCTTAACACATCAAGTCCAGAGGGTGAAAAAGATGAGGGAAGGGGGCAAATCAAGGGATTTTGGACAATGAACAAGATATCTTAGCAAAACTCAGAGATTTATGAGTAGTGAATTGTTTACAAGGTAGTTTTTATATTAAGCAACACAGGCCAGGCTCACTGAGCCTGTGTACTGTTTCCTAGATTCTAATCCATTTCCCAAATTGATTTTCACTGGGAAATGGAATGTTCACTATAAAGAATCAAGATAAACAAAATGGGAATCTTGAAAGCATATGCTTAAAGGAAAAGGCTGATAGACTAGACATGTGGCTCAAGTGGCAGAGTGCTAGCTAAGAAATGGCTTGAGTGAAAACACAAGGCCTTGAGGTTAAGCTCTGATGCCCACACAAAAGAATAAAGCTGGCCAGGCATGGTGGCTCATGTCTGTAATCCTAGCTACTCAGAAGGCTGAGATATGAGGATCTAGGTTCAAAGCTAGCCCGAGGTTCGAAGCTAGCCCAGGCACAAAAGGACCTGAGACTCTTATCTCCAATTAACCTCTAGAAAATGGGAAGTGGGGCTTGGCTCTGGGTAGGACGGTAGCCTTGAGCTGAAGAGCTCAGGGACAATGCCCTGCCCATAGGTAGGGTGGCAGCCTTGAGCTGGAGAGCTCAGGGACAACGTTCAGGCTGAGATGAAGCCCCAAGACCCACCAAAAAAAAAAAAAAAAAAAAAGTAAGGCTGAGCATTTAGATGTTTTATCCAACTAGAATTATTTTTTCTTCCCACATGTGGAAGATGGCCATAGGAGTAAAGATAGAAGAAATTGACAGTAGTCATCTGCTAAACAGAAAAGGATTAATAG
Organism: Megascapheus bottae; assembly: GCF_031878675.1. Lineage (NCBI taxonomy): Eukaryota > Metazoa > Chordata > Mammalia > Rodentia > Geomyidae > Megascapheus > Megascapheus bottae. The sequence goes on along the minus strand of NC_143525.1, from coordinate 5,820,216 downwards.
TGACACTTAGCAAAGCAAGAAAACTGGGAGCCAACAGAAATCAATCTTTAATCAACAACCAAATATACAGCTTAGCATGTTGTCTTCTCTCAGAGGATTCTGTCACACACACACACACACACACACACACACACACACACGCACTGTTTCCAGTCTGAACTAGTCAAAAAATTGTATTAAGTTTTGGAAAACCATCTGGTTTAATGCATGGCAAGTGATTTTATTTATATTTGTATTTTTATTTATTATTATTATTTTTTGCCAGCTCTGCGGCTTGAACTCAGAGCCTGGGCACTATCCCTGGACATTTTTTTTGCTCAAGGCTAGCACCCTGCCACTTGAGCCACAGCACCACTACAGGCTTTTTCTGTGTATGTGGTACCAAGGAATCAAACCCAGGGATTTGTGAATGGTAGGCAAGCACTCTACCACTAGGCTAGGCTCCCATCCGGGCAAGTAATTTTAATACATAGTTGTTATTAATACATAGATATTAATACATAGTGACTAATACTGTTATTAATCTTGAATACTTTATCCTTAAACATTTGAATGTAAACTACATAATTTATCAGATGACAGTGAAAGAAAGAAAGAAAGAAAGAAAGAAAGAAAGAAAGAAAGAAAGAAAGAAAGAAAGAAAGAAAAAGCAAGCAAATAAGCAGGCAGTTTACCTCTCTGGACTCAAACACCCAGTGGCTCTTTCCATCCTCATCAATATGATTCCACCAGCGGAGGCCAACCATTAGTCTACCTGTAACATTCTGGGAAATATGAACATAAACACTCATTTTGTGTTGTGTTTTTTTTTGTTTTTGTTTTTTGTGCCAAGCTGGGACTTAAACTCCAGGCCTAGGTACTATCTCTGAGCTTTTTTCACTCAAGGCTATCACTTAAGGCACAGCACTGAGGACCAGAGTTCAAGCCTCATGACCAACAACAATAACAAAAAAGGTCTCACAGACTCTCCTGCCCAAGCTGGCTTTAAATCATGATTCTTGGATCTTAGCCTCCTGAGCAGCTAGGATTACAGGCAAGAGCCACCAGTGCTTGGCTGGATAATTGGTTATTGTGGGGGCTGATCATGTGCATATCAAGATGTTGAACAGCATACCTGAGCTGCACAAACTAGATAAAAATCAATCCCCTGTTCTCAGTGATGACCATGAAAAAAATTTACTACTACTAATACACACACACACACACACACACACACACACACACACACACACACACACATATATATTTTTTTGGCATACTGGTCCTAGTCCTTTTCTGATAAAGGATAACATTCTATCACTTGAGCCCCAGCTCCACTTTCAGCTTTTTGGTAGATAACTGGAAATAAGTCTCACAGACTTTCCTGACCTGGGTAGCTTTGAACCACTATCTTCAGATCTCAGCTTCCTGAGCAGCTAGGATTACAGATGTAAGCCACTGGTGCCCAGCCCAAAATGTTTTTTTTTCTTTCATTGATAGGTATCTCTTGGAAAGGGGGCAACACTGCCCAATTGATAATAATTGCCTTAGCATACCAATACTTCATAGGTGGACAATTCTTAAGTATTTATGAGCATTATAGATATGTACAGTACACCTGAAAAATGACCCTATTAGAAGATGACTAGTGATGAACAAATGATCCAGTGGTATGTAGATTAGGTGGCTACTAGTAACACTTTACAACTTGACAAAAAGCACAGACAGAGATGGGTGGGGTGGATGAGAATGTTAAAAGGGGTAACACTGATCAAGAGCCACTGTATTCATAAACTGTTCCGTTGAATGGCAACTCTTTTGTACAACTCCTTAAATAAAATATGAAAAATAATAAGAAAAAAATTTTAAAGCACAAATAACTCAGTAGTATAACAACCTACATATGATGAGATATATCCAGCACTTTAACACAGAAAAGGCCTGAAGAAATAAAAAGAACGTTCTGAAATGCTGATCTCATTTTTATTGTGTATATACTACACAAACTCACAGTAAATATAACTTTTAAATAATAAACATTGAACCCACCTTCACAGCCCAAAAGTCACATGACAATAACAAGATAATTGTCACCATACAGGCAATAAAGCTGCTGCTGAGGAATTCACAGAGAAGATAGACTACAATTGCACTGACTCGAAAGAACAAATGGAAAAAGGATGCCACTGGATGTCTGAAAACCAAAACACAATAAAAGAAATGAAGTTATATTTTACTACAAGTACTAGCAGATGCAGATGAAAAATGTTTTAGTCATGGTACAACTGTGAAGAGTTTTGTCAAAATACAAGAGATAAGGACAAAGCAAACTGCCTAATTCACTTTTTCTGAAGTCCCTCCTATGTAAGAAGACCCAGTTATCAGACAAGATACACTACAAAAACATGATTTTAAAACCTCATTGAGCTGGGAGTTTGGCTAGTGATAAAGAGTGCTGGCCTAGTGATAAAGAGTGCTCGCCTAGCATACATGAAGACCCATGTTCGATTCCTCAGTACCACATAACAGAAAAAGCTGGAAATGGCACTGTGTTTCAAGTGGTAGAGCTCTAGCCTTGAGAAAGTTCAAGGACAGTGCTCAGGCCCTGAGCTCAAGCCCAGGACTGGCAAAACAAAACAAAACAAAACACCTCATTGAGGGTGGGGAAGGGAAAGGAGACAAAAACATGAGAAGGGGTATCAGTATTAGAAGAATAATGTACCCACTACCTGAAAAATGTAACTGTAACCCCTCTATACATTACCCCGATAATAAAATTTTAAAAAAAGGAAAAGGAAAACAAAAATAAAAAAAACCTTATTGAATATAAACTTTCATAAAACACATAATAAGAAACTTTATCTAGCTTTATCAATTGTGCCAAAAGAATTTTTTTTTTTTTTTGCCAGTCCTGGGCTTGAGCTCAGGGCCTGAGCACTGTCCTTGGACTTTCTCAAGGCTAGAGCTCTACCATTTGAGCCTGAGCACCACTTCCGGCTTTTTTCTATGTATGTGGTACCGAGAGGAATCGAACCCGGGTCTTCATGCATGCTAGGCAAGCACTCTAACCACTAGGCAAAACTCCCGGCTCTGTGCCAAAAGAATTTTAAGGCACTTAAGGAAGAGAGGAAATGTGGGTGAATCCAGTCAAAATATTCAATGTACATATATGAAAACTTGGGGTTATGGGTAGAATTGGGAAAGATGGGGGAAAAAAATAGAAGGGTCCATATAGACCAAGATACATTGTACTTATAAACTGATATGTTGAACTCAATCTCCGTTGTACAGTACTTAAAATGTCCCTCTAGTTCTGGCTTTTTGCTGGTCAATTATAAGTCTCTCAGATTTATTGGCCTGGGCTGGCTTCAAACCACCAATACTGACTTTGGCCTCCTGAGTACTATGATTATAGGTATAAGCCATCGGCACCCAGTCAATTCTTTTCTTCTTTCTGATTTAAGAGTGTATCTCAAACTATAGCCCAGGTTGGCTTTGAACTCATGATTTTGACAGCCTCCTGACTGCTGGGATTATAGGTTTGAACTTGCTAGTTAGTCATTCTATCACCTAATCCATACCCCTAGCCTTTCTTGCTTTAATTATGTTCCAGATAGGCACTTGCTTTGTTTTGTTTTAAATGCTGAGGACAACTTGGGCCACAATCCTATTTCTACCTTTCATATAGATAGGATTACAAATGTGAACAATTCTCAGCTTATTGGTTGAGATTCAGTCTCACTAACGTTTTCACCCAGGCTGTTCTCAAGCTGACATCCTACAAACTTCCACTTTCCGAGCAGCTGAGTCTACAGGTGTAAGCCACTGTGCTCTGAGCTTGGTTTTACCATTCCTATCATGATTTTATTTAAATACTTATATATATAACATATATACTATATTATACTATATAATATACTATTACACATATTATATATACATACATATATATATATACATTTGTGCAACCATCATCACATTCAATTCAATTCAATTCATTTTGCCTCCAATCATTTGTTCTTAGCAACTAATACTTTCTGTCTCCAGTCCTAAACTAATTTCAATCACTTTTATAAATAAAGTCACAAAATATTTGGTCTTTGGTAGATTGTACCTTTCCCCCCTCCCCCTTTTCCCCTAGATTGTACCTTTTGCTTAACATAATGTTTCAAAGTTCAAGTAGAATTTTATTGTACAGAGTGAAAGTTTTTAAAGAAATAAATTTACAATAGTAACATCCTTGCTTGGTAATTTCATGACATTTATACAAGACAAAATTCTGAGCTAGTGACCAGAGGCTTACTCCAGTAATCTTAGGTATTCAGGAGGCTGAGATGTGTGATTATGGTTTGAAGCCAGGACCACCAGGAAAGTTCATGAGACTCTTTATCTCCAGTTAATTTCCAAAAAGCCAGAAGTTGAGCAATGGCTCAAATTCGAGAGTGCTAGCACTGAGCAAAAAAAAAAAAAAAAAAAAAAGACAAGAAACAGCACCCATTCCCTGGGACCAGCACACACACACACACACGTGATAAAATTCTGAAATTTGCATAATAAATTAGATGCAATGCATACATAAAATTGTATAAAAATAGTGCATTTTGGGGCCGGGAGTTTGGCCTGGTGGTGGAGTGCTTGCCTAGCACTGGTTTGATTCCTCAGTACCACACATGTAGAAAAAAGCTGGAAGTAGTGCTGAGGCTCAAGTGGTAAAGCTCTAGCCTTGAGAAAGTCCAAAGGCAGTGCTCAATTCCTGAGCTCAAGCCCAGGACTGACCCCCCCCCCAAAAAAAAACCCCAAAACAAAACAGTGCATTTTTGGAAAATAGCTAGCAAGGAATTTAAAACATCTGTGTTCAAATAGTTAGATCTAATACTTTGAAAACTCTTCATGTCATAAAATTCACCATGTCAAGAAAATCAGAATTATTCCCAAGAAAATCAGAAGTTACCTTTGCCACATACCAAGTTAAAAAAGTAATACGTAATGCACTATTTTACCTCCAATCCTGTTATGGTTTCACTATGAAGTGTCCCCTTTAGGTTCATATATTAAATCTAGGTACCCAGCTAGTAAAACTATTTTAGGAGGAGCTGGAATCTTTCAGAAGTGGGGACTAGCTGGAGAAAGCTGGTCACTGGAGGTATGTCTTTCAGGCTGTACCTTGCCCTGGTCCCCTTCTCTATTTCTGTTTGCTGACTGCTATGAGGTGAGAGAAGCCTTCCTCTATTACACCCTCCCAGCTGCATCACTTCAGGTCCCAAAACACAAAAGCCAATTGACCCCGAACTGAAATGTCTGATAAGCCAAAATAATTTTTCCTCTTTTTATGTTGCTTTCTCACAGTAATGGAAAGACTAACATAAATCCCATCAAGGGGCATCAACATATAGAAAAAAGTTTGAATACTAATATAATTTATATAACTTATTACCATACCTGACTTTAGATTTTTTTGGTCTATTAGCTGTCTCCTCTTCTGCATCAAACAGTGAAACATCTTCCGTGTCATCATTACTGTCCTATAGACAAGTTAAATACCCATGAGGCAAAATAAAACACAGTATTTAAATGTCTTTTATGGATAGGGAATATCTCCTAGTGGTTCAGTCCACCAACATCATTGCTCCTTCTTACTTTGCTCATAGGGAAACTAGATTCTATTTAGCTCAGTAAATAGTAACTATCTACTAAGTGCTAGGCACTAGTACAAGAGGCACAGGTGAAAAACTTTTGGTGTTGGCCCTGGACTTGACCTCAGGATTTAGGCACTGAGCTTTTATGCTCAAGGCTGATGCTCTATTACTTAAGCCACAGCTCAACTTCCAGCTTTTTGGTGCTTAACTGGAGATAAAAGAGTCTCATGGGGGCCGGGTATTTGGCTTAATGGTAGACTATTCGCCTAGCATGCATGAAAGCCCAGGTTCGATTCCTTGGTTCCACATTCATAGAAAAAAAGCTGGAAGTAGTGCTGTGGCTCAAGTGGCAGAGCATTAGCCTGGAGAAAAGTGCAAGGACAGTGCTCAGGTCCTGAGTTCAAGCCCCACGACTGGCAAAATAAAATAAAATAAAATAAAATAAAGTCTCATAGATTTTTCCAATCAGGTTGGCTTAAAACCACAATCCTCAGATATCAGCCTCCTACATAACTAGGATTGCAGGCATGAGTCACCAGCATCTGGTGAAAAACAATTTTTTTTTTTTTTTTTTTTTGCCAGTCCTGGGCTTGAGCTCAGGGTCTGAGCAGTCCTTGGACTTTCTCAAGGCTAGAGCTCTACCCCTTGAGCCTCAGCACCACTTCTGGCTTTTTTCTATGTATGTGGTACCAAGGAATCGAACCCGGGTCTTCATGCGTGCTAGGCAAGCACTTTAACCACTAGGCCAAACTCCCGGCCCCTGAAAAACAATTTTTTTAAAATTACTAATGGGCTGGGTGTGTAGCCTAGTGGTAGAGTGCACGGCTAACATACACGAAGTCCTGGGTTTGATTCCTTAGTACCACATATACAGAAAAAACTGGAAGTGGCATTGTGACTCAAGTGGCAGAGTGCTAGCCTTGGGCAAAAAGTATCCAAGGACAGTGCCCAGGGCCTGAGTTCAAGCCCCAGAACTGGCAAACACAAACAAATTTTTTTTTTTGGAGTTGTATTTACTAAACTCATAGGCACAAAAGACAATTCTGGTTACTATATTAAAAAGGTAAAGAGGATAGGGTAGAGAAACAAAGGCACAAAGCTAGGAGACTACTCTGGTACAGTGGGTTGATCCAGGGTAAATACAGTGGAGATGATAAAAGTGGACAGATTTTGTGCATGTTTTAAAGTAGATCTGAGAGGATTGGCAGGTGGCTCATGCCTGTAATCCTACTCAGAAAGCTGACATCTGAGGATCAAGGTTCAAAGCCAGTACAGACCTGAGACTCCTATCTCCAATTAACCTCTAGAAAACAGGAAGTGGGGTTCAGCTCAAGGCTACTACAGTAGCCTTGAGGTGAAGTGCTCAGGGACAATGCCAAGGCCCAGGGGTAGGGTGGTAGCCTTGAGCTGAAGAGCTCAGGGACAGAGCCCAGGCCAGAGTTCAAGCTCCATGACCCACCAAAAAAAAAAAAAAAAAAAAAAGATTCCAAAGTGTTTTATCTCAAGTAACCTAAAAGGATAAAGATGGCAAAGATAGACTCTGGGCACTCCAATATTTAGATTAGAAAGATGAGAAGGAATAAACAGTGAGAAATAGAGAACGGTCTGGGGAGTAAGAGATGACAGAAAAGAATGGTATCCTGGAAGCCCATAAAGTGTTTCCCAGAGGAGAAGCCCATCATGTCAAATACAGCTCATGTAAGATGCAAACTGAGTTCAATAAAAGGAGTTTCAGAGAAGCATGGAGAGAGAGAGAAATGCTGTCCAGAACTGATGAGAGAATAGAAGACTCAAGACCAAGGATGGGCAAATTTTTTGTTTTTCTTCCTTGCCAGTCCTGGGGCTTGACCTCAGGGACTGGGTACTGTTCTTGAACACTTTTTGCTCAAGGCTAGTGTTCTGCCACTTGAGCCACAGCGCCACTTCTGGCTTTTTCTTAGTGTGTCGTACCGAGGACTCGAACCCAGGGCTTCATGCGAACTAGGTGAGCACTCTACCTCTAGGCTACCCTGAGCCTTGGGCAAGTCTTCAAAAAGAAACAAAAAATAGATGACTGCTAAGAGGGCATGAGTCAGAGAATTATTTTCTAAAACAGAAGTATGTTTACATGCTGATATAAACAGTTTACAAAAGGAAAAAAATGTATCTATATGTATATATTCCAGTCCTGGGGCTTGCTCTCAGGGCCTGGATTTTGCCCAAGGCTAGCACTCTACCACTTAAGCCACAGTGCCACTTCCAGCTTTTTCTGTGTATGTGGTACCAAGGAATCAAACCCAGGGCTTCATGCATGATAGGTGAGCACTCTACTATTAGGCCCTGCTCCCGGCCCTGCTCAATGCTTTTCTATAGGCAAGGAATGACAGCTAGCATATGAGGGTGTGACTGAAGAATGGAGCACATTAAGTTCAATTAAAATTAACTAATGAACGGGTCACTATGAGCAAAGATACAGACAGGTAAGCAGGTGACATGGAGATTCCTTTCTGATGGCTTCCACTTAGCTGAGAGAAACAAGGGAAGAAAATGCTGAAGGTCTGACAAGTTTTAATACACAAGCTGTCTAACAGGGTGAGAGTGCGTATGGGGACAACAGAAATGAAGTTTGTGATCACAAACGTAAAAAGTAGCAAGAATGGCTATATGTGTGTTCTTCCAGCCCCTTTCTGCCAGGTGCACATTCAGAGGTGAATTTAAACCGTCATTGATCGGGTTTTCTCCATCCAGACCACCTCCTCACAACGGTCTTCTCTGAAGATATATCTTAATCCCTCCACTTCCGAATTTTTTGGTGAAAAAAAAGTCTCCTGGGCTTTCCAGCCCGGGTTGGCTTCGAACCGTGATTCTCAGATCTCAGCCTCCAGAGATTAAAAGCTCCTAGGATTAAAGGCGCCTGGCTGGTGTAATCCGTGGCGACGACCCCCATGGTTCGGGGGTGCAGCGTTTTCAACCCTTAGGCGACCGCCGCCCCCCTTCAGGCGATGGCTGCAGAGGCGGAGGGCAGAGAAGGGGACTCGACCTCACACACAGAGCTTTTCTGCAGTCCCGGCCGGCTCCAAGCTCGGCGTGGACAGAGATCCTCCCCCAGCCGCGAGCTTCCATTGCTCCGAGCCCTCGGAGCCCACCCGGAACTCGTCCCTCCACGCCCGCTCGTCCACCCCACTCAGGCGGCGGGCAGGGACGCGGACACAGCGGCTCCAGGATGCCCAGTCCTTGCCCCACGCTACTGTCAGGCGGAGCCCCTGAGGGCCGCTACCCACTCCCGACGCCCAAGGCCCCTCACCTGTGACAACATGGCGGCCCCGCGCTAGCCCCACTTCCGGGAGCCACGTCAGCGCAGCAGCCACGGAGTCCGGTGTGCAACTGAAGTAGCCTCGTCACCACTGGTCGGGAAGGGCCGACCACAAGCACCAGCCCGGCCCCACTTCCTCGCTACGCTTCCGCTTCGACGAGCCTCGCAGCGGGAATAACTCTAGAAGAGCAGCCGCGGGGCAGTTCCGGAGCGAGGTAAATAGCGGGCGGGAGCTTCCGGGGGCGGGGCTTCCGGGGGCGGGGTCATTAGGGGCGGGGAAGGGCTTGACGAATCGATAGGAAAAGAACTCTCCCAGCTGGGAAAGGAACCTCTGTACTCCATGACATTCCGGACTCCCGCACGGTCATTCTCAGTGGGAGAGATGGGGCTTTGGCCCATCATGTAACGTTTTATGTTTTATGATGGCATGCATCTCTGTCTTACTTTGTGAGCTTTAAGTTTATACGGTTGTTTTTGGTTTTTTATCTAGAATGGGATTTGAACTCCATATCTGACGTTTTTGTTCATTGGCTGGCCCTCTCCCACCTGAGCCACGCCTCCAATACCTGAATTTTATTTCTTAAGCAGGTAACTTGAAGAGATGGGGTTGGGAGTGATGAGA